>NC_133328.1:31147421-31754921 GCF_042186555.1 Aquarana catesbeiana | reverse complement strand
TTCAAAGAAAATAATAAGTAATGCATTTAGTCGCCATGGCCTGTATGCACGCTCAACACGTAAGACTCCATTGCTGAAGAAAAAGCATGTTGAAGCGCATTTAAAGTTTGCTGTACAACAAGTCTGTGAAATACTGGGAGAATATAGTCTGGTCAGATGAGACCAAAATTGAACTCTTTGGATGCCATAATACACACCATGTTTGGAGGTCAAATGGCACATCACCCCAAAAGAAAACCCATACCAACAGTGAAGTTTGGCGGTGGAAACATCATGGTGTGGGCGGGGCTGTTTTTCAGCATACAGTACTGGCAAACATCATGTCTTAGAAGGAAGGATGAACGGAAAAATGTACCAAGACATTCTTGATAAAAATCTGCTGCCATCTACCAGGATGATGAAGATTAAACCAGGGTGGACATTTCAGCAAGACAATTATCCCCAAGGAAACTCTCAATTGGTTTCAAAGAAAGAAAAAAAAAAGTTGCTAGTATGGCCCAGCCAATCACTGGACTTGAATCCAATAGAAAATCTATGGAAAGAACTAAAAGATCAGAGTTCATAGAAGAGGCCCACTGAACCCTGCTTCGTGTGTTGAATACTTTTTCCCTGTGTCATTCTATTTTATTAGACATAACTGAATTTCTGAACTTCTTTGTTTTGGTGTCTTTGTATGTATGGATTGCATGGGTTGTCGCTGACAAGTGGTGAAAATTTCATGGCAATAGCACCTTTAGAAATATATTTACCTAGAAAAATGGTGACGTGTTCAATATTTTTTATCTGCTGTATATACATACACACACATATATACAGCAGGGATCTCCAAACTATGGCCCTCCAGCTGTTGCGGAACTACACGTCCCATGAGGCATTGTAAAACTCAGACATTCACAAACATGACTAGGCATGATGGGAATTGTAGTTCCTGAACAACTGGAGGGCCATAGTTTGGAGACCCCTGGTATACAGTATATACACACTGATCAGCCATAACTTTATCACCACTGGCAGTGGTAATACAAGAAGTTAACGATTATCTGGTCACAATCAGATCTAAAAGTAGATGGAATAGATTAGGCAGCAAGTAAACATGTTGTCCCCAAGTTGATCTCTTAAAGCAGAGTTCCACACAAAAATGGAACTTCCGCTTTTCGGAACCCCCCCCTCCGGTGTCACATTTGGCACCTTTCAGGGGGGAGGGGGGTGCAGATACCTGTCTAAGACAGGTATTTGCACCCACTTCCGGCAAAGACTCCCATGGGAGTCTATGCCTCTTCTTGTCAGTCCGCGCTGTATGCTGGGAAACACACAGCTCCCAGGAGATAGCGGGGACCAGTTACGATGCGCAGCGCGACTCGCGCATGCGCAGTAGTGAACCGGGTAGTGAAGCCGCAACGCTTCACTTCCTGATTCCCCCACCTAGGATGGCGGCGGCAGCTGCCGAGAACCGAGCGGGTTCTCGGCGTCGCCTGCCGACATCACTGGACCCTGGGACAGGTAAGTGGCCATGTATTAAAAGTCAGCAGCTGCAGTATTTGTAGCTGCTGGCTTTTAATATTTTTTTTTTTGGCGGTTTAGGTGGACCCCCGCTTTAAAAGCAGAGAAAATGCACATTGCCGTTTGTTATATATGGGGCTGCATAGCCGCAGACCAGTCAGGGTGCCAATGCTGACCCATGTGTCCACTGGCAAAAACATCTACAAACGAGCACATGAGCATCAGAATTGGACCATGGAGGAATGGAAGAAGGTGGCCTGGTCTGATGAATTACATTCTCTTTTATATCATGTGGATGGCCGGGAGTGTTTGCGTGCTTACCTGGGGAAGAGATGGCACCAGGATTCAGTATGGGAAGAAGGCAATGGGCAACATTCTCCTGGGAAACATTGGTCCTGCCATTCATGTGGATGTTACTTTGACAAGTATCAAAATCGAAAGGGTTATTGTGGGCTAATAGAGGGCACCAACATCCACACATAAAAGGACTGGTCGCTACAGAGGAGGTGATGCAAACAGGGACCATGCTGTGGGACTCCCAATGTATCGTAATGACCTTTTATGCTGAACTCCTGGCAGTGTGAAAGGTCTTTCTGGCAGAAAGTTTACTACTGGTATTCTGTGTTTTAATGGAGAGTCCACTTATTGGCTTTAAGTGGGTGAGATTTTGACTTCCTATGTACAATCTGAACTCCCACTTTTTTTTTTTTTTACCATTGGAGGTGTGCTCTGTAGTGTAGTGTAAGTATTTTGTCCTCTTTTGTTCCTGTGAAATATTGTATTTTGCTACAGTACACATTTATTTCATCCCGTTTTGTGTAGTTTCATTCATCTGTGACAGAGCCTTCATAGTTATCCATTATGTTGAAGGCTTCCCTCTGGGTTATGATTAGCTTCCTGAACAAAATATTACAGCGCTCACATGCAAAAAACGACATTTAACCCCTGCAAGGCTATTTAAAACACCTGAACATTTTCAAAAAATATGGGGATTTGGTCACACCATATTGCTATATGGCGCTTAAGCCCATTTACTGCGACAAAGTACCCCATTATTAGTGGGTCCTACTCTATCCATAGAATGGAAGATCCTGTTTCTCTGAACCATGAGATAAATACACTCCTCTATATGGGAGAACTAAAGGACTCATCCTATAACACAGGTGGAAACTAATGAGAGGCAATGATGAGGGAGTGGGGTGCTCCTGCATCTTTTAGGGTGTGCCCCCCAAATATTTTGTTTGTCTATTGTATGAATTCTGACCAAATCCTTTTGGGCAGGAGCACCCCACTCCCTCATCATTGCCTCCCATTAGTGTCCACCTGTGTTATAGGAGTCCTTTAATTCTCCCATATAAAGGAGTGTATTTCTCCCATGGTTCAGAGAAGCAGGATCTCCCATTCTATGGATACCCACTAATAATGGGGTACTTTGTCGCAGTAAGTGGGCTAAAGCACCATATAGCAATATGGTGTGACCAAATCCCCATATTTTTTGAAAATGTTCAGGTGCTTTAAATAACCTTGCAGGAGTTAAATGTCATTTTTTGCATGTGTGCGCTGTAATATTTTGTTCTGTTTTATGGTCTTATGGCTGCACCATCTGTAATGCATCTTTTAGGGTGTGCCCCCCAAATATCTTGTTCATGATTAGCTTCCTAACACAACATTTTGCACTTTCATGGCCACTTTCATTTACCATAGTACCCATGCAACGGGATATTTGGGAACCCAGTCACTGCACCCTGTTGTTGGACCCTTTGTGCACAAGGAAGGTCAGCCATATTGTTTTGTAATATGGAAACAATGATTTACTATATTTTGTTTGGTTCTGTGATGGGATTTAACATGTTATTGTTTAGTGTTTTAAAGGTCCTCTTCTATTCCTCCTGAGGAAGTGGGGTGGTCCCATGAAATGCGCAAGGCCAATATTTCCCAGCTTGGACATTTCTATACAACTCAGCAGGTTATCCACGGCTTTTGTATATATTTTACTGTGTTTATTTGTAATAAGCTTATACATTTTAACCTTTTTGCGTCTTGTCTGGGCACCTTGAAAATAAATTTCTTAATTATTCTTACTTTGACACGTACAACCTACCTAAACCTTGTTGTTGACTAAGAAGTTTACCTTCATGGAAACAGTATTTCTAGATGGCAATGACCTATTTCAGCAGGATAATGCTCCCTTCCCCCTGCAAAAATAGTTCAAAAGTGGTTTGAGGAACACAACAATTAGTTTGCAGTTTTGACCTCCAAATTCTACAGATCTGAATCCAAATCGAACATCTGTGGGATGTGCTGGAAAAACGTCCAATCCATGGAAGCCTCATCTTACAAGATTGAAAGGATCTGCTACTGATGGATCGATGACAGATACCACTGCATACCCTCAGAGGAGTCCATGCTTTGACAGGTCAGATCTGTTTTGGTGGCAAAAGGGGGAGCTACTCAAGATTAGTTGGGTGGTCATAAAGTTATGGTTGATCGGTGAGTTACAGTCAAGTTAGTGGATGCTGCTAAATTTGGCTTGGACATCTATGACTTCAATGACCTCTGGTAACAAGAGAGTTAACATCTGTAAATATACAAGCTTCTCCAGAACTAGTTCAAGTGCTGTTTAGAAGCATGGTTGAGTTTAGCCCTCAGAACAAAGGTTGTAAAATTTTACTTACCCCCGTGGCTCATATAAATCTGCGAGTTGGAACAGTATGTCTACTTCCATGGGTGTGACCTGTCCAAACCTTTGTGCAGCAAGTACAAACTCCTCTGCATTAGGAATGGGAGAAAAAAACAAAACAAAACAATAGATTAACATTTTGGCTTGCTGCAAAATGCCACCTTTTAACCAGAAAAATAAAACAAATCATCTATACCATGTGCTCAGACATCGTAAAATGCCCTCACACTTTCATTGGATATCAGCCTCCTGCAATTCTTTGTACTGTACAACCTGGCACACACTTTTGAACAAAAAAAAAAACAAAACTGAAGAGCTCAGGAGGAACCACGGTACTAATGATCCGATGTTAGTACAGTAATCTCTCCCACTGAGCAATTGTGTTCTGACAGCAGAGCAGCCACTTAGCATGGGACCCTGAAGTAAGTGGAGACCTCTGGAGTGGCGGTGTCTACTTCAATCATTTCCAGCTTCCAGGGGATCAGTCCGGTATGGTATATGTCTAGCTACACCCATTTCCAAGCAGGACTAATGTAACTATGAAGGAGGCACGCGAGCGTGCCCACGGGTCCTGCGTACTCTATGTTCGCCGGCGGCCTGCGATTGCGGCGAGGAGGAGAGGAAGAACGGGGAGATGCCTATGTAAACAAGGTATTTCCCTGTTCTGCCTAGCAACATGACAGGGAGCTACTGCTCTCTGTCATCGGGAGTAGTGATGACATGTTGTAGTGAGCCCCTCGCCCAGATGGAACACATCCAGGGAACACACTTAACCTCTTGATCGCCCCCCTAGTGTTTAACCCCTTCCCTGCCAGTGTAATTCACACAGTAATCAGTGGCTAGTTTTAGCTCTGATCACTGTATAAATGTCAATGGTCCCAAAATAGTGTCAAAAGTGTCCGATCTGTCCGCCATAGTGTTGCAGTCCCGATATCAGATCACCGCCATTACTAGTAAAAAAAAATAATAACAAAAATTCCATAAATCTATCCCCTATTTTGTAGACACTATAAATTTTGCGCAAACCAATCAATATACACTTATTGCAATTTTTTTTACCAAAAATACGTAGAAGAATATAGATCGGTCTAAACTGTGGAAGAAATTAGTTTATTTATATATTTTTTTGGGATATTTTTTATAGCCAAAAAGTAAAAAAATATTGTGTTTTTTTTTCAATGGGTCTTCTTCTAAGATTGCCCTGTATTTGGCTCCATCCCTCTTCCCATCAACCCTGACCAGCTTCCCTGTTCCAGCAGAAGAAAAGCAACCCCACAACATGATGCTGCCACCACCATGTTTCACGGTGGGGATGGTGTGTTCAGAGTGATGTGCAGTATTATTTTTTCGCCGCACATAACGTTTTGCTTTTAGGCCAAAAAGTTCAATTTTGGTCTCATCTGATCAGAGCACCTTCTTCCACATGTTTGTTGTGTCCCCCACATGGCTTCTCGCAAACTGCAAACGGGACTTCTTATGGCTTTCTTTCAACAATGGCTTTCTTCTTGCTACTCTTCCAAAAATGTCAGATTTGTGGAGTGCACGACTAATAGTGGTCCTGTGGACAGATTCTCCCACCTGAGCTGTGGATCTCTGCAGCTCCTCCAGAGTTACCATGGACCTCTTGGCTGCTTCTCTGATTAATGCTCTCCTTGCCCGGCCTGTCAGTTTAGGTGTATGGTCATGTCTTGGTAGGTTTACAGTTGTGCCATACTCTTCATTTTTTGGATGATGGTTGAACAGTGCTCTGTGAGATGTTCAAAGCTTGGGATATTTTTTTAACCCCCAACCCTGCTTTAAACACCTCCACAACGTTATCCCTGACCTGTCTGAGGTGTTCCTAGGCCTTCATGATGCTGTTTGTTCACTAGGGTTCTCTAACAAATCTCTGAGGGCTTCACAGAACAGCTGCATTTAAACAGAATAAATTACACACAGGTGTACTCTATTTACTAATTAGGTGACTTCTGAAGGCAAATGGTTCCACTAGATTTTAGTTAGAGGTATCAGAGTAAAGGGGGCTGAATACAAATGCACCACACTTTTCAGATATTTATTTGTAAAAAATCTGAAAAAGCATTTATCATTTTCCCACCACTTCACAACTATGTGCCACTTTGTGTTGGTCTATTTTGGTTGTAACATGACAAAATGTGGAAAATTTCAAGGGGTATGAATACTTTAACGTGGTGTGTGTGGAGGTGTTATATATATATATATATACACACATATATATACTCCAAAGACATGCTGGTAGGTTAATTGGATCCTGTCTAAATTGTCCCTAGTATGTATGAATGTGAGTTAGGGACCTTAGATTGTAAGCTCCTTGAGGGTAGGGACTGATGTGAATGTACGATGTATATGTAAAGCGCTGCGTAAATTGACAGCGCTATATAAGTACCTGAAATATATTATATATATATACATACACATACACACACACACACACACACACACACACACACACGGCTCAGCATAAATGAGTACACCCCCTTTTGAAAAGTAAGATTTTAATCAATATCTCAATGAACACAAGAACGGAATTGCAAAATTTTGACAAAACTGAGTTTTTTGGGTTTTTTTTTAGAACATTTGTTTAGCTCATTACATGAAAATAAGGTTAATATTTTAACTTGGACTACAAAATCTAAAGTTTTACTGAAATTAGTTGATGCAAAAACGAATACAACTCACAACAAAAAACTACTACATCTAGTAGCTTGCATGACCTCCATGATTTGTAAGGACAGCACCAAGTCTTTTAGGAATGGAATGAACACGCTGGCAACATATTGCTACATCTATCTTTTTCCATTCTTCAAGAACGACCTCTTGTTGAGCCTGGATGCTGGATGGAGAGTGATGCTCAACTTGTCTCTTCAGAATTCCCCAAAGGGGATTGTTTAGGTTCAGATCAGGAGACATACAGTACTTGGCCACTGAATCACTTTCATCCTGTTCTTCAGAAATGCAACAGTGGCCTTAAATGTGTGTTTTGGATCACGGTCATGTTGGAAAAGTGCACGATGAACAAGGGCAAGCAGTGATGGTAGCATCTTCTCTTTCAATATAGGAGTAGTACATCTGTGAATTCATGATACCATCAATGAAATGCAGCTCACAGACACCAGCAACAGTCATTCAGCCCCACCGAAGGACACTGCCACCACCATGTTTCACTGTAGGCACCATGCATTTTTCTTTTGTATTTCTCACCTTTGAAACACCATACAGTTTTGAAGCCATCAGTTCCAAAAACATTAATCTTGGTCTCATCACTCCAGAGTCCCAGTAGTCGTCGTCTTTTTCAGCATGGGCCCTGGCAAATTCTAGGCAGGGTTTTTTGTGCATGGGTATTAATTAGGAGAAGCTTCCTTCGTTGACAACAACCATGCATGCCATTCCTCTGCAGTATACGCCATATTGCGTCAAGGGAAACAATCATCCCAGTTTGGCTTTGTACTTCTTTAGCCAACTGCAGTGAACTTGCATGCCGATTTTCTAAAACCCGTCTCATAAGAAGACGCTCCTGTCGAGATGTAAACTTCTGTGGAGGTCCTGGACATGTCTATGAGATGGTTGCAGTTCCATCTTTGTTAAATTTCACTTTTGCTACAGTATTCTGACTGACAAGTAAAGCGTTGCTGATCTTCTTGTAGCCTTCACGTTTCTTGTGTAAAGAAATTATTTTCTTACTCAGGCCTTGTGACATTTTTCTTCCATGTGGTGCAATTGCTGACAGCATGACATGGGAACGAGTTTTCTTTAAAGGGGTTGTAAAAGTTCAGTTTAAAAAAACAAAAAAAACAACATGTCATACTTACCTCCACTGTGCAGTTGGTTATGCAGAGTGGCCCCGATCCTCCTCTTCTGGGGTCCCCCCGCAGCGTTCCAGGCTCCTCCTCTTCTCGAGTGTCCCGCCAGAGAAGCAGTCTCCCGTGTCCTACTGCTGCGTCTGTACACACAGACATCAGGACTCAGCTCTGTCCCCCGCGTTATTGGATTTGATTGACTGCAGCTGGAGCCAATGGCTGCGCTGCTATAAATCTATCCAATCAGGACACGAGAGACCAGCCAGAGCTGGTGTGCTCGTTCCCGTCATGGGAAATATGGGGCTCAGGGGCGCTGCTGCAGCACAGGTGGTTTTTGACCTTAAAGGGGATGTAAAGGTATTTTTTTTTTTTAAAAAACAAACATGTTATACTTACCTTCACTGTGCAGCTCGTTTTGCACAGAGTGGCCCCGAACCTCGTCTTCTGGGGTCCCTCGGCAGCTGTTTCAGCTCCTCCCCACAAGGACTCAACACCTTAATGCGAGCTCCCTCGCATGGTGGTTAGTTCTTGCGGGCGCACTCCCGTGATACAGCCGGCGGCTATAGCCGCTCACTGTATAACTCGGCCCCGCCCCCCCTGGCGCGCCGCGTCATTGCATGTGATTGACAGCAGCGCGAGCCAATGGCTGCGCTGCTTTCAATCCATCCACTGTAGCCAATCAGCGTCCAGGCTGAGCGGCGAAGAGGATGTCGGGAGCGAGCGCTGGACTTTCGAGGGGTCAGGTAAGTGAAACGGGGGGGCTGGGGGCGGCGGCATTGTCGGAAGTTTTTTCACCTTAATGCACAGAATGCATTAAGGTGAAAAAAAGTTTACCTTTATAACCCCTTTAATGCATAAAATGCATTAAAATTTATTTATTTAATTATTTATTTCAGGTACTTATATAGCGCCGTCAATTTACGCAGCGCTTTACATATACATTGTACATTCACATCAGTCCCTACCCTCAAGGAGCTTACAATCTAAGGTCCCTAACTCACATTCATACATACTAGGGACAATTTAGACAGGATCCAATTAACCTACCAGCATGTCTTTGGAGTGTGGGAGGAAACCGGAGTACCCGGAGGAAACCCACGCAGGCACAGGGAGAACATGCAAACTCCAGGCAGGTAGTGTCGTGGCTGGGATTCGAACCAGCGACCCTTCTTACTGCTAGGCGAGAGTGCTACCACCACACCACTGTGCCGCCCTAAATGAAAAACGGCGAGGGTTTATAACCCCTTTAAGTAACGCCCTTTATAATCGTCTGCTGGAAATCTGTTTAACGAATAAATTAGACTCACCTGTAGTTAAATTCTTGTTAATTAGCATTTTGTCTAAAATGTATCTTTCCTCCCCCCTTTCACACATGAAGATCGTTTGTCCGTTTTTCATCCATCCGTTGCCAGATGAAAAAAAAACTGACATCAATGCATCTCAATGGAAAAACAGATGCAAAATGGTTGATGACCATTTACATCCGCTTCCGTCAACATCCGTTTTTTGAAACGGATCAAAACCCTATTTTTCTTCTGTAAAAAAAAAAAAAAAAAAAAAAAAAAACAGATCGGACGAAAAACGGATGTAAACAGACAAACGGTCCGTTTCTGCCTGACAGAATGGCTCCAGGACTCTAGCTGGCAGGGATGACAAACGTCACACTTTTTCTCTTTGAAAAAAGTGACTGAACTGATCAAACGACTGGTCTGCATGTGTGAAAGGGACCCAAGACTTTCACTGGGCTGTATTCAGTTTTGCAACATGGTCTTGAATGAATTTGTTAGGAAAAATGCTTTGTGTGTGCAACAAATCTTGGTTGCAATCAATGGCCCGAATTTGTGGGAGTTTTTAGTAGTTTAGTAGAAAATGTTGATTCTGAAAGGAAAGGAAAGGTTTTCTAACAAATCTGTTGGGGTGTACTCATTTATGCTGAGCAGTGTACACAAAGCTGCTAGAATGTTTTTTCTCCAAGTAAGGGCTGGGAAGATACCTGTGTCCAGACTACAAGATATTTTATCCTTCAGCATCAACTATTTAATGGAAAGCCCCAGAAGGAGCTTTAACTGTGAAAAAGGAAACTGTAGATGTGGTCATGGAGGAAGAGATAACATCATGTTCCCAGCTTGTCGACCAGCTCACAGAACTGTCAAGGGGAAAGTACAGTACTCTACTCAACTCTCCTTCAAGGACATGTCAACATGTTGCCAATTTGGACTAAGGCCCAGTTAGCGCTATCCGTAAGCTCTTCACCCAAATCTTGGCTGCAATATTTTTTTTTTTCTCTTTCTTTTTTTAAGCCTCAGACTTGGCACAAAGAAATGAAAACTTGAAAGGTGTTTCAAGTACTGCAGAGCAGACAAGAAAAACATACTACAAATGTGTGACATGGAGGAGGCAAGACATGAGCTTCACATTTCGAGTTAAATACCAAAAGGAGTGGTGGGTAAGCCGTTGTTTAAAAGAAAAAGAAAAAAAATAAAACAGCTAAATACACAGATGACATACATGAGTGGGAGAGATTTTACCTGCCAAAGGATTTGTAATGCTGTCTATCCACTGCTGAGATTTACACAGCTCTGCCACACATATACAGCCCTGCTTGGCAGGCCAGGATGACTGATTTTTCCTTGCTGGAAAGGCCTCGCTTACACTACCGCTGCATTTGACAGGCAGTGAGGAGACAGTGGGGTTGATTTATCAAAACTAGAGTAAAAAATCTGGTGTAGCTGGGCATGGTAGCCAATCAGCTTCTAACTTCAGCTTGTTCAATTAAGCTATGATAAAAAACCTGGAAGCGGATTGGTTTCTATGCAGAGCTGCACTAGATTTTTCCCTCCCTATTGTTTCTTATCTGTCTGACTTACCCCCCTTAAACCCTGCACTATCACACCACAACTGCACGCACTGCAAACAGTAGTGGGGCGCTCCTACTCGGTTGAATGGGTCACATACCTCAGGCGGTACTGTTCACTGAACACTACAGGATAATTTTTGCCGCAGTATATGTATACACCCCTTCCCTGCCTTTTGCAGCTAAAAAGGGGAGGGTGTGGGAAAACCGCATGGTAAACAAAGTCTAACAAATCTTGTCCTATCCTCAGCCTGTGACTGGACAGTGTAAAGAGAAGCAGCAGACTGATGAGATCGGTCACTTTGCCCTTACCTCCTACCAGTATGTGTCTTGTTAGCACATAAGCACATAAGCACTGTAGCACAACTGACTGTGCTGCTTCACGCTTCCCCAGATTGAGCTTTAAAAAAGAAAGAGGAAAAGAGAATCCTCTAAAGAGCTACAGGCAGACCAGGCTTCTTGAAAAAGGCATAACTTTATTGCACAAAAAGAAAATTGGTTGTACATATTATAAACACTAAATACCCATCACCAACACCTTAGTTCATTTAAAAGTTAATAAGACAGCGGTGTCTAGTAAAACCAATGCATGCAGATACCCACTGTAAAGCTACCTAATAAAATTCAAAGAATAGCAGGCGATTAGATCACGGACCCCGGCAAGTATCACCTTTGATCAGTGTGCTAAGCCCTTTATTGGTGCTTAAAGGGCCCCCCAACTAGGGGATACACAAGGGAAATGATGGAATTCGCTGTACACTTGAAGTCCCTGGGATGGTGTACCGCTAGTTAAATCGAGTGATGAACTGGTATTAGGTCCAGTATAGAAGGTGGCATATAGCCACTAGTTGCTGGACAGTCCAGATAATCAGTCATTAGTAAGACCAAATAGTTCAAAGCTAAAGCACAGTACAGTCCCAGGTTATGAGCAGCTGAGGACAGTTGCCTCAAATCAGAACAGGCATGATAATGACAGGTATAGAGCAGAATCACATGGACCACTGGTCCTCTCACCCAGACAAGGTACACAAAGAACGTTGATGCACTGACAGATGTCCCGGTGTTTCCATAGATGTCAACAAATGGCTGAGGGTCATGCACTGCGTAGGGCTTTTGCGGCTGGAGTAGTATACTGCCATCTTTCGATCCAGGTGGCTTGGCTGGGGGTTCTGCTGTACACTATGTAGCACTGTCAGTTATATTTCCTCTCTTTCTTTTTGAGTTCAAGGTTTAGCTTACGGAGACCGCACCAACCTGGTGAGTCTGCAAACTAAGGGACGCTGCACCAGTAGGCACATATTCAGCATGGTACTCAATAGTGAGCTGATGACCTCCATCCCTTTGTTTTATATATGCCCAGATTGAGCTTTGCATAGATAATCTTATAGGAAGATTTTTGATGAAACTAATGGTCTGGTGACATGGTCTCTTAAAGGAGAAGCAGTAGACTAAGGAGTTCATCTCTCTGACCTTTTGTCCTCTCAGCATATACCTTGTTAGCACATGAAAACAAGCACAAATGATTGGCTATGATTGTTGCTTATCCCTTCCCCAATACGGACTCTGCTGTGCAGGGTTTGCAAGAGGCCGATACCAAGTCAAAGTGCTAAAATAGAAAAAAAATATAAATTTTAAGGGATAAGTTCACCTTTCTGAATAGGTTACATCCATAGTTGGGGTGCAACATGTTCAGCATCTGCCCCCTCTTCCCCCCAGTCACCCCCACCCCCCTTGTGATAGCGGGCCAGGCATCTTCTCTCGACACCCGCTGTCACTATTCAAAGAGAGCTCGGCCATGTGGGGCTTGGCCCATACGGCTGCGTTACTGATTCACGGATCCCTCTGAATCAATGAACTACAACTACCGTCAGCCTTTACGGCTGAGAGCTTGTCGTTCTCAATGAGCTACCAGAGAGCTGAAAATCACGCTAAACTTTCTGACCTCACAGACCACTAAACTCACAATTTTGAATCCCGCGGACCACTGACATGAATTTTACATGTCTTATAATACAATGCTCCAGCTCTCTGCCCCTCTCTCCCTGGATCACACTTTTGCCTTATATACACACACACACACACACACACAATACCCCATCTCTTGCCCCCCATTACATTTCGGTCTTACACAGACTCATCATTGGATCCTACCTCCTTATCCAGTCATGTGCTCAAACTCCATGCTCCCTCCCAGTGTCTGATCAGTGCTGTCATTGGAAGACCCCTACTTCTTCAACCCCAGCTCTCTGCACTACTTCCGGCGCCTCCTTCTGAGTTCACAGGAGCAGGAACTAGAGGAGGCATCGGATACCAATGCGCACTGACAGTCAATATGGATTGAGAACAGCACTGGAAAAATTGGGCAGTATACATTTACCACAATGTTGATTTGCGGCAGAACCCCTGGGGACCACCTAATTTTTTCACATGGACCATCAGTGGTCCACAGACCACTGGTTGGCGACCGCTGCTCTAGGTAGTTCATTGAGCTTCCTGTCATTCAGTAACTGCCTGCTCGTGTCTCCGATAGACAGCTAAACAGAGAGTCGGCAGGAGCATGGCATTACACCCATGATCTGCAGAATGTGGGTGCAAAGCTTTACAGTCTCTAAAAATAATAAATGCACATTTTTTTAAATAAAAAACACAAAAAAAAAAAAACATTTGTGCATTATTTTATTTTTTTTGTAAAGGTGAACTTATCCTTTAAAGGAAAGCCAAATCAGTTTGTGTCTTTTACAGCCGCCTGTTAATACAGTTGATGAAAAATCACTTGCCCAACAGTACCATCAAAAAAAAAAAATCACCCAAGCAGCAAAGTCTTTAAAAGTCAGACCTCTAGGCGCACATCATACGGCTAAAGCACCAACCTTTTGTGACCTCCACATCTTTCTTGTTTCCGGCCAAGGTACTGTAGATCTTCCTAATAAGCTCCATGTTGTTCAGCAAGGAATTAAACGCATTGAAGTAGGAGAAGCTGACCTGGTGAGCTATGGTACCTCCAGCAGCCTTAAATGAAAAGGATTGGCAGAGAAAACAGGTTAGAACGACGTTTATTTTCTAAATAAAGAGATTTGAAGGGGGGGAACTCTGCAGAGTCCACAAAGATTTATAGAGAAGAGAATTCAAACTGTCAAAGAAAAAGACTCTTTGCCTGCTAATAAAGTCCATAAAAACTCTCCCCTATGAGCATCTGAGGCAAACCAAAAGCAGAAACCTAAACAAACACATGTGGTGGATTATAGCGGCCCAGGCATCGGTGATTTACAAGGCTATACATTAAATATTGCCGGGGTCACTCATGTTTTACAAGTCTATTTATTTCATTTAATGAATGTAGAAACATCTCACTGTAATGCTGGAAGAATAAAGCCTGGGGGGAAAAAATTGAACTATATATATTAAAAAACCCTATGCTGACATGGGCTAGAATTAAACAGATCTTTCTGAGTAAGCTGAAGTTTCACAGTCGCTGTTCACACTGATTGATGGATCAAGTCCCCTGTTAAAGAGCAACTCCGACCAAAACAAATATTTCCATTTTGGGAGGACACTGGTTAGCTGACACCACCCCGATTTTATTACACACTACCAGCAATTGAAATTTGACAACACTGTTTAGGTTTTCAAACACCTTCAGTGAAAGCACCACTTGACTGCCCACCTGCCTTACAAAATGAAACAAAGGATTGCAATCACCTAGTGCAACATCCACAGCACTTTATTAACCACTTCAGCCCCGGAAGAATTTACCCCCTTCCTGACCAGAGCACTTTTTGCGATTCGGCACTGTGTCGCTTTAACTGACAATTGTGCGGTCGTGCGACGTGGCTCCCAAACAAAATTGACATCCTTTTTTCCCCCCACAAATAGAGCTTTCTTTTGGTGGTATTTGATCGCCTCTGCGGTTTTTATTTTTTGCGCTATAAACAAAAAAATAGCGACAATTTTGAAAAAAACGCATTATTTTTTACTTTTTGCTATAATAAATATCCCCAAAAAATATTAAAAAACACATTTTTTTCCTCAGTTTAGGCCAATATGTATTCTTCTACATATTTTTGGTAAAAAAAAAAAAATCGCAACAAGCGTTTGATTGGTTTGCGCAAAAGTTATAGCATTTACAAAATAGGGGAAAGTTTTATGGCATTTTTATTATTTTTTTTTTTTTTTTTTTTACTAGTAATGGCGGCGATCAGCGGTTTTTATCATGACTGAGACATTATGGCGGACACATCAGACATTTTTGACACATTTTTGGGACCATGCTACATAAATGCAATGATTCCTGTGTAAAATGACACTGGCAGTAAAGGGAATTAACCACTAGGGGGCAGTGTAAGGGTTAAGCATGTCCTGGGGAGTGTTTCTAACTGTGGGGGGGGGGGGGGGGGGTGTGGCTACGTGTGACACATCACTGATCTATGCTTCCGATCACAGGAAGCAGACATCCGTGACACTGTCATTACATTACATTAGCATCTCCCCATTCGTCCTCTCCGTGAGGCGAATGCAGGTATCCCCGCGGCGATCGAGTCCGTGGGACCCGCATCACGGAGCTCCCGGCCGGCGCGCGCGACCAGCGGCGTGCACGCAATGGCATGGCGGCAAATTTAAAGGGACGTACGGGTATGCCCATTTGCCCAGCCGTGCCATTCTGCAAAAGATTTTTGAAATCTACTGTAAAATCCTTTTCTCAGAGTTCGACAGACACAGCGCTCCATTAATCCCGACTATAGGGTATATCGCCTCTTCTGCAGTGCCAAAAGGAAAATGAGGGGTGGGGAAAAATAACCCAAGGCTAAAAGATGCATGGAAGGAGAAAAAAAAGCAAAAAATCGCTAGGACCAAAATCTCCCAGCAGGGAGCCTAGGTCTTTACTCCTGACTAGACAGAAACAAACTGAATACCTATAGCAGAGAGGAGGTTATATTTTAGAGATGTTACGGAGGTGAAGTCTACAAGCTTATGACAATGATTGGATTTGGGGCTGGAAGGACCTATTACACCTGGCACGAGGGGAGGGATTGATGGTTGCATTATATTTACAGTACCTATAGGCAAGCCTCATTATAGGCTTACCTATAGGTACAAATTATGCATGGGAGTTTAATCCCACCATTTGTTTTTCCTCAAAGCATTTGTTACCCCAACACTTCATATTTCTGATATGTGGCTGCTGTACCATGTACTTGTATGAGAAAGTCTCCTGTTCTCTTCGTATTGCTTCCTTTATGTGAAATCCCTGGTGTTCCTGTCAGATCCTTACCTAGTTACATAGTAGGTGAGGTTGAAAAAAGATACAAGTCCATCAAGTCCAACCTATGTGTGTGATTATGTGTCAGTATTACATTATATATCCCTGTATGTTGTGGTCGTTCAGGTGATTATCTAATCGTTTCTTGAAATTATTGTTGCTCCCCGCTAAGGCCACCGCCTGTGGAAGGGAATTCCACATCCTTGCCGCTCTTACAGTAAAGAACCCTCTACGTAGTTTAAGGTTAAACCTCTTTTCTTCTAATTTTAATGAGTGGCCACGAGTCTTGTTAAACTCCCTTACACGGAAAAGTTTTATCCCTATTGTGGGGTCACCAGTACAGTATTTGTATATTGAAATCATATCCCCTCTCAAGCGTCTCTTCTCCAGAGAGAATAAGTTCAGTGCTCACAACCTTTCCTCATAACTAAGATCCTCCAGACCCTTTATAAGCTTTGTTGCCCTTCTTTGTACTCGCTCCATTTCCAGTACATCCTTCCTGAGGACTGGTGCCCAGAACTGGACAGCATATTCCAGGTGCGGCCGGACCAGAGTCTTGTAGAGTGGGAGAATTATCGTTTTATCTCTGCAGTTGATCCCTCTTTAATGCATGCCAATATTCTGTTTGCTTTGTTAGCAGCAGCTTGGCATTGCATGCCATTGCTGAGCCTATCATCTACTAGGACCCCCAGGTCCTTTTCCATCCTAGATCCCCCCCCCCCAGTGTATAGATTGCATTCATATTTTTGCCACCCAAATGCATTATTTTACATTTTTCTACATTGAACCTCATTTGCCATGTAGTTGCCCACCCCATTAATTTGTTCAGATCTTTTTGCAAGGTTTCTACATCCTGCGGAGAAGTTATTGCCCTGCTTAGCTTAGTATCATCCGCAAATACAGAGATTGAACTGTTTATCCCATCCTCCAGATCGTTTATTGGGATTGATTTTTTTTTTACTAACAATAAGTAGCAGAATACATATTAAAATGTATTTTAAAAAAAATGCCTTGGATATGTTTTATAGCTAAAAGTACAAAATATTTTTTTTTTTTGTCAGTCTTTTTTTGTTTATAGCAAAAAAAAATATAAAACCCAGAGGTGATCAAATACCACCAAAAGAAAGCTCTAAATGTGGGGGGGGGGGGAAATTACAATTAATTTGGGTACAGCATTGCATGACTGCACAATTGTCAGTTAAAATAACACAGTGCTGCATCACCAAAAATGGCCGAGTCATGAAGGGGGGGTGGGGGGTAAATCTTCCAGAGGTCAATTAAAGAATTTGGGGCACAAATACCATGGAATTATCTAATTATGTACATGAGATAGCAGGTGAGGTATAAACTGTTCTCCCTTTATATGGTGCACTGAATAAATGCATATGCAGTGCTATTCAGATAATTCCTTATTATTTGTAACACTGTTTATTGACAAGGTTCCTGGGGTGTAATCAAGGTTGCCGTGCGTGTTCTGTGACCCCTCTCTCCTCCTCCCTCCCCCTGGTGGGCAGGATAGGCAATTTGTTTTCTTTATTTAAAAAGGAGTAGAGAAGGTCTTACCAGTTGCTCTGAGGAAGGGGGCACTTCCCCTGAAACAAGTCAGTTGGTACCTTGACATCCACTTGAACAAGAGCTCCATCGATTGGCTGAGCTCCTGGGTTATTTACAATGCAGTTATCAATATTATGTGAGTATATAACATTTTTTAACTTTTAAATAAAGTGCTGTGGATAATGCACTAGGTGTTTGCAACTAGTTTCATTTTGTTTGTGCAAGATTGCACGATCTTAAGAGGGCTGCATCTATATCACATGTGTCAAACACAAGGCCCGTGGGCCGAATCCAGGCCGTTTTTTGTGGCCCTTGCACCCAGGGCTTCTTTTCAGCTGGAACATGGTGGAAACTCTCACAGATCAGAAGATCAGAGGGGGCACTCACTTTTCAACCACTGGAAGAAAACAAAAGCCAACCAGCTTCGAAACACGTCCTGGGTCTCCAGTAATGTCAGGGAAATCCAGTCCTGTGATGAACACTGATTGCAGTTGCAATGACAGCAGCTTCCTCCCCAGCCGGTGGTCAAGACTGGTGGTTTTTTTGGCTGCCTCTCATAAATTTCTGGCTCCCAAGTCATGCCATGACCAACACGTGTATTTTTGCGGGTGCCTTTCTATTTTTCAATAAATTGTCATTTATTTTAAATTTTTTAATGCTACACTGTTTTTTGGTTACTCCCATGAACTTTGGGCTACTTAGTATTCCCTGGGATCTCATCACAATGATGATCACATCAGCCTTACCCAGGCTTTGCAGGCAGAAGCTAGGGTAAGGGGAATATAACTTTTCTTACTAGAATGGGAACAAACCATATACTTTTTTCTAACCACTTGCTGACCGCCCTATAGCAGTTTTACTGCTACAGGGGAGATATATATATATATATATATATATATATATATATATATATATATGTGTGTGTGTGTGTGTGTGTGTGTGTGTGTGTGTGTGTGTGTGTGTGATACTGCACTTCTGCCTGCAGGGGGCGAGTGTGGGCTACTTCTGCTGTGATTATTCACAGCGGAAGCTGATCTGTGGGTGCCAGTCTTTCGATGTCCGCCGACACCCGCCGATCGTCAGGCAGAATTCTGTGTTCCTGCAAAGCATCTCTCCCCCTAGTAAAAGCAGGACACATAGTAAACAAACACTGTCTAGGCACACCATTAACACTTTGAACGCCCTAGATGTTTAACCCCTTCCCAGCCAGTGTCATTAGTACAGCGACAGTGTATATTTTTAGCACTGATCACTGTATTCATGTCACTGGTTCCCACAAATTGTCAGTTAGCGTCAGATTGTACACTGCAATTTTACAGTCCCGATATAAGTCGCTGATCGCCACCATTACTGGTATAGAAAATAGAAAAAAAAATCTATAAATAAAATATAAATAAATAAAAATTCCAGTATATATCCTATAGTAGGATGCTATAACATTTGTGTAAATCAATGAATTTACGCTTATTGGGATTTTTTTTTTTTTACCATGTAGCCAAATACATATTGGCCTAAATTTATAAAGAAATGCGATTTTTTTTTTTTTTTAAATATGTTTTATAGCAGAAAGTAAAAAAAAAAAAAAAAAAGTTTTTTCAAAATTATCAGTATTTTTTTGTTTATAGTGCAAAAAAAAAAAAAAATGCTGAAGTGATCAAATACCACCAAAAGAAAGCTCTATTTGTGGGGGAAAAAAATGACAAATTTGATTGTGCGACCGCGCAATTGTCAGTTAAAATAACGCAGTGCAGTATTGCAAAAAGTGGCCTGGTCATGAAGGTGGGGTAAATTTCCAGAGGTTAATTGGTTAAGAATAAAAAAAATTAAAAAAAACCAAGCAGTTCTGCCATCTCCAAAAGAGCGGCATAGCAATCTGCAAAGTGTCAAAATGAAAGACCAGTCTCCCAGGAACGTCAGAGAGCCAAGTTAACAAAACTGTTCGCTACATGACGGTCCTAATGGTGTGGAAATAATTGTTCTCTTCAATTTAAAAAGAAGTAAAATTTAAGATGAAAGCCGCTACACAATAGACTTTCATTAATAGTAAGACAGTATATGTGCAGCACAGTGGAAGTATGACATGCTTTTTGCACACTTTATATGTTTTATGTGATTTCATTGTGAAACTCCAAAAAAAAACATTTTTCCGGATTTTTTACTCACAGCAACTAAGCATTGTTCCACAAACGGGGTCAGGACGTGTGGACGGATAGTGACCATAATATCTCTAAAGTCCATAGCGTTGATTGTTCCTGTGTGGTCATTATCGCGCTGTACGAAGGCTTGCCTGGCATGTTCCAGCTGAATTTCCTACAGAGGAAAAAAAAAAAAAAAAAAAAAGAAGAATCACAAATTGGCAGAGGGCAAATTATTTCAGCTGATGTTAACACGCTTAAAGTGGTTGTAAACCCATGTGAAAAAAAAAAAACCCCCAGAAAACTGCAAGACAAAGGCATAATGAGCTAGTATGCATCGCATACTAGCTCATTATGAAACACTTACCTTAGATCGAAGCTGTTGCATACACCGCTGTGACTGACGACATGACTCCCGGAGTTACCCCCGGGTTCGCGAGCTCCAGCGCTGTCATTGGCCGAAGCGACAAAGTCACTTGCGCACATAGAGCTGCCAGTCACGGCACAGGCCCTTTAGATTGAACCGTCTCTTCAGTGTGCATGTACCAATGTTGGCACAAGCGTATATGGTAAATATCTTCTACACCGTGCAGGTTTAGGAGATATTTACAGTACCTACAGGTAAGCCTTATTTTAGGCTGACCTGTAGGTACAAGTGGCGCAACAGGGTTTACCACCACTTTAAAGCTGAAGCATTTCTAATGTCCATTTTTTTTTCATCTTTTAAAAATTGCAGAGTGGCCCTAATCCTCTTCTCGGGTCCGCCTCCGGCGCTCTACGCTCCTCCTCTTCTCAATGTGCCTCCATAGCAAGCTGCTTCATATTGTGGCACACCTGCAGGCTCCCTCTTGAGCCGGGAAGCCTGCATCTATAGACATAGACTGAGGCTCAGCCCCGCTCCTCATCACAGGATTTGACTGACATCAGCAGGAGCAATAGCTCCCCACTGAGGTTAGCAAAGCCTGTGAAAACGAGGAGAAGTGCAAGCTTGCTCCCAAGCTGTGCTGCTTGCGTCTAAAGACACACACAGTGCAGCTCGGCCCAAACCCCTGCACACTGGATTAGATTGACAGCAGCAGAAGCCAAATACTGTTCTCAGCAAACCCTGTGAGACGAGACAGAGACAGAGACAGAGACAGAGACAGAGAGACCTGCAACCAGGCACAGTGCTGGATTGAGTCAGAAGGTTAGGGAGGGGACCCAGGGGAACACACAGTGGAACCCCCCCCCCCATAAACATTTTTATTGGTAACAAATTGCATCAGATACAGTACAAATCAGATAAGTACAGTCAATACTCTTAGAAATGTTGCATTTACCATAACATGAAGCAATATGGACTAAAACAAAAAACAAAAACATAGATAGAAGGTAAACCAAGGTAAGAGAGTGTACATAGCCATGTACACAAAATGTAGTTGATAGAGTCTGGTGTCAGGGTGTAGCCATCATCCCAAAAATGTTGTTATACAATAGATACCCTATAACTATCATGGAGGGACTATAAGGGCTATTGAACAATACAAAATACCAAATTCAGACTAAAAGAATTATTTTATTATACACAAAAGATAAAAACAAGAGCGGCTAGGGTATAATAGTTTGCACATATAGTTAACCCCAATGTGACATGGCTGTAATTGGTTTGTACAGTAGCACAAAGGCACCAACGCATTTCGAAGCCATCTTCTTCAGGAGGTGCCCCAGACAGGTGAACATAAACTATGAACATAAAGTGCAAATATACAGTGTTTATGAGGCTGTAATGTAATAAAATCAAGCATATATAGTGCACAACACAAATAGTAATGTTATGAATCACTGTTCGTACTAACCTATAGGTGCACAGAGAATATACAAATACAGCCGCTGAATAAAAGTTTTTAAAACCAAATTGATGGCATTTTGGCTTTGTCCGAAAAACAAAGGGGGGAGAGATGGGGGACACCTCCAGTCCACAGACCCCCACTTTTACCACTGGGGCAGTGGCAGAGAGGTACCAGAATGTTCAGATGTAGCTGTCCACTGTGTATAGTAGCTGTACACAAAGAAGCGATAACATTGAAAGAAGAGACCTACTACTCCTGCAGGGCTGATGGTACGTGAACGTATTCTTGGTAATGTAGAGCGTTATTTAGGTATTGGTGAATTGCAGAGGAAGAAAAGGAAGAGGGAGAAAAGATAGAGGGTGTGGGAAAGGGAAAGAAAGAAAAAAACGTACGTGTGTGTGTGTGTGTGTGTGTGTGTGTGTGTGTGTGTGTGTGTGTGTGTGTGTGTGTGTGTGTGGGGGGGGGGGGGGGGGGGGGGTGTCTGGGTAGTAGGGAACTGGGTCAGGGTGGAAGAAATGTGTAGCAACTCCCCCCCCCAAGGCTGAATCTCAACCCATGTCCGTATTCATAGAGATAATATTATGGGTGAGAGCATTCATGTATCCATCTCAGGTATCATTCAGAGGTCTTTTAGTGGCTCCAACAGAACCAAGTGGCCGTACATTTGTGCATATGTTGTGAGGAATATGGATAAGCTCCTCCATTTCCTTTTCAAAATAAGCCTAGAAAACCACTCCCTGATGGTGGAAGCATGCATGGCAATGGGTTGGAATAGAGAGCTCTACTAGAAAGGGGTGTGTGATGAAGAAGATATTGCTCCAAAGTGAAGTCCAAGAGGAAGGATGTAACTTGTGAAATGATATTGCATACCTCTTTCCAGAAGCGTTCTAAAAGCTCACAGCTCCACTAAATATGTAGCATGGCACCTTCTTCTCGGCCACATCTCCAAAAAAGAGTGGAGGAAGCTGAGTAACATTTGTGGAGAAGGGATGGGGTCCTATACCATCTAGTTCTGATTTTGTAACAATTTTCCTGAATTGCTACATTCGGCGGTCCTCTGTGAACAAATTCCTCAATTGTGTCCCAATTGTCCTAGAGAGTAACTTGTAGTTCCTTTTCCCAGACCTTTTGTATCTTACCTGATACTGGGGAAATGTTCCCTGTTAGCATAGAGTAGATAGAAGAGATTAAATGGCTTGGGGGGCGCCTGTCTAGTTAGTGCATGAAGATTCAAATGGTGTGGGTGATGTTTGTTTGGGGCAGAGGACATTAGACGAGTTTTAGAATGTTTGATTTGTCTGCATGTCCAAGAAGGAAAAGACCTCGTAGGGTACATGGATGCCAGTTGTATAATAGACTTTCCTCTGACAAAGAATTTATGAGCCAAAATATCTCCATACTGCCCGTCTCAAGTCAAAAATGTATTGGACATGTGGGGGGGGGGGGGGGGGATTAGCCCATATTTCCTCAGATCATGGTCAGAGGACCTGGAGAAGACAAAAAGGTATGTAGATTTAAACAAAATCTGAAAGCTGAATAATAGAAAGTCTGGCGCATTGGAAGCCAAGACAGTAGGTGCAGAGAGTATTGATATATTTATTTCTAAACATACTCACGTCTTCCTTTCGAGAATGGATATTCCAATCCACACCATGTGACACGCCAAATAATATTTGTAACAGGTCTGGTAACCCAACTCCACCTTTTAGTTTCGGGAGGGCGAGTTGGGAATATCTGAATCGCAGGGAGGAATTATTCTAAATAAACACCCCCGCAGAACATAATAGTGCTACAGGAGGTATACCCCCCATCAGCACTAACCATGTTGATGGGGAAATTGAGCAACTTGTGCATTCTAAATTCTATTCTGATCTAATGATCGACTTCTGTCAAATAGGGAGGGCTACACACTGATCAAATTCAGCCCTGCTGAACTGACCACATTTCGATCCATCTATGGCCAGCTTTATTTTAGGGCATAAAAAACCTGCCGTATCTAAAAATCAATTTTAAAATGTACCTCCCATAAAAAAAGAAAGGTTACCTGCCTAGGAATCCCTCTTCTACCACCCCAGAAGTTGGTAAAATATGGCTGGAATACATTTCAGGTGTGAGACAGAAAACCCAGGGTTATACATTCCGACATTCCTGGAACCCAATCAAAATGGTCAAAACAGAGAAGGAGGCAGAAGTATCACTTCACCATTTTGCACATGAAGCTTCCAATGTGGCAGTCAGAGGTTATGCATTACTAAATGGTCCTTGTGGCCGAAAGCAACACCTTCCTCAACATCAACTCTGACCATCAATAACTGCAAGGAGTGTGGTGGTGACCAAACCTTACTTTGCATTACCGCCCTACACACCATAGTGGACACCTAGCCTACAGGCACCCAGATGACAAAAACGCTCTATTGCCAATCCTGCTTATACTGCAGCTATCCGGGGACTGTTTAAACATAGGACCTAAGCAACTGATAAGAAAAAAATAAATAAAAAGTTTTGCTTGTAGTCCAACTTAAAAAGTACGGTCATAAACATATTTGCTTTAAGCCATGCAGACAATGTGAGAGATTCCCGGTAAAACAAGGAACCATTTTTGCACCCGAAAGGGAAGGAGGGAAAGTTAGAAGTAGATGTATAGCAATGTTCTGTAGCCGCTGTCATCTGGCCACATTATGCTCATCTCTCCAGGAAGTCTGATAAAAAAAAGAGGTTGCAGCTTCCTCCTCCAGAACTCCGACTGATGCTGTAAAAAAAGGAAAACATCACAGTACAGCGCGTGCTTCTTAATCGCTGCAGCTCACTGCCTCTGCGGCTGATGGCACCGATCAGGGAAGCTACATGTAAAATGCATTAGGGACCCATCTGGTCCCGGTTAGAAGCGACATTAAAGGACGTGACTAGTAACTACACGTACACTCGGGCTCCAGCTGCCGACAGTTCGAGGTCTAGACATGGTAACAGGAGTATAACTCATACTCGCAACATAAAAAGCTGCCCAGCGCTGGAACGCTGTAATAGTTACACAGCCAAACACTTTTCAACGAGCAATAAATTATCAGTGGAAATGCAAACTTCGCATTCAACAGAAGGAAGTTGTGACAGACCAGGGGACAAAGGAAAGAATGACTGGATGAAAATAAAAAATGGTAGGAATATAGTAACGGTATTAATAATTTAATAAAATTAGGTTAGTGGCTAAACTGTATAGACATCAGATATTTCCTTCTCAACAACTGCCAATCTTTTAAAAACACAACTCCAGCTAACAATGTCAAATACTAGGCCCCTGCCTCCTTTAACCACCTCAATACCGGGCACTTACACCCCCTTCCTGCCCAGGCCATTTTTCAGCTTTCAGCGCTGTCACACTTTGAATGACAATTGCGCGTCATGCTACACTGTACCCATGTGAAATTTTTATCATTTTCTTCACACAAATAGAGCTTTTGTTTGGTGTTTTAATCACTTTTTTTTTTTTTTTAAGAAAAAATAAAGCCAAGAGACCAAAAATTTTGAAAAAAAAAAAAAAAAAAAAGTTTCTTAGCTTCTGTCAGAAAATTTTGTAACCAAGTAATTTTTCTCCTTCGCTGGCAGTAATAGGCACACATTTCTGGCACTGGTGGGCACTTAATTGTAATCAGGGCACTAATGATCAGTGCCCCGATTACATCCCTAGATGTCCCCTGTGAGGAGATGCCGCTGATCGGCTCTCCTCACACTGTGTCCGATTACCGGCATCTCCGTGTTTACATGTGACCGGATGTGATTGGACACAACCGATCTCATGGTTAAAGAGCCGCAACCCTTTACAGAGATCGGAGTCACGCCGTGTCCTAGCAGCACGGCGTGGGCACGCGAGAGCAGTCATTCTGGGAATCCGTCATAGGACGTTCACCCAGAACGAGAGTCGCACTGCCCAGCCGTCATTTGACGGTGGGCGGGTGGCAAGTGGTTAAGGGCTCATTTACAATTGCTTCGACTTCAACACACATTAGAGTGCCTACTGCTTCAACATGCTTTTTTTGTGCTTTTTTGCTGCTTCAATTAAGCTTTAATGAAGCTTGGCAAATGCCCTGTGTTTGTGTGTTAATTTTCTATTTGTTTTAAAGGGGCCCAGTAGAACCCCACTCAGTAGTAACCTCCAGCTCTGCTGACCCCCCCACTCAGTAGTAACCTCCAGCTCTGCTGACCCCCCACTCAGTAGTAACCTCCAGCTCTGCTG
This sequence comes from Aquarana catesbeiana, assembly GCF_042186555.1. Lineage (NCBI taxonomy): Eukaryota > Metazoa > Chordata > Amphibia > Anura > Ranidae > Aquarana > Aquarana catesbeiana. The sequence continues at coordinate 31,729,069 of NC_133328.1, read as the reverse complement.
ACCCCCCCACTCAGTAGTAACCCCCCAGCTCTGCTGACCCCCCCACTCAGTAGTAACCCCCAGCTCTGCTGACCCCCCCACTCAGTAGTAACCTCCAGCTCTGCTGACCCCCCCACTCAGTAGTAACCTCTAACTGCTGATCTCCTCTCCCCCCCCCCCCCCCACTCAGTAGTAACCTCCAGCTTTGCTGACCCCCCCACCCCACTCAGTAGTAACCTCCAGCTCTGCTGATCTCCTCTCCCCTCCCCCACTCAGTAGTAACCGCCAGCTTTGCTGACCCCCCACCCCACTCAGTAGTAACCTCCAGCTCTGCTGATCCCCCACTGAGTAGTAACCTCCAGCTCTGCTGACCCCCCACTCAGTAGTAACCTCCAGCTCTGCTGATCCCCCACTCAGTAGTAACCTCCAGCTCTGCTGATCCCCCACTCAGTAGTAACCTCCAGCTCTGCTGATCCCCCACTCAGTAGTAACCTCCAGCTCTGCTGATCCCCCACTCAGTAGTAACCTCCAGCTCTGCTGATCCCCCACTCAGTAGTAACCTCCAGCTCTGCTCACCTCCCACTACGCAGCACGCGTGACAATGCTAGTTTCTCCTGCTCCGGTCCCCCAACTCTGCTGATTCTCTAACTCAGTCCTCTCTCTCTAGTACCCCCCGCTCACCTTCTGCTATAGCGTTCCCATATGGCACAGCATGTGTGTGTTCTGCTCCGGACCACGCTCACCTTCTGGCTGCTCCACACTGCACACCAGATTTGAAGACTGCACCAGACACTCCCAGAATATATACACATGAATCGAAAGTCACTGCTGATGAAGTCTAAGGGCCAGCTGTTGTACAATATCAGAAAAAAAAAAAAAAAAACACAACTCTAAAAATCTCATGGAAAGCCTTCCCAGAAGAATGGAGGCAGCGGGGGAAGGGGGCTTGGAGGAGGAGTCAATGGCAACATGCCTATGATTTGGAATGGGATTTCTAAAAAGCTCATCTAGGTATTATGGTCAGGTGTCCACAAACCTTTAAACTGTATAGTATAAGAAATATATAGGTTACCTTCCTCTCGAAAGCATAACCTGTTATCCAGTGAAAAGGGACACAAAATACACAGACATAATAGATAGAGACAGAGAGAGAATTTATTTCCAATATATTATTTTCCTCAGTAGTACATATATTTTGTAATTAAAAGTTCATCAGTGGCTCCATTATAGCTTTAAATCTGGATGGAAAGGTTCTCTTTTAGGTTTCCCAGTGCTTCCTGGGATATCTCATACCTGCAATACCTCCAAAACAAAGTGAAGCTAAAGCTGAATAAAAGCCCTCAAAAGTTGCAGGTGCTTTGTCCTAGACTTCTATGGAGGCTTCAGAGACGCTTTGAAGCACCAAGAAAGCAACATTGGGGTATAATTTTTGAAGCAAAGCAAAAGCAACGTGTAAACAGGACTGTAAGGTAACAATTTTATTTAGTGAGAGGCGCTTTGGCATTTAGAACACTTTAAAAAAGCATGTCTGAAGCCACATTTTAATGCACGTGTAAACGAACCCCAAAGGGTTCACTTACCCTTGCATAAAACTGCCTATGCAGATAAGGGACGTCGGAAGAGGAAAAGAAGCTGTGCAGCTTTGACCAAAATTGATTAACACCCTTGCTATAGGTGTAGGCCATTCACATACCTCATAAACCTGAAAACTACCAGGATCTTGCCAAGCGAGCCCAGGGAATTACAGTTATTATTGCGGTTACTTCACCATCACAGGAGTGAGTTCTTTCTCCGATTCTCCCCCCTGATGCAGTAGCTCAGAAATTGAGATCTCACTCCTGTGATGGTGAAGGTGAACAGCAATACCCAAGCCTTGCTTAGCAACATCCTGGGAGTTTTCAGGTCAGGCTTCATGAGGTACGTAAATGGCCTACACCTATAGAAAGAGCGTTTTTTCAACTTTGGCCAAAGCGGCAAAGTTTGTTTTCACATACAGACGCCCCATCCCCACACTTCAGGAGAATGCTGCATGTCATTAAATGGGGATGCAGTGCAATGTGATTTCCAGCTTTTTCTATGGGCTGCCATATGCATGACAATTGAGGCAAAGTAGCTCATGGGGCATTTTGGTGTGTTGCGCTTTGCACTTTTACGTGCATTTTGCTGCATCGCATGTTTTTGCACGCAAAATGCGTGTTTGCTCCGGTGTTTGGGGTGCCATTGACAATAGTTCTTTATAGGTGTATAAAAGTGGGCATACACTACACAATCTGATTGTATAAGAGCCTTTAAAATTTACCAAAACTATATAATAGGACACAATTATCTAGCCAGACAGGCAGGCCCTTGCACTACATAGTTGATGGATCTAAGCCCTGGTATACACTAATGCGACTTTGGATGTGTTTCAGAGCGCACTTAATTGCATCTCAAGGGAGATAACACGGCTTTCTATGGAGGTCAATCACACCTATGAGTTCCAAAAGGGTCCTGCGCATGTTGCGATATGGTGCATTTTTGAGCCCAATAGACTTGAATGAAAACAACAGTGAAAACACACAGGTGTTAAAATGCAATGCAATTTCAGAGCGAGAGAGAGAGGGAGCGAGCGACCACTCTACCAAACCCAGGAAGAATACACCCATTTCTAGTGTCACAAAATTGGCCAGAACAGAAATCGCAGCTGTGTAAAATTTCAGCAGAAACGCACTGCAACTGCTTTATGAAATCACATTTGAAAACACACAGTAATCGCACTGCATAAGTGTGAACCAAGGCTAAAGGAGATTGCACAATCAGACTGTATAGTGTATGGTGAGCGCCTCCACACTCTCCCAAATGAACGATCTATGCAATAAGAAGGTACAAAACCATCCATCTGCAGAGGAAAACACTGGCTGTGAATTCAGTGAGAATGGTGCTCACTGACATTGCCTGCATTGGAAAAGCAGGTAAGTACAGAGGTGGGCGGAAGCAGGTGCAGGGTGTGAGTTACAGCGGAGCTCCACCCAAAAAGGGAAGTTCCACTTTAAGCACCCCCCCCCCTCCTCATGCCACATTTTGGGGGGGGGAGCAGGTACCTAGTTTTGACAGGTACCCACTTCCACTCGGACAGCCTAGGTGCCTAGTTCTCCTCTTCCCCCTCTCTCCAATCTTCTGGGACGTCACAGGTCCCAGAAAATTGCCTGACTATTCGGGAGGCGCAGCAAGACTCGCGCGTGAGCAGTGCGCACCTGGCTGTGAAGTTGCAAGCGGTCACAGCTGGGTGCCTGCAGTTGTAATGCCAGCGCCGGTGAAAGGAGAGGGAGAGAATTGAGGGTACGGGCGGCCAAATCACTGGATCCTAGGTATTAAAAGTCAGCAGCTACACTTTTTGTAACACAAAAACGAGTGGAACTCGGCTTTAATGAAGTCAGCTGGTGAAGTACTTCCTCTTTCCACTAACAAAAAAAAAGTTTTCCCATCCAGTAGGACGTATACCAGGAGATCATAGAGGAAGTTTTCTATAGCAGAAACTGCAGGCAGAGGTAAGACCCGCCCTAGAATATAGGGGAAGCTTTTGCTTTTCTGCAACAGAGGTACATTTAATGGTATATTGGTACGTAAGGAAGCTGGAATTTTGAGAAAAAACATTTAAATTAGAAAACGATAAAATTATACACAGACCTGTCAAAGTTACTCATAGGTCCACTTTGAATTAAACTTTAGAGCTACTCTATACACTAAAAACACAAATCACTTTCTATCGCTTACCAGCAAAAGCTGAGTAAACTCGGCATACGGTAGCAGCCTCTTCCGGTCTTTTCCAAAATGAAGCTGAATGAATTCGCAGTCCCAGTTGAACGGGATATGCTGGTGAATCGTAGTCTGTCCAAACACTTGCTTCACATCATCTGCAAACAACGTAAAAAGAATTGTTAAAACAACATTAGCCTCTCCAATGCAATGGTATTGAAATATGAAGAAGTTCCTTTTATTCTTTGCTTTCCAGCTTTTCCCCGAACAGAATTTGTGGACATTACTAAAGTTGAGCTCAGTTGCCACTGCCCCGTGTCTGCAGAGGGGTTGCATCAGCTATAGGGCTCTCCCCCATTTCTCCTGCTAGCCCCCCCCCCCCCCTTTTCATTATTGGTCGCTAGGACACAAACCTGAAGCTGGCAATAAACAGGTAGTCCCCCCCCCCATTTGATTCAGCCATCCACACAAACTAGGTGGATGGAGGAATTCCCGGCCAACACTTTCACTGCTGTCAGAATACACCGATCACTGGCTGCGGTAGCTGATCGAGAAAAGTTCTCTTAACAATTTACTTCAACAGAAGTCAAACAACTGACTTCTGTCAAGCACACACAGCCACAAACTTTAACTTAAAGTATAAACTAAAGTCAAAACTTTTATTTCATTTTTGGATAGAGTGGAGATGGATTAGAACACCTGTTCTTTTATTATTGCTGTCTGTGCCCCCATTAGGGAGATTCCCCCTCTCTATTTGTCTGGTTTACCATTATCATTGAAAGTAAAAGAAAATCCCCAATTTTGGGTTGCCCCCAGAAAAGTAATAGAGGGAAAATCTTCCAATGGAGACACTAGTCCTGGTGACCTGGGGGTCCCCAAAAAATTCCCCTAATTTGCAGGAATTTCCTCTCACTTCCTGTTTCGCTCTGGGAGAGGAAGTGAAGGCAAATCTCTGCAATTAGGACACAGATGGCGAAAATAAATCTAACAAGGTTTATAACCCTCGCTAGTCTAACCAAAATTAAAAAAAAAAGTTTTGCCTATAGTTCTACTTCAAGTATCTGCTAAGCATTTTCACTAGGGCAGGTTTTATTGTAAACGCATCACTTTGAGGACATCTAATGACATATTCACTCTCTTTCATTAATGAAAATGCCCAATACTAACAAAGCAGCTGTTCAGACACCATTTACACATTATGTGGGCATTGGTTTAAATACCTGCATGATAAAAGCAAAATGCTACATAATCCCACCAAAACATATAACCCTTAAATCATGGGTGCTCAACCTTTTGAAAAGCGAGGGCCACTTGGTAACTGGTTGCAGGCCAAAATGAATTATAAGGTGTTACCGCCCCTCAAACCGCAAATGTAAATGAGCCCTTACAGTCCTGAGCCCCCTATAGGGCTGCTTTCACCCTGATGCACTGCGGGGGGCAGCACAGTGCACCTCCAGCTTTCCTGCGGGTTAGCTACATTGAGCCGGAGACTTCTAATACATTTTGCGGGTGAAGTGCACTTTCTGAAAGCGGACTAAAACCCCTGCATTAAGGAGTCTTGGTGTGCTTTCAGACAGTGTATTAAACCTGCAGCATAAAATGGAAGTGTATGGCTCAGTGCAGTTAACCTGCAGGAAAGTGGCAGGTGCGCTACGATGTACTTGCAGATCAGTGTGAAAGCAGCCCAATAACACTTTTTTGTTTACAATATGCCCATCACAAAAGTGCAGTGTATGTGACATTACACTGACCCTTTCCTCTTCCAGCTTCTGCTGGCATTGCTCTCCCAGCTGCTAGAAAGGCCCCACGAGAACTGCACTTGATATCACTCCGCCTGGGACAGTAGCTGGCATTACAGAAGAAGCATTGGCTTATGCGGCTCCTGCCCACTCTGCAGCCGCTAGCTTCTACCTCTGCCACCACCTAGCTCCATGCGCTCGGACGCTGTGAGATGGTGGGTCAGCAACCCGCTGATGGCAATCTGCCGACCCGCCATCCCACAACCGGGCCCCTGGTTTGAGGTCATGGGCTCTGTAGGCCACGGGTTGTGCACGCCTGCCTTACGTGGACCAACATCAACTGGGTTTCTTTTGCTCTAAAGCCACTCTTCTGCATAAATAGGCGGGCTGGAATAGGAGGGCTGGAATAGGCCAGGCCGCCAGCATCCTAGCACCCAATAACACGGTGCAGCCCAGCTGCCAATGTCATAGCAACCAGTGACGCTGTGCAGCCCGGTCTCCAGCTTCCCAACACCATTAAAAAGACAAAGGGGGTGGAACAGGGGAATTAACACGTTCTCTCAACTGCCATTCCTAGTGCTGGCACTAGTTTTAGGAAAGCGCATAGAACTGGAAATAGGGGCTGTCAATCAAGACTCATGAGTTATTGGTCTCTGAGATGTTCCCTATAAATAAGATAGTACATTTTTAAATTCAGGTCTACTTTAAAATTCCAGTATCTGTTTTAAATGGATGATGGCTAACCGATTTACCTAAATACCTCATAAGCAACAAGACTTCTAACAACTGTGTTCTCAACTCCACCTCCTGCTTTAACTATAAGGCCTCATGCACACTGGACGTTTTTTGACTTTTTTACAGCAGTTGTTTTAGGCTGTAGGCATTTTTTTCTACAGTCATTAAACTCTCCATCATGTTATCCTATGTGTCCATGCACACATAGGCTGTTATCAGCAGTTTTGGGCAGTGGCGTTTTTGAGCAGAAAATAAAAAAAAAACTAAACTAGTGGGCTCTGAGTTTTTCAGCTGTAAAAACGCTCTAATGCTGATAAACGCTCAAAAACGTCACTCGACAGCATTTAACGTTTTTGATCCATTAAAAAAAACGCTAACACTAAAAAATGCTATTGCAAAATGTTGAAAAAAGTTGAAAAACTCACTGCAAAGCTACTGGCGTTTTTATAACGTTATTTTAATGTCCAGTGTGCATGAGGCCTAGTTGGGCAGACTAAAGCTGGCCACAAACTGATTGCTTCCTCCATCCAAACAAATGAGGTGGATGGAGGAATTCCTCTGTATTCTGACCTGCCACTGTCACAATACATGAATCAGCAGCTAGAGCATTTTCCAGCAAGTCACTTTGACAGAGGTCAAATGATCAACTTCTGTCAAGCAGGGACCACCACAGTGTGATTGCAATCCTGGATGGTTCCTGCTTAACCGGCTGAATTTCAATCAGTGTATGGCCGGCTTTACACATTTTTAATTTATTTTGCATTTCAGAAAATTCAAAGTTGAAAACTTTAGGCCATCACTGTCAACCCCTACTGAAACTGTGATCATGTTATTCTTTATTCCTTAAAGTGGTTATAAAGGCAGAAGGTTTTTCATCTTAATGCATTCTATGTATTAAGATAAAAAAAACCTTCTGAGTGCAGCAGCCCCCCAATACTTACCTGAGCCCCATCTTGATTCAGCGATGTTGCAGGAGTGTCTCGGCTGCCCGGGACTCTCCCTCCTCTTTTGCAAAGACGGCAGCATGGCGCCATTGGCTCCCGCTGCTTTTAAAGTCAGTGAGCCAATGAAGAGAGTGGGGGGGTGGGGCCGAACCGTGACTCTGTGTCTGAATAGACACACAGTGCAGCGGCTCAGCTCGGGTACCCCCATAGTAAGCTTCTTGCTGTGGGGGCACTCGGCAGGAGGGAGAGGCAAGGAGCACCGGCGAGGGAACCAAGAAGAGGAGGATCCGGGCTGCTCTGTGCAAAACCACTGCCATGACATGTTTTTATTTTAAAAATGAAAAAACTGAGACTTTAGTATCACTTTAACACTAGGTAGCTAACCTGAAACAATGTTAAAAGGTTCAAAGACAGCAGATCCACCCCGGCACCACATGCAGGATGTAGAGAACGCAGGCAGAGACAGGTTGAGCTCAGGCTCTCTGCTAGAAACCATCCATACGTCTATCTTGAAGCCCTGTACCCTCATATTTAATGCACAGTAAAGCTTATTTATAATGTAAGAAAGCACGTTATACAAATATGTACACAGTCTTGGCAACTTTCTTTACATTTTAAAGTGACTCCATTAAGATTTAAATTGTACTTAAAAGTTGTTCGGTAAAAGTGAGGACAATTAGTGTCGTATTTAAATGAACACTGTACTTAAAATTCAATAAAACCTCCAGCAATTGTGCTTAGTGTGGGAAGATCATTTTTGTGTATAGCTAAGGAAATTGCCCTACCGCTCTTCTATTCAAATGACACATCCCTCATTGCCTTGACACACCGACTGGATTGAATTATAAATGTATAGAATAAGTTGTTTTCAAAGCTTTCCCACACAAAGTTCTCAAAGCTCAGCAACACCAATAAAGGACGACTGCTGATGTTTAAACAAGTCCGAGTTAGTTTGTTTCAATTTAAAAAATGCATGAAAGTTTGTTTTTTGTTTTTTTCCCTTTCCTTTAATTTTTATACAGGCTAAATATTTGGTGCCATTAAGGTTTTAAAGAGACTTTAATGCCAAAATTAAATGGCAAAAACAAGAGTTAGTAGGAAAGAAGACTGCAGATACTCACCCCTCTCTCTGTCTGTGCTGCTGTGATAAGAAACGGTCACCTGAAGACTCTTCGGGATCCAACACTTCAATGAGTGTTGGATTTTGGTTCACTCACTGCGATCTGTGGTTCTGCCTGTCACCCCCCTACAGGACACAAAGGTGACATAGGATCCAGCAGATAGAACCACTGAGCTGTGGAAGACCAGGAATCGAACACTCTCACAAGCGTTGGGCGCTCAAAAGTCTTTGACTAGAGCAGGAGTGTCAAACTCAATTTCTTTGCAGGCTACATCAGCGGTATGGTTGCCCTCAAAGGGCAGGTGGCGCACTAGGAGTGCTCTACATACAGAGTGCAGGGTTCAGGGGTGCGATGCGGGACACAGAGTGACAGCGGAGCAGGAAGCAGAGGGTGAGAGCCAAAGCTGGTGCCAGCTGAAAAATTGTGAGGGCTACATGACATGGACAGGATTCGGGCTACAGGCCTTGTGTTTGCCACATGTGGACCAGAGGCTTCACTTCCTCACAACAATGTTTGTTAGCAAGAGCAGCGGGGGGGAGTAAGCATTTACAGTACATCTTCCTTCCAGGGTTTTGCCAGTTTTGTTTCAGCAACAGTTGCATTAAAGTCTTGTTAAACCACACCCATCATCTCAAGGTGCAGCAAAATGTCAGGTTTTGATTCTTCGCTGTCAAATTGGTTTAAAGAGATTGTAAAGGATCGTTTTTTTGATTTGTTTTTTAAATAACAAATATATCATACTTACCTCCACTGTGCGCAGCTCGCTTTGCACAGAGTGGCCCCGATCCTCGATTTGAGGTCCCCCGGTGGCTCTCGCGGCTCCTCCCCACATCAGATAACCCCCTAGGAGAAGCGCTCTCCCGAGGGGGTTACCTAGAGGCCCCACCCCCCGCGTCATTGGATTTGATTGACAGCAACGGGAGCCAATGGCTGCGCTGCTATCCATCTATCCAATCAAGTGCCAAGAGCCCTGGAGAGATGCACAGTGCATCCTCGCCGTTGGAAATTCCAGGGTTCAGGTAAGTAAAATGGGGATGGGGGTGGGCTTGAGGGCCGGGGACTGACAGAAGTTTTTGGTTTACAACCCTTTTAAGGGCACCACACTGCCACCAATACAGCCTGCCCCGTCAGTAGCATGCAGTGAAGAACTGCTGCTCTTCCAAATAACCAACATTATCCGACTGTTTATTTGAGGCCAGACGGTCACAGAAGCACCTCTTGGTGGCCTAACACAATCACATAAGCCTGGCCGGTAATGGACAGCATTCACACCTCTCAAAATAAGCATTTTTCTTAGCAGCATTAAAGACCGCCCACAGCGCTTGTCAAGTGACCACATGGAATGGGCCTAGGATTACGGTATGTATGCTTGAATTTTTTTAAGCTTAGGAGCAGAAAGTAGGGGGTAAGCATGGAGTTGGGCTTAACGGCAACCCAGTGCTAATACAAATATGTAAAATGTTGGCTAACACTTTAGCAATTATAAAGTAATTGAATGGGAACAGTTTTGACATGACTTGCCACACACATATTCCAGTTCAATAAACCAAACATATGAAGACAATTTGCAGGAAAGGCAGTGAAAGCCTAGAGATTGTATTCAGTAAATGTTTACTTTTAATTGCTTTCATAAAATAATAAAAAAGGAAAAAAAAAAAAAAAAAGTAGGTGAAGTCCAGGTATGCACAACCAGTGGCCTCGAAAATACTGCAGGGTGCAGACTCTTTATGGAATGCTTTCCGATCCTCCATAATCCTGGAAGGTTTCATACACAAGCCACTATTGCAGGCAGCTCCCCGCTCTTCCCTTTCTTTCCTAACACACAGACACAGGGAGAGGAGCCTTTAGCTGAGTTGATCAACAGTGAGGGGAAAAATATTTGATCCTCTGCTGATATCGTACGTTTGCCCACTGACAAAGAAATGATCAGCCTAATTTTAATGGTAAGTTTATTTTAACAGTGAGAGACAGAATAACAAAAATATCCAGAAAAACTCATTACAAAAAAAGTTATAAATTGATACATTTTAATGTATGAAATAAGTATTTGATCCCCTATCAAAATCAGCAAGATTTCTGGCTTCCAGTGTCTTCTATACAGGTAATGAGCTGAGATAAGGAGCACTCCCTTAAAGGGAGTTCTAGGTCTTTACCCTCACCTCACCTTAAAGGGAGTGCTCCTAGTCTCAGCTTGTTACCTGTAGAGAAGACAACTGTCCACAGATCAATCAGATTCCAATCTCTACACCATGGCCAAGACCAAAGAGCTGTCCACGGATGTCAGGCACAGGATTGTAGACCTACACAAGGCTGGAATGGGCTACAAGACCATCGTCAAGAAGCTTGGTGAGAGGGTGACAACAGTTGGTGCGATTATTCGCAAATGGAAGAAACACAAAATAACTGTCAATCTCCTTCAGTCTGGGGCTCCATACAAGATCTCACCTCGGGGAGTTTCAATGATCATGAGAACTGTGAGGAATCAGCCCAGAACTACACGGGAGAAACTGTATGTCTGAACTCGCATTGCTCAGAGATCGCATGTGATCGGCAGATGTGGTGCGGGTGCGACTCACATGCGATCTCCGAGATCGAGCTAGTGTGAACCTAGGCTTAGGAAAAACCGTACAAAAACAGTACACAGTATCCCCTTTATCTCTGGAAGGTTTACCCCCCCCCCCCCCCTTCACAACCAGGCCATTTTTTGCTCTACAGAACTGCGTTACTTTAACTGCAATGCTGTACACAAATAAAGTTTATGTCCATTTTTTCCCACAAATCGAACTTTCTTTTTGTGGCATTTGATCACCTCTTCGGTTTTTAATTTTTTGCGCTATAAACAAATAAAAAAAAGAAAAGAAATTTCTACTGTAAAACATATCCAATAAAAAATTTGGAAAAAAAAAAAAATCAAGTCTCTTCATGAGTTTAGGCCAATCTGTATTCTGCTACATATTTTTGGTAAAAAAAAATCCCAATAAGTGTATATTGATTGGTTTGCACAAAAGTTATAGTGTCTACGGGATATTTTCTTCTTTTTTTTTTACTAGTAAAGGCGGGGATCAGAAACTAATAGCGGGACTGTGACATTGCGGGGGGGACGAAAGCGGACGTTTGACACTTTCTGGGGAACCGTGACAGTAATCAGTGCTAAAAATATGCACCGTCACTGTACTGACACCAGCTGGGAAGGGGTTAACATCAGGGGCTATCAAAGAGTTAACTGTGTGCCTAGCCAGTGTATATGTGTACTGTGTGAGGTGCTTTTACTAGGGGAAGACTTTGCAGGGACACAAATTCCATCCCTTCCCTCCTGTCAGAACGGCGATCTGTCTTGTTTACATAGACAGACCGCAGTCTATGTCTTTACCCTCACCTCAGCGGGTATCAAATCTGCGGGAACCCACTGATCAAGTCCCACTATGTTTAATCACAGAGGAAGAGAGTAGCCGGCCAGAAGCGTCGGAGTGTGTGTGTATATGTATATATATATATATATATATATATATATATATATATATATATATATATATATATATATATACATATATATACATATATATACACACATACATACACACACACACATACATACACATATATATCTATCTATCTATATATCTATAGATAGATATATATATATATATATATATATATATATATATATATATATATCTTGGGCACAAAGTGGTGTACACAATATATGAAAATTGAGCAATCGCCTCATATGGAATTTTTCTACCAATTTTCTTATAGTGTGTACCCTACTTTAGGCTGGGTTCACACATGTGCAGCCGCGGTTTCAGAGCAACAGTCCGGTGCGTTTCTGCTCACCAGTTCAGGTGCAAATTCTGACCGGACATTCAAAAACGGGACCCTTTTTAAAATAACAGCACCGCGGGTGCCCCGCACATGTGAACCGGCTCCTTTGAAAGCCAATCACATTCACATGTTATCCACATTGGATGCGGTTAAAAACGCATCCAATTCGCGTAAATATGAACCAAGCCTTAGATGCATCTAATGTTCACAGATATCGCCATTCTACAGGTCACGTTGTGGTCTCACATCCAAGCTCAACTATAACCATGGATTTGAAAAAAAAAAAAAAGAAGGGACAAACACCATGAAATACAGATCAAAGTGAAGAATATATACAGACAGTTGCTGTTCATACTTAACGGGACGAAATATACCTAGAGATGTAAACAAGCTTATGTGGTTACTGATGAAAAAAAGGTGTAATTTTCCTGCTTAGCTTAAACCGACGGTTGCCATGGAAACCAGTACAATAAAGACACTTTTCCATAACAAATATTCAAATTCAACAATGCTGCTCTTGTCAAGCAGTTGATATTTTCATACAGGTCATAACAATGAAAAAGAAAAATCTGACAAAAGGTTTTCTCTAATGTACAATGGCAAGGCTGAAAATAACAACTCTTCAAACCTGGGGTAAAAGTGTGGGTAACTTAGAGTGGTTTAGCATATAAAAAGTTACTTAAACCTTATAAAAAAGAGCCATTAATATTAGATGCCTTTGTCCCCCAAGTGCATTCAGAAAGTATTCAGACCCCCTTCACTTCTTTCAATTTTGTTATGCTGCAGCCTCATATTTGTTTAAAATAATTTTTTTTCTCAATAATCTACACTCAGTAACCGATAATGACAAAGTGAAAATGGAATTTTAGAAAATGTTTGCAAATGAATGAAAAAGGAAAAAAATTAAAGATCACTTTGCAACAACAGCACAGGTTCCTCCCGTTTCTCTTGATCATTGGAGATGTTTCAACGCCTTGATTGGAGTCCACCTGTGGTATATTAAATTGATTGGACAAGATTTGGAAAGGCTCACACCTCTCTATGCCTAGGTTCACACTGTAGCAATGCGGGAACCAGCGCCAGTTCCTGGATCTCTCCCGCAGGCAGTTCACACTGCCCTTTGTATTGACACACAGCGGTTCACAATGTGAATGGCACCCCCAGAACGGTTCACAAATCGCAGTGCGAACTGTGGATTCGGACAGAAATCGGGTGGCATGGCATGGGTGAGAACACCCATGCGATCGGATTCCAGTGCAGGGGGGGAAAAAAATCCCTGCGTCTTTTTTTAGGGGTGCACCAAATGGAAATTTTGGTGCCGAAACCGAAAATGAAGGATAACACAAGGCCGAAAACCGATACAGAAATGACAGTTTGTAAAAATTATATATATTCAACTTTTCAATTAATATCAATTTAAATATGATCAATTTAATGTAATATAATATTTATTGTTGGCCATTACATCTTTAGTGCAAGAAAGGTTAGGAAAAATGCAGTCTGCAGTCTCTAACCATCTCTTGTATCAGGTCTGCAGTCTCAAACTTAAACTTAAACACATTGCTAATAGTATTAGCAAAATTTACACTCAAAGCACCTCTAGCAGATATGATACAGGAGAGGGTCAGAGACTGCAGACCCGATACAGGAGAGGGTCAGAGACTGCAGACCCGATACAGGAGAGGGTCAGAGACTGCAGACCCGATACAGGAGAGGGTCAGAGACTGCAGACCCGATACAGGAGAGGGTCAGAGACTGCAGACCCGATACAGGAGAGGGTCAGAGACTGCAGACCCGATACAGGAGAGGGTCAGAGACTGCAGACCCGATACAGGAGAGGGTCAGAGACTGCAGACCCGATACAGGAGAGGGTCAGAGACTGCAGACCCGATACAGGAGAGGGTCAGAGACTGCAGACCCGATACAGGAGAGGGTCAGAGACTGCAGACCCGATACAGGAGAGGGTCAGAGACTGCAGACCCGATACAGGAGAGGGTCAGAGACTGCAGACCCGATACAGGAGAGGGTCAGAGACTGCAGACCCGATACAGGAGAGGGTCAGAGACTGCAGACCCGATACAGGAGAGGGTCAGAGACTGCAGACCCGATACAGGAGAGGGTCAGAGACTGCAGACCCGATACAGGAGAGGGTCAGAGACTGCAGACCCGATACAGGAGAGGGTCAGAGACTGCAGACCCGATACAGGAGAGGGTCAGAGACTGCAGACCCGATACAGGAGAGGGTCAGAGACTGCAGACCCGATACAGGAGAGGGTCAGAGACTGCAGACCCGATACAGGACAGGGTCAGAGACTGCAGACCTGATACAGGACAGGGTCAGAGACTGCAGACCTGATACAGGACAGGGTCAGAGACTGCAGACCTGATACAGGACAGGGTCAGAGACTGCAGACCTGATACAGGACAGGGTCAGAGACTGCAGACCTGATACAGGACAGGGTCAGAGACTGCAGACCTGATACAGGACAGGGTCAGAGACTGCAGACCTGATACAGGACAGGGTCAGAGACTGCAGACCTGATACAGGACAGGGTCAGAGACTGCAGACCTGATACAGGAGAGGGTCAGAGACTGCAGACCTGATACAGGAGAGGGTCAGAGACTGCAGACCTGATACAGGAGAGGGTCAGAGACTGCAGACCTGATACAGGAGAGGGCCAGAGACTGCAGACCTGATACAGGAGAGGGCCAGAGACTGCAGACCCCTGATACAGGAGAGGGCCAGAGACTGCAGACCTGATACAGGAGAGGGCCAGAGACTGCAGACCTGATACAGGAGAGGGTCAGAGACTGCAGACATAGTACAGGAGATGGTCAGAGACTGCAGGCATAGTACAGGAGATTTTCAGAGACTGCAGGCATAGTACAGGAGATGGTCAGAGACTGCAGACATAGTACAGGAGATGGTCAGAGACTGCAGACATGAGATCAATGCAGCCTCACCAGTGCCCAGCAACCTCACCAGTGCCAGACATATGCAACCTCACCAGTGCCCGTCATATGCAGCCTGCCTGTGCCCAGCAGCCTAACCAGTGCCCATAATATGCAGCCTGCCCGTGTCCAGCAGCCTAACCAGTGCCTGTCATATGCAGCCTGCCTGTGCCCAGCAGCCTCACCAGTACCCGTCAAATGTAGGCTGCATGTGCCCGGATCAGAGCAGCGATCTCAGTGTGTCACGAAGCTGGATTTGAATTGCCCAGGCCGCAGTAACAATGTCCCACCTCCTGTGTTCACTTTACGTCAATTCAATGTCTCGGCACTGGATCAGTGTGCCGCCTATCACAGGAGGCAGGACATTGTTACTACGGCCCAGGCAATTCAGCTCTGTGACACACGGTGAGGAGAGGAGGAGGGGAGAGGAGGGGAGGAGGGGAGGAGGGGAGGAGAGGATTGGGCGTGCCAGGGTGACACTTCCACAGTGGGCGGCACCCGATGGAAAACCCCACCCCTTTTCAGTATAGGCTGTTTTTTTCTTTCGGCTGAAAGAAAAAACACAGTTTTCGGACAATAATTTTCGGCAGCTGAAATTTCGGTGCACCTCTACATTTTTTGTGTGAATCCAATGCGAGTTCAGCCATACAACTGTATGGCAGAACTCGCATTGCACAGACATCGCATGAGATCGACATCGCATGAGATCGGCACCGTAGTGCGAGTGGGAATCACATGTGATGTCTGTGTTCGCTATAGTGTGAACGCAGGCTATAAAAGCTGACAAGGCGTGCATCGGAGCAAAAGCCATGAGGCCAAAAGGAACTGGCTGCAGAGCTCCGATACAGGATTATTGCAAGGCACAGATCTGTGGTAGGCTACTATTAATTTCTGCTGCACTGAAGATTCCCAAAAGCACAGTGGCCTCTATAATTCTCAAATGGAAGACTTGTCACAACCAAGACTCATCCAAGAGCTGGCCACCCGGCCAAACTGAGTAATCAAGAGACAGATACGTATATATGCGGCCCCACAGAAAAAAGCCCAGTCCAGCGGGGCCGCATATATACATACCATTGGCATAAAGGGGTTAAACTGTAGTATCAGGCTGCAACATAACAAAATTTTAAAAAGTGAAAGGGGTCTGAATATTTTAGAAGTGCACTGGATGCAGGTTATAAGCATTCTATCAGGGAACCGGTGTAAACAAAACAAATAGCAATAAATCAAAAGCCAGGAAACAGGAAGAGTCACCTGGCAAGGCTAGATATTGATGAATAAATCCTTACCAAAAGTTACTTCTCCTTTCCCAGTTTTGTCAAAGAGCTGAAAGGCCACCATGAAGAGTGCATCTGGTGCGCACAGGACTGATTCGAAGGCTACAAACTCCTGGAAGGAAATTAATCTGGGAAAAAAAAAAAAAAAACACACATTGTAAATTTTTCTTCAATGTTTTTACTCACTTTTAGGACACATTTTCTAAAATTTCCTAAAAGTTGGGCAAACTCTAAGTTTAAATTGTCATTTTATTGCCCTTATCCAAATGTACATAGGACTCTTTAGATCAATGCTGAGCTGCAATGACAAAATGCACCTATTCATACATTGACCTGTAGAGTACGGTACCAACGTAAAATTGAATTAAAGCGTAACTCCACTTTTGAGGAGAAAACATTTCCCCCCTCTGGGTGATCTATATATATTACAGAGATTTTAACAAACTTTGTTGCAGATTCCTACCTTTTGTTATTCTAAAGAAATCCCTGTGTGTTTGTCCGTGTCCATGTGGGAAAGTGCGTCTAATGGGAGTGGTTTCATAGTTATCAATCAGCTGCTGCACCTGCAGGGCTCAAATGGGGAAAGCTGCTGGTCCTGCATCCCCTTAGACATGCTCCTATTGGGAGTATCTCACCAAAAATTATTTTTTTTTGTTGCAGGGGATGCCTGAAATCGGACTTGTATCTTAGGGCAGATTCTGGGAAAATCAGTGAGCCAATCACACAAGCAGGAAATAATATTTCTGGGGGGCGTTCTGTACACCATCTGTGTAATAGGGCTACAACACAATTTGTTGAAAATTTAAATTGCACAGAAGAATTGCCACTGTGTAGACAGGGTAGTCCTAGATAGCTATTTTGTTTTGAATGGAATTTAACAAGCAACTTAAAGCTAAACTCCAGCTAACATTTGTAAAACAGCTACAGCAATGGTGGTCAACTTTCTTAGCCTCTTCCTATCCACCGTAGCATCCCTTTAAAAAGTTCTGAATGCCAGGGGTTGGGAAAGATTGGCTGATCAGGTGACCGATGTGCTTGGCTGCCATAGGATGGGGAACAGGTCCTGCCAGCTACCCATCATTAGTGGCGACCAAGAGCTATCTTTCACTGCTCGTTCTCAGTGCTGGGAGCATGTAGGGGGCACAGAAACAGTAGCCAACATAGTATTGTTCTTGCCAAACCAATCTATTAACCTTCTATGAGGAGGTGAGCTGCCATTTAGATAAAGGAAGGCCCGTAGACGTGGTGTATCTGGATTTTGCAAAAGCAGCTGACACAGTTCCCCATAAACGTTTACTGTACATAAGGTCCGTTGGCATGGACCATAGGGTGAGTACATGGATTGAAAACTGGCTACAAGGGCGAGTTCAGGGGGTGGTGATAAATGGGGAGTACTCGGAATGGTCAGGGCTGGGTAGTGGGGTTCCCCAGGGTTCTGTGCTGGGACCTATCCTATTTAATTTGTTCATAAAGGACCTGGAGGATGGGATTAACAGTTCAATCTCTGTATTTGCGGACGATACTAAGCTAAGCAGGGCAAGAACTTCTCCGCAGGATGTGGAAAACTTGCAAAAAGACCCGAACAAATTAATGGGGTGGGCAACTACATGGCAAATGAGGTTCAATGTAGAAAAATGTAAAATAATGCATTTGGGTGGCAAAAATATGAATGCAATCTATACACTGGGGGGGAGAACCTCTGGGGGAATCTAGGATGGAAAAGGACCTGGGGGTCCTAGTAGATGATAGGCTCAGCAATGCCAAGCTGCTGCAAGCAAAGCAAACAGAATATTGGCATGCATTAAAAAGGGGATCAACTCCAGAGATAAAGCGATAATTCTCCCGTTCTACAAGACTCTGGTCTGACCGCACCTGGGAGTATACTGTCCAGTTTTGGGCACCAGTCCTCAGGAAGGATGTACTGGAACTGGAGAGAGAGTCCAGAGAAGGGCAACAAAACTAATAAAGGGTCTGGAGGATATTAGTTATGAGGAAAGGTTGCGAGCACTGAACTTACTCTCTCTGGAGAAGAGACGCTTGAGAGGGGATATGATTTAAATTTACAAATACCGTACTGGTCACCCCACAATAGGGATAAAACTTTTCCACGAAAGGGAATTTAATAAGACACTTGGCCATTCACTAAAATTAGAAGAAAACTGGTTTAACCATTTACAGACTGCCTGCCATCGTTTTACGTCGCTGCTTTGAAGAGGAACATTGTTGTTATGGCAGCAGCTAACTGCCATAACCCCAGTATCCTCTTCTTCAGTGGGTGGTCCGCTTTTAGATAAAAGTGGTCTATGCAGCGGATTCGCCGCGAGATCACTTTTAAATCGGCGGTGGGAGAGGGGCACCCCCCTCCAGCCGCGCTCCAGTGCCCTCCGCCACTTACAGGAGCCGCCGGTAGCGGCGGAGGCGATCGGGTTCTTCTTCCTGTTAGGCATGGAGACGACTGAGGGGAAGATGGCCCCCACCCGTCTCCATATCTTTGCAGGGAGGAAGCGACGTCAAAACGTCACTTCCGCCCATAGCTTTTAAAGGGACATTTATTTTTTTTTCCCCAAATTACTTTTTTTTTTTTTTTCTCTGAGATCTGAGGTCTTTTTGACCACAGATCTTATATTTAAGAATTCCTGTCATGCTTTTTTTCTATTACAAGGGATGTTTACATCCCTTGTAATAGGAATAAAAGTGACACAATTTTTTTTTTTAAAAGAACAGTGTAAAAACAAAAAAGGTAAAATAAGAAAAAAAAAAAAAATTTTAAACGCGCCCCGTCCCGCTGAGCTCGCGTGTAGAAACGAACGCATACATGAGTAGCGCTCGCATATGAAAACAGTGTTCAAACCACACACGTGAGGTATCGCTGCGATCGGTAGAGCGAGAGCAGTAATTCTAGCTCTATACCTCAACAGCAACTTAAAACAAGCAACCTGTAGAATTTTTTAAACATCGCCTATGGAGATTTTTAATGGTAAAAGTTTGTCATTCCACGAGCGGGCGCAATTTTGAAGCGTGACATGTTTGGTATCAATTTACTGGGCGTAACATTATCTTTCACAATATAAAAGAAAAATATTGGGCTAACTTTACTGTTATCTTATTTTTTCCCAAAAAAAGTGCGCTTGTAAGACCGCTGCGCAAATACGGTGTGACAGAAAGTATTGCAAAGACCGCCATTTTATTCTCTAGGGTGTTAGAAAAAATATATATAATGTTTGGGGGTTCTAAGTAATTTTCTAGTAAAAAAAAAAAAAAAAGTTTTTAACGTGTAAACACCAAATTTTAGAAAGAGGTTCGGTCCTTAAGTGGTTAACCTTAAACTGTGTAGAAGGTTCTTTACTGTAAGAGCGGCAAGGATGTGGAATTCCCTTCCACAGGCTGTGGTCTCAGCGGGGGAGCATCGATAATTTCAAAAAACTATTACATAAGCACCTGAACGACCACAACATACAGGAATTTACAATGTAATACTGACATATAATCACACACATGGGTTGGACTTGATGAACTTGTGTCTTTTTTCAACCTCGCCTATTATGTAACTATGTAGCTGCCCGGCAATGCCTATGTGCTGTTGCACACGTGTTTTGGGAGACAGCAGACACACAACATATGGTCAAAGGCTTTGGGCACGACACAAGAGATGATCAGAGACTGCAGGCATACTACAGGATGTGGTTATTAACTTCAGGCATGCTACAAGGATAGTCAGAGACTGAAAACATGCTATAAATGTTGCTGGGAGACTAGGAGTATACTTCAGGAGTCATAGAATGGAGACATATAAGTGGCTGCAGGGGCCCTAAGAGCCACACAAAAAATGTCGAAGTGCATGTTGGGCACCAGGGAATTACAGCAACAGGATTTTCTTCTAACCCACGTGAATACTGACTGCTGTAAAGCACCCCTGCAGCATTAGGGTTTTTAATCACCCTGTAACTGACTCTCATGGCCCATACACACAATCCGAAAAACAGACGGAAAATACAGCTTTCCACGCGATCGTACGATAATCGGATCGTTAGTACAGAGCTTTTGAGAGCCGATCACGACAGTTCATCCAATATTATCCGATGGGACAAGCACAACATTATTTTCTCGTATGATACCAGATCGTACATGACATAACTTCTAATATTTCATTCTGTCGTACGAGAATTTTCGTAATTTTAGTAAACTCTCTATTTTTGATATGAGACTAGCATGCAAAAAAATTAAAATAACAAAACAAAAACGGATGATCTGTTGTCCGATTTTCGGATCGTGTGTACGGGTCATTAAGCCTGTTAGAGGAAATGAAAAAAATCCACTGGGATCCCCTAAATTCTTGAATGGCCTTTTCTTCACAATCCTCTCAAGGCTGCGGTTATCTCTGTTACTTGTGCACATTTATCTACCACACTTTTTCCTTCCACTCAACTTTCCATTAATATGCTTGGATACAGCACTCTGAACAGCCAGACCTTTTGTGACTTACCCTCCCCTTGCGGAGGGTGTCAATGACTGTCTTCCGGAAAAACTGTCAAGTCAGCAGTCTTCACCATGATTGTGTAACCTACTGAACCAGACAGAGCACAACATTTTAATTTTCTGAGATATTGAATTTTGGGTTGTCACTAGCTGTAAGCCATAATCATCAAAATTAAAAGAAATGCTTGAAATATATCACTCTGTGTGTAATAAATCTATATCATATACGAGTTTCACTTTTTGAATTAAATTACTGAAATAAATTAACTTGATCATACTCAAATTTTTTGAGATGCGCGCATATGTGTGATGAGAGAGAGATATGTATATTAGGGCTGGGGGAATTAAAGCGGGGGGTCCACCCACACCGCCAAAAAAAAAAAAAAAATATTAAAAGCCAGCAGCTACAAATACTGCAGCTGCTGACTTTTAATACATGGCCACTTACCTGTTCCAGATTCCAGCGATGTCGGCAGGGGACGCCGGGAACCCGCTCGGTTCTCGGCAGCTGCCGCCGCCATCCTAGGTGAGGGAATCAGGAAGTGAAGCGTTGCGGCTTCACTTCCCGGTTCCCTACTGCGCATGCGCGAGTCGCGCTGCGCGTCCCTAGTGGTCCCCGCTCTCTCCTGGGAGCTGTGTGTTCCCAGCAGACAGCGCGGTCGGGACGGGAAGAGGCATAGACTCCCATGGGAGTCTATGCCGGAAGTGGGTGCAGATACCTGTCTTAGACAGGTATCTGCACCCCCTCCCCCCTGAAAGGTGCCAAATGTGACACCGGAGGGGGGGAGGGTTCCGAAAAGCGGAAGTTCCATTTTTGTGTGGAACTCTGCTTTAAAGATTAATTCCTCGATTAAGCGTTAATTTTTTTGATCGGTACTCACCTCTCCGCTGGCTTCCGGGTCTTCAGGGAGTTCCGGTGACGTCACGGACATCGACGTCACCGGACTCCTCCCCCCTTTCCCCAAGTGCACCTGTCTGCTAACGAAGGTAAGGGGGGAGGAGTGGTTAACTGGGATCATTCAGTGAGCTAAGTGTAGGCAAATTTGCTAACCTCCGTTTTTAAAATTATTGTTGTTCTTAGAGGCTGATAAGCGTGATATTTTTGCCGTGTGGATCGGCTTCTGCTGTTGCCATGACGGCGGCGCTTGCTTTTGATTGACGTGTGACATCCTAGCCATGCCCCGCTATGTCCGACTTACGTCAGTGCTACAGTTTGAATTTAAAAAGTATTTGTGTGAACTGTGAAGTTAAGTCATGGATTGTGGAAACGAACTAGTGTCTGGTGATTGTATATAATGTATACCACATTTACCACTGACTAATTGAGAGTTGCAATGCAAGGAGAGCAGCTAAAAGTAGTTGGATCTGTGCGTGTGTTATAATTAATCGAAATTAGTAGATTAATCGATTAAAAAAAACAAAGAAAGATTCGAACACGAAAATTTTAATCAGCAACAGCCCTAATTTATATTATAATATATATATATATATATATATATATATATATATATATATATATATATATATATATATATATATATATATATATATACACACATACACACACACACACACACACGCCCACTGCTCGCCCCCGGAGCCGATGCGAGTGCCCAGCGGGCTCCCGCGATCGCTCGTGACACGGCGAGAACCGAGATTGGAATCTGTCCCATTCCCCCTACAATTAGAACACAGAGAGGGATCAACCCTTTAACCCCCCCTAATGTTAACCCCTTCCCTGCCAGTGAATTTTTTACTGTAATCAGTGCATTTTTATAGCACTGATCGCTGTATAATTGTCAATGGTCCCAAAAGTGTGTCAAAAGTGTCCAATTTGTCCGCCGCAATATCGCAGTCCCGATAAAAATCGCCGCCATTACTAGTAAAAAAAATAAATAATAAAAAAGCCATAAATCTATCCCCTATTTTGTAGACACTATAACTTTTGCACAAACCAATCAATATACGCCTATTGCCTATTTTTTACCAAAAATATGTAGAACAATAAAAAAAAACTGTTTTTTTGTTTTTTTTTTAAATGTGGGATATAGCAAAAAGCAAGATAGTGTTTTTTTTTCAAAATTGTCGCTGTTCTTTTGTTTATAGCGCAAAAAAAAAAAAAAAAAAAAAAAAAAAAAAACGCAAAAGGTGATCAAATACCACCAAAAGAAAGCTCTATTTGTGGGGGAAAAAAGGGCACATTTTGTTTGGGTACAGCGTCGCACAACGCCGCGCAATTGTCAGTTAAAGTGACGCAGTGCCAAATTGTAAAAAGTGCTCTGGTCAGGAAGGGGGTAAAAAAAAAAAAAAAGGGGGGTAAAAGCGGTTAAGGGATCCCTCTCCCTTTATCTTGCATGAGGGGGCCCTATACATTTCAATCACTAAAATCACCATATAGAACTACAAGCCCTACCAGTTTCCATCCCAGCAAGTACAGAGACACTCTAAAGAAGAAAACAGCAGAAATAAGCATATTTTATAAATGATAACTGACATAAAAAACTAATTAATTCATCAGTTAAGATTTTCATGCAACTGACATCACTTCAAGAGCCAGGTATACACAACAGGTTAGAAAAGACTTTAGACAGAGTAAATATTTACATTAGCAGTGAAATAGGTTTCTATAAGTATTTAAGTAACAATACAATTAACCATAACCACGCTGGTTGTGTCAACATTAGGCTTTGAGATGCTTCAGTAAATCTCATAACATTTACAATGTATGCTATGCTTTGCCAGAGAAAACACGGTTTGGCTACTTAAACATGGCTGCCATAATATTTAGACTGAAAAAAGTTGGGAATGAAGTGACGGATACTTTATAAACTATACATTTCAGACAAGAAACCAAAGTCTTGAGAAGAGATCCTGTTTCACCAATAACACAAATCAAGACGACAGATTTATGGCATCATTTCTTAAAGTATAATTAAAAGGCAAAAATGTTTTTTTTTTTTCTTTTGATTTGGAAAGTTTAAAAAGGGGGATTAGAACATCTGTCAGTTTTTATTGCCATCTGTGACCCCATTAGGGAGATTTACCCTCCCCATTTGTCCTGTTTACCATTATCATTGAAAGTGAAAGTAAAAGGAAATCCCAAATTTTGGGTGGCCCCAGAAAAGTAATAGAAGGGAAATCTTCCAATAGGGACACTAGTTCTGGTGATCTGGGCGGCCCTTAGGAAATCCCTTAAAGTGGCTGTAAACCCTCACATAAAGGGTATTCATACCCCTTAAAATTTTCCACATTTTGTCATGTTACACCCAAAAATGTAAATGTATTTTATTGGGATTTTATGTGATAGACCAACACAAAGTGGCACATAAAACTGTGAAGTGGAAGGAAAATGATAAATGGTTTTCAAAATTTTTTGCAAATATGTGAAAAGTGTGGCGTGAATTTGTATTCAGCCCCCTTTACTCTGATACCCCTAACTAAAATCTAGTGGAACCAATTGCCTTCAGAAGTCACCTAATTAGTAAATAGAGTCCACCTGTGTGTCATTTAATCTCAGTATAAATACAGCTGTTTTGTGAAGCCCTCAGAGGTTTGTTAGAGAAATAAGTGGAAAAAAAATCATGAAGGCCAAGAAACATACCAGACAGGTCAGGGATAAAGTTGTGGTGAAGTTTAAAGCAGGGTTAGGTTATAAAAAAATATCCCAAGCTTTGAACCTCTCACAGAGCACTGTTCACTCCATTATCCGAAAATGGAAAGAGTATGGCACAACTGCAAACCTGCCAAGACATGGCCGTCCACCTAAACTGACAGGCCGGGCAAGGAGATCATTAATCAGAGAAGCAGCCAAGAGGTCCATGGTAACTCTGGAGGAGCTGCAGAGATCCACAGCTCAGGTGGGAGAATCTGTCCACAGGACAACTATTAGTCGTGCTCTCCACAAATCTGGCCTTTATGGAAGAGTAGCAAGAAGAAAGTCATTGTTGAAAGAAAGCCATAAGAAGTCCCGTTTGCAGTTTGCGAGAAGCCATGTGGGGGACACAGCAAACATGTGGAAGAAGGTGCTCTGGTCAGATGAGACCAAAATTTAACTTTTTGGCCTAAAAGCAAAATGCTATGTGTCGTGGAAAACACTACACATCACCCTGAACACACCATCCCCACCGTGAAACATGGTGGTGGCAGCATCATGTTATGGGGATGCTTTTTTTCCAGCAGGGACAGGGAAGCTGGTCAGAGTTGATGGGAAGATGGATGGAGCCAAATACAGGACAATCTAATGCCGTGCACACACGACCAGACTTTAAGGCATACTTTGCCCGGCGGACTTTACGACGGACTTTCCTACACACGATCAACCAAAGTCCAACGGATTCGTACGTGATGACGTACGACCGGACTAAAACAAGGAAGTTCATAGCCAGTAGCCAATAGCTGCCCTAGCATTGGTTTTTGTCCGTGGGACTAGCATACAGACGAGCAGACTTTTCGACCGGACTCGAGTCCGTCGGATAGATTTGAAACATGTTTCAAATCTAAGTCTGTCAAACTTTTGAGAAAACAAAGTCCGTTGGAGCCCACACACGATCGAATTGTCTGACGAAATCCGGTACGCAGGACCAAGTGTGCCGTAAAGTCCGATCGTGTGTACGCGGCATTCGAAGAAAACCTGTTTGAGTCTGCAAAAGACTTGAGACTGGGGAGGAGGTTCACTTTCTAGCAGGACAACGATCCTAAACATACAGCCAGAGCTACAATGGAATGGTTTTGATCAAAGCATATTCATGTGTTAGAATGGCTCAGTCAAAGTCCAGACCTAAATCCAATTGAGAATCTGTGGCATGACTTGAAAATTGCTGTTCACAGACGCTCTCCATCCAATCTGACAGAGCTTGAGCTATTTTGCAAAGAAGAATGGGCAAAAATGTCACTAGATGTACAAAGCTGGTAGAGACATCCCCAAAAAGACTTGCAGCTGTAATTGCAGTGAAAGGGGGTTCTACAAAGTATTGACTCCGGGGGGCTGAATACAAATGTACACCACACTTTTCACATATTTATTTGTAAAAAATGTTGAAAACCATTTATCATTTTCCTTCCACTTCACAATTATGTGCCACTGTGTGTTGGTCTATCACATAAAATCCCAATAAAATACATTTCCGTTTTTGATTGCAACATGAAATTTTAAGGGGTGTGAATACTTTTTCAAGGCACTGTATACCCAGTGAAGTGAACAGTCCCAGGCGATACATAGAGATTAAACACATTCTCCTACATAGGTTTTACCTGTTTACCTGCTGCCTTCTCTTCCCTTCACCCCTTCAAAAGGGCAGAAGGGGCGGAGAGACTGCAGTAACAGTGTGTGAGAGCTGATTGGAGGAAAGGCACACACCCCCCTCCACACAGCAGAAGAACTGTTCTGAATAGACAAGCTGTCAGCTGAACTCTCCCCTCCCCCTCCCCCCCATCCCAACACAAATGTATCTCATGTTTTGGGAAAACTTCTCAGAAGTGACTCATGCTGATATCAGAGGAAGGAAGCACCAGAGAGGAACAACACTTAGAGCTTTGGAGAGAGATAATAAGCAAATACTACAGATATATGGGCTTTGCTTAGATACCATGTCTGAGGTTTACAATCACATCAGCCCCGGAAGGATTTACCCCCTTAATGACCAGGCCATTTTTGCGATACGCCACTCCGTCACTTTAACTGATAATTGCGTGGTCGTGCGACGTTGTACCCAAACAAAATTCGGGTCCTTTTTTCCCCACAAATAGAGCTTTCTTTTGGTGGTATTTGATCAGCTCTGAGGTTTTTATTTTTTGCACTATAAACAAAAAATCCCAACAATTTTGAAAAAAAATATATATTTTTAACTTTTTGCTATAAGGAATATCCAAAAAAAATAAAATAAAAAACACTAAAATTTCTTCATCAGTTTAGGCCAATATGTATTCTATATATTTTTGGTAAAAAAAAAAAAAAAAAATTGCAATAAGCGTATATTGATTGGTTTGCGCAAAAGTTATAGCATCTACAAAATAGGGGATTTATTTATGGCATTTTTATTTATTTTTTTCGACTAGTAATGGCATTGATCAGCGATTTTTAGCAGGACTGCAACATTGCGGTGAACAGATCGGCCACTTTTGACACTTTTTTGGGACCAGTGACATTATTACAGTGATCACAGCTAAAAATAGCCACTGATTACTGTGTAAATGACATTGGCGGGGAATGGTTTAACACTAGGGGGTGATCAAGGGGTTAAGTGTTCCCTAGGGAGACGTTTCCAAGTGTAGGGGGAGTGTACCGACAGGGAGTAGAGAGAGATCCCTGTTCTCTCTGTACTCCCCTGACAGAATGGGGAATGTTTGTTTAATTGACAGATCCCCGTTCTAGCTCTCTGTGGAGAGATCGCGGGTGGCCTAAATTGATGAAGAAATTAGATTTTGTACATTATTTTTATGGGATATGTTTTATAGCAAAAAGTAATAATTTTTTTTTTTTTTACAAAATTGTTGGTCATTTTTTGTTTAAAGCCCCAACTGTGGCGAAAAAAGGACAAAAATTGTATTTGGGAACAGTGTCGCGCAATTGTCAGGTAAAATAACTGCGTGCCGTATCGCAAAAAATGGCCTGGTCGGGAAGGGGGGGGGTTAAATCTTCGGGAGCTGAAGTGTTTAAAGTATCACGAAACCCACATCATAAAAAAGAAAAAAAAAATATATCAAATGGTGTATTACATGCGGATTTGTTTTCTGCAAAAAAAATCTGGTTGATCCTGCTGCTCTATCTCCCCCTCCTGTCCAAGTCCTCAGTTCACCTAGTGATTTTACAGCTGTGGTGGCAACTCTGCACATGCTCAGTTTCGATGCTGAGCATTTCCTCCCTATCACATCTGAGCAGCCCGTGTGACTATAGAGTCACACATGTGGGCGTATACACAATGGTAAATGACAGCTCCCTTCCTCCTCTTCCATGCCCACTAACCAGCTAAACACTACTACATGTAGATTAATGGAGGAATCACCTCCCTCTTATTCTAAGACAGTGTTTCTCAACTCCCGTCGTCAAGGCGTCCCCAACAGGTCATATTTTCAGGCTTGCCATTATTTTGGACAGGTAATTTGATCAGTTTCACTGCCTTAGTAATTACCACAGCCATTTCATCTGAGGGAAATCCTGAAAACATGACCTGTTGGGGCGTCTTGAGGACTGAAATTGAAAAAAAACAAAACTGTTCAAAGACGCAGGCTGGAGGGGCGTGACGCAGCCTGTGACTGGCAGAAATACGCCCAACACTATGTTATTGCTAAAAAATAATAAAGGATTTTATTGATATTTATTTATTTTTGCCCCCAGTTCACACTGCCGTGCCTTGTCATGCTACTTGAGAGTTCTAAGCCGCATGCCAAGTCATGCCCCATTAACTGCAATGGAACCCTTCTAATCAGTGCAACTCAAGTTGCTCAGACTTAGAAAAAATGTTCCTGTGCTACTTTGGGGCAACTTCAACATGACTTTAATTGACTTGTGTTAAAGAAGTTGTATGACTAGAAGCTCCTCCTGCTTAGATTTCCCTGCAGACAGGCTGGGGAAGAGCTTGTCATGTGACAGCTGCAGATTGATTAAGAAAAAAAGGCAATTGGATGCTTTTATGTTCTTTTTAATTAAAATAATTACAGTGCTATCATCCACATACAAAAATAGAAGGGATAATGTAAATTAAACAGTGTGCGTTTAGTATCACTTTAAAAAGAATTGCGCTTTGACATTAATGGCCAGATACAGCCATCATAAGATAAAATAGGATTGATAGACTTGTAGAAGGATTAAAAAAAAAAAAACTCATCATGACCATCAATGATGGGTGCAGGGGTCATATACAAATCTGTCGAGGGAGACGTTCTTAATTTACACTAGAAATACTTTCACAGTATGCAATATTATGTACATTTTCTCATAATGTATGGGTTTTCCCATTGAAAAATGATGTAAACTGTTACCACTGGGTTGCACACATGTAATTTTAATCCTACAATATCCTTTAAAGTGAAGGATGGTAACCTGACGTGCACCAGGCTAAGCTATGTATGCCAGCATAGGTCAATCACAGGTCAGATTGCAGCGTGAAGACCTGTAATGTGCCCGACAGCTGAAGTCTAAAATTAATGCAAATCTCCTTCAATCTTCGCAAAGTACCAAATCACGGCGAATCACTTTAACCCCGCAAATGCTAAACACACAGCCGCAAGACATTTGCGGAGCTCTGCCAGTTGCTTCAATGGGTCAAATTCAAATGGCAGTACTGGCCGCTCAAGGCGACAGGAGCAATAGTTTTTGCCACAGATGCAAAGCATCACACACCCCTGTCCACTGCTCTGTGTAATGGTTTTACACAGAGCAGTACCAATCCTCCTCTTCTCGGGGTCCCCCCACCGGCGCAATTCAGGCCCCTCAATCCTGCTTAGTGTTCACGTAATAAGCAGCTTGCTATGGGTGCACCTGAGCAAGCCTGCTCCCGAGCCACTGTTCTGTGTGATCATTCACACATGGAGCACGGCTCAGCCCCACTCCTTTCTCAATAGGCTCACTGGCTGTGATTGACAGTATCAGGAGCAAATGGTTACCACTGCTGTGTTAGCCAATGGGGAAGGAGAGGCCAGGAGAGACCAGGCTCTCCTGCCCAGGTGAGTTTTAAAAGGGGGGCTGGGGACGCTTATGCACACAAGGTTTTTTTACCTGATTGCATGAAGGTAAAAAAAAAATTGAGCCTTTACAACCACTTTAAAGTGGAGTTCCACCCACTTTTACAACTCTTCAGCATCCCTCACTAAACTGTGCACTGTAAACAAATTGGATATTTTTTAATTTTTTTTCTCAGCACTTACTGTATATCTGCTGTATTCATTTTTCACTTCCTCCTCCCTGGCCGCGGCCCATCGCATCATTTCCTGTTTGGGAAGGGGCGGCAACTTCTTCTGACACTGCCATTGCTATGGAAACCTGACCTGAAACCTATTACACTGCTTGTGCTGCACTGAGCATGTGCGAGATCTGCAAGGATGAGATCCTGGAAGAAATACTGTCTGGCTTCAGATGCCCAG
The DNA here is from genome assembly GCF_042186555.1 of Aquarana catesbeiana. Taxonomy (NCBI): domain Eukaryota; kingdom Metazoa; phylum Chordata; class Amphibia; order Anura; family Ranidae; genus Aquarana; species Aquarana catesbeiana. The sequence continues at coordinate 31,699,211 of NC_133328.1, read as the reverse complement.
ACTTAAGATGGCCACGGCCTGCTGTAAGTTTATAAAATAACAAACTACTGCTATAAACTAACAAAACAGACCTTAGTTTACAGACTAACTTTACTAGAATACATTAAGCTTGTGTATTATAGGGGTATTTTTATTTAAAAAGTATAATTTCAGCCGGAACACCACTTTAAGGTAAAAAAAAAAATGTTCCACTACCTGATCCTCCCCAAACCCCACCACTTACCTGAACCCTCTTTCGATCCAGGGCTGGTCTCTCTTCATCATCTCATGGGACAGATTGAGCGCAGCAGGAGCCATTGGCTCCCGATGCTGTCAGTGAGAGCAGGGGGTGGTGCTGAGCCAAGCTGTGTGTCTATGGATGCACACAGCCTAGCTCAGGCTCGCTTCCATACGTGTACACCCTCATAGCAAGCCGCATGCTATGGGGGTACAAGCAGCAGGACAGAAGGAGCAGACGTCACCCGCAGGGGACTCTAGAAGAGGCAGTAAGGGGCCCTCCAATTCCTCCTGTATTGAATTGTATTGTAACTGTACTGTCTGCCCTCACGTTGTAAAGTGCTGCGCAAACTGTTGGCGTCATATAAAACCTATATTATTATAATTATAATAATAATAAATAAAATACATTAAATGCACATATAATGTTATGGAAATATTTTTGATGAAATGAACAGTCTGGCATCAGGTTCTCCAGAAAAATAAAAATGAGAAAAAAAAATGTGTTTATAGTCAATAGTCCTTAACCCGAGATATGTGTTTGCATTATTCCATCTACTCATAACTCAAACCACCGGAGTCAGGCACCAAACATTTATAAACATGCTGTAATTGTATGTATCTTGACATCTGCAAAACAGACCTATGTAGACATCCAGTTACAAGAAGGCCATGCTTTTAAAATTTAAACCCAGGGAGGGAAAAAAAAAAAAAAAGTCTACTAAATCAAAAGCTTGCTGAACATTATTAAATAAAACAGAATATATTAATGTGGAGTTTCTAATCAGATCAGCAGAGGGACAACTGGAGGATCTGCAGGGGCAGCAGCTGCATTTAAAATAACCCAATTTTTACAAGTTAATTAAACCAGTCATTTTCATCTTATTGTATTTCAGACTCCTTGGAATAAGGCCTGCCTGAGAGTAAATCACAACAGATTTACTCTGTAATAACAGTGACGTCTTCATTTAGTGAAATTACGAGGCGGCACAATGAAGTAAGCGAGCATCGATTTAACACAGCCAATTACACACCGAGTTTCTTTATGTCTAGAGAAGCCTAAGTAATGTGAAGCACACAGTCCTGTGATCCCAGACTTCCATGCTCCATGGAGGGCAGTCACCGTGGCAACGCACTCTTTTCAGGATTAAAGCTAGCCCCTCTGATTGCCTGTCATTAGGTGTCATTAAATGAAATTTAAATATGAACTTCAGCGTACTACTTAAAACCGGGCCTTTTCATGTGCAGAAAACAGGTGCTCCTGGGGAAGATGGCAGCTGGGCAGAAAAAGGTTTTTCCAAATACTTATCTGCCAAATTATGCCATGGAGCACCAAACCAATTATGGTTTATGAGGGACAACAGGAACATGAATAGCTGGTTGCAAAATGTGTCTCAATTAGTCCATAGGATGCTACTTGACTATTTCTATCTTACAGTAGCCTTGTTATCCGCAAAAAACAAGATTTTTTGACTTACCGTAAAGGCCTTTTCTTGGGAGTACATAAAAGGGACACAAGGCAGAAGGAATTTGGAGATGTAGAAGTTATATATACGGATATCTACAGGAGAATGCGGCACTGGCACACACAAAAAAAAAAAAAAAAAAGGGTCAGTCCGCTGTGATAACCCCTCCTATTTCCATCATGCTTCGGCCAAAATCCTGCTTTCTTAGTTGACCACTTGCTATCCATAGGTCATACATAAAAACAGCCTGGGCTTCAAGTAGTTAAAACAAGTTCATGGTACTGAGAACGTGGCACCCCCCCCCCCCCCAAAAAAAATGCAAATTTTAGCATGAGTGTAAAACATTTCATTGGATTCAAAGTGGTTAAAGGACACAGGGCAGAAGGACTTCTGGAGGCATATGGAATGTCCAAAAGCAATCCAACTGATGGGTGGATAACACAAAAAATGCAAGGCAAATAGGTAAAACAGGGCTACTTACAACTCAATGAGCTTCCTGAAGAGACCACATAGTCATCAACTGTGCATCAACGGAGCTGAGGCCTAAATATTAACCTTGCACAGAAAAAAAAAAAAAAATAGGATTTTTATAACAGCTTACCTGTAAAATCCTTTTCTTTGAAGTACATCACGGGACGCAGAGCCATAGTAGTTACTATGTGGGTTATAGGCCACCTTCAGGTGATGGACAGTGGCACACCCTAAGACAGGAAGTCCACTCCCTATATAACCCCTTCCACTACTGGGAGTACCTCAGTTTTTGTAGCTAAGCAATAGACGTGTATACCAGAAAGAAGGGAGGGACATCTGTGTGCTGTGATGTACTTCAAAGTAAAAGATTTTACAGGTAAGCTGTTATAAAAATCATATATTTTCGTATCGTACATCACGGGATACAGAGCCATAGTAGTTACTATGTGGGATGTCCCATAGCAATGCCAACTGAAGGGAAGGAGACACAACAAAATTAAGACAGCAAGAGAATAGAGGACTTATACTGCTGCCTGCAGAACACTGCGCCTATAGGAGATATCCTCATGACCTTTTACAGATAGAATCTGGTAAATGTATGGACTGAAGACCAAGATGCGGCCTTGCAGATTTGAGCCATGGAGGCTTGGTGATGCACCGCCCAGGAAGTACTAACAGCCCTGGTGGAGTGCGCTTTAATATGCAAAGGTGGAATTTTCCTCTTTAAACCATAAGCTTGAACAATCACACGACGAATCCATTTAGGAATAGTAGATTTCGATGCTGCCTGTCCTCTTCGGACCTTCAGGCAACACAAACAAAACATCCATTTTACGAATCTGAGCAGTCGCCTTCAAGTAGACTTTGACTGCTCTCACCACATCAAGAAAATGTAGTGACCTTTCTTCCGCAGAACAGGGTCCCGGGAAAAATGAAGGCAGAACAATATCCTGGTTTAAATGAAAATCTGACGCTACCTTCGGTAGAAAATTAGGATGACGTAATACAACCTTATCCTTGTGAATAATCAAAATATGGCTCTTTACAAGAAAGACCAGCCAACTCGGATACCCTTCTTGCAGAAGATATGGCAACCAGAAAAACTAATTTCCTTGTCAAAAGGACCAAGGGAATATGCCGTATTGGCTCAAAAGGCTGTTTCTGTAATGCAGGTAGGACTAAATTCAAGTCCCAAGGGTTCAGGGGTGACCTAACCGGACGATTAAGCCGCGTTACCCCCTGACTAAAGTTACGAACCAGAGAGTGCGAAGCAAGTGGTCCTTGAAACAATACCAATAAGGCCGAAACCTGGCCTTTGATAGTACTCAAGGGCAGTTTCATTTCCAATCCCATCTGTAGAAAGTCAAGGATCCTACCTATGACATATTTCCTCGGGTTCCAACCCCCGGATTTACACCTGGAGACATATGCCTTCCAGACTCTATAATATATGACTCTGGCGTTCGGCTTCCTTGCATTAACCAGAGTAGACACTACTGAACCTGATAGCCCAAGCTTCTTCAGAAGGTGGGTTTCAATAGCCAAACCGTTAAATTTAGCGTTTGCAAGGCAGGATGGAATACCGGACCTTGCGAGAGAAGGTCTGGTCGTGGCAGTAGGGTCCACGGGACTCCTACCGCCATTTTTACAATCTCTGCATACCAAGATCTCCTGGGCCACAAGAATCACCGCCTTTCCTTCCTGCCTGATTCTGCGAAGAAGTAGCGGAAGCAGCAGCAGAACAGGAGGGAATGCATAAATCAGTGAAAACTGATTCCACGGGAAAACCAAGACATCTGTTCCGCTTGCCAGTGGATCCTTTGTCCTTGACACAAAGTTGTCGATCTTTTTGTTGAACTTGGATGCAAACAGATCTACGTCCGGAATTCCCCATCTTTGACATATTGACAGAAAGAGGTCAGGGTAAAGAGACCATTCTCCCGGGAACAACTGCTGACGACAAGTAGTCCGCCTGCCAATTCTCTATTCCTGGAATGAAGACTGCCGATAGGCAAGGTATGTTGTTTTCTTCCCAAGTTAGGATACGATTCACCTCTCTCTGGGCCGCACGACTTCTTGTGCCCCCCTGGCGATTGATATAGGCCACTGTTGTGGCATTGTCGGATTGGATCCTGACAGGACAATTCCGTAATCTGAGCATCCAGACCTTCAGGACCAGGCGTGCTGCCCGAATCTCTAGAATATTGATGGGCAAGGTCATTTCTGATTTGGACCATTTTCCCTGGACAGACGCTTCTTCCAGGACTGGTACCCAGCCCAGAAGGCTGGCATCTGTTACCACCTTCCAGGTAACTGGTAGGAAGGATTTTCCTTTTTGGAGATTCTTGGCTCTCAACCACCAACTGAGGCTTTGACGCACCTTTGGGGATAAACGCATTGGGAAGTCTAGAGCTTGGACCTTCTTGTTCCAAGTCGATAGGACACTGTTGCAGTAGTCTTGAATGAAATTGAGCATAAGGAACGGCCTCGAATGAAGCTACCATCTTCCCTGACAATCTCATGCAAAGTCGAATAGAAGGATTCTTCTTTGCTTTGACCACCTGAATCAGTTCCCTTACGGAATTGATCTTTGCCTGGGGCAAGAACACCCTTTTCTGAGCTGCATCTATGATCAGACCCAAGTAATCCACGGTTGATGGTTTTAAGGAAGATTTCTCTAGGCTGAGAATCCAACCTAGATATTCCAGGTAGCCGACTGTGGTGACCAAACTTTGGTCTAAGCGGGCTACCGACTGATCTATCAAGAGTAGATTGCCTAGGTAAGCTAGAATTGTTATACCCTGAGCCCTTAATCTGGCTAAAGACCTTTGTAAACACACGAGGTGCAGTAGCTAGACCGAAAGGCAGAGCTACAAACAGAAAATTAAGATTTTCTATCTCGAAGCGTAGATATTTCTGGTGAGCAGGAAAAATAGGTACATGGAGGTAAGCATCCTTGATGTCAACTGACGCTAGCAGTTCTCCACCTTGTAGAATGGAGACCACTAATCGGATTGACTCCATGCGAAAGAGCGGATATTCAAAAAACGGTTTAGATCTTTGAGATCTAAAATGGGTCTGACATCCCCGTTTGGCTTTGGTATCGTAAAAAGGTTTAAATAAAACCCTAACCCCCACTCTTCCATGGGGACCACCGATATCACCTTTTGAGACAAGAGATGGTCCAAAGCTTGAAAGAGACTTCTTTTTCCCTGGATCGCTGGGAACGTTTGATCTGAGAAAACGAGGAGATGGGAACTCTCGGAACTCTAGTTTGTATCCTAGAGATATTGAGGAAGCCACCCATTTGTCTCGAAACTCTTCCTGCCAGATCCTTGAGAACTGCAGAAGTCTTCTCCCCACTCGAGCGAGCGGGGGCGACCCCTTCATAAGGAGGTCTTAGTATTTTGTTTTGTGGGTTTCCTTCCTCAGGGTCTCTTTTGTCCCTGGGGTTGACCCCGAGGTTTATCTCTCAAACTTGATGGTGGAGGCCATTTTCACTGCCTGAAGGCTGATGCTCCTGGCACTGGAGAAGTTTTTTGACACAGCGTGATCTGAGGAAAGCATGAGAAGGTACGTGCTCCATACAGCCCCCAGTGGTGACACTTAGACATGACATCATTTACTTTTAAAGGAGACATTTCATAAGAAAATGTAAAATTCCTTAGAAAAACTTCACTTACCTTTCCCGCCGCAGGGTTTTCTGTGGTAAAACCAACAGACCCAATCTTCACCCTTTACGGTGGGTTCCATTCACAACCTTCAGGAACCGGGGAACCCACAATCCTGGACCCGTAATGGCACCCCGCCAGTAAAACTTTATGGCTTTAAAATACCAAAGTACTGGATCCCGGGGTCCAGCTCTCTAAAAAGAGAAGCGTTACAGGCAAAACCTCGTTTCTTCGGACACGAGGCCCGGGTACCATTTAATTTGGCCTAAAAGACACTTTGAATGGATCCGGACACAGCACATCTTTACTCGTGACCAACACCTAAGACACTCGTGAAAAAACTGAGGTACTCCCAGTAGTGGGGGGGTTATATAGGTAGTGGACTTCCTGTCTTAGGGTGTGCCGCTGTCCATCACATGAAGGTGGCCTATAACCCACATAGTAACTACTATGGCTCTGTGTCCCGTGATGTACAATAAGAAAGTATAGAACGTGTAAACCAAAAGATCAAGTGGAAGTCTTGCAATCTGGGAAACAGAGGTGTGCTGCCTTGTCAGAAAAGGTAGTACCTTGTCCTTACACCAAGATAAGCTGCCTAAGCCACCTACAAATGGTGGAGGGACAGACATACTAACCCCTACAGGAGCCCTCAGAAATGATGAGGGAGTCAGTCATTCCAAAGAATATGTGGCTGAGAGAAAAACTGTAAACAATGAAAAGGATCTCCTTGGTATGTGCCAACACAGGACAGAGGAATAGAAGTACAATGTTCTAGTTAAGGTGGAAGGAAGACACCACCTTGGGTAGAAAGGAAGCCCTAGGCCACAAGGTAACCATGCACTTGGAGGATAGGATGAGCTCTCACGAGATCTGTGGAAAGAGAAAACCGCCTCACGGAGGCAATGGCAACCAACGACTTCCAAGTTGAAACTGCCATGCCTTGCACATTCGGAAGTAAGATTTTCAAGTTCTATAATAGACCTTGTGAGAGGTGGATTTTCTAGCCTTCAGCAGTATAGAAACAAGAATCAGATAGGTCCCTATATCTAGGACTTGAACTTCAACAGCCATGCCTAAAAAACCAGCAACGATGGCAATCTGGAAGAGCCCCTACCAGCAGTCTGAGTACCACACCTGCCTAGGCCAGTTCAGCGCAGTGAAAAACACTGTAATGAACTCAATCCTGCGAAACAGATGAGGAAGAAGCATTAGAAGAGAAAAGGCATTGAGTATCCAAAGTTTCTATTGCCATAGTTAGATGATCCCTGGACCAGGAGACAAGCTTTTTTTAGGTTGTTGTTGAATCTAGAAACACATGCACATCCAGTGTTCTCCACTTGTGATAGAGGTCTTGAAATGGCTTTTAAAGAAGAGACTAGATGTTAACTTGGGAAGTCCACCTGCCAATTTTGCATGCCTGGTATGGCAGACAGGATAGGAACGAAATGTGTGTGAGTTCATACCAAGTCAGAATCTTCTCGGCTTCCCTTTTGGTCTGCAAAAGGTCTGGTTCCCTCCCTGATATCTGATGTACGTCACTTTTGTGGCTTTGCCTTACGGAGCCTGAATCAGATAATCTTGCAGTTGAGAGGTTCAACATTGAAAAGGTAACGGAAAGTGTTCAGGACACCAAGGCCAGCAAGGTTAACAGACACTTTCCCCACTTAAAGCAGGGGCAAACTCCTCATTGTGGAGGAGGACTTATCCATAGGCTTAAAGCCCTGAAAAGAGCAAAGGTGTATAATAGCCACATGCCTGTCAACACAGTGGCTTAGGGTACCAGGTATGAGTTCCAATTGTTGGAGAACTGAATGATCAGTTAGGATAGCTCCCAGATCTTTGAACAAATCCTTGGATCAAACGCCCACGGTTAGCAGATGACCGTGACTGTAATGATAGGTTGCAGGGCATGACCCATCAGGCAGAATAAAGCCTTGGAAAGAGCTTCCAGTCCTAGTTACAGGATCCTTAAACATTGGAACACCATTGAAGTCCAGGGGAATTTAAAAAAAAAAAAAAAAAAAAAAGGTACTTTCTGAAAATATTGCAAATTTTTACTATCCAAAGTTATCAGCACTATGGGTGGGCATTACAATAAGTCTATGTTAAAATATATATATATTGTGTGAAACTCCCCTTTAAGGAGATTAGGAAACTGTTTCCTTGCCCCTTAAAGCCCATCTCTGTGCAAACCCTAACCCTGCTCTCACCCTCATCTCCGACTCCCCCTTGAACAGTTCTTGCTGATATTAAGGGGGAAAAAAAAAAAAGCACAGACGTCTTTTTTAGTTACCCAAAGCTGTGGTCGCATGGTGCTCCAGTTATGAGCTTCATCACCTCTTCTATTTACAAGGCGATGGGGTACTTCCCCCAGATGTCTGTCACCGCCCACCCTATTGGCTGTCCAGCAGCTCTCAAGTTTCAGAAAAGAAGACACATTAGCACGATACAACTTGTCAGGGACCAGCGGTATGGGCACATCTCCAATGCTGACTTGGAGGTCCCCCGTGCTCATAAATGCCTGCAAAGGACCCGGATGGTAGAGTATAGCTTACTTTATAAAAGGAAGGGAAAAAACTGCAGGGGTTAGAGAAAGGTGGGAGTGGGCTTAATATTTGCACAGACATGGTCTAAGTTTTAATTTAAGAGAAAAACTTACAGTACATATCTTTATGGCAATGCTTCTAAATTCTGTTTTTTCCAACAAATGCAGGCAAAAAGAATAGTACTCTCTCACAGAGGAACAGATTATCCTGTATGGAATTTGTATCTGTAATCCAATCAAGGATTACGGTAGTCAATTCAATTCTTTGTGTACCAAATCACTGAAAACTTACAGCAGAAAAAATTTCTTCTTTTCTGGCTGTGGCCCTTTAATCTTTTTAAATAATATGTAAACTCAACACTTCATATTCCCAATATGTGCCTGCTGTACCATGTACTTGTATAAAAAGTCTCCTGTTCTCTTTTTATTGCTTCCTTTGTGTGAAATCCCTGGTGTTTTTGCCAGCCCCTCTGCTTTCCGATTAAAAACTGACCACACCAAGTAGGAGAGCACAGCGTGGTCAATTCTTTAGCTGTGATCAACCTGTTCTCCCCACCCTCCCCGCACATCCATTTACCAGAAAGGCAAGTGTGCTGCTGTGTTTGCGCAAGTCCACAGTTAATGAACACAAAAGAAGACCTACTGATGCTAAGGAGCTCCCAATATTGTTTCCAAATGTGCACACTAGACTCTACTGGTACCCAAGACCCTGCCAGGTTCTTATCGTTCAATGTTTTATTCTACAGCAACACATAAGTACCTTGACACGTTTCACACCCTCAGTTCTTACTCGTGAAGGTAGGAAGGTAGGAAACGGGTTACGGGATTTTTTGTGTGATGCTGTCAGTATACCATGCATCTTTAATAGAATGAAATACCAAATACTTAGCGAGACACCACTGAGGATTCTTTGGGTTTCTATGTATTTGATTACAGGTTTATTGCAGCAGGAAGAATAAATGGGGAGGAGAGAGCATAGTCATATACAGTGGATATGAAAAATCTACACACCCCTGTTAAAAGGTCAGGTTTGATGTAAAAAAAAAAAAAAAATGACAAATAACTTTTTCCACCTTTAATGTGACCTATAAACTGTACAACTCAATTGAAAAACAAACTTAAATCTTTGGGGGGGGGGGGGATTACAAATAAACTAAAATAATGTGGTTGCATAAGTGTGCACACCCTCTTATAACTGGGGATGTAACAGTGTTCAGAATGAAGCAATCACATTCAAACTCATGTTAAATAGGAGTCAGTACACACCTGCCATCATTTAAAATGCCTCTGGTTAACCCCAAATAAAGTTCAGCTGTTCTAGTAGGTCTTTCCTGACATTTTCTTAGTCGCATCCTACAGCAAAAGCCATGTAGGAAAGTTTCCAAAGCATCAGAGGGATCTTATTGTTAAAAGGTATCAGTCAGCAGAAGGGTACAAAAGAATTTCCAAGGCATTAGATATACCATGGAACACAGTGAAGACAGTCATCAAGTGGAGAAAATATGGCACAACAGTGACATTACCTTGAACTTGTAAATTCCTCCAAAATGTATGAAAAGACGAGAAGAAAATTGGTCATGGAGGCTGCCAAGGGGCCTACACCAACAATAAAGGAGCTGCAGGAATATCTGGCAAGTACTGGCTGTGCGGTACATGTGGCAGCAATCTCCCGTATTCTTCATATGTCTGGGCTATGGGGTAGAGTGGCAAGACGGAAGCCTTTTCTTACCAAGATAAACATCCAAGCCTGGCTAAATTTAGCAAAAACACATCTGAAGTCTCCCAAAATCATGTGGGAAAATGTATGGTCTGATGAAACCAAGGTAGAACTTTTTGGCCATAATTCCAAAAGATAGGTTTGGCGCAAAAACAACACTGCACATAACCAAAAGAACACCTTACCCACCGTGAAGCATGGTGGTGGTAGCATCACGCGTTGGGGCTGTTTTTCCTTCAACTGGAACAGGGGCCTTAGTCAAGGTAGAGGGAATTATGAACAGTTCCAAAGACCAGTCAATATTGGCACAAAACCTTCAGGCTTCTGCTAGAAAGCTGAACATGAAGAGGAACTTAATCTTTCAGCATGACAACGACCCAAAGCATACATCCAAATCAACAAAGGAATGGCTTCACCAGAATAAGATTAAAGTTTTGGAATGGCCCAGCCAGAGCTCAAACCTGAATCCGATTGAAAATCTGTGGGGTGATCTGAAGAGGGCTGTGCACAGGAGATGCCCTCCCAATCTGACAGATTTGGAGTGTTTTTGCAAATAAGAGTGGGCAAATATTGGCAAGTCAGGATGTGCCCTGCTGATGGACTCATACCCAAAAAACTGAGTGCTGGATAAAATTTAAGAGGTGCTTCAACAAAGTACCGTATTTATCGGCGTATAACACGCGCCGGCGTATAACATGCACCCCAAGTTTAGGAGGGAATTTTAAAGGAAAAAAAACTTTTAGGAGTAAAGTTTAAGGAAGAAAAACTTACATTAAAATGCCCATCAATGCAGCGTTATCGGTGTCCATCTGCAGCCTTGTCAGTGTCAGTGCAGCCTTGCCCCAGTGTCCATTGCAGCCTTGTCAGTGCAGCTTTGCCCCAGTGCAGCCTTGTGTGATCGCTGCCGACATACACAGCCGTGTGTAAATTCAAATATGGCGCCGAGACTGCAGGGACTCGGCGGAGCCGAGATACACATACCCGAGTGTCCTCGGCTTTTCTCGGCGCCGCTCACAGTCACGCCCAGTCCCGCCCTATGATGAACATAACACAGGTCCAATGGCAGGACTGTGAGGATTCAGTGAGAACAATACACTTTTGCTGGTTATCCTTAAAAAAAAAAAAAAAAAAGCGAAAAAAAAAAATACTAGGGTTGTCCCGATACCGATGCAGATACCGAGCATTTGCCCGAGTACCTGTACTCAGGGAAATGCTCCGATGCCTAATCTGATACCTGGACAGTCAGGGGTGATCAGTGCGGTGCTGGGGACGAGTCACAATCACTGATCTCCCTGTATAGATTTCAATAAAGCAGCCGACAGCCGCTTCTCCTCCTCTCCCTCCCACGGCTTTCAGCCGCTTTATTGAAATCTCTACAGGGAGAGCAGTGATTGTTACTCATCCCCAGTGCTGCACCAATCACCCCCGACTGTCCCCCATATCCTCCTCCAGCCCCCCTCCGTGCTCCACGGCCCCCCCTCTGTGCTCCTCCAAGCTCGATCTGTCAGGATGGAGAGTGGAGGAATGAGCTGGTAAATCTATCATTTACTGGTCCCTTCCTTTTTCAAATGATCACTGACTCTGTTCATTCATAACTGTCACTAAGCATAGTAACCGGTGTTTACGATGCTTCAGTTTATGAATGGAGAGGAGCAGCTGTCTCCTGTCCATTCATCTTCAGTGCAGCTGAGGCTGCAGAGAAAGGGATCGGGGAATCTGTGTCCTCATTCCCTTTCCCTGTGTCAAAAGGGCTGTAAAAATTAAAATTGTAAAAAAAAAAAAAACAAAAAAAAAAAAAAACAAACAACAACTACTGACACAGTCCACATGTCATCAGTGCTGTATATTAGTGCCACTGTCACATGATATTAAAAAAAAGTATTGTTATCAGCGAGTACTTGGGGGGGGGGGGGGGGGAAGGATCTGTACTTGTACTCGGTCTTAAAAAAGTGGTATCAGGACAACCCTAAACAATACAATTTGGCTGACTTGAATGCTGCCAAGCACAGCTCAAATCAATCGATTCCCCCATCCATGCTAACAGTGCAGATGGAGGAGCAGTCTCCCACTGATCGCTTTTGTATTCGGGCAGCCATAAGTGCTGCAGTACCGTCAAACAATGACTGCACCTGCTGGGATGCAGTCACCGTTTGGTCGATAATTTTCCACCTAGTTAAAGCCGGACATACATGAATCGAAATTCAGCTGGTTCAGCAGAGACTGGACCGGAGGTTTGCTCCATCTATGGGCAGGCCGATTGTATCGAAGTAAATCTTTGTTCCTGATTCTTTAGAGCTGGCTAAAGCCTTGTACACACGGCCAAATAATTGGACGAATTTCCGTCCATTTTTTGTTTGATGCTGGTCTTAAATCGAAAGTGAAGAGGGCACTCACCATCAGAAAATTTTCTGACGACAGAATTCCACGTCAGAAGTAACCTAATGTGTTGAATTGTTTTGTATGTGTTCTTTTATTTCTGAGCATGCCTAGTCTTGCTCTTCAGATTATTTTTTGTCAGAAAACCATACTAATGAAAAGAAAAAGATGTTGTGGTCACATCAGACAAAAATTTTCAAGCTTGCACATCCAGTTTTTGTCTGCTGAAAATTTGTAATCGGCTGTCAAAAGCAGCATGCTAACAAACAGATAATCGGCAGATCGTTCATCGGACGAAGTTTATCTTCAGATTTTGTGGCCGTGTGTACGGGCCTTTACGCTGCAAAAGGCTGCCATTAGTGCCTGCAATCATTTTTTTCATTTTATATGGGACTATTACAGATGTTATATGGACTCTTTATAACCTTCATTTTGTACCCATATTTTCTATTGATTGTACCCAAGTCAATCCAGTTGGATATTTTACATGCGATTAATGCCGGTAACTAAAGGCGCTAACAGCATTTGTTGTGTCCTGCCAGTCAAAAAGGTTCCCAGCACCACCGGCAGAACACAATAATGCTGTGGGAGGGATTCCTACATCAACACTGACTGCGTTGATGGGGGAATTGAGCGATTTTCTTTCCCCTCCACCCGCGGTGGAAGGGAAGAAAATCAAATCAACTATGGGCTGCTTAAATTGACTGTTTAATCAACTTATGTCAAGCCGGGTGGTGCTTGCAGGGCCATCCAGGGTTCAGATTTCAGCTGATTCAACAGCAGTCCTGTATGGGGGCCTTTATTCTGTAACGGATTATCTATGGCAGCCTTTTTCTTCCAGGGTGCACAGGCCCCCTGGGGTGCCTTCAGGTTTCTCCTGGAGTGCCTTGGCAAAATGCCTTGAAATTGCCCAAAAATTATATTCAATCCAATGGGTGGATAAAACCTACCTTTTAGTTACACAAAGCCACAGGTTTTCATTGTGCACCATTACAACCGTCTAGCTGCTGACGTCCCAACAACCAATGATCTCGTTGGTTGATAAAGAGGATGTCGGGCGCCTGCACAGCATCCTTGTTTGGCCTCCCCTACCCCTCTGTCAGCACTGGGGTCACATTAGCTGACTGAGGGAGAAGAGAAATTGAGGGAGAAGAGAAATTGAGGGAGAAGAGAAATTGAGGGAGAAGAGAAATTGAGGGAGAAGAGAAATTGAGGGAGAAGAGAAATTGAGGGAGAAGAGAAATTGAGGGAGAAGAGAAATTGAGGGAGAAGAGAAATTCTGGAATACTAGTCAGTATCAGTTGGCAAATGTGTGTTTTCTTTGGAAGGATATATCACCTCTAAGGCTGGGTGTCCTATATATGTGGATGTTGGGGCGTTATGTCAAACTATTAGTTTAGTTTTTAGCATTTTAGAATGGGGGGGGCTCAAGATTGTGCAGAATTTTAAAGGGTGCCACGACTGAAAAAAGGTCGGGAAACATTGATATATGGTCGACCATTCAGTGACAGTCAAAACAAAAAAAAGATTTTGTGCTAAACTGTAATTACATCAAAAACAAGAGCCGCACCCATATATCATTTGAATACAAAGGATGATCTAATGATCTAAACCGCATATATACAAAATATTGTGTGCTGCCAAAAAAAAAAGGTAATATATCTATAATTTAGACTTGGTTCAGCAGCTCTCATGATTGGCTGGCAAACATTCAGGGGTATACCCTTTATCGCAGGGATAGAGGGTAAAAAAGGGGGAGGGGTATGCCTATATATCAAGAATAATGTACAAGTGAATGTGAGAGATGACATCACTAAGGGAGCTAGGGAGGAGGTGGAATCCTTATGGGTAGAGCTCCAAATGGATGAAGCGAAGGGAAAGCAATACTGGGAGTATGCTATAGGCCCCCTAACCTGAGGGAGGAGGGGGAGACGGATCTCCCACCACAAGCTGGATTAGCAGCAAGGATGGGAAGTGTTATCATAATGGGGGATTTTAATTATCCAGACATAGACTTGGCGGAGGGAACCGTGCATTCGTCTAAGGCTCGCCAGTTCCTAAATGTCTTGCAGGACAATTTCATGGGTCAGATGGTAGACGCACCAACTAGAAATAAAGCTTTACTGGATCTACTTATTACCATCAATACAGACCTGATCACAGATGTGGAAATACGGGGCATTTTAGGAAACAGCGATCACAGGTCAATTGGCTTCAGTATAAATCACACAAATAAGAAACATAACGGGAATACAAAGACACTGAATTTCAAAAAGAGCCAACTTCCCTAAACTATGAACCTTGCTAGAAGGCATTAATTGGGATAAAATCTTAGGAACAAAGAACACAGAGAAGAGATGGGTTTGCTTTAAGAGCATATTAAATAAAGGGCATTAGCCAATGCATCCCATCTGGTAATACATTTAAAAGAGCGAACAAAAGTCCTGGATGGCTTAACTCCAATGCATAAAAAAGCAAAGGAGAAGGCCTTCAAAAAATACAAGTTTGAGTGTTTTGTGTATCAGCCACCATGGAAGAGGAAAAACAAACAAACAGAGGCCGCACATAGCGTTAATATTGCAAACAAACATGGCGGCAGCAAGCCATGTGCTCACATCTATAAGCCAACACATACACTAATAGTCACCAGAGAGAGAATCTACAAAATCGGTCTATGAAATGCCATCATGAAAATATGGCAGCAAGCAAGGAAAAAAACGTGAGAAGACAAAAACTGCTTTCAAGGTAAACATTACGTCGTCTCCTCAGAATGTACACTTCCTGAAAACACACTGGAGCTTCCAATGAATGCTTATACTGAAAACAAAATAGAGACAGGGGAAAAAAAAAACCAACAAGGACTCTCAATATATTACAGCAGACAACCAAACCTCAAAATTCAATAAGTGATGTTTACAAACTGTAATTGTTTTGGAGACAGACAGATTCTATCTGGTTTAGTAATCCACTACAGCTATACTTGCAACTGAGAAAATAAAAGAAATCCGGGTTGTTAAGAAGAATGTTCATACAAATCTGGGCCGGCCTCTGCCCTCAGACATGGTGAGATAAGAACCCAGTGGCACGTGTAAAACAGATTTAATAGCTCAGTATGATAAATTTAACAAAAAAAACAAAAAAAAAAAATTTTTTAAAAACGATCCTTATGTCCATTTTAAATATCATTCAGTAAGGAAAGAGAAAGCATGCATATAAAAAAAGTGTTCATCCATTATAAATATTAAAGTGAAACAAAACCCATCAACTGAATGGTTTCAGAAAACAAATTACATTCAAGGCATGCCATGAATGAGAACTGTGACACAGCTGCTTATGCACTCGACTGAAATGTCAGGCCATCAGATGGCTGGTGTCATAGTGGATCACATGTGCAGCACCATGGCAACTGCAGATCAAACAGAGGCCAAGATGGCAGCTTCTGTGGCTGTAAAGGAGAGGAGTTCTGCTTTAAAATGGAAGTAAGCTGTATCTAAGCACCACAACCTATTTAAATTAATTTTATAGAATAAAGAATTCCCCTAGATGGACTTTACCGGCACTTTGCTAAAAAATATATGTGTATATTTACCTAATAATTGTATGTGACAGAGTATAAGAAGTAAAAGGATTTTTTTATTTAAACATAACATAGCTTAAAAACATGGTATTTCATAAATTCCACAAAGCATATTACATAATTACATAATCAATAGTATAGTATTCTTCACAAAACAATGGAGTTATGTGAGGCCTCTTTTTCACCCGACGCGTTTCAGAACAATGTTTTTGTTCTTCAGGGGTGTAGCAAAAAGAGAGCAATTCGTCTAGAACCGATTAGAATATGGGATAATAAGTAAAATTATCATGAATTCGATGTATGTGGTTATGTATTTATCCAATCATAATCAGGTAAAAATAGATCACTCACTTTGTAATATGCTAGGTTAGGTTACTTTAAAAATCCAAAACTGGAATGGCATTGGGCATTGTTACTGGTGCAGTTGTCATAAGAACTTCAGGATTGGTACTGAATGGTATCAACTGGTGGTAGTCCCAATTCAATGGGGTACAGTATCTCACCTATCCCCGTCCCTCCCGGATGCGTGCAGGCCAAAGCGACTACTGAGGCAAAACAGGAAGGATCCCCTGAGGGTAGCACAATATCAAGGAGTAAGTATTGGAGACAAAAATAAATATGAAAATAAAAAAAAAAAAAAAAAAAAATCATGATATGTATGGTCTATCACAGAAAAAGGTTATGTTTAGTATCCTATGGATATCCAGTTTATGCCAAAAGTGAAATATATGGAATATAGGTAAAACTTCACATATATGTTTTACAAAGGATATATCCATATAAAAAAAAAAAATAAATAGTATTGAAAAAAAATCAAAAAATATTGTAGCATTGTCTCCAATTTTAGTATGGAAAATATATATGGTACTAAATTACTGTTGAAAAGTGGGTATTATTACTATCTGTATAAGTGAATGTATTAGAATACATCTGGAAAGGCTAAATCTTAGTATTTTATGATCTGCTTAGTGGCTTACATAAATTTATTTCACTATGGTGCTTGTCCCAAAGTCAGTCATGTTTTTTAGTGCTTTTTTTTTTTTTTTTTTTTTATATGGATATATCCTTTGTAAAACATATATGTACAGTTTTACCTATATCCCATATATTTTACTTTTGGCATAAACTGGATATCCATAGGATACTAAACATAACACTTTTCTATGATAGACCATACATATCATGATTTTTTATTTGATTTTTTATTTTATTTTCATATTTGTTTTTGTCTCCAATACTTACTCCTTGATATTGTGCTACCCCCAGGGGATCTTTCCTGTTTTGCCTCAGTAGTCGCTTTGGCCTGCACGCATCCGGGAGGGACGGGGATAGGTGAGATACTGTACCCCATTGAATTGGGACTACCACCAGTTGATACCATTCAGTACTAATCCTGATGTTCTCATGACAACTGCACCAGTAACAATGCCCAATGCCATTCCAGTTTTGGATTTTTAAAGTAACCCAACCTAGCATATTACAAAGTGAGTGATCTATTTCTACCTGATTATGACTGGATAAATACATAACCACATACATAGAATTCATGATAATTTTACTTATTATCCCATATTCCTATCTGTTTCAGACGAATTGCTCTCTTTTTGCTACACCCCTGAAGGACAAAAACATTATTCCGAAACGCGTCGGGTGAAAAAGAGCCCTCGCATAACTCATTGTTTTGTGAAGAATACTATACTATTGATTATGTAATATGCTTTGTGGAATTTATGAAATACCATGTTTTTAAGCTATGTTACGTTTAAATAAAAAATCCTTTTACTTCTTATACTCTGTCACATACAATTATTACGTAAATATACACATATATTTTTTAGCAAAGTGCCGGTAAAGTCCATCTAGGGGAATTCTTTATTCTATATAGTTATATTTGGATGTGGCACAGCCCCGGTTCACTTAAGGAAGCAAATCACCCCATATCGACTATTTCAATTAATTTTTTATAGTCAAAGCAAACTCACCCACGTTTTCATTTTGTTGAGCAATCACTTTGAAAAACACGCCCCCCCCCCCCAGCATTCTAGCTGCAGCTATCTTGAGTAAGGGCTGACGATTCATGTAGCATTTAATTCCTGGAATCCATCGCCCCTTAGCTCAGGTATGCAAGCAAAAGGGTGTGCTTAGCGGAGAAAAAACCCCCTCCAGATGAAAGAAAAGGGTTTATGCCAGGAGTTGGGCAATTCGATCATGTGACAGCTGTGATTGGCTGTCACAGCGTGTAAGCAGGTAAAGTCGGGACCACTATGAGGCCCACTTAAAAAGGTAACAATCCATATTCCCATCCCACACGTTCCTGGAAAAGGCTCTAGAATAATGAGTGCTGCAGCAACAACCAGCTGGAGACTGGACCATGCATAAGACAGTGTAGATATTTGCCAGCACACCACGCATCTTCAAACTGAGTCCAAACAAGAGAGTGCAACATTTCGGAGCCACGCAGGACCCCTTTATCAGGGGCCGGGTGTGGCTCCACAACGTTGCACTCTCCTGTTTGTAATGTGATCATACTTCAAATAAAAAAAAAAAAAAAAAAAAAACCCGCTTAAAAAGGTGTCCCTTTTAAATCCTTCCAGGAAGGGGAGTGAGTTCCTTTCTGGCAGGATCTCATACATAACGTGGGAGGAGTTAGCTGCAGGATTAGAGCCCTGGCCATGGGAAGGGTTACAAAAAAGAGAATGGTCCCCTAAGAACTGTACTTTTTTTTGTTTGTTTCCCCTTGTTGGGCCTGACTGCACTTCACTAGCCCCAGAAAAACTTGCAACAGCAAATGTGCCTGGAACTAGTTGTGGAACGGTGTTTGGCCCAAGGCCTGTTTGACTGTAAGGCGGGTTCACAGCAATGCAGTTTGCTTTTGATCCATTTCTGCTATTTTGTGTTTTTCCTGTGTTTTTTGATGAGGTTTGCATTTTTTATGCTTTTTTGGCCAGAAAAAAAAAAAAATGCAAAATCGCGGCAAAGGAAAAAAACCTGCGCTACATGCTCTTCTGCAGATTTTCCATTGAAGTCTAGTGAACCAAAAATCAGTTTTGGGTTTAAAAAAAGTCCCTAACCCTTTCCAAAAATGGCAAGGTTGTAAAAAGCATAGGATGTGAGTGGATCTCATAGGAAACCATGTTAAATGGACTGTAGTGCGTTTCTGCAAAATACACTGAAAAAATGCATAGGCGTGAGCCTCGCCTTATATATTGCGTATCTTCAGTAAAGAGGTTGCTTATCTGCATGCGGCCCGTTTGAGTTACACAGGGAACACAGCAGATGGAGTGACAGAGTATAGTTCCAGTGATGCCACCTGGCTGTCATGCCCCGGGAGAAGTGGGCCAGCATCCTGATACTCCAGGGACTGAGAGACCACAGTCTCATAACCAGAAGGGTGGACAGATGATCTGGTCACCGGCCCTCACCCGCATATCAAGAGGAAGGGAGAGTAAATACTACAGAGCAAGGGCTGGTATGCCCAGGAAAGTTATTCTTTTCTGTTAGGGGTGCTCCGGCTTGAGCTGTGGCCACGAATAGGCAGGCCATCACCCACCTACAAGCGGTCACATGATCGGAAGCTCCCAATCAGAGCACACTCAGCACAAAAAGCCGTTTTCCACAGACACATATATGTGGCTGATCGGCGCTAAACTCGCCCAGCAGCCTCATATATTGGATGGCCGGCAGGAACAGGTTACAAGGGTCAGTCCAAAACAAACATAAACTGCATTTGCAGGCAGCAGTTCTTTAGCAAAATCTTGGAATAACCAATATGCACAGTAAAACTTTTGCCCCCTTTCTTACCAAGACAATGGAACAATTTCTTATTGATCACAGAAAACATCCAACACATTCAAATCTGTTTTATTTTGGTCATGTAAAAAGCGTCCCATTTACGCTGACCCAAGTCAGCAACATTTTTTGCAAGAGCGGTTAGCAGTTTCACCTGGCAGCACTGGGGTCGTAGGTTCGAATCCCAACCACGAGACTACTTGCCTGGAGTTTGAATATTCTCCCTGTGTGGGTTTCCTCCGGGTATTCCAGTTTCCTCCAACACTCCAAGGACATGCTGGTACATTAGTTGGCTCCTGTCTAAATATGCCCTAGTATGTATGTATGTCAGTTAGGGACATTAGAATGAAAGCTCCTTGAGGGCAGGGACTGAAGTGAATGTACAATATATATGAAAAGCGCGGTGTCAATTGTAGGCACTATATAAATACCTGAAATAAATAAATAAGATACGTGCTACAAAAAAGAAAGCTAGCCTTCTTACAAGGTGACAGTAAGAGAATCCATTTTCAGCATGGATATTTATTCAAAACCATCGTCGCTAGAAACGACAGAGTGGGTTCTGGGGGCTAGGCGCAGGTAATATCGCTCTCTTTGATATATAATTTTCCAAAAATGTTTCACAAAGAAGGAACATTTCGCCCAAATGACAAATAATTGCAGCTTGCACAATAGACTATATGTGGGGCCAGAAGCATGTCATGCACTGCTGTATAATGCCTTTGAAAAGTAGGTTATGTGCGATTTTCCATTATATAATTCCATCTTTTAGTGCATCGGTAGAGGCTTCAAAGTGCAGCGTAGCCCAGCAACAAGACAATTATGTGTCAGTGAACAATTAACAGCAGTGATACCCTGGCAGATTCACCCATCCCTACATACAACCCTCCCAACACCATCCCCCTACTCAGCAGTTGTCTTAAAAAGGGCACATGGCACACAAGAGATAGATATTTTTCACATATCACACAGCTATTGTCAGTCTGGGAAAAAAATTGTGCTTAGGAAGAGCAGAGTATTCAAAAAAGGTCACAGATAAAAGATTCAAAAGACCACTATTCACAGTGCCATTAAACACTGCAATATTCATTTTAGCTCTGTATATACAAAGCATTCCAACAGGAGAGAATCAGCATGTAAGGTTTCAGGAAACATGTACGCCTTGAAGCAGGCCCATGTTTAAAGTGGAACTCCAAATAAATAAAATCATACCCCTTTCCCATTTTGATAGGTTGGGTTCTCTTCAAACTGGAAGAGGGGTATGGCTACACACGGGGGCCATGGGTCTATATGGAACGGTGCTGGAGAAATTATATTATATACACACATATATATACATACATATACACACACACACATATATACACACACACGTTGGCACAATGGCAGCGGTGGGCAAATGGGCGTACCTGAGCGTCCCCTTTAAGAGGTGGGGATAGCAGGCGCGTACAGCATGACCGTCTCCTGGCAATCGTGTCACAGAGCCGCAGAACGGGAAGTGCCTATGTAAACAAGGCATTTCCCTGTTCTGCCTAGTGACATGACAGGGATCTACTGCTCCCTGTCATTGGGAGCAGTGATCGCTGTCAGGTGAGTTGAAGCCCATCCCCCCCCTCCCCACAGTTAGAATCACTCCCTAGGACACACTTAACCCCTTGATCGCCCCCTAGTGTTTAACCCCTTCCCTGCCAGTGTCATTTACACAATAATCAGTGCATTTTTATAGCACTGATCGCTGTATAAATGACAATGGTCCCAAAATAGTGTCAAAAGCGTCCGATGTTTCCGCCATAATGTCGCAGTCCTGATAAAAATCACAGATCGCCGCCATTACTAATAGAAAAAAAAAATAACAAAAATGCCATAAAACTAACCCCTATTTTGTAGACGCTATAACTTTGCGCAAACCAATTAATATACACTTATTGGGTTTTTTTTTTTACTAAAAATATGTAGAAGAATATATAACGGCCTAAACTGAGGACAAAAATAGTTTTTTTTATATATATTTTTGGGGGATATTTATTATAACAAAAAGTAAAAATTATAGCATTTTTTTTCTAAATTGACGCTCTTTTTGTTTATAGCACAAAAAATAAAAACCGCAGGAGGTGATCAAATACCACCAAAAGAAAGCTCTATTTGTGGGGAAAAAAAAAAAGACCTCAATTTTGTTTGGGTGCCATGTCGCACGACCGGGCAATTGTCAGTTAAAGTGAAGCAGTGCTGAATCGCAAAAAGTGCTCTTGGTCTTTGGGCAGCCAAATGGTCCGGGGCTTAAGTGGTTAAGCGCTTTAATAGAACTTTCAAAAAATACTATACTAAACTATACTAATGAGTACAGACACCTACAGATTGGAATAAGTAACAGTACAGACAAACTATCATTCATAAACCCCTTACCCGTCTTTGGTTTGATCCACTACGCCGGCCAATAGCTGCATAGTTTTGGGGTTTGGCTGCCCATCTCCGGTGATGTTCAGGTAACGTCTGACAAAGTCAAGAGGAGACATAAAATAGTCTCCATCCTTTTCCACACTGGCATACTATGAAAGAAGTGACAAAAGTAGAAGAATTTTATAGTACTTGAACAACAAAGTCTCGTAATGCCTTGTTTTAAGGCTGGGTAAGCCTCAGAGAGCTAAGGCCTACCAGTTTGTTTTAGTTCTGCACTTAGAATGCATTAAAGTGATTGTAAGCGATCACCTTGTAAAAACAATCCATTCAGTTTACAATTGAAAAGACAAACATTTGTGTATACATATAAAACATTACAAATATCTTTTATTCCCTTTTTTATAAGTGATCACATTCCCACTTTTCTCAGCTACATAAGAGCTAGGGGAAGGAGAAGCAGCAGTACACCGATCTTCCTTGTGAATGGCTGTGCGGGGGGGGGGCGTGTCAGGACAAGTCTGATCATTGGCGACCAGTCTAAGTTCCCAGCTCTCCTGTCTAGTGTGGTCAGTTTTTAACAGGAAAGGTGGACTGGCAGGTACACCGGGGATTTCGCACAAAGGAAGCAATACAAAAAGAACAGGATACTCTCTCATACAAGTACATGGTACAGCAGCCACGAATCAGGAATTTGAAATGCTGGGGTAACAAACACGTTAAGTTAAAAAAAACGTTTACCTTTACAACCAATTTAAGCTAAAAGTTAAATTGGTCTTAGGCCCCTTTCACACGGGGCAGATCCCCTCAGCAGACTCCGCCAGCTCAGCGGGAGACCGCTCCTTTGACCCCCCGCTGAGCCCGGCGGATGACAGGTTAGTCTCCACTCACTGTGTGCAGGGACGGACCCGTCAGAGCCACGCTGTCCTCTATGGAAGATCGGATGAAAATGGAACTGCCTGTCCGTTCTCATCCGATCCGCTGGACAGATGGCGAACGCATCGCCCCCTGTCTTCAGCGGATGTTGTCGGATCGGATGGCAGGCGGGTGTCAGCGGACACATCTCGGTTGACATCCGCCTGCCCATACAAGTCAATGGTTGGCCCGCTCTGATCCGCCTGAAAAACGTACAGGCAGATCCGCGCGGGCCTATCATGTGAAAGGGGCCTTTAGTAAAGCCAAAGCTCAACACCATCTGAGGTCTCTTACATTTTGACAAACTAAAGTACTTCCTCTAAGTGACGCCTGATATTGTGGCTTTACCATCTAAATTAGGGATCCCCAAACTTTCCAAACAATGGGCCATTTTACTGCCCCTTAGATTTTAAAGGGGCCGGATAATGGCCAATAGGGGTAACGAATGCCCCCGGCCTCAGTAGGAGTAGTCAACACCTGACGGTTGGTGTTCAGTACAATGCGCCTGTGGTCACTAGGAGGAGAACAATGTCCCGTCATCAGTATCAGTGGAAGGAATGGTAACCCCATCAATGGCAAAGAGCTGCAGTTTGGTGACTGTTGATCTTGATATTTTGTTTGCAGCAATGGCTACACAGCGCTGCCTGGAGGGACAGCTTATAGTTCAAATACAGTAGCTGCAAAATCACTTGCCCAAAAGAAGAATTAGGAAATTGTCCATGTCCTTAGAAATCTTTTCTGCAGATAACTGCCAATTTATAAAAGGTTTTCCTGTTCATTGATGGACTGAAAAAAAAACATTCCCCAGGAAAATTTATTTTTCTTTGCCAATATCAATCAAGTTTTTTTACTTCATTGTAACACTTCATTGCCAACTGGGGGGGGGGGAACAAAACATATCCAAAGAAATGACCATTTCATCTCATGTCATGATCTTGATAAATAGATCACTAAGCCTTTCAGTACTGTTAGTGGTCAGTTAGAAGCGGGTGAATATAACCTCTACAGCCGTGGCCAAAAGTTTTGAGAAAGACACAAATATTAATTTTCACAAAGTCTGCTGCTTCAGTGGTTTTATATCTTTCAGTCATTTTATATATTTTAGTCATATGTTGGATATGATGGAATTACAAGCATTGCATACTTGTCAAAGGCTTTGACAATTGCACTAGTCAATATTTGCAGTGTTGACCCTTTATTTCCAAGACCTGTGCAATTCTCCCTGGCATGCTGTCAAACAACTTCTGGGCCACATACTGACTGATTGCAGCCCATTCCTGCATAATCAATGCTTGGAGTTTGTCAGAATTTGTGGGGTCTTTTTGTTCACCCGCCTCTTGAGGATTAAACACAAATGCTCAATGGGATCAAGGTCTGGGGAGTTTCCTGGCCATTGACCCAAAATTTCGATGTTTTGTTGCCAACCCACTCAGTTATCACTTTTGCCTTTTGCTCCATCATGCTGGAAAAGGCATTGTTTGTCAGTCACCAAACATTTCTTGGATGGTTGGGAGAAGTTGCTCTCAGAGGATGTTTTGTTCCATTCTTTATTCATGACTGCGTTCTTAGAAAAAATTGTGAGTGAGCCACTGCATTGGCGGAGAAGCAACCCCACACATGAATGGTCCCAGGATGCTTTACTGTTGGCATGACACAGGAGTTGGGCCCCTTTCACACTGGGGTGGGATGTGCGTCGGCGGTAAATCACTGCTATTATTAGCGGTGCTTTAACGTCGTTTTAGTGGCGGTATTCACCCACTAGGTTTTACCCCCCCGCTACTGGCCCAGAAAGGTTTAAAAACCACCGCAAAGCGCCTCTGTCGGCAGGATCGCTGTATACACCTCTCCGAAGATGCTGCTAGCAGGACTTTTTTTCCCGTTCTGCTAGAGCACAGCTCCAGTGTGAAAGCCCTCGGGGCTTTCACACTGGAGACACAGCAGCGGCTGTTTCGGGTCGGTTTGCAGGCGCCTGCAAACCGCCCCAATGTGAAAGGGGTCTAAGGATGAGCTCTGGCATGTTCGCACAGCCCACGTGCAGAGCCCGCCAGGAAGTCGGCACTGCGCTAATCACAGGCAGTGAGACATTTCCCGATCTCTGCAGCCGCGCATTGGGAAATGTCTCACTGCCTGTGATTAGCGCAGCGCCAACTTCCTGGCGGGCTCTGCATGCGGGCTGTTCGAACACGCCTGAGCTCATCCTTACACAGGACTGATGGCAGCGCTCAAATGTTTCTTCTCCGGACAAGGTTTTTTCCGGATGCCCCAATCAGAAAGAGGATTCCGAGAAAATGACTTTACCCCAGTCCTCAGCAGTCCAATCCCTGTACCTTTTGCAGAATATCAGTCTGTCCCTGATGTTTTTCTTGGAGAGAAGTGGCTTCTTTGCTGTCCTTCTTGACACCAGACCATCCTCCAAAGGCCTTCTCCTCACTGTGTGTGCCGATGTCCTCACACCTGCCTGCTGCCATTCCTGAGCAAGCTCTGCACTGGTGGTGCCCCGATCCCGCAGCTGAATCCACTGTAAGAGACCGTCCTGGCGCTTGCTGCACTTTCTTGGGCACCCTGAAGCCTTCTTCACAAATGCAGGGGAAATGTTGTTTATGGGATTAAGTTCATTTTCATGGCAAAGAGGGACTTTGCAATTAATTGCAATTCATATTATCACTCTTAATAACATTCTGGAGTATAATTTGCCATCATAAAAACTGAGGCAGCAGACTTTGTGAAATTAATATTTGTGTCATTCTCAAAACCTTTGGCCACGGCTGTAGAAGTATCACATGTTCCTCATTGTGTGGACTTCCAGGACATTCATTACGGTTTCTGAATATAACTTGTGGTTTATATGTAGTACAGCTTTCCCAGTTGTATACAGCTGCATTTTATAAATCCCAAACCTTAAAATCAATACCATACCTTAAGAAATATAGTTTTCAGTTCAGCTGGATCGGCCCTCTTGGGTAAAGCTACCTGCAAAGAAGAAAAGATTTGAACAGATACATCAGAATAGCTCCGGGAACAAACGTTTACACATCTTTTCTATTTCTTAATCTGCCTACTGATCGACACAAAGCAACCATGGAAGAGCTTAAAATGTGGCAAATATATAAAATGATAACAATGCTGTAAGAACAAATTAGGGAGGTAAGGCTGAATGTTCTTCTATAGTATAAAAAACAGGAATGTAGTACAAAAAAAAAAAAAAAAAAAAACACATAATATAAACATCTACATTTCTATTGCTGTACTTTTACAATAGGCACTGCTGTAAATCTGTGGTGTCAACACCGTGCTACTCACAGTTCTCTTTGCTGGAGGGAAAGCTGTGCAAACCTCCAACTATTTTAGCCTCATCTCCTGCTGCTTCTTAAAGTGGTAAACCCTTAGACCCCTTTCACACTGTGGTGTTTTTCAGGTGTTTTTCAGGCGCTTTAGCGTTAAAAAAAAAAAAGCACCTGAAAGAAGCCTCATCTGCAATCCCAATGTGAAAGCCCGAGCCCTTTCACACTGCCAGCGCCCGAAAAACGATGGTAAAGCGCTGCTCAAGACCCCTTTTACACTGGGGCGTTTTTCGTGCGCTGGCAGTGTGAAAGGGCTCGGGCCATCGGCGCACCCAACCCGGTGGCAAAAACACGAAAGTGCTGCAAAGAAGCTGCTTGCAGGACTTTTTTTGACGCCCTGCCAGCGCAGCGCCCCAGTGTGAAAGGGGTCTCAGTGTGAAAGCACTCGGGCTTTCACATTGGTATTGCAGATGAGGCTTCTTTCAGGCACTTCACAGGCGCATTTTTTAACGCTAAAGCGCCTGAAAAACGCCTCAGTGTGAAAGGGGTGAAAGGGGGTCACACATAAACACAGTGAAGTGACTGGCCTTGGGTGATGCACAGAGATTAAGTAAATTCTCCTACATACAGTGGGTATAGAAAAGATCACTCCTCCCTAATTAAAATTTTAATTTTCTTGCTTTGCAGCCTGAATTGAAGACCGGCACAATTTGTGTGTTATCCATCTGTATTACTCAGTGCAACTTATAACATCCAAGTGAAAGATTTAACACAAACATGTAAAAAAAAAGAAAAAAAAAAACATCAAAAACAGAATCATGGAATTGGAAAAAGGATCCCCCCCCCTCCTTTGTGTCAGTGTTTTGTTGAACCACCTTTTGCTTTAATTACATCCTTTAGTCTGTTGTGGTGTCTCTACTAACTTTTCACATCTAGACTGCAATATTTGCCCACTTTTTTTTTCAGAACTGCTCAAGTTCAGTTAATATTGATAGTGGCCGTTTGTAGACTGCAGTCTTCAAGTCATTCCACAGATTTTCAATGGGGTTCTGACTTAGGCCACGCAAAGACATTCACCTTTTTCTCCTTCAACCACTGTGTGGTCATTTTTGCTATGTGCTTTGGGTGATTGTCATGTTGGAAGGGAAGTAAACCCTCTTCCAATTGACAACTTTCTGGCAGAGGGCAGCAGAATTTAACAGAATTTTGCCCCATATATTTTTCCTCCTATCCCGACAAGTGCTCCAGTCCCTGCTGCAGAGAAACACCCCATAACAGGGTATTACCACCTCCCCCCATAACAGGGTATTACCACCTCCCCCCATAACAGGATATTACCACCTCCCCCCATAACAGGATATTACCACCTCTATGCTTTACTGTAGGAATGGTGTTATTTGGATCGTGAGCTGTATTGGATTTCCACCAGACATATTGTTTGGTGTTGAGGCCAAATCATTCAGTTTTAGACTCATCTGACCAGAACACCTTTTTCCATGTGGCCTCAGAATTTTCAAGGTGCGTTTTGGCAAAGCTCAGTGGTGACTGCATGTGGCCTTTCTTGAGGAATGACTTTTTTTCTTGCATCCCTCCCATACAGGCCCCATTTGTGGAGAATTTGTGATATTGTCACATGGACACAATGACCACTCTTTGTCATAAATTCCTGCAACTGCTTTAGAGTTGCTGTAGGCCTCTTGGTAGACTCTCCGACCAGTTTTTTCCTGGCTCTTTCATCCAGTTTGGAGCGACGTCCTGATCCAGGGAGGGTCAGTGTTGTACCAAATACCTTCCACTTCTTAATAATAGACTTCACTGTGCTTCTAGGCATTGATAAAGCCTTAGAAAAAAAATTTTTTGTGGCCATCTCCTGACTTGTTCCCTGTCCACAATTTAATCCTGGAGATCCTGGTGACAGTGCTTTGCACTACCAGAGACTAAAATGCTCCAGAAAAGTTATTTTCATGCTCAGCTGATCAAAATAACCACAGCTGATCACAGTTGAAAGTCAAATGGCTTTGTGTGTCTTTGGGCTTCCACGGTTTCGGTCTTCTATAAAAACGCCTACTAATGAACACAATAAACATCTCTTCAATGTTAACATTTTCAAAAAGTAAAAAATATTGGGCAATATTTAGTTCAGAACATGAGCTCAAATTTATTAATAACTGAAAGTAAATGCATTTGCTCTTTTACAAAAGTGTAAATGTTCAGTATCACACATAGGAAATGACCGATTAACAAGCTCTTAACTGAAGCCGTCTATGTCACATCTATTTGCACGCACCGAGTGGAAACAGTTTTAATGTGCTGCTCTGTGATTACCGATATCTCACACAAATTCCCTTTCCACTGCAATCATTCATTTTGAGACGTTAAACCATCGAGCGTGGTGAAATTTACAGAAAACCGCTCTGCCGAGCCGACACCGTCGCCCAGGCTACAGCTATAGCTGGAAAATTGTTTCAAGCAAGCTTCAAATCAAAATCACTCAAAAGTGACATTATCCAACATTCCTATGCAAAAATACTTATTTCTGACACACTTTCAGAAATTGCGGTAAGTGCAACTGCTAGGAGTAGAGAGCTGTGAAGAATGTCATATAACAAAATGCTTTGGTAAACAAATACTGAAAATAGGAAAAATAATATTTATTTAATGGATGCTGTTTTTCTGCAAGCCTCTAACACCTAAAGAAACAAAGCGACATTAAATCCAAAAACAAAAAATGGATTATATTGCGGTTTACCAGTTCTTAGATGTGTTAAAAGCATTATTTTTTTTTTCCTTTTTCACCTGGTGATGCAGCTAGTATGTTAGTTTTCAACTTCCTTCAACAGACCAAGCTGTCCAGCAAAAGTGGCAGTTAGAGGACTGAGAAACTGTTTAACCACTTGCCGCCCGCCATATAGCAGAATGACGGCAACAAAGTGGTTGTGATATCCTGACCGGACGTCATGTGACATGCCCAGGATAAACACAGCCGACGCCAGAGCTAATTTTGTCAACTAAAACATTTTAGTCGACTAAATACGATAAAACAATTGAAATGACTAAAATGCGACTAAAACTAAAATGCCATTTTAGTCAAAAGACTAAGATTAAATTTAAATTTGACTTCAAAATTAACACTGGTCTGCAGTGCATGTTCATACCTCAATACCATAAATAATAACATATTAGATTTTTCACTCCAGCAGTATATAAGGAGTTTGGAAATTGTAGAGAAATGTTAACTAATGCATTACAATTTAATTACACCCATTCAATTTTAGACGACTAAAATGAGTTTTAGTCGAATAAAATGTACTGGAGATTTAATCGACTAAATACAACTAAAACTAAAAACAATTGCAGAAGACTAAAATGGAACTAAAACTAAAATGCCATTTTAGTCCTAAGACTAATGCCCCGTACACACGGTCGGATTTTCCGACGGAAAATGTGTGATAGGACCTTGTTGTCGGAAATTCCGACCGTGTGTAGGCTCCATCACACATTTTCCATAGGAATTTCCGACACACAAAGTTTGAGAGCAGGATATAAAATTTTCCAACAACAAAATCCGTTGTCGGAAATTCCGATCGTGTGTACACAAATCCGACGGACAAAGTGCCACGCATGCTCAGAATAAATAAAGAGATGAAAGCTATTGGCCACTGCCCCGTTTATAGTCCCGACGTACGTGTTTTACGTCACCGCGTTCAGAACGATCGGATTTTCCGACAACTTTGTGTGACCGTGTGTATGCAAGACCAGTTTGAGCCAACATCCGTCGGAAAAAAATCCTAGGATTTTGTTGTCGGAATGTCCGATCAATGTCCGATCGTGTGTACGGGGCATAAGACTAAAATGAAATCAAAATTTGCTGCCAAAATTAACACTGGCCGGCGCGCACCCGCGGGGGGGGGCACGCAGTGTGATAAATAGGAAATGGTTCTGGACAGCCGCACTCCAAAAAAAAAAAAAAAAATGCCTTTTATAAAAAAAACAACAAAACAAAACACAGAATCAAAAAACACATGCCACAGCAGAACAGAAAAGCTGACACGTTTCACACTACAAACAGTGCTTAATCATAGCTAAAATGCCATTTTAGTCCTAAGACTAAAACAAAATCGAAATTTGCTGCCAAAATGAACACTGGCCGGAACGCGCCCGTGGGGGACACACAGCGCGGCGATCGGAGGTGCCGTGTGTTAGTCTGACACACCGCAACTCCGATCATGGTATGAAGCCTCTGACATAGGCTCTCTACCACGTGATCAGCTGTAACCAATCACAGCTGATCATCGTGTGAACCAGGAAGTGCTAGTAAATGGCTTGCCTCGGTTCACGCTGACAGGGAGAGCCGATCGGCGGCTCTCCTCGTCAGGGGGGGGGGGGGGGGTGGTCTGTGCTGATAATCAGAACATTGATTGTCAGCACAGCCCCTATCAAAAGGTGCCCATCAGCTGCCAATCAGTGCTCAACACCTGCCAGCCTGTCCCCATAATAAACACCTGACAGTGCCCACAACAGTGCCAATCAGTGCCCCATCGAAGTGCCTGTCAGTAGCTTCTTATCAGTGCCGCATAGAAGGTGAGTGAACTGCTAAAATAAGTGTGGAAATGAAGACTTGCCTGGGTGTAAGAACTCACCTTATATACTGAAATAGACCATTTCACCGCGACAGAGTGAAGTAGTCTATTTCAGTATATAATCAGTTTGCCGCTGAGCAGTGCGGGGTGTTCCAATATGGCCGTTGCCACCTTCTGCCTGTGTTTCGTTAGATTAGGCGACCCATCAGAATTTGTAACGGAAGTGACGTTTCGTCGCCATCTTGCTTCACCCCACACTCGTCCACAGCAACGATACAGTGAGAAGGCGGCAAGCGGACATCTTGTTACAACCACCGGATTCATGCATTTCACACTTATTTTTAAACAGTAAACTGAGCTTATATAGTGAAATACAGTATTTAGAAACCCGTCGGACTGTTTACATGTTGAATTATAAAAGCATCTGCGTTCTGTCAGATTTGCAAACCTGTGAGATCAGCAGGCTTGCCGCTGCTTTAAAAATTCAACATCTAAACAGTCAGTCGGATTTCTAAATACTGTATTTCACTATATAAGCTCCGCTTACTGTTAAAAATAAGTGTGAGATGCAAGACTCCGGTGGGTGTAACAAGATGTCCGCTTGCCCCCTTCTCACTGTATCGTTACTGTGGAGGAGTGTGGGGTGTAGCAAGATGGCGGCGACGGAACATCGCTTCCGTTACAAATTCTGATGCGTCGCCTAATCTGATGAAACACCTGCTTGCCTGGGTGTAAGAAGAGGTCTGCTGCTGGCTTTGTGTGTCGTCACATTAGGAAACGTATAGTGGCCATTCTGGAACGCATAGCACATGCGCAATAAGCAATTTTGTTCGCAACGTCACTTCCGTTGCATTTTCTGATGGGTAGTGGTATTCTGATAAGTGAAAGTCCATTTACATCCACCTGCCCGTGGACTAACGTTAAGCTTCCCTTCTGAAAACCTGAAAGGTGGATTTGGTGGGACAGTCTGTGTGATAGGACCCTTAAAGTGATTGTAAAGTCTTGTTTTTTTTTTTTACTATTAACATAACAAACATGGTCTACTTACCTGCTCTGTGCAGCGATTTTGCACAGGGCAACCCGGATCCTCCTCTTCTCGGCTCCCCTCCCCCTCCTGTTGAGTGCCCCCACAGCAAGCAGCTTGCTATGGGGGCACCCGAGCCGAGCTGCACATTCAGACACAGAGCTGCAATTCGGCCCTGGCCCCCCCCTCCTCTCTCTCCTGATTGGCTAACTGAGTTTATTGACAGCAGCATAAGTCAATGGCGCCAATCAGGAGGGAGAGTCCCGGACTGACAAGGCAATCGTGGACATTGCTGGATAGAAATGGGGTAAGTGTGAGGGGGGCTGCTGCACACAAAAGGCTTTTTATCTTAAAGCATAGAATGCATTTAAGATAAAAAAAAAAAAAAAAAACCTTCTGACTTTACAACCACTTTAAGCCCCGTACACAAGGGCCAAATGTCGGATGACATTGGCCGGTTCAATAAAACCCGGCCAACATTCAGCCCGGCTTCTGTCGGGCGAATGGCTGAGAGCGCTACCCGGAGTGTTCTGGCCGGGAAGGGGGCATCTCCCTGGCAGAACACAATAGATCAGCTGGGGAGATTGATGTACTAACGATGGATCGTTAGTACAGCGGCTTCGACCAGAGAAGACAATTTTTTTTCATTCAACCCAAAACTCATAATGTGTACAAGGCTTTGGGGATATGGTCTGGTGCTGGTGACAGTATGTTGCTTTTGCAGTATTTCAGTACAGTATGCGTTTTTTTTCCTGTAGCTTAAAAACATAATTTTTGATTTTGCACTATCACAGATGCCTGATGCAAATGTGATCAGCTTTGTATTACAGTGTTGTCACTGTTGAAGATTTGTCCCTGACTTCCCATCTGGTAAAACCAGTGTCACCATTGCAGTAAAGGGGAAGGGGAAAGGGAAAAAAAAAAAAAAAAACGCTCAGAGACCCAGATAGAAGCACTTCAGGGGGTCTAATACTTTTCTACATCCAAAACTAGCTGGACATACACTTTAAAGACAAAGTTCACCTTTTTTGAGCATGTTACACCTGTCTTTTGGGTGTAATACGCTCCAGCCGTAACCCCCGATATCCTCCCCCATGACAGTAGGCAGAGGTTCCTGTCCGCTGCACAGGCTGTCAGGTTTCAAAAACAGCACAGCTTTGTGAGACTCCATCCACAAAGCAGGAATCTGAATAAATGAACTACCTGTCCCATCTTCCACCGTGGCTGATGGCTTGTAGTTAAAAAAAAACTACGAGGGTGCTGATGAGCACACCCTTGTAGTTCATTGACACTTTCCACAGATTTCTAAAATGAAAGCCTCTACAGAGGGTATGGGCAAGAAAGCTGAAGGCGGTGCCTGCAGGAGCCTGCCATAGCATCTGTGATCTACTGTAATGCAATTCTCTGCAGGCTCCTGATGAAAAATAACTAATGCACCTTTTTTTTACCTGCAAAAACATTTTGTTTCCCCCTAAGGTGAACTTAGCCTTTAGTGCCGGTTCACACTGATGCGAGTTCATAACGAATTCGCATGTCATTCATAAAGTCATTGTTTTCAATGACCGTCGTTCACATACATGCGTTGCGATTCCCCTACGAATGCGATGCGATTAAAAAAAGGATCTTGTGCGAGTTTACTGCGTTGCGTTTTTAGCCTCCATAGACATCAATGTACATCGTTCTGGAATCGCATTGTTGGTTCAGATATGTGCGAATTCCACCACACTACTCTCCACAAAAAACAGGAAATACACAGGAAGTTAACACCTTTTTTCTTTTTCCATTATGATTCCATTGGCTCGAACATCAATCGCAGCTATGACCAACTCCTGAAATTCGCGGTAAAATCGCGGTAAATTCGCACCTCACACAGGACAAAAAAAAACGGAACAAATTCGCAGCGCAGCAGTGTGAACCGGCACTAAAAGTGGATGTAAACCCAATGTCATCCTTTCTAAACTACTGCCATAGGGGTTATCTATAAGGATATACAGGCCTCCTGCATGTATCTTTACCTGTCAAATGTCTCCCCTCTGTCTGTTATGAGACCCGAAAAACTGCAGATTCTGTGGGCGGGTCTGTTGTCTGGAGCTCGGTGGGTGGAGTCTTGATGTCAGTAGACTCCCCGCCCACCTCTACACTCCCCTTGTCAATATGCATTTTCTCCTGTGTATTTCTTACACTGAACTTCTGCTATGATCTCTAACATCCAGTGAAAAGACAGCAAAGGAACCACATGATTTCAGCATGTCCAATCATGCTGAGGTGTGGAACAGCCAATCCTTGCAGAGCTGCTGAAGAAAGGAGTGGGGGTGGGAATTAAAAAATAATGCATGTCTTAGGCCAGTGCACGAGATGTAAATCACCTGTCACTCACAGCAAGGGGGAGGATCTGACAACGTTTTTCTCTGTTTGTCAAGTTTTATCTCAGTGAACAATAAAAGAGGATTGCTCAGAGCTGGATTAACTCTTTGTGGCAAGACTGGGCTCAAATGATAGGAAATTTTATACTCTACATTATGACATAAAAATAAAAAAAAAATTCAGGTTTACATCCACTTTAAAGCAGTTCTATTCTGATTCTATGCATGAAGGTAAAAAACAAAACAAAACAAAAAAAAAACCCACACAAAAAAAAAAAAAAAAAAACTTTCCGGGTGCAGTTCTGCCTCCACAGCCCCTATATACTTACCTGACCCCCATCTCGATCCAGTGATGTGCATGAGAGCAGTGGCTCTCCCGGGTCTCTCTCTCTCGCCTCATTGGCTCACAAAGATGCAGGAGCTATTAGCTCCTGCTGCTGTCAATCACAGCAAGTGAGCCAGAGGAGAGAGCAGGGGGCGAGTCCGAGCCACGCTCTGTGTGACTAGACAATGCCCATTCACAGGAGCGTGGCTCAGGAGTGAGCCTGCCCAAGTGCCCCTATAGCAAGAGGCTTGCTCCTGGGGCACTCAGCAGGGGGGGAGGGGGGCAGGACCGCCAGCAGTTGACCCAAAAACAAGAGGATCAGGGATGCTCTGTGCGAAACCATTACACAGAGCAGGCAAGTATAACATAGTTGTTATTTTTTTAACCTTCAGAATCACTTTTAAAGTACAAGTCCATGCTAAAACTAAAATCCTTGCATCTATAGACATCCACAATCTAACACTAACCTATCTATCCCTGTAAAGAAAAAAAATTAGTAAGCATACCCTTTCTGAAGCCAATCCGACCCGATCTCCAGAGGCGGAAGCTCTGCAGAGGACACGGCCGATAACGGCTGTGAAATGAATGGGAAGTGACTAGGGCTGAAACAACTAATCGATTATGAAAATAGTTGTCAACTATTTTCATAATCGATTAATCGGCCAGCCGATTAGTTGACCTGCATACAGAATGCATTATTTGTTTACATATCAGGAAATATAGTGCAGCAGACATACAGCTCAGTAAACTGTCCACGCATGTCAGTAAGTGCCTGAGAACTTGTGAATGTGTGAGAAGCAATGCCTCATGGAACATGTAGTCCTGGGCAGGAAGTGAGTGGGGTGTAAAGGCAAAAGTTTTTTACCTTGTTATTATGGCACACTATACTATAATTTGTAGCTTGCTATTGGGGCACTCTGAAGGCAGGAGGAGCCAGAAGCATCGGTGAGGAACCCCAGAAGAGAAGAATCTGGGCTGCTCTGTGCAAAACCATTACACAGAGCAGGTAAGTATAACATGTTTGTTTAAAAAAAAAAAAAATACTTTAAAGACTCTGTGCAGGGAAGACCAGCATCTGAACCCAGAGAAGGTGGAGGCTGATAGACTGGAGGTAATAGAAGGCATTACAATTACATTTAAAGTAAACTTTTACATGGAGGCAAGCAACATTACGTGGGAGCAAGGCATATTACATGCAGGCAGGGCACATTACAAGGAGGCAGGGAACATTACAGAGGGCAGGGATCATTTCATGCGCCCCGGTGTGAAAGGGGTCCAAATAAAAAATGTATCTCCTAGTCTGATATTTACCAGATTCAACCTCCAATATTATATACAGTAAATTTCTTCTGTCTGTTATTCTCAGATTTTTCTCCCTAAAAATATAGTTGGTTATTTATATTTACCACTGCATAGAGATTTTTAAGAATACTTTTTTTTTTAAACTTTACATATTAAATTATACACCACACTTTTTTTAAAGGTTATTATCCGATTAATCGAAACAATAATCAGCCAACTAATCGATTATGAAAATAATCGTTAGTTGCAGCCCTAGAAGTGACGTCACCCATTGAGTTACTATGGGGCTTCTGCTGTCGGACGTGTCCTCTGCACCCACCTACACAGCGAAGCCGCGGCTGACAGCTCAGCATGGGATCGGGTCGGATCAGCTTCAGAAAATGTATGTATACTAATTTTTTCTTTACAGGGCTAGATAGGTTAGCGTTAGATTGTGGGTGTCTATAGATGCAGGAATATTAGTTTTAGCATGGACTTCCACTTTAAGGAGAACTAGGCTTGTTAACAAAAACAAAAAAAAAAAAAAACAGATTTATAATACTACACAAGTCATTTGACCTTGCTAAATACCCATTTCAGTCTTCAGCCTGCTATAACTTTCCAAATCCTGGCAAAAATCTGAAATCTTCTCAAGCATAGCAAATGGGAACGTTGCAGCACTGTGTATACACAAAACCCCAGAAACCTTCTTTCCTCCTCATGAAACTGACTTACAGTCTTTATTTTTTTCCCAGAAATCTACAGAGAGGCCGAGGTACATTTTCCAGCTCAGTCTTTTATGTCCTATTGTGAGCATTTTACCTTTGGTGATAATTTAGCCATCTACAGGAGTGACGGAACATGCAATGTTTCTCTAGAACTGATGGCAGCCAGAAATTCCCTCTCAGAAAAGTTGTGCATCATCAAAAGGAAAGCGGGCAGAAATCTGCCATGACATTTGCTACAATGTATATAATTGGCCTGTAAAGGATTGTTCCCCAGCGCCCCTCCAAAAACAGTGGAATTTTACTTTAAAGGGTCATTAAATTAAATAAACATTGTAATTTATTGTTTCCATATCTTAAAATAAAAGTTGACAATGTACTGACCTTGTTTATTAATCTTGCATTATTCCTAGGTAGGGAATTTTAAAAGGGAGATTATCATTCTTATTACTCCACCTATTGTATTCAGAGGTTTTCCCAGTTGCACAGGGATAGCTCCTGGGATAAATTGTATTTTCTTAGCATGTACTAACTTTACATCCAATTTAAAGCTGAACCCTGGGAAAGGTAAATATAATTTAAATATAAGGGACATGTTTACGCTTACTTTAAAAAGGAGAAGTATGTGTTTGGCTTTCTTTACCCAATCATACTTACCTAGGTGGATGCAGCATCTGTCCACTGGCGTCTCTGCACTGAGAACCGAGCGATCGAACATCTCTGATGGCTCGGTTCTCCCACCTCCCCAAGAGGAGAGCTGCGGACTGTCAATCATCAGCTCTCCTGCTCTGCTCCTTCACGCTCACTGGAGCGCTGAGCTGTGGAGGGGCAGGGAGCTCGCTGAAAGGCTGAGACTGCCATCAGTCCAGGCACCTGGAGGATCCAGACTTCCAGAGTCAGGAAGATGCGGTGCCTGGACTGATCTGTGCAACCTCAGCAGAGAGTGGACTTCAGACCGCTCTGCTGAAAACAGGTCTTAGGAGTGCAAAACGAATAGCCATTTACCCTCCCCGGTGTCACATGACTTGCTAGTTTTACAAGGTCTCAGGTGTGAATGGGGAGCAGGTGTGTTAAATTTGGTGTTATCGCTCTCACCCTCTCATACTGGTCACTTGAAGTTTAACATGGCACCTCATGGCAAAGAACTTTCTGATGATCTGAAAAGAAGAATTGTTGCTCTAAATAAAGATGGTCTAGGGTGTAAGAAGATTGCCAAGACCCTGAAACTGAGCTGCAGCATGGTGGCCAAGACCATACAGCAGTTCAAAAGCACAGGTTCTACTCAAAACAGGCCTTGCCATGATCAAACAAAGAAGTTGAGTGCACGTGCTCAGCGTCACATCCAGAGGTTGTATTAGGGAAATAGACATACGAGTGCTGCCAACATTGCTGCAGAGGTTGAAGGGGTGGGGTCAGCCTGTCAGTGCTGACCATACGCCACACCAAATTGGTCTACATGGCTGTTGTCCCAGAAGGAAGCTTCTTCTAAAGATGATGCACAAGAAATCCCACAAACAGTTTGCTGGATTACTGGAACCACGTCCTGTGGTCTGATGAGTCCAAGATAAACTTATTTGGTTCAGATGGTGTCAAACGTGTGTGGTGGCAACCAGGTGAGAAGTACAAAGACAAGTGTGTCTTGTCTACAGTCAAGCATGGTGGGGGTGTCATGGTCTGGGGCTTCATGAGTGGTGCCGGCACTGGGGAGCTACAGTTCATTGAGGGAACCATGAATGCCAACATGTACTGTGCCATAATGAAGAGCATGATCCCCTCCCTGCAGAGACTGGGGCGCAGGGCAGTATTCCAACATAACGACCCCAAACCCACCTCCAAGACAACCACTGCCTTGCTAAAGAAGTTGAGGGTAATGGACTGGCCAAGCATGTCTCCAGACCTAAACCCTATTGAGCATCTGTGGGGCATCCTCAAATGGAAGGTGGAGGAGCGCAAGGTCTCTAACATCCACCAGCTCCGTGATGTCGTCATGGAGGTGTGGAAGAGGACTCCAGTGGCAACCTGTGAAGTTCTGGTGAACTCCATGCCCAAGAGGGTTAAGGCAGTGCTGGAAAATAATGGTGGCCCCACAAAATATTGACACTTTGGGCCCAATTTGGACATTTTCACTTAGGGGTGTACTCACTTTTGTTGCCAGCGGTTTAGACATTAATGGCTGTGTGTTGAGTTATTTTGAGGGGACAGCAAATTTACACTGTTATACAAGCTGAACAATCAGTACTTTATATTGTAGCAAAGTGTCATTTCTTCAGTGTTGTCAAAGATAATAAAATATTTACAAAAATGTGAGGGGTGTACTCACTTTTGTGAGATACTGTATATTTAAAAGGAATATTTCACCTATATAATAAGGCTTACCTGTAGGTACCGTGGATATCTCCTAAACCTGCACGGTTTAGGAGATATCCACTGCATCAGCGTGCGCCGACATCATCAGCACATGCGCACTGAAGAAACGGACCAAGCGTGCAGTTTCTTCAGCCGATGTGCCATTACCGGCGGCTCCCGCGTGCATGTGCGGTAGTGACGTCATTATGGCTCCCGCCAATCACAGCGCCAGAGCCCGCGATACCCGGAAATAACTCCTGGAGACATGTCGCCGGCTAGAGCAGTGTGCCCGGACCGCTGCAGGGGCTTCGATCTAAAGTAAGTATTTCATAATGAGCTAGTATGCCAGCTCATTATGAATAGCATGCTATGCATACTAGCTCATTATGCCTTGGAATTGCAGGTTTTTTAAACTTTTTTTCTGGTGGGTTTACAACCACTTTAAGGTGAGCCGGGCTGCAGCCAGTGGGAGTAGACAACGTCTCAGACTTGATGGTCAGTGGAGGGAGTCGAGCCCCATCATCGGCGTCAGCCCCATCGTCTGCGTCAGCGAAGGGAGTCGAGCTTCATATCAGTGGGAGTAAATGGACCTCATATCAGTGGTAGCAACAGTGCCCCAAGGTACAGATAAGGGCATGCACAGGGCCTCATCCGGCCCACAGGCTGCAGTTTGGAGACCACTGGTGTAGAACATTCGCATACCTCATGAAGCCTGAATGGGAAAACTCCCAGAGATTGCATCTCCCTGATTAGCCTTCTTGCCAAGGCACACCCAGCTGTTACTGTTCACCTCCATAGGAGGGAGCTCTTTCTTGGATTCAAATCCCCTTACATGCGCTCTCTCTCTCTTTCCCCTGATGCAGTAGTTCTGAGCTCAGCGTTTGAAAGCTCACTTCTGTGACAGTGGATGTGAACAGTGACAGCTGGGCATGACTTAGCAAGGTCCTTGCAACAAGGCAACACGGGATGATGCAATACCGGGGAGTTTTTCAGTCAGGCTTCATGAGGTACATAAACGGCCTACACTTTTAGCAAAGGCCGTTAGCCAACTTTGGTCAAAGCTGCACAGTTTGTTTTTCTCGACAGAAGCCCCCTACCTACATAGGCAGTTTTTTAGTAAAGGTGAACCCTTTAAAGAAGTCCGTCTATTACTCCGACTTTCTTAAAGTGTTTCTGCTCATAGATCTGCAACAAACTAGATTTTTTTCCACATAATTCTCTATAAACTCCAGAGGCTGAAGAACGTGAAAATCCAAGGAGCAATTTATGAGTTGCTGCCACCAACATATCTAGCACCAATAACTAAAAGGAAAAACTTTTTTTAGTTTTGGATAGAGTGGAGAGGTATTAGAAGACCTGTCAGTTTTTCTTGCTGTCTGTGCCCCCGTTAAAGTGGTAGTAAAGTCCCATTGGACACTTCTACCTACATGTAAGCTCATAATAAAAGCTTACCTGTGGGTACAAGGAATATCTCCCGCAACGTTTGAATATCTTCTAATGTCTGTGCAGCGCTCTAACATGTCGTTCCTTCAGAGCGCTGTGCTGTAAACAGTGATTCCCGCACCCATGAGCGGGAGTTACATCATCACGGTTCAGGCATTCAAAGGACCGGAGCCTGCAAACCAAGAAGGAAGACTGGGTAAGGATTGAAGCCCTGTCAGCGTGCCGATGGAGGGCTTAGTTTCAAGTTTTCTTTCATAATGTGCTAGTCTGTGATGGATACCAGCACAATAGGACTTTACATTGCAGGGAGAAGATTGGGGGAAGCTCCCTTTATTTACCTTCTCCCCCTCCCCCCCCCCTCCACTGCCAAATTTGGCACCTTTCGAGGGGGAGCGGGTACCTGCTCCCACTTCCAGCTGATTTTGCCACGGCAAAGTCATCCGGAAGTTTCCCACCGCCGCCGTGCCATTCACAAAGCCAGCTGTGAAGCAGCAGGGCTTCACTGCCGGACTCCCTTACCCGAGATGGCAGCGGCAGCACCCGAGCCAATTGAAAAAGAAGACACCGCTGGATTTGTGGACAGGTAAGTGTACGAATATTAAAATGTCAGCAGCTACAGTAGTTGTAGCTGCTGACTTCATTTTTTCTGAAGGAGCCTGGAGCTCCTCTTTAACTATACTTCCGCTTTAAGGAGATCCACCTTCTCCATTTGTCCCGTTTACCTTTATCATTGAGAGTCAAAGAAAATCCAAAAGTCCCAAAAGATTTGCCTACAGTTCTACTTTAATTTATGCTTCTTCCCCATTTTAATGTTTGGACAAGCAACAGTGTCAACATTCTGCCCACGTCTGCACACTTTATGTACAGTT
Source organism: Aquarana catesbeiana (assembly GCF_042186555.1). Classification (NCBI taxonomy): domain Eukaryota; kingdom Metazoa; phylum Chordata; class Amphibia; order Anura; family Ranidae; genus Aquarana; species Aquarana catesbeiana. The sequence continues at coordinate 31,657,837 of NC_133328.1, read as the reverse complement.
TCTGGTACCAAATGTAAAGTGGAGCTCCACCTAAAACTTTTTTTGGGGGGGAGCAGGTACCTGGTTTTGACAGGTACCCGCTGCCACTTCCAGCTCATATTGCCAAGGCGATCTAAGCTGGAAGTTCGACCCCCCCCCCCCCCCACTGCCCCGCAGTCTTTTGGGCAGGGTGGATTTGATTTAAATCATTTGTAAAGAGCAACTGTCATCTCTGTCCCGCAGTGGCTCCTCCTCTGACCCGCTGTTGACTCACCGACAGTCCCATTCACTTTAATGGGACGGCTGGTGATGCAGCAGTGACACAACAAGGTGAGGGACGTGGGTGCAGCAGGTGTGTGGATGCCCGCTAACTGGTGCTGCCATGATGGATCTGAAATGACAGGTGCTCTTTAAATGTAAGGACTCATTCTTGGTGGCAGTTAGAATCTTTGCAAACGAAATGAAGGTTTCCTATTTAGAATAATAAGCTGTCAGGTTAGCAAAACATAAGACATAAGAACCGATTTTAGGTTAATGTTAGTTGGAGAACTACTCAAATTCTTTAATTTAAATAAAACATTATATTACCCACTTTACCCATAGGTAGAGAAACTTCATTAAAATATTCCCAAACTGGGTCTTTTTTACGGCCTGCTGCCATTTTGCTCCTTAAGGGAGGAATAAAGCACTTCAAGCTATGTGCAGAAATGGACATAGTTCATCAAATAGTTTATAAGCTGCTTAGAAGGTTTCACTTTCATTTTTACTGCTTGCCCTTCCTCCTCACACTTAGAGCCTGGTATTATTATTATTTAAAAGGTACTTATATAGCGCTGTCAATTTACGCAGCGCTTTACATATACATTGTACATTCACATCAGTCCCTACCCTCAAGGAGCTTACAATCTAAGGTCCCTAACTCGCATTCATACATACTAGGGACAATTTAGACAGAAGTCAATTAACCTACCAGCATGTCTTTGGAGTGTGGGAGGAAACCGGAGAACCGGAGGAAACCCACGCAGGCACAGGGAGAACTTGCAAACTCCAGACAGGTAGTGCCGTGGTTGGGATTCGAACCAGCGACCAGCTTTTTACTGCTAGGCGAGAGTGCTACCCACTACACCACTGTGCCGTCTACGTCTATTTCTCTTTAAACAATCATACAGTTTGTAATGTACATAGATTTGCAAAACAATGTGATAAAGGAATTTTCTTCTTGATTTTTTTTAAATAATCAATTTTTATCCACCCTGCTTCAGGGACACATCACAGGTCCCAGAAAACTATGGGACCATCCACAAAGCGCAGCATGACTCGCGCATGCGCAGTAGGAAACCGGCTGTGAAGCCGCAAGACTTCAGTTCCCGTTTCCCTTTACTAGAGATACTAGAGCTTGCACCCAAAGCCGATTAAAGAATCGGTCCCGGTGAGGACATCGCTGGATCCCTCAACAGGTAAGTGTCCTTATATTAAAGTCAGCAGCTGCAGTATCTGTAGCTGCTGACTTAATTTTTTGTGGGGAGACTGAAGCTCTTCTTTAACCACTTACCGCCCACCATATAGCAAAACCATATAGTCCAATCACAGTGTAAACAGGAAAAGCCGTGTATCAGTTTTTCCTCTACTCGCACTGACAGACATGAGTAAAGGAGAGCCGATTGGCTGCTCTCCTGATGGGGGGGGATCTTCACTGCTTGATTATTGGTGCAGCCGCTCCCCCCCCCCCCCCCCGAAGGATGCCCACTCATGGCCACCAGGGATGGCAATCATTGCCCATCAGTGATGCCTGCCAGCACCTCTGATCAGTGCTGCCCACTAGTGCCGCCCATACGTTCCCACTAGTGCCACCCATACATGCCCACCTATGAGTGCCGCCTATGAGTTCTGCATACAAGTTCCACCTCATCAGTGCCCATCAGTGAAGGAGAAAACTTATTTATTTACAAAGTTTTGTAACAGAAATAAAGAAAAACATGTTTTTTTTTTATTCTAAATTTTCGGTCTTTATTTGCAGCGCAAAAAATAAAAACCCCAGAGGTGGTCAAATACCACCAAAAGAAGTCTATTTGTGGGGAAAAAAAAAATGATAAAAACGTTGTTTGAGAACAGTGTCGCATGACCGCGCAATTGTCATTCAAAATGTAATAATGCTGAAAGCTGAAAATTGGTCTGAGAAGGGAGGTGTATAAGTGCCCAGTATTGAAGTGGTTAATTTTTAGCCATTTGTGTTGACGAGTAGGTTTAGCTTATATAGCGAACACTGAGGTTGTCCGTTTATGAAGCAGTGAACAGCAGAGATCCAGAAGATCGCTACTGATCACAGTCCATAAACGGTTTATGTCCCAGAGCTAATCAGGGGGGAGCATGTTTGAACATGTTCTCCCGCCGATGATCTCCGCACACTGAGAATCCTCATTGACAGACACAGAAATGGCCAGTTTGAGGCTGCGATCTCAGCGCTTCACTGGTGATCTGTGTCAGAATTCACCCTCCCCGATTCACCAGCTCAGAGGTGGAGAATCGGGGAGTGAAGAGAATCCCGGGGGATCTGAGGAGGAAGATAATCAACTTCCTTATAACTCGTTCAGACCCCCAAGACAGTAACCATGCCCCCCTGTCATATTTATGTGTATACACACACATTATATATATAAAAAACGTGTGTAAATTATATATATATATATATATATATATATATATATATATATATATATATATATATATATATATATATATATATATATATATACACACATACACATACACACACACACACATACGGTAATTAATCGTTAAAAAATCGTAATCTCGATTCAACCCCCAGACATCTCTATTGCAGAGTTTGACAATTCTTTCATATAACAAGTAGAGAGAATTATCTGCTCACTCAGCTGTCAAAAGAAAACATCTGGGCAGTCTGCCAAGTTTTTAACATGAAACATTGTAAGGAATTCTTCCTTCTTAGATCAAAGGGATAAACTTCTGTGTGAAAAAAAAAAATCCAGGCAGTCTGCCAAGTTATTAAACAACATGTTAATGCAGGAAGTTTAACCACTTAAAGTCTAAATCTTTTTCTGACACTTGTTTTTTAAGTTAAAATCAGTATTTTTTGCTAGAAAATTACTTGGAACCCCCAAACATTCTATATATTTTAGCAGAGACCCTAGGGAATAAAATGTCAATTGCTGCAATATTTTATGTCACTGTATTTGCAGTTTGTATAATTAATTTGTATATATCAAACACAATTTTTTGGGGAAAAAAAAAAAAAAAAAAAACACGAAACAGTAAAGTTAACCCAATTTTGTTGTTTTAATGTGAAATGATGTTACGCCACGGGAATCGTGATGTCTTCTAAGCAAAAAAAATTGTGATTCTCATTTTAGCCAGAATCGTGCAGCTCTAATATATATTATATATAATATATCATGTAGGGGGGCTCTTTATTTTATTAGATTTAACCATGCCGTCTGTCCGTGTACTGAGCAGTGATAATTTATCAATGCTTGATAAACTGCCATCTCGGTGTTTCTGTGAATTTCTGGTACTGTAATCTCGTAAAGTCTCATGAGATTCCAGTATCAGGGGCCGTTCCCAACTGTTTGAAGCTCTTGTAGACCACTTCACTCCTCTAAAGGAGAAGCGATCTACAAAGCTTCATAAACTGGCATCCAGAGGAGAAAGATCTCCTCTGAGAATGAAGCAGTGAAATTTTTTCACTGCTTCATAAACGGACACATAAGTATTTATAAATAAATTCACTGGAAGCAACTTATTTGAGTTCTCCTAAAACATGAGCCGAGCAAACTCACCAGGACCAGCAGAGGACCTCTCATGTTCACCAAAAGAAAACTGCAAACAGAGATATCAACACTGGCTCCATGACGATGTATGCTGGGGCTGGATAAAGTTATCCTCAACTACAAAAACCAGGTTTTTTTTTATCTTGTGTTCGGAGAATGTTTATTGATCAAAAACCTCTTCCATAAAAACAAACTTGTTTTCGCAGCCCTTCAAATGCTAAAGAGGAAAATCAGAACCTTCCTCAACTACAGGGCTCTGCGTATTAATCTGTTAAACGGGAAAAACATGAGGTGAGAAAATATTGAAAAAGTTGGTATGGTTAATCCTTCAGTAGAAGCCACTTACCCCAGACATAAAGGGTTTCAATTACCAAAGCATTGAAGGCTCCTTGGGGGTATGGAAAAGAAAGTCAGACACTTGAAATTCAGGGGGTTGGAAAGCTTGCAGAAGCCTTAAATCAGGATCAATCTGATATCCAGAGCCACTCGCAGTTTTGCAGGTAGGGGGTGTAAGTATTTTATTCCTCATAAAGCTAATGGACTCAAAACTAGAGTAAAATTGCTTTTTCTCCGAGAACCAGGGAAATAGAAAGATGCAGAATGTATTTTAAGAAGGCTTTTATGGAAGAAAAAAAAAACATATATATGATGCAATCTTTTTCCTCCTGAACTTCACTGGTATTTTTATTTTTTTTTTGTCTTTTCTGGGTATTCGGCATGGGAAAGGAAGGACAAAATGAATTAAGTAAACAAAGACATTTTTAGATAGAAAATAGCAAAAATTTTATATAACTGGTCAAGGTGGCTGCTATCCAGCGTAATCAAGGCTTTAATCTAGTAGTGCAGGTGTGGCGTACACCAGGCAGTAAGCTGGTTTACCCTTTTAGGAAAAAGCCTACTCCAAAACTCGATAGGAGCTGAGAGAACCAACAGCCATGTTGGCAAGTTTGCTTTAGGTAAAGTTTTTACTTCTGGCACGTGTAGCCTGCTACCGCAAAGCTCTTCTTCTGAAGATGCCAATATCTGGTCTAAAATCCGGATTCAATGACCTCAGTACCTTCTAATGCAGCCTCGCTCAACCTTTTCAACACCGAGCCACCCTTGCGACCCGTAGGATTGCTTTTGGCGCCGCTTAGGCTCCATGCACACTGGCTTAAAAAAAACAAAAAAAAAACACGTTGCTTCTACCAGAGTTTTGTGTTCTGCCTGTAGAACCAAATCAATGTTATCCTATGTGACTATGCACATTAGGACAATTACAGGGATTTTTTGAGCTCGTTTAGGAGGTAGAAAAAAAAAATTCCTTCTGGTTCGCATTTCTGATTGGCACTTTCTGGCAGAAAAAAAAACAAAAAAACTCTCTTAGGGCTCTTTCACACGGGCGGATCCATGATGATCCGCCCCGTGAACATCCGCTTGCTCAGCGGGGATCGCTCCGCCGATCCCCGCTGGGCAGGAAGATGACAGGACTGTCTCTGCACACTGTGCAGCGACGGACCTGTCAGAGCGCCGCTCTCCCCTATGGGGGAATCGGATGATGACGGACCGTAGAGTCCGTCGTCACCCGATCCGATCACGGATGGAAAAGTAGGTTTTTCCTCCGTTACACTTTTTCGGATCCGAGCGGGTCGGATGTCAGCGGACATGTCACCGCTGACATCCGACGCTCCATAGAGATCTATGAAGGGTCCATTCAGGTCCGCCTAAAAAACTGACAGGCGGACCTGAACGGATCATTCGTGTGAAAGGGGCCTTAAACTCGTCTAAACTTTGTACAAAAAATGCTCTATATCAGCGTTTTTTTACTCCCAAGATAGACTTTTTTTTTTTTTTTTTTTTTTTTTTTTTAAGCCCAGTGTGCATGGAGCCTTAAAGTAGAGGTTAAAGCATATCCCCAGAACATGGGGTGCAGGCTTGTCCCAATACCAATCCAGGGGGTTAGTAAATATATAGAGGAAACGATTGCTGCTACTCCCGACCAGCCCAGGTGAATAAACGATAAAGAGCAGCCTCAACCTACAGGTCTCCACCAAACCACACACACACCCAGGTACATTTCACCTCGCCCACTGGGGCTTGGTCATAGGATCTAAGTGGGTGGTGGGAAAGGCATCAGGCTGTGTGGTTTGGTGGAGACATGTAGGTTGAAACCTCCCTTTATCTTATATTCACCTGGGCTGGTCAGGAGTAGCTGCGATCCTTTCCCCTTTATATTTACAGAGCCACCTTTGAAGTACCTTTCAGGTCTCAGGAAACCCCTGCCAATGATTACTTAACCTGAAAGACATTAAAAGTTGAACAGCACTCAAAAAGTAAAAGCCCCACTGGTTCGCTCTGTCCCCCCTTTATGTAACCGAGTTAAAGGACTTTTTAGTCCCGATTTTTATCCATTCCCGCTCCCACAATGATGTTCCTTACCCCGAGACCCATCAAAAGCCCCAGGAGGCTGCAGGACCATTCACAAAGTGCTGTGCGAGCTTGTGCATGCGTAGCGAGGAGCGGTCGGTGGTACCTCAGAAAGCCAATGCCGACTGCCTTATCCAAGATGGTGGTGCCGGGGACCCGCAGATTTAAATAGAACCAGCTGCAGGAAGACAGCGGTGGACCCCAGGCACTGGTTAAATTTTTTTTTAAAGCAACATACACACACTAAATTTAAGTACACAGTACACTAGTGTGAACAGCAAGTCAAAATAAGAATAAACAAAATGAAAATAAAGAATGTGGCATGCTTAGCATATTTGACACTCTTATGCTGGCAGCCAGGGGAGAGAGGGGCCGCCATGCTGGCAGCCAGAGGAATAGAGCTCCTTACTTTGGCAGTCAGGGGAAGGACACTACATTACATTAGCGGTCAAGGGAAAGAGAGCTCCATATAATTGGTGGGAAGTAGCAAGAATGCACCTTACAGTGGGGGAGATTTACTAAAACTGGTGCAGCTGTGCATAGTAATCATTCATCTTCTAATTTTTAGCTTGTTCAATTAGCCACTTAAGGACCGAGCCCCTTTCTGAGATTTGGTGTTTACAAGTTAAAATCATTTTTTTTTGCTAGAAAATTACTTAGAACCCCCAAACATTATATATTGTTTTTTTTCTAACACCTTAGAGAATAAAATGGCGGTCATTGCAATACTTTGTCACACCGTATTTGCGTAGTGGTTTTACAAGCGCACTTTTTTTTTAAAAAATACACTTTTATGCATTAAAAAATATAAGACAACAGTAAAGTTAGCCCAATTTTTTTTTATATTGTGAAAGATGATGTTATGCCAAGTAAATTGATACCCAACATATACAGACAAGGGAAGGTTTTTGGGGGAGATTTTTGGGGGTGCCAGGCAAAAAAGATTACTTTCAATACTCCAATGTATAAAAAAAAAAAAATATGACAAAGTTTATTACATAAAAGACAGGTTTAAAAGAATTGGCTATACACAAAGTACGCAGATACAGGTAAACATCCACGGATCAAATCGGATGGAAAAAGTGGTCACTCAACAATAGCATTAGAGTGACATCCCGACATGTTTCGCCGCAACCTTCTACAGGTTGCATGTTTTGAGTTACAGAGGAGGTCTAGGACTAGAATTATTGCTCTCACTAACAATTGCGGCAATAACTCACAAGTGTGGTTTGAACACAGTTTTCATATGCGGGCGCTACTCACGCGTGCGTTGGCTTCTGCACGCGGGACGCGTTCAAAAAATAATTTCTTATTTTACTTTTTATTTGTACACTGTTCTTTATAAAAAAAAAAAACAATGGGTCACTTTTATTCCTATTACAAGGAATGTAAACATCCCTTGTAATAGAAAAAAAGCATGACAGGACCTCTTAAATATGAGATCTGGGGTCAAAGACCTCAGATCTCATAGTTACACTAAAATGCAATAAAAAATAAATTTAAAAAATGTCCCTTTAAGAGCTATGGGCGGAAGTGACATTTTGACGTCACTTCCGCCCTGCATTGGTATGGAGCTGGGTAGGGGCCGTCTTCCCCTCACTAAACTCCATACCACACATGGAAAAGGACTCGATCGGCGAAGCCAGCAGCTCCGGTAAGCGGCGGAGGGCACCGAAGAGCGGCAGGAGGGGGGGCCCTCTCCCACCACCGATAAAAGTGATCTTGCGGTGAATCCGCCGCAGAGACCACTTTTATCTGAAACCGGACCACTCACTGAAGAAGGTTATGGTAGCTAGCTGCTGCCATGCCATAACAACGATATTCCTCTTCAAAGTACTGACGTACATCGGCGTGAGCCGGTCCAGAACTGGTTAAGCTTTAACAATAAAACGTAGATTTTAGATTGGTGCAGTTGTGAGTAGTAACAAATCACATTCTAGGTTTTAGCCCAAGTTCACATTGGGCCGATTTGATATGTCAAATCGCATTCCAAAATCAGAGCCTATTGCCGGTAATGGCACCATCCGAATCAGTTCAATGCCAAACTTTGCGGTGCCGAACCAATTCCCAAAAGTAGTTTCTGCTCTACTTTTGGCGACTTCAGGGGCGATTACAATAGACATCTATGCAGGAACCCGCACAGGAGTCTGTCAAACTCAAATCGCTCCCAAAGTCGGACTGAAATGCCGGTTTGAAATCGTGCGAGTTCACCTGAATGTGAATGTGGGCTTATTGTCAAAGCTTAATTGAACAAGTTGACGTTAGAAGCTGATTGGACACTACTCAATGCTGGACCAGATTCTGTGTGAACCAGTTTTAGTAAACCTCCTTCACTGTCGGCCAGTGGGAGGAATGCCCCTCTTACAGATACAATAGCTAAAGAGATAACTGGTGTCAGCGATTACTTATTTGTAGAGACAGAACCTGCTCATTGCTCAAAGAACCCCTAGCAAGCTCTGGAGAAACCCTAAAGATCCTTGGTGGAGAAAGGCTGCTCTGAGATCTGACTTCATTTACAGCATCTTTGAATCAAAGTACTGGAGCCCAGACATCAAGAAACGATTCTCTTTAAAAGGAGGTTTGCAATGGAAGCCTAAATATTTCTCCCAGGAACAAAATTCCTTCAGAAGTCACTATTTTGTGCCTGGTGGAAATTGCTTCTCTGGTGAACTTATTAGGCGAGTGTATTGCACCATGGGATGCAAAAAGTGTGGAACTGGAAGTAAAGTATGGGATCAGTTGCCTTCTGTGTGTTCTTCTAACAGGTTTATTTTCAATTTTTTTCCATTCCTTGCACTGGAAAAGTTTCACCTTGTTTCTGAACTTTTTTTCATTATTCTTTATTAACATTAGTATGGAAGAACAAAGCAAACTACAAAATATTCCTTAAAACCTAAGATGACCCCAACGTACTCTCCACCTTGAAATCATTTACTAACCTTGGCCCTGTGCCCATATTCCTCAGCAAACATGACTGTACAGGTAGCTAAAACAAAAGACATGTGCTGTTCACGTGATTCTCGGCTCTGCAGGCCATGAGCTTCAATGCAAAATACACCCATAGAATAAGTTACACAGAGGTCACACTTTATAACCTGCAGCAGGAGGCATGAATACCCATAAAAGCCTTCACCTTCATTATATTACATTTGCAAACACATATGTGAAACTTTTAAAGAAAATGTAAAAAAAAAATAAAAGATAAATAAATGGAGGTGAATACTCTTAAAAGGAAACAGAATGGAAAATTAAAAGGTTCTGATTCATTCTGCCATGGCATTTATTCATATCATTGAAGGACCCCTGGGGACATTCTGACCAATTAGCGTCATTCTCGTATTTGGTCACATGACTAGCTGTCATGGCAATGCTTATAGAGAACCTGTAAGTTTCGAATTTTAAAAGCCGCTACTGCCATCTTAACGGCTTGCCGACCGGCTCACGCCGATATACCATCGGCAGAATGGCACTCCTGTGCAAACTGACGTACCTGTACGTCAGTCCGCAAAAGCAGGATAGCGGGCGCGTGCCACAGGAGCGTGCCCCGCCGGACTTTATGTCCGCCGGCGGCCCGCATTCTCAGCGAGGAGTGGCAGAAAGAGGAACTGCCTATGTAAACAAGGCATTTCATGACAGAGATCTTCTGTTCCCTGTCATAGGGAACATCGATCTCTGTCATGTCAGTGGTAGCCCATCCCCCCCTACAGTTAGAACATGCTGAGGAAACACGTTTGACCCCTCGATCGCCCCCTAGTGTTTAACGTCTTCCCTGCCAGGGAAAAATGCTCTGGTCGGGAAGTGGGTAATCCTTGCTCCGCTGACCTCTACCATGGCATCATTGAATACTACACGGGGTTGTCAAAGCAGTAGGTGCTTCACCCACCCAACATGTTTGTGACGTTATCAGACAGGGTATACCGTCTCAGCTACTCATTAGGCATTAGAGTCCTTTACCTAAAGCGGCTACAGATGGGGCGATTTTTTTTCCCTGCAAATTCAGATTGCAGGAAAGAAAATCACTCAATTCCCCCATCCAACACAATCAGTGTTGACAGGGGAATCCTTCCTGCAGAGGTATTGTGTTTTCCCGGTAGGGGGGGGGGGGGCGGATGTGGGGAGCCACAGGGAGAACACAGTGATTATTGTTAGTGGCTATAGCCGCTGGCAATAAGTGCATGAAAACCCCAACATGTTGGTTGTACCCAAGTTGATCGATCGTTCAACTTGGGTACAATCAGCCAGCCCATACATGTTTGAATCTCAGCCAGTTCCTGCTGAACCGGCCGAGATTTGACCCATCTATGGCCGGCTTAACAGTATGGCCACAACAAGGAAAGGGCCAGGAGATCTCTCACCACTACGCACAAAGGCACATTAGTAACTAGGTAGAGTAAAGCTGACCATAACATTGATCAAAACTTTTATTTCTTAGGAGCCTGCCAAGAATTGCACTTATGATCAGCAGATCGCGGGTGCAATGTCAGGCTTCTGCAGACGAATTACTACAGCTGTCTGCCCGTACCCCCCCATACAGGAAGATAGTTACTGAATTGCAGGAAGAATGAAGAACTACGAGGGTTCTCAGTGGCAGCCTCACCAATACTACAAGCGGTGCCAGAGGGGACTTGTAGTTCATTCAGTTACAGAAAGGGAGGGGGGTAATTGGGGAGTGCGGAATGAGGTGCACAGTAATATTTACACTGGCGACTTAGGCCAAATTGCAGTGGCAGGAGCCTTCTGATCCCTGGCAGGTGTGGCTGTCAGCCCCATCACTTTGACAGCTCGACGGCAGCTGCAGCAATCTGCGGATCTCTGCACAGCCAGCGATTACCTATGTGTTTTTTTGTTTAAAAATAACAAACATGTTACACTTACCTGCTCTGTGCAGTAGTTTTGCACAGAGCAGCCCAGATCCTTCACTTCTTGGGTCCCCCATTGGAGCTCCAGGCCTTAAACGCTAAATATGGGGTATAACATGTTACTAGAGCTGGACGATTCTGGCTAAAACGAGAATCACAATTTTTTTTGCTTAGAATAAAGATCACAATTCTCACAGCGTAACATCTTTCACATTAAAACAAAAAATTGGGATAACTTTACTTCGTTTTTTTTAATTCATTAAAGTGTATTTTTTCCCCAAAAATTGCCCGCTGCGCAAATAGTCCTAAAATATTGCAACAACCGCCATTTTATTCTCTAGGGTCTCTGCTAAAAAAATATATATAATGTTTGGAGGTTCCAAGTAATTTTCTTGCAGAAAATACAGATTTTACTTGTAAGCAACAAGTGTCAGAAATGTGAGGTCTGTGCGATGCAAATTCAATTTGTATTGCATTCGGACCAAAGTTGTACAGGACCCTTTTTTGGTCCGCGCCAGAATCAGATCACATGAGTGTTCACACCCATGCAATCTGATTCCTGTCCGAATCAGTTCACACCACAGTATGCAAACCGATCTGGGGTTGTCATTAGGGCTGGGAGATTTTCTCAAAAAAAAAAAAAAAAAAACTCGATTCACGATTCAAATGTTTTTTTTTTTTTTCACCGTGCCGGTCCTGAGGAGCTGCGGGCAGGAGTTTTTAGGCGAGGCCGCGGCTTCGGCCTAGTCCGCAGCGTCCAGCCCCACGGACTAGGCCGAAGCTGCGGCCTCACCTAAAAACTCCTGCCCCCAGCTCCTCAGGACCGGCACGGTAAAAAAAAAAAAAAAAAAAAAAAAAATCTTGAAAAATCTTTGCTTGAATTTTGAATCGATTTGACCTCTCAACTCGATTCAAGATTTAGTTTGATTTTTTCCCCAGCCCTAGGTGTCAATAACTTTGTATTGACACTCCCAGCAGTTCGCATAAGGCATGTGAACTGCCTGCAAGTCAGGTGCAATACAGTGGATACGCAGGGTTTCCCACATCGCACCAATGTGAACCGGCCCTTAGGCCCCTTTCACACTGGGGCGTTGGCGGTAAAGCGGCACTATATTTAGCGCCGCTTTACCGTCGTTTTAGCAGCGGTATTCGGCCGCTAACGGGGCGGTTTTGACCCTTTTTCAGCCGCTAGCGGGGGTTAAAACCACCCGCAAATCGCCATGCTGGCGGTATAGCCGCGCTGCCCCATTGATTTCAATAGGCAGGAGCGGTGTATACACCGCTCCTTCACCGCTCCAGAGATGCTGCTAGCAGGACTTTTTTCAGCGTCCTGCCAGTGCACCGCTCCAGTGTGAAAGCCCTCGGGGCTTTCACATTGAAGAGACTGCAGCGGCTGTTTCGGGGCGCTTTGCAGGAGCTATTTTTAGCACTGTAGCACCTGCAAAGTGCCCCAGTGTGAAGGGGGTCTAAGTGGTCAAACTGCCCTCATTTACAGAGCAAAGTACAAAGTTCTTTGATCTAAAAGAACTAAAAAAGATACTTTGTTTATAGTGATCTCCCAGGGCTGACAATGTTGATAAGCATGTATCGCTTTTTGACAGCTGAGTTAGTGGAGAACGGCTCTGCACTTACATGAATGAATCGTGGAAATGCTGGGTTAAAATCGTGAAGGGGGGGTTTGAATTGAGATTGCGATTTAAGGATTAATCGTGCAGCTCTACATGTTACTAAAGGTGAACTTATCCTTCAAGTGTCTTTCAATAACTGTGGCAAAGTGTAACCTACACTTAAAGTGGTTGTAAAGTCTCAAGGTTTGAATGCATTAGGCCCCTTTCACACTGTCGGACCGTTCAGGTCCGCCTGTCAGTTTTGTCGGCGGACCTGAACGGGCGCTCCATGTTAGTCTTTGGAGCAACGGATGTCAGCGGTGACATGTCCGCTGACATCCGACCCGGTCCGATCTGCTAAAATCAGACGGATGGCCCTACGATCACATCCGTCCCTGGCAGATCGGATGAGATCTGATGAAAACGAGCATGCTGTACGTTTTCGTCCGATCTCTCCATAGCAACCAGCGGTGCTCGACAAGCCCCTCCCCGCTCAGTGAGCAGAGAGGGACCTGTCATGCGCAGGCTCAGCGGAGATCAACGGAGAGATCTCCCGCTGAGCTGGCGGATTCTGGTGGACTCCGTGGCAGCGGATCCGCCTCGTGGGAATGAAGCCTAAAAGGTGAAAAACCTTCTTTGCTGCAGCTCCCCCCAGACCCCCCCCCTCCCTTTTACTTACCTGAGCCTGATCCAGTGATGAGCACAAGCCCAGTGGCTCCAGGCACTGTCTCTCTCATCATTGGACAGACTGATAGCAGCAGGAGCCATTGGCTCCCGCTGCTGCCAATCAAATCCAGTGACATGGGAGTGGAGGGCGGGGGCCAAGTCCCGCTGTCTGTCCGCAGCAGCGGGATTCGGGAGCGTGCCCACACAGGTGCCCCCTGGAAAACGGCTTTCCACGGGGTCACTTGATGGAGGGGAGGAGCCTGGAGCGCCGACAGGGGACCCCAGTGAGGAAATACAGGGCTGCTCTGTGCAAAACCCTTGCACAGAGCAGGCAAGTATACCATGTTTGTTATTTTAATATAATAAAAAAAAAAAAGGAGGAGGAGACAAGAAAGTTAAGAATATCTCAACTTTTTTGCTACTTCCTGACTATTGGCCTTCCAGACAAAATAACGCACCTGCATATGTCATTAGGTATGATGTTGCTTTGATTGGCTTGTTCTGGCTGTCCTTAGAAGACTCCCAGTCAAAGCAGAAATCATTTCAGGAATACAGTAAAACACGGGGACCTTTAATAAAAAGACCTGTCTGGTCTTCCCAGAATCTAGATAACCCAATTGACACTCCCAGAGCTTAGAAATGTCATTTAGCTGTTTATCTTCTACATCTATTCCGAGTGCATCATTCACAATATCGCTCTGAAAAGAAAACCACGCAAGCCTTCTTCGTAATGACATAATTTGGCAACATGTTTAAATAAACACATAGCAATAAATAAAATGCCTACTGTGCGCACTGTCTGCTTTAATCAGCAAAAGTTCATAAATAAGTAAACTTGCCAGAAATAACAAACAGCAGCGCTCGCATACAAAGACAGGCACATCAAATTACACAACAATCATTTAACCTGCTGCGTAATTGTGCAACGGACACAAACCAGAGCCTTTACTGGGATCTGTTACACGGCAATCATTTCAGACAAATTCTGATTATCCCGATATAACATAATCACAATCTGAAGGAAGTGGACTGTCGTTCAGACAGCTAAAGAGTGGGATGGAAGTCAGCAGCCCTGACAGACTCAGGAAAAGCAGGGTCACTTAGCGGCTTATCTGCTTAATGTCAAAGTCAGAGGCCAGAAGTCATAAATGAGGCTGATTTGAGGTATAGGTAAACAAAATTATCTGACTGACGGCCAATGCAGTCCCAGACATGAAAATAGCTACACCTGTCTCTGCCCATACAGGTCAACATAAAAAAAAGCAATAATATGGATGTAGCGTTAGTAAAAGTGGTCTCCTCCACATGTTGCGGGTGGTAAAATCATGTTTTTATGTAATAGACCAGTATTTATGTACATTCGTAAACAAAAAAATAAGGACCATAAATGCACAGAATATCACTGATGTACTGTGTAGGTACACGCATTGTACATGGGGGGGGGGGGGGGATTATAAAATGTTTACTGCTGCAAACTACAACAACTTCCAATTGTTCAAAACAAAGTCGTTTTCGCAAAATTTTTTTTTTTTTTTTTTGCACACGTTAAGAAAATCATTTTAGGCCTGAAGATTGCAGACACCCTAGAGAACAAAATAGTGGCAATTCCATTTTTTTTTTTTATGTCACACGATATTACCATGCAAAATTTTAGTAAAAAATAAACTAAAGTTCATTTTAGGGCACACAAACGCAATAAATTACTTTATTTTTTAGTAAAATATAAAGGATGAGGTTGCACTGAGTAAATAGATACCCAACATATCAAACCTTGAATAAAACCTATCATCTGGGGAGGGGCCGCGATCTGGGGGCCCCCTTGTCCTGATAAGCCCTCTGCCCGCAGACCCCGACAACCACAGCCCAGGGTTGTCGGGATGGGGACAAGGTGCTGTGGGGGGGGGACATGGCCCCCCTACCCTAATACACCCACCCCATGTTGAGGACATGTGGTCTGGTATGGTTCAGGAGGGGGGGCGCGCTCGCTCATCCCCTCCTGTTTCCTGACCTGCATGCTCGGATAAGGGTCTGGTTTGGATATTGGGGGGTGAATGAGACCAAAACCTCATTAAGTCTAGGCAAGAATGGAGGCAGGGATAAAGGATTTGAAAAAAATCCAATGTAAAATTTTAGCTTTGCTTGAAGGTCCGCTCTAAAAAGTAGAATCCTCCTCCCCGGAGCGATGCTCACTGCCATAGCCAGCGGGAGGAGGTAGGCATTTACTCTTTTTACAGATATAGCTGTATTTTATACTTTAAAAAAATAACTAAATGCTTCCTCGTTCCATACAAACTTAACAAAAACAGTTTTTGGCTAAATTGGGCTAGAAGGCATGAGAACTGCTGAAAATACGAAAAAAATTTCGGCCACTGAAACATATCGGCCGAAAATGGCCTTTTCGGCAATTTGCCGAAAGAAAAAAAAAAGGCGATAATGGAGCCGAAAATGCCCCTGGTGCCGCCCATTACAGGGGTGTCGTATAGCGCAGAAGAGAGAGGAGAGCCGCCGCCAGGTTGATTACAGCGCGGGGAACATCACAGCTTTCATTTCAACAGCTGTGCGTTCCCCGCCTCGCGCCGTCACATACAGCCCCTCCCCCTTGTCCGGGCACTTTGATAGACAGATCACCCGTCCAATTCTGAGACAGGTGATCTGTCTATTAAAGTTCCCCGTACAAAGGGGAGGGGCTGTATGTGACAGCGCGCGGCAGGGAATGCACAGCTATTGAAATGAAAGCTGTGATGTTCCCGGCGCTCTAATCAACCTGGCGGCGGCTCTCCTCTCTTTTCCCCTGCACAGGCTGACTTGCACTGGAGACACACAGGCTGGCTGCATCTGACGGGCACCGGTGAGGCTGCATTGATCTCTTATATCATGTCCCCAGCCTCTGGCCACCTCCGGTGCCACGCCCCCAGCCTCTGGCCACCTCCGGTGCCACGCCCCCAGCCTCTGGCCACCTCCGGTGCCACGCCCCCAGCCTCTGGCCACCTCCGGTGCCACGCCCCCAGCCTCTGGCCACCTCCGGTACCATGTCCGCAGTCTCTGTCCATCTCCTGTATAAAAATATTTTTTAAAAACAGTCATTTTCGGTATCGGTCATGGTTTTCGACCTAGTGTATTTTTCATTTTCGGTATCGGTTTTGGCACCAAAAAAACATTTGGTGCACCCCTAACTAAAATGGAGTAGATTTGTGAAGGTGAAAGCATAAACATGAGCTGCACTCACACAGGCGGTAGGTGAAAAAAGCCCATGCTGCTGGAGTGGTGGTCTGCCCGCAATTCAACTGGAGGGGACAACAGTTAAGATATTAGTAAGGCTGAGTTCAAATGCTGCAACACCTGAAAACACACGTTTTGCTCATTGGTGACCTGCGGCATTATTCATTCTTTAAGTAGAAGTAAACCTTATATAGTTTCTATACAAATGACAGTACAAAAACACTCAAAATTACCTTTTTGGAGACGAGACGCCCCAAGGTGATCTGAATTTTTTTGCCACAATATTCTTGCAATGCAAAAAAGAGAAGAAGAAGAAGGATGGGTAATGGTGCACTAGATACTTTAACCACTTGCTTACTGAGCACTTATACCCCTTCCTGCCCAGGCCAATTTTCAGTGCTGTCACACTTTAAATGACAATTGCGTGGTCATGCAACACTGTACCCAAATGACGACATTATCTTTTTTTTTTTTAACACAAATAGAGCGTTCTTTTGGTGGCATTTAATCACCACCGAGCTTTTTATTTTTTGCTAAACTAAAAAAGACAGAAAGTAAAAATAAAAAACGTTTTAATATTTTGATATAAAATTTAGCAAACAGGTAATTTTTCCCCTTCACTGATGGACAATGATAGGCTGCAATGATGGGCACTGATCAGGAGCCACAGGGAGGTGGCACTGATAGGCAGCACTGATGAGGCAGTAATGGGCACTGATTAGCAGTACTGATGTGCAAGGTGGATAAAAGTCAATGATTTTTTTTTTTATTCAAATTATATTTTTTTGATTAAAATCAGATTTCTAGGACCCTTTCACACTGGGGCGGTTTGCAGGCGCTATTGCTCTAATAATAGCGCCTGCAAACCGACCCGAAAGTGGCGCTGCTTTGGCTCCAGTGTGAAAGCCCCGAGGGCCTTCACACTGGAGCGGTGCGCTGGCAGGACGGGGGAAAAAAAAGTCCTGCTAGCAGCATCTTCGGAGCGGTGAAGGAGCGGAGTGTATACCACTCCTTCACCGCTCCTGCCCATTGAAATCAATGGGACAGCGCGGCTATACCGCCGGCAAAGCGTCTCTGCAGAGGCGCTTTGCGGTGTTTTTTAACCATTTCTCGGCCACTAGCGGGGGGTAAAACTGCCCCGCTAGCGGCCGCATACCGACAGTAAAGCGCCACTTACAATAGCGGCGCTTTACCGCCGACGCCGCCCCAGTGTGAAAGGGCCCTTATGATAAAAAAAAAAAAAAAAAAAAATCTGGATTTATATCAAAATTTGATTTAACAAAATCCTTTTGTAGTAAAAAAAATTATCCAAAGATAGTTTTCTATTTAAGATACATTAATAATTTTGTTTATTCAGCATGAAATGGAGCTTAGTTATGTAGCATGAGGCTGTATATTCTGCAATATTTACATTTTTGGTAAATTCATTCAATGAATCCAAGCTCTGCAAGCTGAGATAACATGCACTGCATTGATGCATTTACACAATTTCACAGTAATCATGAGATAAAACAAATTTCAGGAATATTCCTTTATCCCATTTGCAAATCTATGTACACTACAAACTGTATGGTTGAACCGGTTCTAATATCACTGTTTTACTAACCTGACAGATTATTCTAAAAAGGAAACCTTCATTTTGTTGGAAATATCAAAGATTCTAACTACCAGAAAGAATAAGTCCTTACATTTAAAGAGCACCGGTCATTTCAGATCCATCATGGCAGCGCCTGTTAGCGGGCGACCACTCGCCTGTTGCCGCCACATCCCTCACCTTGCTGTGTCACTGCCGCATCACCAGCTGTCCCATTAAAGTTAATGGGACTGTCGGTGAGTCAACAGCAGGGCAGAGGAGGAGCCACTCCGGGACAGAGATGACAGCTGCTCTTTAAAAATTATGAATTAAATCTTTCTGATTTTAAATCAAATCCACCCTGCTGATGGGCACTGATAGATGGAACAGATTAGGAGCACTGAAGGGCACTAAGGAGAACGATGTCCCTCTAATAAAAGCTGGTTACCGGCTTTCTTCTGCTCTTCACGCTGACAGTGTGAAGGGAAAAAAAAAAAAAGACGGATAACCGGCTTCTGTTTACTTCCGCAATCAGCAGTCATTGGCTGACAGCTGATCACGTTATAAAGGGCTCGCTGTGATTGGCCCTCTACCTCAATCAATGATCAGCCAAGTACCAAGGACGGGAGGGTGTACATGGACGCCATCCCGGCATTTTAAGCACCGTCTTTCGGCTATCGCGTGGGCACCAAGTGGTTAAATATACAGGTCATACACAGAGGGATCAGGTGGTAAAGGGGTTAACGTACAGGTTACATAACAATGGGAGGATGAGGGGGTAAACGTGCAGGATAAGTGTAACGAAACGTCCCACACTCCACTTGAGTGCTTTCGTCATATACCGCTTCCTCCCAGTCTGATTATAGAGATCAGATATTCCAACTGCTCACAGGCACAAAACAAGACGATACTTGTTTAGTTGCTGAACATGGACTCTTTATTAGAACCAAAATACAAGTCTTATATACAGTAGAAGAGGAGGTTCCTACCTCCTGCTCATATTACTCTAACAATACACCTGTAACCAGAAACCTAATTAACATGAGCTAATTAACTAATCCCTTAAAGCAGCCGATGTGACTCCGTGCCATCCTGAGCATTGTTAAGATTAATCAGGATTTCACTACAGGTCAGACTTGTCACCGAGCTTCACACAGTAGATTATACATTAGCATAAGTATAAACACAGGACATCTTCACACAATAGCAGGAGCTCCAGCAGGAGTCGGCCCGTCTCCTACATTGTACAGAGGCCAATGTGATCAGCTCTCTCAACTAACATGTTGAGTTCAGAATCAAACATACCAAGAATAGTTTTTATATATATCCTGGGAGATATTGTGGATAAATATTACTGTCCCATTTTAAGTAATCCAAGATATATATTCTCAGTCACTATTTCTAATATGTCATATACAGGGTTCCCAGAGTCTGTGTGTCTTGGGGGACAAGGACCTGAATCTAAAGTAACACCACCTCAAGGGTCCCCAGGCATACAGCTCACAAAGAGCACCGTTACCCCAAATGCCAGGGCCCATAATCGGTAGGAACGAGGCCAGCATTCAGTTCCCTCCAAAAGCCTCTGTCCCGGGTGAGTCTATCACAATAAGGAACTGTTCATACATAAATATGCATTACAATTGGATGTGTATTGCCTTCCAGTTACGCAACAGCTGGAGGGCAAAAGGTTCAGCACCCAAGACATAGGAAGATCGCAGGTCTGTCTCTCTGCCTGACGATTGGCGGACTTTGGGTACCGCACACCCAGCGTTCAGCTTCCGCTGCCTGAAGTTTAGGAGTGAGTGTGTGGGTATATGTGATTTGGTGCCGCTGTGTAGCTGTAAAACTGCTATAGGGCAGACCTTAAGCGGTTAAAGTGGTTGTAAACCTCAGACAAGAAATATGAACAAAGCATATCCCTCTATAGTGTGTACTTGTCTGTCTGCTAATTCCTTCCGCTACCAGCATGAGTCACTTCTGACAAGTTGTCCTGACACCAAGAGAATTAGGGTGCTCCAGCACACAGCCTGTGAATGACGCGACAGCCTCAGCTCTGATCCTGTGTGAAGAGGGGGTGTGTCCCTTCCTTCCAATCAGCTCTCAGAGTTCTCCTCACTGAGCTCAGCAGAGTGTAACTTCAGCTCTCTGCCTCTTGTTTCCTGAAAGCTCAGACAAGCTGTATAAAATTCTGGACTTTGAATGGCTGTAGATAAGAGAACACTGCAGATAAACAGGTACAACTTATGTAGGAGGATTTGTTTCATCTCCGTTCATCACCTGAGGCCAGTCACTTTACTGTGTATTTAAAAACAACTTTAATGCATTCCCTGCATTAAAAGAGAAGTATAGTTTTTTTTTTTTGGCCCATTTATACTTACCTAGGTGGATGCTGCATCTGTCCCCCGGCACCTCTACAATGAGAACTGAGCGATTGAACACCGCCGATCGCTCAGTTCTCACAGATCCCCCAGGCGGAGAGCTGCTGCCTGTCAGTAAGCAGCCCCCCCCCCCCCCCTGCACTCACTGGAGCGCTGAGCTGTGGAGGGGTGGGGAGCGGTCGTCTCAGGCTCTCAGTGGCTCGCTGAGAGGCTAAGACAGTCATTAGTCCAGGCAGCTGGCGGATCCAGACTTTATTGTTGTGATGAAGCGGTGCCTGGACTGATTACAGTGATGTCAGCAGAGTAAAACAAATTGCGTGACCCCATAGGTGAAGCCCAGCCAAACAAGCTCAGGCTGGACTTCTCCTTTAAGGTAAAAAAAATGTTCCAGTGCAAATATCGCGCCCTCACTCACCGCCCCACCCCCTTATACTTAATCAAGTCCTATCTTAATCCAGTGCTGTGCGCCTGTCTGCAGCGGCTCTGGTCTCTCTCCTCTCACAGGACACAGAGGCAGCCATTGGCTCCCGCTTATGGCAATCTAAGCAGGGCCGAGCCAGCTAGAGTGAGTGAGTGTGTGTGTGTGTGTGTCTATAGATACACACACAGCATGGCTCCAGATTGCACCTATAGGTGAGCCCCTGTGGGAAGCGGCGCACGGAGAAGATGAGGAGCCTGTAGTGCTGGTGAGGGACCTGAGAATGAGATGGAGGATCGGGGGCCGCTCTGTGCAGAACCATTACACAGAGCAGGTAAGCATAACATGTTTATTTTCTTTTTTTCTTTTTATTGAGCCTTTACAAATGCCTTGATTGTAAGGGTACGTTTTTTTTTTTTTATATAACAAACATATAGTACTTACCTCCACTGTGCAGCTCGTTTTGCACAACATCCTCTTCTAGGGTCCCTCGGTGGCTCCTCCCCGCATAAGATAACCCCCTAGAGCAGGGATCTGCAATTAGTGGACCTCCAGCTGTTGCAAAACTAGTCCCATCATGCCTCTGCCTCTGGGTGTCATGCTTGTGGCTGTCAGAGTCTTGCTATGCCTCATGGGACTTGTAGTTCTGCAACAGCTGGAGGTCCACTAATTGCATATCCCTGCCCTAGGGGAAGCGCTACCCGAGGGGGGGGGGGTTTACCTTGCGGGCGTGCTCCCGAGTCCAGCATTTGGCGTCCATAGGCGCCGAATGTATGACTCGGCCCCGCCCCCCCCCGCGTCATTGGATTTGATTGACGGCAGCAGGAGCCAATGGCTGCGCTGCTATCAATCTATCCAATCAAGAGCCGAGAACCCCGGGCAGAGGAAGAGCGCGTCCCCGGCGGGTGAAATTTCAGGGCTCAGGTAAGTAAAACGGGGGTCCTCACACTACCAGGTGTTTTTTCACCTTAATGCATATTTTACAACCCCCCTTTAAGCATAAATCCTGGCAGAATGGAAGTACGTGTATTTTGCATGCACTCCCAATGAAGTCTATGGGGCAAAAAATAGAAAAAGCGCACTATGCTGCACGGATATGAACCAGAACCAAAGAGAATGATGCGATTTCCATTGTTGTGCATTGCAGCCTGATGACAGGTGCAGGAGAAATCGCATTAGTAATGGGGGGGGGGGGGTAAATGTTTCAGGGGGGAGGGGGGAATAAAGTTCCTTTTAAACTGAGGTGTTATGTACTAACATGTACAGAGAATCACACAGGACATTTTATTCCCCAAGTATATAAAAAACATCTCCAGTACAAATGTTTACATGGGCCTGTCCATGGTTACCAAGGTGAGGTGATGGAATTCAATAGGTTGCCATGGGCAACCACCCTCACACAGCCATTAGAAGAGAATGACCTCCAGGCCCAGGGTCACCATCCCCTGACATGGGACAGAATGTCCTGTCACTGCGACCTATGGAGTGTTCCCGGCTCCATGTCTCCCTCTTCACCTCCTCCCCCCCCTACAGCCCCTCTTCACCTCCCCAGCCCCTGTCCCCCCTGCACTGTGCACATACCTTGGCAGCCATGCTGTACAGAACTCACACACACTTCCCTTCAGACACTTCCACCACACGTCACTGCCGCCACGCCCCCCAACACCAGAACGGCGCTCGCTGGTTGGCCGAAGCCGGCTTCCCGCCTCCCCGGGCTGTCACGTGACCTCGCGTCCTTCGGCGGTGTGTAGAGGAGAAGTGTGGAGGGCGGGGCGGTGACGTCACGCACCTGTCTGAGTGCTGTGTGTGAGGGGAGAGTGTTATCTATAGACATATTAGAATGACTCTCTATGAGTGTGTCTGGTGCTGTGGAAACCATGTGATAAGGAGCTGTATATACACGTCACACAGGATGTAGTACACAGCCTGACATTCAGTCATCATAGAGGCACTGCTTCATAGTCCTAGTCCCTGTTCACACTCCATGGACCATATGTGTGGCCTGATGGCTAGACATCAATAACGGCAAAAGTGTTCTATTGTTTTGGTTGCTGAGACGCAGCTGACCAAGCTGCATAGTTACATTTGTTGCTGGGATGCAGGTGGTCAGACCACACAGTGTCATTGGTTGCTGAGACGCAGGTGGCCAGATCACACAGTGTCATTGGATGCTGGGACGCAGGTGGCCAGACCACACAGTGTCATTGGTTACTGAGACGCAGGTGGCCAAATCACACAGTGTCATTGGTTGCTGAGACCCAGGTGGCCAGATCACACAGTGTCATTGGATGCTGGGACGCAGGTGGCCAGATCACACAGTGTCATTGGATGCTGGGACGCAGGTGGCCAGACCACACAGTGTCATTGGTTGCTGAGACGCAGGTGGCCAGATCACACAGTGTCATTGGATGCTGGGACGCAGGTGGCCAGACCACCCAGTGTAATTGGTTGCTGAGACCCAGGTGGCCAGATCACACAGTGTCATTGGTTGCTGAGACGCAGGTGGCCAGACCACACAGTGTCATTGGTTGCTGAGACGCAGGTGGCCAGACCACACAGTGTCATTGGTTACTGAGACGCAGGTGGCCAAATCACACAGTGTCATTGGTTGCTGAGACGCAGGTGGCCAGACCACACAGTGTCATTGGTTGCTGGGACGCTAGTGCCCAGATCACACAGAGTCGTTGGTTGCTGAGACCCAGGTGGCCAGACCACACAGTGTCATTGGTTGCTGAGACGCAGGTGGCCAGACCACACAGTGTCACTGGTTGCTGGGACGCAGGTGTCCAGACCACACAATATCATTGGTTGCTGAGACGTAGGTGCCCAGACCACACAGTGTCATTGGTTGCTTAGATGCAGGTGGCCAGATCACACAGTGTCACTGGTTGCTGAGACACAGGTGTAGGGTTGCCACCTGCCAGGATTCACCCAGACAGTCCGGGTTTTAAATCATGTGTCCGGATTTCAGTCCACCTGAAACCCGGACACATTATTCAGACAGGAATGGGGCTTGGAACAGGGTCTGACAGAAGGGGCAGGGAGAACTAAGTGCACCACATTACTATTCTCTTTGGCGTGCCCAATGGGTGGTCCCAGGTCTGTTACAATCCTATAGTGTATACTAAAAAAAAAAAAAAATTACTGTGCACCTCTTAAGTGTTCGGGCTTGGCTTGAAAAAAATTGGCAACCCTACGCAGGTGCCCAGACCACACAGTGTCATTGGTTGCTAAGACGCAGGTGCCCAGACCACACAGTGTTATTGGTGATGTGCATAAGAGCAGCATCTCTCTCTCTCCTCATTGGCTCACAGCAGCAGTTTTTTTGTGTGTAGCCTCAATCAGAGGCACACTCTGGGCTACAGTTGCACAGACCAGACTGGCCCTGACAGTGTCACACATGCTGCAGCCTCTCACACACAACCAGTGCTGCAGCTGTTCTCCCTCTCCTTGTCTGCCAGTGAGCAGGGGAGAGACAGAGAGAGGCAAAACACTGAACATATCCAGGACTGTGTGCAGCCACAAAGAGAGCTGGAGGCAACCCTTGCACACCACTAGGGAGAGCAGAGTAAGCTAATGTAATGCCCTGGGAGAGGACAAAGCCTGCTGGGAGGAGCAAAGGCTTGTGGGAGATGTAGTTCCAAGAGAATGAGCCTGTGCTGCAGTTTTGCTCTTGAACTACAGATC
Organism: Aquarana catesbeiana; assembly: GCF_042186555.1. Taxonomy (NCBI): domain Eukaryota; kingdom Metazoa; phylum Chordata; class Amphibia; order Anura; family Ranidae; genus Aquarana; species Aquarana catesbeiana. Next base: position 31,633,239 of record NC_133328.1, on the reverse strand, counting down.
CCAGGATTACCAGAGCTCTGCAGAGGAGGAAAAGGAAGGACTGTTGTGGAACATTCACAGTGCCAAAAGCATGCTGATGGGACAATTCGCTGCAGTGTTGGGGAAGCAGAGAGGTTGAGTTGCTAACATCTCCTGGTCTGTGGGAACGCCATAGTCAAGTCTGGTGTCGTCGCCTGGTCGTGGGGAGGACATCACTGCAGCTTGTATTGCTGAGCACCAGATGGAAAGCAGGAGGAGACAAGTCGTCATCTTATGTGTCGGACTCGACATACCTCCCAACTTTTGAACTTCAGAATGAGGGACACTTAAGGCAGGAAGTGACCTGTGGCGGGCTACATGCGCAAGGGCAAAAATAGGTATGGCCAAACGCTTAACAGTGGGATGGAGCGTGGTTAAACAAAACCCGGGCTTCCTTTTACCTATAAAATATGCTTTGATTGCTGTGCCACAAGCAAGAGTCTCACAGACACATAAAAAAACCTCAGCACAATTATTTAAAAAAAAAAAAGAATAAAATTCTTCCATTACAAATGGTTTTGCACAAACTGTGAAAGAGTGCGTTACACAAAGTGTGGAAGGAGTGCAGGGTTCAGGCATGTGCTATGTACAAAGTTCAGGATTCAGGAGTGCGTTACGTACAGAATGCAAGGTTCAGGAGTGCGCTACTGACAGAGTGCAAGGTTTAGGAGTGTGTTACATACAGAGTGCAAGGTTTAGGAGTGTGTTACATGCAGAGTGCAAGGTTTAGGAGTGTGTTACATACAGAGTGCAAGGTTTAGGTGTTAGTTTAACCACAAAGACACCAATTAATTAAACATAGCACACTTACATTCTAAACTCTTGACGAACGGCATACAGGAGCCAAGGCAAGAACGCACCAGATGGATAACAAATGAGTGCAGCCGAGCAGGACATGCAGCAGTGTGAACATCTAGCACAGCCAAGGATTGGTGGGCAAGTGGCAGGGGGGGGGCCACACCATATAGTCTTTTCTCTTATTTATACATGGTGCTACATTGAATCAAGCTGGAGAGTTACGTCTGGAATCAGCATTGAGCCCGGGTGTGGCTCCAAAGCATGATTTGACTCAGGGTAGCAGCTGGGTCACACGCACTGAGGTGAGCATATTAGCCTAAGGGGGCCACTGGAGTGCGCCGGAGCATGGTTTGCAGCACCTAGGATGTATGAGCATTACGGATGACACCATATACCACCATACTTTGTGATCAAGTATTATGGCATCTGTGATGTCTATTACGGAGCACTAAGCACCTTTTGCATTTGTTTATGCACTTCACTGTTTGCAATATGGATTATTGATGTTTTTTATATTTACTTTTTTTATACTTACTATTATCATTATTTATTTATTTATATGCACATTGCACTTTTACACATTAGACTTATAGGATCATATCTATCATCTTTATAAGTTTTGAATATTCTCAATTAATTTTCACTTTTAGTACATAGAAGTACTGGGTTCATTCTAGCGCAGCGCATATTTTTCTTTATTATAAAAGATGATGTTGTGCTGAGTAAATAGATACTAAACATGTCAAGATTTCAGATTTTGCATGCCTGTGAAATGGAGGCAAACTGCGGTACCTAAAATTTTCCATAGGCGATGCTTTAAAAGCCTTTACAGATTATCATTTTAGTGTTAAAGTGGTTGTAAAGAGTGAAGGTTATTTATACAATGCATGAAGGTAAAAAATCTTCAAGGTGCAGCTCCCCCTCAGCCCCCCAATACTTACCTGATCCTGATCTCGATTCAGCAGTGTGCAGAAGAGCAGCGGCTCTCCCGGGTCTCTCTCTCCTCATTGGCTGAGACACAGCAATGGGGGCCATTGGCACCCGCTGTTGTCAGTCACAGCCAGTAAGGAGGGGGCGAAACTGAGCCACATTCTGTGTGCCCTATAGACACACAGAGGGGGCTCAGGAGCGAGCATGCATGAGTACTTGCTCTGCGGGCACTCGGCAAGGGGAAGGGGCTAGAAGCACCGGCAGGGGACTTGAAAAGAGGAGGATCGGGCTGCTCTCTGCAAAACTATTGCACAGAGCAGGTAAGTATAACATAAAAACTGAACCTTTGGAACCACTTTAAATGTGAGCTTTGGTGCTAGAATTATTGCACTCATTCTGGTGTTCGCAGTGATGCATCAAATGTGTGGTGCAATCACCTTTTACATATGCGTGTTGGACCTATGTGCACGTTCGCATATTGCTATCACAAAGGATGAAAAACATCCATTGTGATAGCATGGGTAGTGACAGGCACTCTTTATTGAGACATCAGGGGCCTGAAAGACTCCTGATCCCTCTTCTGCCCTCCAACGCATCTGGTCAAACGTTTGATCAGTGTAAACAGCAAACTGAAAGTGGCAAAATCCTTCCAGGATCATTTGTCCCAGAGGAAGGGGAGGAACAGACATTTCTCCTTATCCTTTGTGCTCACCGGTGGAATGGGAGAGCCTGGGAATGGTGGGAGGAGGGTAGGCCCCTTAACATGCCCTGTAAAAGTGATCAGGCAGCTGTAGAGCCATTCAGGTCACTATTACAGTAGCATATCGCCGGCTGAAAGTTTTGATACCTGGGATGATGGCTGCAGCTGCATCCATGGTACTGGTATAACCACTTTCACCCGAAGATGTATGGGTACATCCTAATGGCTGAAAGTGGTAAAGGAACAGTATTGCTCACTTAGGACACCGTTAAGGCGCTTATACCCAGGTTTGGAGGGACTTATATTTGAGAGCTCCAACGCTGGATTTTTGTCCCAGCACACTGGTCATTAGGCTTGTGCAATTAGTTTCGTAACGAATCGAAATTCGGCCGAAATTTGCATCTTTCGGACATTTCGGATGCATCCGAATGTCCGAATAAAAAAATAACGCATTTCAACGAATACGAAAGAAATTATAGCGGATATAATGAATGAATTCGACATGATTCGGTAATTCGTTAAAGGTCTAATGAAACAAAAGGTCAACTCAAAGTAAATCTTACCGTCCAATCAGCTGATTAATTTTGTGCTGGAGGTTGGATTACTGGTAAAGTGCATTCCTGAGAACAGAGTGAGAAGGGTGTTGTATTGTATTTGAGCAGAGGAGAAGAGATATTGTCATTGTGTGTGTTAATGAATTCAATAAACAAACAACTTTCCAAACTACGAATCATTATCACGAATATATATACATACATAAATAACGAATTTCAACGAATACAAACGAAATTATAGCGCATATATTAAATGAATTCAACATGATTCGAGATTCAGTATAAACGAATATCGACAATCTACGAATAATAACGAATCATCCATAAACATATTAACGTAACATAACTAATATAACAGAACGAAATTATGTATTTTTACAAATGACAACGAACCGAAACTAAACAAAATTTTCCGTTGTGCACAAGTCTACTGGTCATTGGGAGAGGGTTTGCCAGAGACTATTGGACCACTATTACTACATTGTCCCTAAGGGCTCATGCACACTGCAGCTCAAAGAAGCGGCTCCTACAGGCTTTTGAGCTTTTTTGAGCTCTCATTTTTGCTGCCCGGAAACTCCCCTCCATGTTAGGCTTTTTCAGGAGTTTACAGGCATAAGCTCTTACAGGCAGAAAAAAAACCCCACCAATTTCACACTTTTGAGAGGAGCTTTTGAGCAGAAAAGAAGCCTAAGTGCCCAAAAACACGCAAAAAAAAAAAATGCGAATGAGCATGAAAAAAGCATGAAAAAGTTCAGAGAGGCTCAAAAACACACAAAAGAACAGGAAAAATTAGCTAAGGGGGGTTGGGATTTTGTGAAAAAAAAAAAAACGCTTATGCTCAAAAAGGCTCAAAGAAACTCAAAGGAGCTCAAAGAGGCTTAAAAAAGTGCAAAAGAGCCCAAAAAAGTACAAGCTTCTTGAAGCTGAAATAAAAGTTCAAATGCCTGTAAAAGCAGCTTTTTTTTTGCACTGCAGTGTGCATGAGTCCTTAGACAGGACCAGTGCCAGAACAAGATCATCTAGAGCCCAGGGCAAACATGCCAAACTATGCCCCCCCCCCATCAAGATGTATGAGCATTATGTGTCATTATGTGTCCCCCCAAAAAACTGAGTACTAATCTGCATGCCTACCCCCCAAGCATGAATTCAAATCCTTTACCCCTAAAATGTTCCCTACTAGTACACATCTTCTCCCCCTCACTTCAAATCACCCCCTCCCAGCACAATTTCCCCCCAAATCCCCTCACCTAGCACAAATCTTCCTCCTCCCAACACATATCCCTCTAAATGACCACTCTTAGCACCCCCCCTTCCCAAATCCCCCCCCCCGAACAATACTTACCCCCTGCAGCCTCCCAAATTTCCCCTTTCAACACAAATCCACTCCCCCCAATCTCCTTGTGGCGCCCTCCCCCACCTCACATGATACCACAGTGTCCAGGGCAGCCGCCCCTTTTGCCCACCCCTTGTTGTGGCCCTGGTCAGGACTCCCCTTAGTAGAGGGATTAGGAGTAAAGTAATTGGCCTGCTTCCTACCTACTGAGTCACACTATTTTGTAGCTGTTTTCATATACTTGATAAAGTGTTTATTATTGCTTTTCAATCTTTTGGGTGTTGATTTATTGTGTATTGCTACAATAAAAATTCACCCTTCAGACTTGGTGTGCCAGAGGGTGTGCCATTGCCAGGAAGGTTGTTGACATCTGGTTTCAGGGAACCCAAATATCAGCGGCTCCCTCGGGGGCTGGGGGGGGGGGGGATGTTACATTTAGATAGGGTCTTTTATCTTTTTTTTGCTGCCTTTGCTTCCTCATTGTGGAGATTTCCTGTAGACTCAGCAGTGAGAGGAAATATCTCCAAAGTGAGGGAAATCGTTGCTTAGACAATTGACACTGCATCAAGTGTTTCTTGTTCCCGCTTTTCTTTAGCTGATTGGGAAACTTTATGTGATCTATGGAGTCTAAGGACATAGTACAGATTTGAAATAAGCTTACTTGGGTCTGCCCCAAGTAGAATGTCAATGACCGGCGGGGTTTCAAGAGCAATATTGGTGGAAGCCATCTGCGCTCTAAGCGCTTGCCTGAGCTGTAAGTATCTAAACAATAGTTGATTTGGAAGCGAAAATCTTTCCTTGAGTAATTGAAAACTTATAGGCCCATTTTCTGTTAGGACATGCGACAGATATAGGATACCATACGCCACCCAGAGTTGTGGATCAGGTACAGTTCTCAGTGCAGGCAAATGGTCATTAAACCACAACAGGGTGTGCGAATGTATATTGGACTGATTTTGCTTCTTAGTTGCTGTATCCCAAACCTTCTGATGTTTCAACATTCCCGTGTTGAAGCGTGGAGTATTATGGTTATATTGTCCCTTTCTAAGGATTGCCTGGAGAGAGGTGAGCAGCAGGTTTCCCGGCCCATCACACACCAAAGACCTATATCGCTGAGATTCAGAGGGGTTGAAGTAGTATATGTGCGACAATTGTGAGGCCACATAGTAATCTTGAATATCAGGGAGGGAGCATCCTCCTTCAAGAGTGGGGTTTTTAAGAATATGCCATGCTATCTTGTGCCTACCTTGGCCCCACACTAAGGAGTTCAAGATGGCTTCCATTTGTTTGAATACTTTAAGTGGAATATACAAGGGAGCATGCCATACCATATACAAAATTTTGGGCAACAGAATCATTTTTATTAAGTTGATTCTGCCCATGACCCCCAATGGTAGTCTTGACCAGGTTTGAGTTTTGGACTTAAGAACCGTGAATAGGGGTTCTACATTGGGGGCCATAGTCTCTAAGATTTCTGGTAACTTTAACCCCTAGATATTTCATCTCCGCTACTCTCTGTAAGGGAAGTTCCGGAGCTACAGCTGTTGGGGGGAATTGATCTAGGGGGAGAATTTGTGATTTTCCCAAATTAATTCGCAGACCAGAGTATTTCCCCATAGTCTCTATAATACTCAATGCCGCTTGTAATGAGGGACCCTGATCAGCCAGGTAAAGTATTGTGCCATCTGCGTAGAGGCCTATCTTTTTCCAAGAGTCTCCCCGCCTGAGGCCTATTACGTCTGGGCTCGCTCTAATAACTATGGTGAGGGGTTCAGCTGCAAGGGCATATAACAGAGGTGACAGAGGGCAGCCCTGCCTCGTGCCCCTCTCCAGGGAAATTTGATCGGATAGCCACCCATTTACAAACACCCGCGCCTTTGGGGTCCGGTAAAGAAGCTGTACCCATTTTATAAGGATGGGGCCAAAACCGTAACAGCGTAAGCAATCCCACAAGTAGGCCCATTCGACAGAATCGAACGCCTTAGCTGTATCGAGGGCCACCACCACTCTAGTTCCTGCATTATCATGTTGGGCCTGAAGGTTCATAAATAATCTCCGGATGTTCATTGCCGCGTTCTTCCCCGGCATGAACCCGGTTTGGTCCAGGTGGATCAAGGAAAGAATGACTGTATTTAATCTAGAGGATAGGATTTTAGCTAATATCTTAAAGTGGAGGTCCACCCTTAAACAAAAAAATTGCATTAAAAAATTCCGAAAAACATGGAGGGAAAAAAAAAAAATTTAGTTCACGTGAAATGGCTGTTGCTAGGCAGTCTTCCTAATCTGCCTCTTCCTACGCCGTGGTGATCTTCAGTCTTTTCCTCCCCGCGTTGTCTTCTGGGGAATGGTGCGCGGTGTGTTATGGGAACTGTGTGTGTCCCACAACACATCGTGTCCCATTCACAAGGCGCCACACAACTCGCGCATGCTCAGTAGGAAACGGGCAGTGAAGCCGTAAGGCTCCACTGCCTGTTTCCCTTAGTTAGGATGGCTGTGCCGGGACCCGAGAGCCAAGGGTTTGTAGCTGCTGACTTTTAATTTTTTTTTTCCCGGCCGGAATCCCGCTTTAATGTCTACTGGCAGTAAGGATATGAGGCAGTATGAATCCTCGGTAATGAGAGTCTTTACCTGGTTTGGGGAGGACTATAATTTGGGCTTCCTGCATAGATGGGGGGGAGCATACCCAATTCAAATATTGAATGGAATAGGGTCTTCAACTTCGGAATGAGTGTTTCTGAGTATGTGTTATAGAATTCTAGAGGTAGGCCATCTAACCCTGGGGCTTTAGATTTGGCCAGTTGGGAGATGCTGTATCAATGTCCTGAGTAGTTATGGGAGCCTCTAGTGCCTGGATTTGTTCGCATCAAGTGTTTCTATTGGGAGATTTCTTTTTTTTTTTTCCTAGTGATAATTTTAGAGCCCGTGCCAAGCAGCTGACCTTCTGTGTTCAGAATGCAGCAGGGCAGCCGCTCGACCATGGAACTTGAGAAGGTAATGGATTTCACTGCAGTAGGTCTACTACAGTGATTTCAAGGTCCTATCCAGCAGGCAAAAATTGAAAAAATGCTATACCTGGAATTGTTCTTTAACTTGACTCTGTCGCTGCTCAAAAAAAAATTATCAAAGAATGGCCCCTACAGTTGAACTCTTTGAATACTTATCAATCTGCAGGTAGCGCTGTGTTCAAGCGATACAAAGTCTTCACATCCTCAGTACGTCTGGGAGTGTCAAATGCCTGCCTTCACAGAGGAATAGGCATCCAAGCAGTGGCGGCCGTCCTTAAAGCGGTTTTCCTCCCCCCAAAAAAAATTAAAAGCCAGCAGTTACACATACTGCAGCTGCTGGTTTTTAATAATAGGACACTTATCTGTCCTGGAGTCCAGCGATGTCGGCACCGCAGCTGATGTTTCCATCAGCTGTTGGGTGCTGCCGCCGCCATTGCGGGTAAGGGTACCCGGCAGTGTAGCCTTATGGCTTCGCGCCGAGAACCCTACTGTGCATGCACGAGGCCCCGCTCCTCTCTTCTACTGGCCCGGCAACAGGGAGAGGAGGAGGGAGCCCCGCGGTGATGTCACGGGTCGCAGCCCGGACTCCTGGAAGTGGGAACAGGATACCTGTTAAAGACAGGTATCCTGTCCCCCCTCCCCCCCGAAAAGTGCCAATTGTGGCACCGGAGGAGGAGAGGAGATAAATGAGCGGAAGTTCCACTTTTGGGTAGAACTCCGCTTTAAGGGGCGCAGGAGCGTTGCCCCCCTAATCCATGCCCCCTGCCCCTAATCTACATGCAGGGCGCTGGACGCATGGATTTCAATGGGATTTTTTTTTAATTTTTTTTTTTTTACGCACATGATTAGTGCCTGAGGCTCTAATTGGCTTCAAAAAAGGGTGGGTTCGGTGCACAGAGCACTGCGCCCGGAGCCCACTCATTTGTGTGACAATAGCGAATTAATAGTTGCTGTTGTCTTCCTGATTCTTCTCCCGGCAAATCAGGAAGCAGGTCCTGAGACCCGATTGGCTTAGGACTCCCTGGCCAATTGGGTCTCAGGTCACACTTCCTGTTTGGCCAGGAGGAGAAGCAAGGGCCTGGCTCTTCCTTCCCCCCCGCCTCCTAAGATAAGGCCTCTGATCCAGGGCCGCCATCAGGGGGGTACAGCCCACACTCATGTAAGGGGCCCGGTCATTCCAAGGGGCCTGGATGTCCCGAGCGACTCGGGCCCCCAAGGTATTTTCACCTGCTGCCTGACAGCCATTTTCGGTCTCTCCACCACACTTCCTGGTTGCCAGGGCAACGCCAAGCTCACTCCTCACAGTGCCGCCGATTAGACGCCTTCAGATGCACTTCTGCTGGGATTGGTGGAGGGGGAAGTGAGCGGAAAAGTTTCCGCCCAGCTCCCCCTCCACCAATCGCAGCAGAAGTGCATCAGGAGGCTTCTAATCTGCGGCGCCTGTGAGGAGTGAGCTTGGCGTTGCCCCGGGAACCAGGAAGTGTGGCAGAGAGACCAAAAGTATGGAGTGTCTCACCGTCTCACAGGAAGAGGACTGAAAGGGCGGGGCTCCTGCTGGTCTCATCTGATGTTCTCCTCCTGCCGCTCCCCTCAATGACAGGGCTCCATTCTACCCCTTTCTGCATCGATGTCCTGGCTCCTTCCCTCTATGCTGGTGAGTAGCTGTGTCTGTACACTCATCCATGTACTAAGTGGAATGTTAATGTTAGGCCCCTTTCACACTGGGGCGGTGCGTGCGTCGGCGGTAAAGTGCGGCGCTTTACCGTCAATTCTGTGGCGCTGTTCGACCGCTAGCGGGGTGCTTTTAACCCCTGCTAGCGGCAAAGAAAGGGTTAAAACCACCCACAAAGCGCCGCTGCAGTAGCAGTTTGCCGGCGGTTTAGCTGCGCTGCCCATTGATTTCAATGGGCAGGGGCACTTTAGGGGAGGTGTATTCACCGCTCCTAATGCGCTGCAAAGATGCTGCTTGCAGGACTTTTTTTCCGTCCTGCTAGCGCACCGCCTCAGTGTGAAAGCCCTCGGGGCTTTCACATTGGAAAGACAGTGAAAGCCAGTGTGAAAGCCCGAATGCTTTCACACTGGAGCTGTGCGCTTGCAGGACAGGAAAAAAAATTCCTGCAAGCAGCATCTTTGGAGAGGTGCGGCAGAGGTGAATACAATGCTACTAAACCTCCCCTGCCATTGAAAACAATATGCAGCGCTGCCGAAGCGCCTGCAAAGCCATTCAGCAGCTGCACTTTGTGGGTGCTTTTAACCCTTTTTTGGCCACTAGCAGGGGTTAAAAGCGCCCTGCTAGCGGCCGAAAAGTTCAGCTAAAACAACAGTAAAGCGCCGGGTGGGGGGCCCAGACCGAAAGTTGTGTAAGGGGCCCCAAAATTTCTGATGGCTGCCCTGCTCTGATCACTGCCTTCTCGTCCATCTCCCATGGGGGGGTCGATCACTGCATTCTTGTCCATCTTCCGTGGAGGGGGGGTGGATCGCCACATTCCCATCCCTCTACCGTGCAGGGGGGGGGTGCTGCCTTCCCGTCCGTCCATTAGTTTGCCACCCCCCCAAATATTGAGCACCGACCGCCACTTTATCCAAGACACCCCAAGGTGTGTTGGAAGTGAAAACTGTCCTGGAAACCGTGTAACTTCAACTTCGAAGAGTTTGGACTTGCTGCCCGCCTGAGCGGTAAGTATCCACAGTCTTTTATTGCAAGGACCCTTTATTGCTATTTTGAGAAGCAACAATAACACTTGGATTACATTATTTTATGCTGTAATAATGCTGACAGTATAACAGTATACACTCTGCTTCAGCTTCATTGTACAGAGCTCAATAGCTCAAGCTAACATTTACATACACAAATAAATGACCCAGAGCAGTGTTTTCTCCCTTACTGCTATCCGAGGTTCAAATAGTCAAAGTGCGCCTCAACCTAAACTGTTTAACAAGTCCTTAAAAGATAACTAAACCCAAGAACAAAAAAGCAATATATTGCAACTTACAGTCCTCAAATGTGGTGGCTGCATTCCTTTTTTTTTTTTTTTTTTTATCAAGCGAAGAACATTTTCTGCAAATACAGAAAATACCTTCTGGTCTTGCCGGTGTACAGGAGTTTTTTTAGCCTAATGCAGAAAAATTCATTACTGTAAAAACCTTCTACCTTAAGGCTGGGTTCACACTGGTGCGACACAACAGCCGTCCTACTTTGGATCCGACTTTGCCCTGCGACTTGAAGCCGGCATGCGTCCGACTTTCAATGAACGGAGATCCGCCAATACCAGGCACTGTGTTTGGTATGAATCTTGAGGGGGAAATCCGGGCCAAATTTTAAATAAAAAACCAGCATGGGTTCCCCCTCCAAGAGCATCCCAGGCCCTTGGGTCTGGTATGGATCTTAAGGGAAACCCCCTACGCTGAAAAAAACGGCGTGGGGGTCCCCCCAAATCCATACCAGACCCTTATCCAAGCACGCAGCCCGGCTGGTCAGGAATGGGGGTGGGGACGAGCAAGTGCCCCCCCCTCCTGAACCGTACCAGGCCGCATGCCCTCAAAATGGGGGGTGGGTGCTTTGGGGCAGGGGCGCCCTGCGGCCCCCCCACCCCAAAGCACCTTGTCCCAATGTTGATGAGGACAAGGGCCTCTTCCCGACAACACTGGCCGTTGGTTGTCGGGGTCTGCGGGCGGGGGGCTTATCGGAATCTAGGTCCCGGTCCCCCACCATATATGAACACCTAGGGAAAATGTGTCAATAAAAAAAACACACTACACAGGTTTTTAAAGTAATTTATTAGACAGGTCCGGGGGTCTTCTTCCGACTTCGGGGGTCTTCTTCCGACTTCGCCTCCCTCTTCTCCCGGTGTCCGGCCTCTTCTCCCGGTGTTCGACCTCTTCTCCCGGTGTCCAGTTTTTCTGCCGGCTCCTCCGCTATCTTCTGCCACTCTTTTGCTAGCGGTGGCCCGGACTTCTGACTTCTACCTTCTTGTCTTCTTCCCTCTTCTCTTTTTCCGATGTTGACACGACGCTCTCTCCTGCTGTAATGGTGTGTGAGCGCTCTGCGATTACTTATATAGGCGGTGACCCCGCCCACTTATAACGTCACAGTCCCTGGGCATGCTGGGACTGTGCTGTCATAAGGGGGCGTGGTCACCGGGTGATGTTGACCACGCCCCCTTATGACGGCACAGTCCCAGCATGCCCAGGGACTGAGACGTTATAAGGGGGCGGGGTCACCGCCTATATAAGTCATCGCGGAGCGCTCACACACCATTCCAGCAGGAGAGAGCGTTGTGTCAACATCGGAAGAAGAGAAGAGGGAAGAAGACAAGAAGGCAGAAGTCCGGGCCACCTCTAGCAAAAGAGCAGCAGAAGATAGCGGAGGAGCCGGCAGAAGAACTAGACACCGGGAGAAGAGGTCGAACACTGGGAGAAGAGGCCGGACACCGGGAGAAGAGGGCGGCGAAGTCGGAAGAAGACCCCCGAAGACGGAAGAAGACCCCGGGAGCTGTCTAATAAATTACTTTAAAAACCTGTGTAGTGTGTTTTTTTTATTGACACTTTTTCCCTAGGTGAATGGGTAGGGGTACAATGTACCCCATACTCATTCACATAGGGTGGGGGGGCCGGGATCTGGGGGGCCCCCTTATTAAAGGGGGCTCCCGGATTCCGATAAGCCCCCCGCCCGCAGACCCTGACAGCCAAAGGCCAGGGTTGTCGGGAAGAGGCCCTTGTCCTCATCAACATGGGGACAAAGTGCTTTGGGGTGGGGGGCCCCAAAGCACCCACCCCCCATGTTGTGAGCATGCGGCCTGGTACGATTCAGGAGGGGGGGCGCTCGCTTGTCCCTACCTCCATTCCTGACCGGCCGGGCTACGTGCTCGGATAAGGGTCTGGTATGGATTTGGGGGGACCCCCACGCGGTTTTTCGGCGTAGGGGGTTCCCCTTAAGATCCATACCAGACCCAAGGGCCTGGTATGCTCTTGGAGGGGGAACCCATGCTGGTCTTTTATTTAAAATTTGGCGCGGAGTTCCTCCTCAAGATCATCTGAGCACAAGTCGCATGCCAAAGTCAGATCTTGCAAGACGGCGATCCGACTTGATCCGACTTCAATGATAGTCAATGAGCTGAAGCAGGATCAAAGTCGGACCAAAGTAGTACAGGGAGCATTTCTAAAGTCGGAACGACTTGTGTCGGACCAGTTAGGACGGCTCCCATAGGGAAACATTGCATTTCACACGTCATGTGACATGAGATCCCAATGTCAGAGCATTTGCGGACCAGTGTGAACCCAGCCTTAGAAGCACTTTAAAAGGTAGAAGGCCAGGTTCACACTGGTACGACAAACGCTCCGACATTGGGAGCTCATGTCGCATGACTTGTGAAAATCATGGTTTCCCTATGGGAGCCGTCTCAACTGGTCCGACACAAGTCAGTCCGACTTTGAAAATGCTCCCTGCACTATTTGGTCAGACTTTGATCCTACTTCAGCCCATTGAATATCACTAAAGTCGGATCAAAGTCGGTTCGCCGCCCTAACTGATCCGACTTTGGCATGCCACTTGTGCTCTGATGATCTTGAAGGGGAACTCCACACCAAATAAAAAAAAAAAAAAAAACGACATGGGTTCCCCCTCCAAGAGCATAGCAGGCCCTTCGGTCTGGTATGGCTTTTAAGGGGAACCCCCCACGCTGAAAAAACTGCGTGGGGGTCCCCCCCAATCCATACCAGACCCTTATCTGAGCACACAGCCCGGCAGGTCAGGAAAGAGGGTGGGGACGAGCGAGCGCCCCCCACTCCCTCCTGAACAATACCAGGCTGCATGCCCTCAACATGGGGGGGGGGTGGGTGCTTTGGAGCACCTTGTCCCCATGTTGATGAGGACAAGGGCCTCTTCCCAACAACCCTGGCCATTGGTTGTCCGGGTAATTTATTAAGGCAGCATCGGCGTCTCTTCCGACTTCTTCTCCCGTCTCTGGCTCTTCTGCCTCCTCCGCTGATGTCTTCTGCCTCTGCCGGTTCTTCTCCCCTCTCCGGGTCTTCTCCGCTCTCTGTTGATGTCTTCTAACCCTCTCCGGTTCTGCTCCCCCTGTCTGCTGTCTTCTGCCTCTTCCGGGTCTTCTCCGCTGTCTTCTCCCTCTGTTCTTCTTCCGATGTTGACTCGACGCTCGTATCCCGGTCCCTTTCCCTTGTATCCAAAGGGGGGCTGTGAAGGGCACTGGGATGCAAGAAAAGGGGGGCTGATGTAAAGGGTGGAGGTTTCTGATGTAAGGTGGGAGTACTGTGATGTAAAAGGGGACAGAGGACATTTTAATAAAGAGGTGCTGTGATGTAAAGGGGGGATATGATGTAAAGGGGGGGGAACTTGGATGCAAAGGGGGGCTGTGATGTAAAGCAGACACTGTAATGTAAAGGGACTGTATTGTTAAGGGGGGCTGTATTGTAAAGGTGATGCTCTGATGTAAAGGGGGGTGCTGTGATGTAAAGGGGGCACTGTAATGTAAATGGGGAGTTCTGTGATGTAAAGAAGGATTCTGCAATGTAAAAGGGGCCGCTGTGGTGTAATGGGGGGGCTGTGATGTAAAGGGAAGGACTGATGACGCTGATGTAAAAGGGGAAACTGTAATGTATGGGGGAGGGCTGTGATGTGACGAAACTGAGTCATAGTACAAACATGAGACTCGGACCTTCGTGAATTTTAATTCAATACCCCTGGTGTACAGTATTATCACTGAATAATGTATTAGTATTGTATTGTATTGTATTAGTGTCACTGATGATATAAGTGGCAGTTAGTCAGTTCCCCCCAGCGTCAGTTAGTGTCAGATTGCCAGTTGCACTATCACAGTCACATATAAGTCGCTGATCACCGCCATTAGTAGTATAAAACAAACAAATAAATAAATAATCCAGTATATACTTTATACCATTGTTTATAGATGCTATAACTTTCATGCAAACCAATTAATATACACTTATTGGTATTTTTTTTTTTACCAAAGGCATGTAGCAGAATACACTTTGGCCAAAATTTGTGAAGAAATTTGATTTTTAATTTTATTTTATTGGATATGTCTTATAGCAAAAAAGTACAAAATATTTTTTTTTTCATATATATAATAAAAAATAAAAAAAAACAATGGTGATCAAATACCACCAAAAGAAAGCCCTATTTGTGTTTAAAAATGGAGTTTGGGTACAGCGTTGCTAGACTGCGCAAAAAAATGGCCTGGTCATGAAGGGGATAAAATCTTCCGGAGCTAAAGTGGTTAAAGGGTTTGTAAAGGTTTGTGTTTTTTCACCTTAATGCATCCTATGCATTAAGGTGAAAAAACACCTGTCAGTGACCGGACCCCCAACCCCCCCCCCCCGCCCCGTTTTACTTACCTGAACCCTCGAACTTGTCCCACGGGGATGCACCGTCCCTCTGCTAGGGGGTTCTCGGCTGTTGATTGGATAGATTGATAGCAGCGCAGCCATTGGCTCCCGCTGCTGTCAATCAAATCCAATGACGCTGCCGTCGGGGGGCGGGGCCGAGTCCGGCATTCGTGTCTATGGACGCAAATGCTGGACTCGGGAGCGCGCCCGCAAGGTAACCCCCCGGGAGAGCGCTTCTCATAGGGGGTTATCTGATGTGGGGAGGAGCCACGAGAGCCGCCGAGGGACCCCAGAGGAGCAGGTTCGGGGCCACTCTGTGCAAAACGAGCTGCACAGTGGAGGTAAGTATAAGATGTTTGTTATTTAAAAAAAAAAAAAGTACCTTTAGTCTCACTTTAAGCAGGGAGGTTGAGTGAAACAAACACAGTGCTCCCTCAAGTGGCTAAACTGTAAATATCTTTATTTAATATGATAACAAAAATATGGAAGAAATTTAAAAATGCGATAGCCAGTATCAAAATGACTTTAGGTTAAGCGTAATGGTTAGGTCGCGGTTAGGTACGGGTTTACTGGTTATGTTGGGGTTAAGGGTCAGTATGTGACTGTTACAATTTTTGGATGACATAAACACATTTTTTGGGTATGATACATACATTTCTTATTTATTATAAGTCTATACCATAAAGAATAAAAGTTCTTTGTGTGCTGAAATTCCTGGCGCCAAAACTCCCACGCCCAAAAAAAAAACGATGACACTTACGTAAAAAGTTGTACCACAGAAAAAGGTCATATATCATTTTTTTTTATTATACTGATAAAATAAGGAATGTTTCACACTGTACGGCATAAAGACATCATCAGGTGCAGGATGACAGTGTCCCTCGCCTTTTGTGGATCCAACTGCGATGGTGACAGGGGATTCATTGTCGAGCGTTGGCCCCCTCCACCCCCCCAAAAAAAAAAGAGGGTTTGAGGCAAGCCTTTTTTTGTCACATTGAAATCCAGTGACAGTAAGCGATGCATGTGGTCATGACAGCTGAATAGTAATTTCTGGGGGGCGGAAGACATGAGCATACCTCCCTCTACGGACCCCTGTGGAGATGGATTACAGAGAAGCTGCGACTCCTATGAAGAGTATTATGTTTCTTCCATGGGTGGAAATGATTCCCATGTAGCACATGCATGAGTAAGCCACTCACTACCTTTCTATAGCCTGACAGAAAGATAATCACTGGCCATGTGTAAGAGAATTGTTTATTCTCGGAAAAAATCATTGCGCATGACTAATCACCGGGGTGTTAAAGGGAGTGATAGCTGTTGTTTTTTTTGTTTTTTCCTTTTTTAATTCTCCAATTGCTCTGCAACTGTCAATCGCTGTCATTGTTGTCTGCTTCAGTCAATGGACACAGCACAAACGAAACAAATAAAACTACCATCCTGATAAGTACAATAAAAAAAAAAGTACAATGTGCTTTGTACACAAAAAAAAAAAAAAGAAAAATGAAATTCTTTTCTATTGAGGTGCAAGGTTTGGAAGCAGGGTCATGAATGCTTAGAGGTGACTTAGGGGTTGATTTGCTAAAGGCAAATAGACTGTGTACTTTGCAAGGCACAGTTGCCCTCTGCAAGTGCAGTTGCTCCAGAGCTTAGTAAATGAGGTAAAGCTTCACTTTGCAAAGAATACCCAATCACGTGCAAGGAATTTACACAAAAAAAAAAAACGGAATTGGATGATGAAAGTCAGCAGAGCTTCCCCTCATTTAGGCCCCACTCACATCTGAGCGTTTTGTAGCTTGAAGCCTGAGCCTCGGTTCACACAGGGGCGGCACGACTAGCAGGTCGCCTCAGCGAGGCGACCTGCAAACTACTTCCGAGGCGACTTGCAAAACGACTTCTGCATAGAAGTCTATGCAAGTCGCCCCCAAAGTAGTACAGGAACCTTTTTCTAAGTCGGAGCGACTTGCGTCGCTCCTATTAGAAGGGTTCCGTAGCACAGAACGGGAGGCGACTTGTCAGGCGACTAGGTCGCCTGACAAGTCGCCCCTGTGTGAACCGGCACTGAAGCTACAAAACGCTGGAGGGGAAAAAAATCAGATATTCTCTATGGAGATGGTTCACATCTCCACTACAAAACGCCTGAAGCCAGAAGCTAAAGAACGCCTGAAGCTCAAATAAGTTCTGTATCCTTTTTTTAGGCAGATTTGGGCGTTTTTCTGCTTTTTACATTGGTGACCTTTTGCCCTGCACAAAATCACGGTAAAAAAAACGCCGCAAAATTGCGGTAAAAAAAGCCGCAAAATCATGGTAAAATCACGCGATTTTCTGCCTGAAAACGCTACGTTCAGGTGTGAATGGGGCCTTACTAAGCTCTGGAGCAACTGCACTTTGCAAAGTTCACAGTGTTTTTGCCTTTCGTAAATCAACCCCTAAGTGGAAGAAATCAAAGCTCCCAACTGTCCCTTATTTGGAGGGACTGTCCCTGATTTGGAGCAATGTCCCTCTGTCCCTCTTTCCTCCTCATTTGTCCCTCATTTTGGTCTGACCTATATAGTTGAATATAAAATGCACTTTTTATCTTTCAAAAAGTGTTTCCCAGTGCTAAACCTTTCATCCAATTTCTAAATTGCTGCATTTGTATATTTTAAAAGCCAATATAAAGGAATAGTAGTGGTAAAAAAGTCCTTGTGGATTTAATTAACCTTTTTTTGGGGTGTGTGGCAGGGGGTGTGTCCTATGCCTACATACATTTGTTAGTAGGTGTTCCTCATTCCCATTTCAAAATGTTGGGAGGTATGAGAAATGACTGTGGGGTTGATTTACTAAAGGCAAATAGACAGTGCACTTTGCAAGTGCAGTTGCTCCAGAGCTTAGTACATGAGGGGAAGCTCTACTGACTTCCGTCATCCAATCATGTGCAAGGCAAAAGTTCTGTTTTTTTTTCATTTATTTTCCTTGCATGTGATTGAAGCTGACAGCATGATGAAATATAGTGGAGGTGCCTTCATCCCAAAATTACATATAAAATTCAATACCCTCCAAAAAGGACCAAGGGACTATTATTAGCACAATAGATGGTATGGACAACAAACAGTTTAAAGGATATCTAAAGGTCAGTGTAGAAAAAAAAAAAACATGTCATACTTACCTCTTCTCTGCAGTTGGTTTTGCACAGAGTGGCCCCGATCCTCCTCTTCTGGGGTCCCTCAGCGGCGCTCCTGGCTCCTCCTCTCCCCAAGTGGCCCATTGGAGAGCCGCTCCCCCTCTATTGACACAGACAGCAGGACTCGGCCCTGCCCCCTAGTTTCCTCATTATTGGATTTGATTGACAGCAGCGGGAGCCAATAGCTGCACTGCTATCAATCTATCCAATCAGGACCTGAGGCACCGGCTGGAGCTGGTGTGCTTGTCCCCGTCGCTGGAAATACTGGGTTGAGGTAAGTAAAAGGGGGGCTCTGGGGGGCTGCTGCGTCACAGGAGGTTTTTCATCTTAATACATAGAGTGCATTACGGTGAAAAACCTTAAATGTTTAAAAACTTCATCTTTATTACAAAACCACACAGGATAAAAAATGGGTTTAAAACATAAAGGCGGCCAGTACTGTAAGCATGAATACAGTGCTGGTACTGGAACATAACCTTGATCACAAGTTTAACGCAACATGGACATCCAATGCGTTTTCGAAAGTAGGGATCTTCTTCTTCAGGGATGTTCATGTTAGAAGGCAAGGATGTTCATGCTATACTGCATATAAACAGATATTTGGCAACCAATTGTAAAAACAGAGCAAAAAATGCAGGCTATCTCACATTACAAACTCCAGGGGGCAAGACTGGCAAAGCCCGCCAGGCCGCAGGGCTGCTGGAGCCACCAACGGTTGCACTGTATTCATGCTTACTGTACTGGCCGCCTTTATGTTTTAAACCTATTTTTATCCTGTGTGGTTTTGTAATAAAGATTAAGTTTTTATACACTGCTCAAAAAAATGAAAGGAACACTTTGAATACAGATCAGATCTCAATGGGGAAAAATATCATGCTGGATATCTATACTGATATGGGCTGGGTAATGTGTTAGGAATGAGAGGATGCCACATCGATTGATGGAAATGAAAATTATCAACCTACAGAGGGCTGAATTCAAAGACACCTTCAAAATCTAAGTGAAAAAATTATGCAGAAGGCCAGTTCATTTTGCTGAAATTTTATTGCAGCAACTCAAATTGGTACTCAGTAGTTTGTATGGCTCCCACGTGCTTGTATGCATGCCTGACAACATTGGGGAATGCTCCTCATGAGACGGTGGATGGTGTCCTGGGGTATTTCCTCCCAGATCTGGACCAGAGCATCACTGAGCTCCTGAACAGACTGAAGTGCAACCTGGCGGCATTAGATGTACCGAAACATAATGTCCCAGAGGTGTCCTATTGGATTTAGGTCAGGCGAGCGTGGGGGCCATTCAGTGGTATCAATTCCTTCATCCTCCAGGAACTGGCTGCATACTCTCGCCACATGAGGCCGGGCATTGCCGTGCACCAGGAGGAACCCAGGAACCACTGCACTAGTGTAGGGTCTGACAATAGGTCCAAAGATTTCATCACGATACCTAATGGCAGTCAGGGTGCCATTGTCTAGCCTATAGAGGTCTTTGCGTCACGCCATCCTCTTAGACCATCATTGACCATTGACTGACCATCAAACTGGTCATTCTGAATGATGTTACAGGCAGCATAACGTTCTCCATGGCTTCTCCAGACCCTATTACGTCTGCCACATATGCTAATGGTGAATCTGCTCTCATCTGTGTAAAGCACAGGGTGCCAGTGGCAGACCTGGCAATTCTGGTGTTCAATGGCAAATGCCAATCGAGCTCCACGGTGCTGTGCAGTGAGCACAAAGCCAACTAGAGGATGTTGGGCCCTCAGACCACCCTCATGAAGTCTGTTTCTGATTTTATGGTCAGAGACATTCACACCAGTGGCCTGCTGGAAGTCATTTTGTAGGGCTTTGGTAGTGCTCATCCTGTTCCTCCTTGCACAAAGGAGCAGATACTGGTCCTGCTGATGGGTTAAGGACCTTCTACGGCCCTGTCCAGCTCTCCTAGAGTAACTGCTTGTCTCCCGGAATCTCCTCCATGCTCTTGAGACTGTGCTGGGTGACACAGCAAACCTGGCAATGGCACGTATTGATGTGCAATCCTGGAGGAGATAGACTGCCTGTGCAACCTCTATAGGGTCCAGGTATTGCCTCATGGTACCGGTAGTGACACTAACCCTAACCCAATGGAAAACTAGTGAAAAAAAGTCAGAAAAGATGAGTAGGGGACAGAAATGTCAGGGGCCTCCACCTGTAAAACCATTCCTGTTTTGGAGGTCATCTCATTGTTGCCCATCTAGTGTACCTGTTGTTAATTTCATTAACAACAAAGCAGCCTAAACTGATGAACAACCCCCTCTGCTACTTAACAGGCCAGATCAATATCCCAGGAGTTTAATTGACTTGATGCTATACTCTGATGAAAAAGTGTTCCTTTAATTTTTTTGAGCAGTGTACATTTAAACTTTTTGTTGTCTATACTGTCTATTGTCCTAATAATAGTCCCTTGGTCCCTTTGGAGGGTATTTCATTTTCTTGCATGTAATTGGGTAGTCTTTGCAAAGTGAATCTTTACCTCATTTACTAAGCTCTGAAGCAACTGCAGTTTATTTGCCTTTAGTAAATCAACCCCTAAGTATAACTATTCTTAAACATGTTCTTACCTCTGCTATATGCTCCAGGCAGTGGTGAAGCTAGACTTTCTTTCATCCAAGGCAAAGACTCAGTTCGGCACCCCCTGAGGAGGATGGTGTCCATAGGGCAGAGGTTGGTGTCAGTAGGGTAGTGGACTGTGTCAATAGTTTTTGTTTTTATTATTCTTTTGAATTATTTTTTGCAATTTTATTATTTTTTACAAGATTATATTTTACATTTGTTTTAGGAGCCCTGTTGGGGACTTTGGTAAAATATCAGGGGTCTAAACAGACCCCTAAAAGGTCTCCTGCAGCAGTTGGCGGGAGAGGAGAAGAAGGGAGCAGTGCTGCGGTGGAGGGCAAGGGAGCACACAGGGGGGTTGGGCAGCAGAAGGACGGAGAACTTGGAGAGGAGGGGTGTTGGGGGTGGCATTTAGTGGAACAGATAGGCTGCATTTTTCCTCCTGCAGCAGCTGAAAGCCCGCTTCTCCTCCACTCCCTTCGGCATTCAGCTGCTGTAGAAGGAAAATACAGACCTCCTCTCTGGGGTCCAATGTGTTGCCAACCCCCAGACTGTACTGTAGATGTGGATGTGGCTGTGCTGTCTCAGCTCTCTTCGCCTTCCTACCTTCTCCTGGATGCTGACACTCTTGGTGGCGCCCCTTTCTAATCAGGTACCGGGGCTTCCAGACATCTTAATCTTTTTTTTTTTTTTTTTTTTAAGTGAAAAAAATGTGATGTGAATCGATGTGAAATCGATTCTCTGCCACCTCTTAAATGCAGCCAAATCATGTATTCCTCTAAAATGGAAAGATACTAACCTACCTACAATTTCACTACATAGCATAGTACAGTTCAAATTTCAATGTATGGAAGACTTTATCCTTTTCTCTCAAAATAATTAAGATTCCTTTAGGAAGACCCGGTTCTACTGGCTAGACTTCACACTTTCAGAGAAAAGTAAGGCCCTCATGTTTGAGGACACTTAACTCTCACCCCATGTAGCCTGCTACAATTAACCTGAGAAAGTGCACTTATCCTGTTTGCCCATTTAAACTGATCTAGCAGTTCCTGCCACCCATCTCCAGAGATGCATACATACCTTGAACCAACTTCCGAGGCATCTGGCGATTGCTTAAATCCCATGCTACACGTTTCCTATCTGGCTGTGCAGTAGAACCCCATAGAAGTTTTCACGAGGTGGTATCAAAAAGTTTAGAGACTAGTTTTGTAACACGCCAACAGATGGCTGCATGCACAGTCACAGGGAGCAGCACTGACCTTTCAGTGTGTGCCGAAAGACATCGTCCTGTGTACATCGGAAGGTGTGCAACTGGTGCTATTCTGACCACTTGCGTTACCATGTCTGCTATTTCATTATGGACAGCAAGTTAGAACAAAGAGCAAATGTGAAATTCTGTGTGAAACTGGGCAAATCTGTCACAGAGACATTTGGCATGATTTGTCAAGTTTCAAGAGTGGAGGAACATCATTGGAAGACAATGAGAGATCAGGAAGACCTCCAACAAGCTTAACCCCCAAAAATGACGAAACCATTCGGCAACTTGTGCATAATGATTGTCGGAGAGCAATCATGTGTGCCACTCAAGACACCTCGAACGACTCGTTGCAGCATCACTGTAAACTTGTTGAATCATATCAAAAGTCTCTGTGGCAAATTTGCCCAGTTTCACACAGAATTTCACATTTGCTCTTTGTTCTAACTTGCTGTCCATGATGAAATAGCAGACAAGGTAACACTCGTAGTGAGAATAGCACCAGTTGCACAGCTCCTGAACAGAACAAAGTCTTTTGCACACTGACTTATGAAGGTCAGTCCTCCCTGTGACTGTGCATGCAGCCTTGTGCTGTCATCTGTTGGCCTGTTACAAAACTTTTTGATACCACCTCATATAATAGGGTTTTACCCTTCTCCAATCCAGGGTTCCGTGGTTGAGAATTGGTCATTTTCTTACCCTAGCGGACCTTTTACTTTAACCCATAAGACGAAACTTAAGATGCCTGCATCATAAACTTTTCGATTTTTAGAAATATCAAATTTTCTTCGGTCTTTAGGCCCGGCGGAAATTAAGGACCCCAAAGTGTCCCCTTGAAAGATGATGTATGTGAGATGAGGGTCGAGGGATCTTTATTATATACCAGCTCTTGCATGACTCCACTGTTAAATTATCTTATATGTGTGGGACTCAGATTTGGCTTTTGAGAAAGATCTGGACTCTTGGCACTCTTTCCATTCCACGTACAAATGTATATTGAATGTATCCTGGGTGAAAGCGAGTGTTAAGGTCCTCACCATATGGTATATGTTCCCGACACGTCTTGCAAAGATATTCCAGACCTCCGCACCTCTCTGCTTTTGGAGCTGTCACTCCTTTGGAACTATGGGGTTGATTTACTAAAGGCAAATCCACTGTGCACTACAAGTGCACTGCAAGTGCACTTGGATGTGCAGTCGCTGTAGATCTGAGGGGAAGATGTGAAAATGAGGCAAAGCTCTGCTGATTTCTGTCATTCAATCATGTTCAAGCAAAAATGTTGTTTTTTATTTTCCCCCTTGTTGTCAGAGTATTGAATTATGCGCTGGAAGCTTCTGGGATACAGCAAACAGCCTTACTTTTATGGAGAATGGCAGAACATATCTTACAACCGTCTTTATCATGGAACAGGAAGCAGGAAAATAAGAGAAAACTTACACTGAGAAAGATAACACTTCCTCTGTATACATTACCATAGATATACACTACAGTGTCACCTGCTGGATAGAAAGGTATAATGCACACAGTATTGTCAGTTTTTTAGCAACCAAACTGTTGTTCTTTCCAACACCCCTTCAGCATGTGATTTGTCAAATTCTTTTCAGCTTCTTTTGGATATAACTATGATGTTCCTTCAACAAAGGCTTGGTGAGTGCATCAGCAGTCATCTCCTCTGATGGCCAGTATTGAATGTCAACAACACCTTGCTCTTGATTGTCCCTCATTAGGTGATACTTGACGTCAATGTGTTTGGTTCTGGGATTGACCATTTCTGATTGCGTAAGCTTTATACATCCCTGGTGGTCTTCAAAAATGGGAATTGGTTTTGACATGTTGATCTAAAAGTAGACAAATCCATATCTCTTATTGAGATGCGTATGCTGCTGCAATGTACTCTGCTTCAGTAGAAGATAGATCAACAGTTGCTTGCTTTCGACTAAACCAACTTATGGTTCCTTCCCTGTACTGGAAGATGAAACCACTTGTGGATTTGCGGTCTGCGCAGTCCCCGACCAAATCAGCATCCATATATATGATCAGTTTTGGATTTGATGTTGCTGGTAACCGTAACTTCATCTGAATTGTTCCTTTGAGGTACTGCATCACTCTCTTCACTGTGTTCTAGTCACGCTGATAAGGAGCTAACTTCCTTCTCAGATATCAAGGATAACGTGACACAAATTTGTGGCAGTGTTGAATTGTAAGTCTGTTAAACTGCTGCACATTTTCACTGGCAAGTTGTATACTTACAGAGCACTTGAAGCACAAGTTCTAGTTAACACTTTTCCAATTTGTGGCAAATTTGCATGGCAAGTCTCTTGCAACAGCAAAATTGCAGTGGTGAGTCTACAGCAAGAGCTCTGCAAGTCTACAGCATGAAAATTCAGCCACAGTGACCCCTGTGGTGGGATGACTATTGCACAACCTAACTGAACCAGAACTTGCAGCAGACTTGCAGAATGTTTGCAAAGAAAGTTGATCTGGAGTCATACAATGCAGACTTGCTGCAATTGTGCAACAAACTTGTGAAGCCTGGCAAGTCTAGCAATAGCTTAAAGGGGCTGTAAACCCTGGTGTTTTTTCACCTTAATGCATCCTATGCATTAAGGGGAAAAAACTTCTGGCAGTGACAGGCCCCACAGCCCCCCTTGGCAGGGCCAAGTCCAGCATTCGTCTCTATAGACGCATATGCTGGACTCGGGACGGTAACCCCCGGGGATTATCTGATGCGAGGAGGAGCAGCGAGAGCCGCCGAGGGACCTCAGAAGATGATGATCGGTGCCACTGTGCAAAATGAGCTGCACAGTGGAGGTATGTATGACATGTTTGTTATTTAAAAAAAAAAACAGGAAGGTTTACAAGTCATTTTATAACTTGCAGCACAATTGCTTGTTATCAAGGTTTGCATCTTGCATATGGATATTGGAGATTTTCTGAGATTGGTTGAGAAGATAACATCCATCTTCTTCTCTCTCTGTTTGAATTCCCAGATAGTAGCTAATGTTCCCTAGCAATTTGATTTCAGAATTTGATTTCAGCTTATGAACTATCTGATTGTAATCCCCTTCTTGTTCAAAACAAGTTTCAATGTCATCAACATAGATAAGGATGTATATCCATCAGTCTTCTTGATTCCTGGAGTAGAGACAGGGGTCTTTACTTCTTGAGAATCCCTCTCTAGTAAGCATTTTGTTCACTTTCTTATTTTACATCCTTGCAGATTGCTTAAGACTGTAGATGCTCTTCTGAAATTTACACACAAGGTTGTCTCCTTGCTCAAACCCTGGTGGTTGCTCCATGTAGAGGTCTTACTTAATGTCTCCATATAGGAAAGCAGTTTTAACGTCTAGGTGTCCCTTCCGGGCTGCAACGCTAAGAAGCGCTCTGATGGTGGAGTGTTTTACAAAGGTAGCGAATGTTTCATCGTAATCTTCACCAAATTCTCTGATGTTTCATTCTTGTGTTTCATCAGATAAGTGGTTGTATACCTGGAATAATCATCAATGAAGGTCAGTAGATATCTGTTCCCGCCTGATGTGGGAGTTTTCTTGTAGTGCACAGTGGATTTGCCTTTAGTAAATAAACCCCATTGTTTCATGTTTGATGGGAATGCCCCGGAATCAGGGGTTTCTGGAGCAAGGTTTTTGTTTTAATATGGAAGGTTACAGAAATGCCTGTTTCACAACTACACTGAATTGCCTTATTGAACAAACAGGTTGACAATTTTCCTCACTCAAAACAAAAGTTGATTCATTTTATTTTTCTAGCTGCCAAACTCACCATGGCTCGTTCTTGGAAGAATCCCTCAGTTCACATTACTATGGTTAGGCGTAAGGTTTCCTGGATCATGATCAATGAGCATCTAGCAAGCAAGCTTAACAATTCTATGCCGAAGTTCAGGAGGGTATGGAAGCCATGGGCTAACTACCGTATATACTCGAGTATAAGTCCAGTTTTTCAGCACATTTTTTTGTGCTGAAAGTGCCCCCCTCGGCTTATACTCGAGTCAAGCACTTTTCTGCAGCAAAAAATGTCATTTTCTGAACCGACTTTGGGGCCCCGTATCTCAGGGCCACTTAGCGCTAGGAACCCCAAATTTGGTGTGCAAACCCAGTGGAACTAGAACTGGCTGAGGTTCCTAGCAGCAAGAGGCCCAGAGATACAGGGCCCCAAAGTCGGTTTGGAAAATGTAATTCTCTGCTGCAGAAAAGTGCTTGACATTTTCTGAACCGAATTTGGGGCCCCGTATCTATGGGCCACTTGCTGCTAAGAACCCCAGCTTTGGATATATTGTGGTGCTAGTTCCACTGGGTTTGCACACCAAATTTGGGGTTCCTAGCATCAAGGGGCCCCGAGATACAGGGCCCCAAAGTTGGTTCGGAAAATGTCATTCTCTGCTGCAGAAAAGTGCTTGACATTTTCTGAACCGATATTTGGGGCCCCGTATCTCAGGGCCACTTGGTGCTAGGAACTCCAGCTTTGGATATATTGTGGTGCACACCAAATTTGGGGTTCCTAGCACTTAGTGGCCCTGAGATACGGGGCCCCAAAGTCGGTCAACTGTGTCCATCTGCAGCAATGTCATTTCGGGACCCTTTGGGTCCAGAGACCCTAAATTTTGGCTGCAGCTAGGGGGCATCTAGAAACCCTTGACTACCGAGTTTGAAGTTTGGGGGACCTATGGTTGCAAATGGGCACAGTGAGGCATGCAAATGGGCACAGTGAGGCTGCAAATAGGCATTGTTGACCCTCTTTTCCATTTACAGTAGCTGCGCATTTCTCACCCTAGGCTTATACTCGAGTCAATAAGTTCCCAGTTTTTTTGTGGTAAAATTAGGTGCCTCGGCTTATATTCGGGTCAACTTATACTCAAGTATATACGGTATGTCAATATAAAACTTTAGGAATTATTCCTAACATGCTCAGGCTACCCAAAATCGGATGCCTTTGCGGGCTCCCTATATGGGTTTCCATCTCGTTCTGTTTCTCAGTTTCTTCTTTCTCTCTTCTCAGGACCTACTTTCCTATTTCCAACCAGGTCCCCTTTTTTCTCCTCTTTGTCTTTTCTTTTCTTACAATCAGGATTAGACCCCATTTATTCAAGAAAAATGCATAAACCTCTGATTGGGATTTTTAAGCAATGAAAAACTATAAACTTGTTAAAAAATAATTTATTATAAATTTAAATACATGGAAAACAAATAGAAGAATAGAAATTCATCATAGTACAAAAAATCAGAAGTTCATCATTGTCAGCGCCAGACCTGGGCATTTGCATGCGCCTATGCGCCGGCGCGCCCCTGTGCAAACACTGCAACAAACTTCTGCTGTTTCCATGCATCAGCGCGGCGCTTGGGCTCGCTCGGGCGCGCGCAGGTGCGAGGCACGTGTGCAGGCGCGCACGGGCGTGTTCGCGTTAGCGCCATTTTGGCACCAAAGAGCGCATAAGAGTTCCCCTCTTCCATGGGTGCATTGCTGCTTCGTCTCAGCTCTGTGATTCCTGTTAACCTGCACCTGATTGATTGTTACCTGATTTGACCCGGCTTGTCTGACCATCCGTCCCGCTCCAATCCGACCAGGCCTGCCTGACTATTCTGCTGCTTCTGCCTGATACCGTTGCCAACCTCTGCTTGCCTACCAACTCTGCCTCTGCCTGCTGTTATTGCCTGCCCCATCTACCCGCTGACCCGGACTGTCGGACCTTGCTTGTGCCTGCTGTTTGTTCTTTGCTGTTGCACCTTCAGCTCCAGCTCCAGTGATCTCTGCATCTCCAGTGTTCCAGCCTGCTGCTTCCAGTTACCACCTGACCTGCAGTACCAGCCATCCCTGGAGGGATCTCCACCTCACTTCAGCATCAGAGACTCTACTTCAACAGGCACTCCTACCCCACTGCGCTCAGGAGTACACTGTCCCCACTCCATTGGCTCCTGAACCAGCGTTGTATGAGAGGTCTTCTCCTACAAGTCAGGCTCTACTACCAGGTACCTAACAGTACGAAGCAGCCATGACTGAGCCTGCAGGAGACACCTCTCCAATGAAGGAAATATGCACACACCTTGCGGCCCTCACTCAAGCAGTGCAGTCCCTTCAGGATAACTATAACAGACTGGAAGGACAAGTTCAGAATCTTGCGGGGTCTAACCCTACAGCCCCCTCTTCAGCCGCAGCTCCAGCACAGACTGCTTCAGCCCCTTCAGTTGTGATGCTTCTACCTGAACCGAGGGTTCCCATTCCTGAAAGATTTTCCGGAGACCGGGCTAAGTTTCGGGCCTTTCGCAATGCCTGCCAGCTATTTTTTGCCTTACAGCCCGAACCTTCTCGCTGGAAGTCACCAAGGTGGGGTTTGTGATTTCCCTCCTACAAGGAGAACCTCAGACCTGGGCCCACCGTTTACTTGAGGGGGACTCAGCCCTTATCATCCTTTTTTGAAGCCATGGCGCAACTATATGAGGACCCCCAACAGACTGCCACAGCCGAATCAGCTCTGTTCGCGCTCCACCAAGGCCGCAGACCAGCTGAGGACTATGTCACTGACTTCAGGCGTTGGAGCGCGGACACACAGTGGAATGATGCGGCCCTGCGCCACCAGTTCCGCATGGGTCTATCTGAAGGACTAAAAGATGAGCTTGCTCGAGTGGGTATACCAAATACTCTTGAGGCCTTGATCTCCTTGACCATTCAGATTGACCGTCGCCTCCAAGAACGTCGATCTGAACGCTCTGCTCAACAATCCCGCCCGGCCTGGATGACAGCACGAGCTCCGGTTCCTGCAGCACGCTACTTACCCTCACCCAGTATAAATCCTGTTAATGTCACGCCTGACACTTCTGAACCTATGCAATTAGGACTGATGTGACCTGCCTTGTCTTCCGAAGAACGTGCCCAACGTCGGCAACTTAATCTGTGCCTCTATTGCGGTGGAACCGGGCACTATGTCCATAATTGTCCAGTTAAAATAAGTAAGTGCCCATCTCCTGTGTATACCAGTCTCTCTGCTCTGTCTACGAATTCTACCCACCTTGCCATTCCTCTCTCGTTACAGCTCCAAGAAGAGATAATCCCAGTCAACACCATCATTGACTCTGGAGCATGCAGCTGCTTTATCGATTTAACTTTTGCCAGCCAACATAACATCCCTTTACGGACTAAAGCCCATGGACTCTCTGTATTCCTAGCTGATGGTTCCCGCATCAGATCCGGACAAGTAACTCAAGAGACCTTGTCGTTGCCTGCTACCACTTCTTCCCAACATAAGGAACTGCTGGTCCTTGATGCCATCACCTCTCCTATGTTTCCCATTATCCTGGGCATTCCCTGGCTGCAGGCCCACAATCAACACATCCCCTGGGCATCCGGAGAAGTAAAATTCCTGTCATCCTACTGTCAAGAGCACTGTTTGATGAAAGATCCTCAGCCACACTGCTTTGTCTGGACACCGACCAGAAAATTTGCCAGGCCATACCTAAACAATATCACAAATACATCGATGTTTTCGGTAAGAAGGGGGCAGACTCTCTTCCACCTCATCGCCCCTACGACTGCCCCATCGAGTTGCTGCCAGGATCCGAAATTCCATTCAGACGCATCTTTCCTTTATCAGAAAAAGAACAGGAAGTACTAAAGACGTATATAGATGAAAACCTGGCCAAGGGGTTCATTCGCCATTCCACCTCCCCAGCTGGTGCCGGAATATTTTTTGTCACCAAGAAGGACAAGTCTCTCCGCCCATGTATAGATTACCGAGAACTGAACAAAATCACGGTCAAGAATCGGTACCCCCTACCCTTGATACCTGAACTATTCCAGAAATTAAGGACTGCCGTCATTTTTACTAAACTTGACCTAAGAGGGGCCTATAATCTGATCCGTATCCGGGCCGGGCACGAGTGGAAAACAGCTTTTCGGACCCGATTCGGGCATTATGAATACCTAGTTATGCCCTTCGGACTCTGCAACGCCCCTGCGACCTTCCAACACCTGATTAACGATGTTCTCAGGGACTTTCTAGATGTGTTTGTGATCGCATATCTGGACGATATTTTGATCTTCTCGGAATCTCTTGATCTACATCGAGAACATGTCCGCAGGGTGTTGGGTCGTCTCCGCTTACACAGACTTTATGCAAAAGCGTAGAAATGCGAGTTCGAGCAACAGAGCATTCAATTCCTGGGGTTGATAATCTCTTCAACTGGCATCAAGATGGACCCGCAGAAGGTTTCCGCTGTTCTAGACTGGCCGGTACCCCTGGACAAGAAGGGAGTTCAGCGGTTTATCGGGTTTGCAAACTTTTATAGGAAGTTCATCAGGGGGTTCTCAGCCATAATTGCACCCATCACGCAGTTGACCAAACAGAATGCCCGTTTTTCCTGGAATCAACTAGCCCAAGATGCTTTCGAGAACCTCAAGAGACTGTTTACCTCGGCACCAATCCTCAGTCATCCTAAACCGTCATTACCGTTCATTTTAGAAGTTGATGCTTCTGAGATAGCGGTGGGTGCAATACTTTCGCAACGTAAAGGCAATAAAGACGTAATGCATCCTGTGGGGTTCTTCTCCCGAAAACTCTCCCCTGCGGAGAAGAACTACGATGTTGGTGACCGGGAGCTTCTCGCTATTAAGACTGCACTGGAGGAGTGGAGGTACCTGTTGGAGGGGGCTATGCATCCAGTACTAATTTACACTGACCATAAAAATCTGGAGTATTTGCGATCTGCTAAACGACTAAAGCCTCGACAAGCCCGCTGGGCTCTGCTTTTCTCACGTTTTTCCTTCCATATTACTTATCGGCCAGGCTCAAAAAATATTAAACCAGATGCATTGTCACGAATGCATGACAACCCAAAGGACTTATCTACTCCTGACACCATCTTACCCGCAAACAATTTCCTACTCCTACAAACAGATCTATTCTCCCAGATTAATGAAGCATCCTCTGAGTCAGCCAGGCCTACAGGGATTACCTTGATAAACAGAGATGGATTGTTCTGGAAAGGAAGCCAAATTTTTGTCCCTGAGGAGGTTCGGGTCAAGGTCTTGACGCTTCTTCATGATCATTCACTGGCAGGTCACTTTGGGGTTCGCAAAACCCTGGAATTGGTGCAGCGTACATTCTGGTGGCCCAATCTGAAAGATTTTTGCGAAAAATATGTCAGCTCCTGCACTATCTGTACCCAGAATAAGACATCCAGGAATCGAGCTTGGGGCTTGTTAAAACCTTTGCCTGTACCCGATAGACCCTGGAAAATGATTTCCATGGTTTTTATTGTGGAGCTTCCATGTTCTGAGGGGTGTTCAGCCATCTTTGTGGTGGTGGACCATTTAACCAAGATGGCCCATTTTCTTCCTTTAAGGGGAACCCCATCTGCCATTGAAACTGCTCGTATATTTATCAAGGAAATCATCAGACTTCATGGAGTTCCTGTAAGCATAGTCTCTGATAGAGGGGTACAATTCACCTCACGTTTTTGGAGAGCCCTGTGTGAAACCTTAAAAATTGAACTGGCCTTATCCTCGGCCTATCATCCTCAAACTAACGGGCAGACAGAGAGGACCAATCAGACCCTTGAACAATACATCAGATGCTTTACATCCTTCACACAGGACGATTGGGTATCCCTGCTGCCTTTAGCAGAATTTGCTTACAACAATGCCAAACATTCTGCCACCGGACAATCCCCCTTTTTTCGCCAATTATGGCTTCCATTAAACATTTCTACCCGATTTCCTTCCAGAGTCTTCAGTTCCGGCAGTACAGAGTACAGTGGATTTCCTCAGTCACAACAACCAGATGTTGCAGGAAGCAGTGTCCAAGGCCCAGGCAGACGGCAAGAGAATCTTCGACCGAAAAAGAAGAGGGGAGTTGAAGTTACATCTTGGTGATCAGGTATGGCTTTCTACCAATATTATCAAATTAGCATGTCCTTCTAAGAAGTTAGCACCTAGATTTATGGGTCCTTTTCCGGTTAAGAGGAAAATCAGTGAAGTTTCTTACGAATTGACTTTGCCTGATTCTCTTAAGATTCACCCAGTATTCCATGTATCTCTGCTTAAACCTGCTGTACCTGATCCCTTCCCTGGTAGAGGAACTAGACCTCCTGAACCTATTTTGATTGATAGCAGCGAGGAATTTGAGGTTGAGGCTATCCTTGATTGTAGAAGAAGACAAGGACAAAACCAATTCCTAATTAAATGGAAAGGCTACGGCCCAGAAAGTAACTCATGGGAACCAGACAGTAATGTTCATGCTAGGCGTTTAGTTTGCGCCTATTTCTCTACCCACCCTGAGAAAAGAAGGCTTATGGGCATCCGGAGGCTGCCCTTTGGGGGGGGGGCAATGTCAGGGATCTACCAGCGCCAGACCTGGGCGTTTGCATGTGCCTATGCGCCGGCGCGCCCCTGTGCAAACGCTGCAACAAACTTCTGCTGTTTCCATGCATCAGCGCAGCGGTCGGGCGCGCGCGGGTGCGCGGTGTGTGTGCACGTGCGTTCGCGTTAGCGCCGTTTTGGCGCCAAAGAGCGCATAAGAGTTCCCCTGTTCCATGGGTGCATTGCTGCTTCGTCTCAGCTCTGAGATTCCTGTTAACCTGCACCTGATTGATTGTTACCTGATTTGACCCGGCTTGTCTGACCATCCATCCCGCTCCAATCCGACCCGGCCTGCCTGACTATTCTGCTGCTTCTGCCTGATACCGTTGCCAACCTCTGCTTGCCTACCAACTCTGCCTCTGCCTGCCGTTATTGCCTGCCCCATCTACCCGCTGACTCGGACTGTCCGACCTTGCTTGTGCCTGCTGTTTGTTCTTTGCTGTTGCACCTTCAGCTCCAGTGATCTCTGCATCTCCAGTGTTCCAGTCTGCTGCTTCCAGTTACCACCTGACCTGCAGTACCAGCCATCCCTGGAGGGATCTCCACCTCACTTCAGCATCAGAGACTCTACCTCAACAGGCACTCCTACCCCACTGTGCTCAGGAGACCACTGTCCCCACTCCAGTGGCTCCTGAACCAGCGTTGTATGAGAGGTCTTCTCCTACAAGTCAGGCTCTACTACCAGGTACCTAACAATCATAGTGCAAAACATTACATGGTATTAAAAAGCACACTGCATATAGGAAAAATTGGAAGAAAGTGATACATCATACTACAAGATACAATCACCACAGATTGAAGAACGTGGAGTCAAGTAGTAGAATTCCAATGCGTTTCAACATACATATTTTCAAAAAAGTCTTCCTCAGGGAAAATGTATCACACTCTAAGGAAAGAATCAAAAATTACAGATGTTAAAAACTGTATATGTTTATATATATCTCCCACATAGTGTAGCCAAACAATATGTCTGTTAGACCATTTACATCCTCTATATGCATTTGGTGGGCGACAAATAGTACATTCCCAGTGTCAGGGTGAGGGGTTCCAATCTCTAATTGGTTCAAGCTGCCTTACGTCCTCTACAAGATGACTGGATATGGTATACAATCCCAATATAGGCGTTCCTAACATCAAACCCTATTTATTTTCTATTTGTAAACCCAGCCAGTAAGCTATAATGGCACTATGGGCCACTTAGACAGTTTGGCGGTCTACTTGTTTATTCACTATTCACATTGTTATTTGGCTGTTAATTCACCCCCTATGGATTTGCTGATCCTGACTCCATTCTATTACTGTAGAATGGTCAGACATCTGGCCTTTGTGGTTTGTGGTTTCTTTTTCAAATATTTTGTACCTTGACTTTAAAGTAAAAATTATGCAGATGCGAGCATTACCCTAGAGCAGCAATTTCACTAAATGCCCCTCTCTGGTTGAATCCTACTTTCTCCCAGTTCTATAAACTACCAGAACCTATTGTATGGAACAAAATATAATGTTAAGTTGGTCTCAGGTTGTCACTAATCGGGAGTTATCGTCTTTTTCTTTACTTACCGCAACCTTTAATACCCAGCTCCCATTTGTTTAGATATTACCAGTTTTCACATGCCTTTCATGTTCAGTTCTCACAAGCTAATCTAATGATTAAACAGTCTATTTTGGAAATGGTACTTCGGTCTGATTGCTCAGAGAAACCGACTTCCAGATTGTATTCCCATTTTATCACAGTTTCTCCTGGTTTTAGAGGGCCTTAGTTCTAGATGGTTGTGGGTAGGGATGAGCCGAACACCCCCCGGTTCGGTTCGCACCAGAACCCGCGAACGGACCGAAAGTTCGCACGAACGTTAGAACCCCATTGACGTCTATGGGACTCGAATGTTCGAAATCAAAAGTGCTCATTTTAAAGGCTAATTTGCATGGTATTGTCCTAAAAAGGGTTTGGGGACCCGGGTCCTACCCCAGGGGACATGTATCAATGCAAAAAAAACTTTTAAAAACGGCCGTTTTTTCGGGAGCAGTGATTTTAATGATGCTTAAAGTAAAAAAAAAAAGTGAAATATTCCTTTAAATATCGTACCTGGGGGGTGTCTATAGTATGCCTGTAAAGTGACGCGTGTTTCCCATGTTTAGAACAGTCCCTGCACCAAATGTCATTTTTAAAGGAAAAAATCTCATTTAAAACTGCTTGCGGGTTTAATGTCATGTCGGGTCATGGCAATATGGATGAAAATCAGTGAGACAAACGGCATGGGTACCCCCCAGTCCATTACCAGGCCCTTTGGGTCTTGTATGGATATTAAGGGGAACCCCGCACCCAAATTAAAATAAGGAAAGGTGTGGGGCCACCAGGCCCTATATACTCTGAACAGCAGTATACAGGCGGTGCAAACAAGACAGGGACTGTAGGTTTGTTGTTAAGTAGAATCTGTTTGTAATTTTGAACATTTTTAACGTGTTTAGCTCCAGCCAAAAAATCTTTTCTAAGCTTTTTGGAAAACATAGGGAAGGGTTATCACCCCTGTGACATTTGTTTTGCTGTCTTTCCTCCTCTTCAGAAGATTTCACCTCACTTTTTTGTCCCAATGAAAAATGTTTTTTGAAAATTTGGGTTTTTTTGTGGAACAAGGATTGGAAAGCATCAGTGGAAAGGAGAAATTGTTTTCCCATATTAACTCTTACAGGAGAGAATTTCCCTTCCTAGGGGTAGATTTCATCTCACTTCCTGTTGTCTCCTTCCGTTTGCAAGTAGGAGTCGTTTGTAAGTTAGATGTTTGAAAGTAGGGTCCTGCCCTATATACTCAGCAGAAATTTGGGCCTTAGGTGTTGCTGTGGCCACAACACTGTAAGCCCTCACAGGGCCCTGCTGTGAAATATTAGATCAAGAATTGTAATTACATGCCCCTGTTGAACAGGAGCTGAAAAATTAGGCCTTAGGCACTGGTGCTGGTGCCACAACACTGCAACCCCTCACAGACACTCTAGTTGGAACGCAGGAACGAGCCCTGCTGCAAATTATTGCTTCAAAAATTGTAATTACACGCCCCTGTTAGACAGGGGCAGAAAAATTGGGCCTTAGGCACTGGTGCTGGTGCCACAACACTGCAACCCCTCACAGACACTCTAGTTGGAACGCAGGAACGAGCCCTGCTGCAAAGTATTGCATCAAAAATTGTAATTACACGCCCCTGTTAGACAGGGGCAGAAAAATTGGGCCCTAGGCACTGGTGCTGGTGCCACAACACTGCAACCCCTCACAGACACTCTAGTTGGAATGCAGGAACGAGCCCTGCTGCAAAGTATTACATCAAAAATTGTAATTACACGCCCCTGTTAAACAGGGGCTGAAAAATTGTGCCTTAGGCACTGGTGGTGGCGCCCAGAACCAAAAATGTTCTTACAAGCTATCAGCGTGATGATTGAGGAGGAAGAGGATAATTACTCAGGGATAGTCACTCAGCATCAGCATAGGCAGTCTTTGAAGGGATCTGAGATTTCAAAAAAAATTATTCGGTTACATCAGCATCAGGTGCTTGGTAGCTGGTGGTGATCCAAGACTCATTCATTTTTATGAAGGTCAGCCGATCGACCGAGTCGGTGGACAGACGCACCCTGTGATCGGTTACCACGCCTCCAGCAGCACTGAATGTGCGTTCCGAAAGAACGCTGGATGCAGGACAGGCCAGTAGCTCAATTGCATACTGTGCAAGCTCTGGCCAGTGATCCATCCTCAAGACCCAGTAACCCAGAGGATTTTCGGTGGGAAAGGTGTCCAAGTCTGATCTTGCCCCTAGGTATTCCTGCACCATGTAAAACAGACGCTGGCGATGGTTGCTGGAACCGATCATACCTTGGGGCTGCGGACCAAAAAATTGTCTGAACGCATCGGTCAGACGGCCACCTTCTCCACCGCTCCTTCTTTGACTGACCGAAGCCTCAGCAACACGTTGTCCAGAAACAGGAGTTTGTAACCTCCCAGTCTCTGGGAACGCGTTGCACAGACCTTTCTGCAAGGCCTCCCGAAGATGTTTCATCCTCTGCTCCCTCTGCGATGGCAAGATAAGGTCCGCAACCTTACCCTTGTAACGTGGATCAAGGAGGGTTGCCAGCCAGTATTGGTCCTTCTCCTTGATACCACGAATACGAGGATCCTTACGCAGGCTTTGCAGGATCAGGGAGGCCATGCAGCGTAGGTTTGCTGAGGCATTCGGTCCGGAGTCCTCTGGGTCACTAAGAACGACATGGTCCGCAGCCACCTCCTCCCAGCCACGTACAAGTCCATGTGTTTCTTGGGACTGATCCCTTAAAGACTGCTGCTGATGCTGAGTGCCAGGCTCCACCTCCATACTGACACAATCTTCCTCCTCCTCCTCTTCCTCCTCGTCCTCTTCCTGTGTGATCGGCGGGCACGCAGGAACACTGTCTGGATAAAGGGGGCCTTGAGAGCTAAGGAAGTCCTCCTCTTCCTGCCTCTGTTCTGCCTCAAGTGCCCTGTCCATTATTCCACGCAGCGTGTGCTCCAACAGGTGGACAAGGGGGACAGTGTCACTGATGCATGCACTGTCACTGCTCACCATCCTCGTGGCCTCCTCGAATGGTGACAGGACAGTGCATGCATCCCTGATCATGGCCCACTGGCGTGGGGAAAAAAAACCAAGCTCCCCTGACCCTGTCCTGGTGCCATAGTCGCACAGGTACTCATTGATGGCCCTCTGCTGCGTGTGCAGCCGCTGCAGCATGGCCAACGTTGAGTTCCACCTGGTGGGCATGTCACAGATTAGGCGGTTCTTGGGCAGGTTAAACTCCTTTTGGAGGTCCGTCAGCCGAGCACTGGCATTATATGACCGGCGGAAATGCACACAGACTTTCCTGGCCTGCCTCAGGACATCCTGTAAGCCCGGGTACCTGCCCAAGAACCGCTGCACCACCAAGTTAAGGACGTGAGCCAAACAGGGCACATGGGTCATTTGTCCCTGTCGGAGGGCAGAGAGGAGGTTGGTGCCATTGTCGCAAACCACCATTCCTGCCTTAAGTTGGCGTGGCGTCAACCACCTCTGAACCTGCCCCTGCAGAGCTGACAGAACCTCTGCCCCAGTGTGGCTCCTGTCCCCCAAGCACACCAGCTCAAGCACCGCATGGCATCTTTTGGCCTGCGTACTTGCGTAGCCCCTTGAACGCCTACGGAGCACCGCTGGTTCCGAGGAAGAGGCCATGGAGGAAGAAGAAGAGGAGGGGGTGGAGGAGAGAGGTGTGTCACAATCAGCATTTTGGAGGCGTGGTGGCGGAACAACCTCCAACACTACTGCACCTTGTCCTGCATCCTTCCCAGCTGCCAGCAGAGTCACCCAATGCGCCGTGAAACTTAGGTAACGTCCCTGTCCATGCCTGCTGGACCATGAGTCAGCGGTAATATGCACCTTACCGCTGACCGCCCTGTCCAGCGAGGCATGGACATTGCCTTCCACATGCCGGTAGAGAGCCGGAATCGCCTTCCGTGAGAAAAAGTGGCGTTTGGGTACCTGCCACTGAGGAACCGCACATTCCACAAACTCACGGAAGGGGGCAGAGTCTACCAACTGAAAAGGCAGCAGTTGAAGTGCTAGCAATTTTGCCAAGCTAGCATTCAACCGCTGGGCATGTGGATGGCTGGGAGCAAACTTCTTTCGGCGGTGCAGCAGCTGGGGCAGGGAAATTTGCCTGGTACAATCTGACGTCGGTGTACCAAAAGCAGATTGCCCACAAGTACTTGGCTGTGACACACCTAATTCTACACCTTCATTCCTCTCACTGCAGGTCTCAGAGAGGACTGAAGGTCTAGTGGGGTTGGAAATCTCAGCTGATGAGGAGCAAGGAGAGATCCTCTTTGTTCTTTGGTGTGGGTCTTTTAGATACGCTTGCCAACTAACTGCATGGCAGGTCAACATATGTCTGGTCAAGCATGTGGTACCCAAGCGGGAGATATTTTGGCCACGCGAGATACGCTTGAGACATATGTTGCAAATAGCAGCGGTGCGATCTGATGCACTCGTCTCAAAAAAGGCCCACACCAAAGAACTTTTTGAATAACGCGCAGAGACTGCAGCGCCCTGCACATGTGGAGCTTTGGGGTGTGATGCAGTCAATGTGCTGCCCTTAGGCTGGCCCCTGGAGGGCATCCTGCCTCGTTGGTGATGTGCTGCCGCCTCCTCCTCCTCCTCCTCCTCCTCCTCCTCCTCCTCTCTCCTATCAGGCACCCACGTTGAGTCAGTGACCTCATCATCCCCTCCCTCCTCATCACTGGAGCAAACCTGGCAGTATGCTGCAGCAGGGGGAGCATGACTGCCAGATTGCTGTCCTTCTTGGGCACCCCCTCTGTCCGCGCTCATGTTACTGCCTTCATCGAGCTCAGTATCGTCATCAGAGCCTTCCAAACGCTGGGCATCCTCCTGGAGCATGTACCCAACACTGTGGTCAAACAGTTCGAGGGAATCCTCATGAGGACATGGTGGAGCTAGGGAAGGAGTCACTGATGACATTGAGCTGAGGGAAGAGGCCGCTGCTTTGCCAGACAAAGCACCCTGGGCATGGGTGAGAGAGGATGAGGAGGATGAGGACGGCTTGGTCATCCACTCGACCAAGTCTTCCGCATGTTGCGGCTCAACATGGCCAGCTGCCGAAAAAAAGGCCAAGCGTGTCCCATGGCCACGTGCTGATGAGGATGCACCGTCTCCACGACCAGCACTAGACACAGAGCCTGCTTGCCCTCTCTTATTGGCTTGTGACTGTCTGCCTCTCCTTCTTGGCCTTCCAGACATACTAATGGCCTGTAGCTGCACTAAGCTGGGATAGAACACCTGTAATTTTCTTCAAGTAGCTTTATATACTGTAACCAGACAAGCCTGCCTGTCAGTAGGAAGATAACAGGAACGGATCTAGCTGAACACTGTGAGCAGGACGCACTGTACTAAATGTAAATAGTCTAGCTGCCTGACCGTGGTACTAATAGGATCAAATAGAACACCTGTAATTTTCTTCAGGTAGCTTTATATACTGTAACCAGACAAGCCTGCCTGTCAGTAGGAAGATAACAGGAACGGATCTAGCTGAACACTGTGAGCAGGACGCACTGCACTAAATGTAAATAGCAGGTACGGATCTAGCTGAACACTGTGAGCAGGACGCACTGCACTAAATGTAAATAGCAGGAACGGATCTAGCTGAACACTGTGAGCAGGACGCACTGCACTAAATGTAAATAGCAGGAACGGATCTAGCTGAACACTGTGAGCAGGACGCACTGCACTAAATGTAAATTGCAGGAACGGATCTAGCTGAACACTGTGAGCAGGACGCACTGCACTAAATGTAAATAGTCTAGAAGATAACAGGAACGGATCTAGCTGAACACTGTGAGCAGGACGCACTGCACTAAATGTAAATAGCAGGAACGGATCTAGCTGAACACTGTGAGCAGGACGCACTGCACTAAATGTAAATAGCAGGAACGGATCTAGCTGAACACTGTGAGCAGGACGCACTGCACTAAATGTAAATTGCAGGAACGGATCTAGCTGAACACTGTGAGCAGGACGCACTGCACTAAATGTAAATAGTCTAGAAGATAACAGGAACGGATCTAGCTGAACACTGTGAGCAGGACGCACTGCACTAAATGTAAATAGCAGGAACGGATCTAGCTGAACACTGTGAGCAGGACGCACTGCATTAAATGTAAATAGTCTAGATAGAAGATAACAGGAACGGATCTAGCTAAACTGAATACAGTGTATATATATATATGCAACACCTGGGATGCATATATATACACAATACACTGTAAGTGCAGCTAACTGACTGACTGTTCTGCCTAATCTATCTAACTCAAATCAAATGACACTGTCTCTCTCTCTCTCTATCTCTCAGCACACCGGAACACACACTACACAGGGCCGCCGTGCAGGCGGCCTTATATAGTGTGGGGTGTGTACTAAATCCCCTGAGCCATAATTGGCCAAAGCCACCCTGGCTTTGGCCAATTACAGCTCTCTCTACTGACGGCGCTGTGATTGGCCAAGCATGCGGGTCATAGTGCATGCTTGGCCAATCATCAGCCAGCAATGCACTGCGATGCCGCAGTGAATTATGGGCCGTGACGCGCCACACGAATTTAGCGCGAACGGCCCATAACGTTCGCAATTCGGCGAACGATCGAACAGCCGATGTTCGAGTCGAACATGGGTTCGACTCGAACACGAAGCTCATCCCTAGTTGTGGGATATTCCTGATTTAGAGAATTATGACTGGGATTATGTATGTGACTTTCCCTTTCGATCCTTGGTCCCATAAGAGACCGTTTGATTCAATTTAAATTGGTGCATAGAGCCTACTTTACGCCAAACCGACTTCATAAGATGAATCCTATGTGCTCTTCCGATTGTTGATGGTGTGGTGTGGCTCTGGGAGACTTCTCAAACAT
Organism: Aquarana catesbeiana; assembly: GCF_042186555.1. Lineage (NCBI taxonomy): Eukaryota > Metazoa > Chordata > Amphibia > Anura > Ranidae > Aquarana > Aquarana catesbeiana. The sequence goes on along the minus strand of NC_133328.1, from coordinate 31,592,713 downwards.
CTTCTGGACCTCTACATATAGTAGGTTTTTGGGTGGAGGTGGTGGCTTTGTTAAATTCCATTATATCCATGAATTCCAATAACAGGTTACCATTATATAGAGCTACCAACATGAACAGGGGTTGTTCCCGCAAGTATGATAAAATTTGGGCTAAGTGGCTGGCTAAGCCTTATACTGCCTCGGATACTCACATCAACTTTTGATATGATACTGTAATGCCGTGTACACACGAGCGGATTTTCAGTTGGAAAAAACTTGGATGTTTTTTCTGACAGAATTCCGCTCAAGCTTGCCTTGCATACACACGGTCACACAAAAGTTCTCTGAACTTTCCACTGTCAAGAATGCAGTGACGTACAACACTACGATGAGCCGAGAAAATGAAGTTCAATGCTTCCGAGCATGCGTCAAATTGTTTCCGAGCATGCATAGGAATTTTGCGCGTCGGAATTTGTACAGATGATCGCATTTTTTTCCTGACCGAAAAATAGAGAACATGCTCTCAATCTTTTGCAGCAAAAGACCGATGGAGCATACACACGGTCGCATTTTCCGACAAAAAGCTCTCATCTGAGTTTTGTGTGTACGCGGCATTAAATCTACTGCTGTACAGTTTACATAGATGCTGATATGAGCTGCTATAATTGCTTTTTATTTATTTATTTTTTTTTGGGGGGGGGGTTTGTTCTATATTGTTGAGTAGGTTGTCATTACGGAGACTGAAAGGACTCATACCTTAGTTATAATCTTTGATATCCTCCTATCCTGACTGCTGATTTTTATTTTAGATACGAGACTGAAAATGTGACCCGGTGAGGGTTTCAATGATGCATTTATATTCTGCTCAACGTTTATTGTGTTTTGTACTTTGTTTCTATTTGCGTTTTGTTGATTTAAAAATAATAAAAAGATTAAAAAAAATATATAAAAAAAAAATGATGCAGATGTAATTAGTATTATGAGGACACCAATTAGGTGAAATGACCATGTCTCAAGCTTGTCTCGTTGTACACCATCTACATACTGTATCAGGAGGACTTAAATGCCTTAAGTAAAACACAATTTTTATAATAATTAATAACAATTATTTTTTCATGCTATCAGTTTAGTCAAGTCATCTGAAAAGGGACCAGTGCTGATTCACTTAAATTTCTATGATAAAATATAGTGTTCATAACATTTCTTACTGAATGGTGGTATTATTTGTTGTTTCATATTTCTATTTTATTTTTCCACAGCCAAGCTGAAAATAATTTCTGCAAGATTTGTTATTTGTAAAATAGCGGCTGTTGGAGGGGCCAGTGACCCGTGTACAAGCGCGTAGATTTTACAGTTGTCAATCATCCTGACAGAGGCACGAGGCACACTTATCCCTGGCAATAAGAATAATGCTTATACTTCACAAATGCAATAATAACAATGGTAATGCTTTGCTAGATCTATCACTCTCAAGTGTCAATTGCTATTCATATTTAAACCATTTATCAGTACACATGAAAATGCATTATTTTAATTCCTGTATTTACATTAAGGGTGCATTGTGTACATATAATGGGCATTCAGTAGGATATGTTTGCAAAAGATTCCAATGAATCTTCATACGGATCCTACTTTACCCGTTAAACTGGTGTCAGCTTTGAAACACCTCTCTTTGAAGGAAAAGTATTGTGTTATTATCTGAGCATTCATTCTGTGCTGCATTTGTACTTGTTTTGCATTTTTTTTTTTATTATTTTGGATGTCACTTGTGTCATATTTGTCGTGATCATTATTCACATACACACTTGTGGCCACTAGAGGGGGAACTCATTTAAAATAGATGTAAACCGAAACTAAAAGACGATTGCTGAACTGTGTAATATAAACAATTAGCATAACAAAAAAAAAAAAGAATACTTGTATTTGCCATACATTGCTACATCTCAGTGCTGCTGACCTCATATCCCGCGTACACATGACCGGTTTTGCCGTTGGAATAACGGTTTTGCCGTTGGCGATCCCAAATTGCGAGATGTGAACGGGGCCTTATTGTGACCAGTTCTCCGATGGAATTCCATTCTTGCCTACACACGGTCAAACCAAAGTCCGATCAAAGTCCGACCGTCCAGAACGTGGTGACGTACAACACGTACAACGAGAGTAGAAAAAGGAAGTTGAATAGCCAGTAGCCAATAGCTTCCGTCTCGTACTTGCTTCAGAGCATGCGTCGTTTTTGATCCGTCGGAAGAGCACACAGATGATCGGTTTTCCCAATAGGAATTGGTTCCGTCGGATATATTTAGAACATGTTCTATTTCTAGGTCCGTCAGAATTTTCGAAAAAAAACATTCCGCTCGTGTGTATGCGGCTTTATAGTGTTTTTATGGCCATTTCCTGTCTACATGTACTTCAGCAACAGCTGCATGGCAAATCTGACAGCAGCAGCATGACATTCATTTTAGCCTTCAAATGCTTTAACCTTTAACTCTAATAGTCTTAGGCCCCAGTCACATATCTCGAGCGTTCCCACATATTTTGCGTGCCGCAGAGGGCCAGCCCATTCACTTGAATGGGCTGCCCTACACATGTTTTTTGCCCAAAAAGAAGTTCCTTCTCCTTTTTTCGGCAACAAGCTTTGTGCGATTTTTAAAGGCACATTTTGCTGCATGATCCTGTCGTGCGTAAATCGCAGTAGAATCTCGTTATTTTTGGGGGTACTATTAATAGATAATGGCCCCCAAACATGCACGATGCGTTGTGTTGCGATTGCCACACAATTAGGGATTGTGGGCAGAATCGCAGCGATTCTGCCTGCGATCCCAAATTGCGAGATGTGAACGGGGCCTTATTGTGACCAGTGTTGTAACCAGTGTTACAGTTGTGAACAGTAAAATCAGTCTGTATATGCAGTAAAGCATGCTTCTTATACTCACTGTGGAACCTAAGGGGTTAATCCCCTGCATTGTGTATAAAAGCTGTTTGATCCTGTCTTCTCTGATCCTCCCCTTCTTCCACAGTCCCCAAACCATCTCCGGATCATATAGAGCCTCGTGGACGCTCTGCGCATGCTCAGTTTGGTGTGTATTGCTAGGGAGTTTTTTTCTTGGGAAACCGCATGTGATCAGCACAGGGCCAATCAGCACTGTCCAGACAGAGGGTCAGGGGTCCTGCAGCCTCATAGGGCAGTCAGAGTAGAATGAAAACTTCTCCTACAAGCTTTAACCAGACACTGATAGAAGTAACAAGACTGCTATATACTGTTAATGAGAAAAGGTGTTTTGCAGTTTATATTGACTAAAATAATTGCATTTCCATGTTCTGTGTACTGTGGGGGATCAGATATAGTGAATACAGGCTCCTGGGTTTAGTAACACTTTAAGGCCTCATGCATATGGGCGGCATATTAAAAATACTCCTATGCACGCTGGATCTTTCTGCCAGGAGCTGGCAGAAAAATCCAGATACTAAAAATGCTAATTTGGAGTGTACTTACACACGTTTCATGTGCATGGCGTTTACAGACGTATGTACGTAAACTCATTCTATTGGCTAGAATATTCAGTTATTCTAGCCAACAGAATGCAATTATGCTTGTTTATGTGCGTTTAAACATAAAAAGCATGCTTTTCTGAGAATGTGATTTCTGGGGCATTTTTTTCTTATGCCCCTGATTGTCTCATGGAAGTACGTGCTTAAATGCCTGCATGTACATGGGCACATTTAGATACAATCTAAAATGCAGCTGCTTTTAAAGGCGTAAAAAAACAAAACAAAAAAAAAAACCCTGAAAGCAGGTTTATTTTTTCATCTGTGTGTGAGGCCTAAGGGCTTTTGCACACAGACACCTAAAACCTCCAAGAGGGGAAATCCAATAAGGCTACTTTCACACTGGGGCGGTGGGTGCGTCGGCAGTAAAGCGCTGCTATTTTTAGTGCCGGTATACCATGAATTTCGTGCTATTTGGCTGCTGGCGGGGCGCTTTTACCCAACCGCTAGTGGCCAAGAAAGTGTTAAAACCACCGTAAAATGCTGCTGCAGCAGTGATATGCCCCCGGTATAGCTGCGCTACCCCATTGATTTCAATGGGCAGAAGCGGTGAAGGAGTGGTGTATACACCGCTCCTTCACCGCTCCAAAGATGCTGCTAGCAGGACTCTTTTTTTTAGCGTCCTGCCAGTGCATAGCTCCAGTGTGAAAGCACTTGGGGCTTTCACATTGGAGAGACAGCAGTGGCTCTTTCAGGGCGCTTTGCAGGCGCTATTTTAAGCGCTGTAGCGCCTGTAAAGCGCCCCAGTGTGAAAGGGGCCTAAAGCTGATGCACCACTTTTTTGGTATGAATCCCTCTTGTTAATGTATTGCACCGAATTGGTTCTAGCAGCGAGTCGTACACCACGGTAGTTCTAAAATGCATCACTTTTATATTGCGCCGCATTGAATTTGCCACTTTTACATTGCATTGCATCAATGTGACACAATGGAAGGCTGTATTCACACAGCAACAGAGAGCAGTTGCAGCGGTTTACCACTGCAACAGCTCTCTGTTGCTGGCTGTGGTAAAGGGCAGTGGGGTACGTAATTCAGCCCATGCTCTCGCTTTTTTTTTTTTGGACAAACTTTATTTGAAATGTACAAAAGGTACACTTCATTCACCGCAATGTTCAGCAGTGCAATGCACTCTGTTGTTGTACATTGCTGTGCGATTCGACACAGGACATTTTATCGCAGGACACTGTGAATGGGGCACATAGAAAAACAATTGTTTCCTGTGTGTCTCTGCTGTGACAGACGTTTTACTGTGCGGTAAGACATCTGTCACCGCATATAGTGTGATTTAGCTCTAAAAGTGGAGTTAATTAACCTCTTGGCGCCGAGCGCACGCAAATATGCCGCCTCTCCGCTGGTGGGCCTTGGCACCATGCGGCCGAATATTTTCATGCAACGTTGCAAAACCAGCTGTGCCAAGAGCGTTGGACCTCATCTGGTGTGAACCAGCCCTAAGGGGTGTTCAGCCTCTCTATTTTTCCCGGTTACTATTTTCATTGAAAGTGGATTAGCGCCAGAAAAGGAAAATTACAGTAAGTATTTTAAACAATTTTCCATTTTCTTGGTGCCATTATGGCAGCATACTACCACATGTATGCTGCCATGGATTGGTTTCAGGAAAGGAAAACTACAGTAAGTATTTTAAACAATTTTCTGTTTTCCTGGCACCAACATGGCAGCATAATACCACATGTATGCTGCCATGGACTGGCGCCAGGAGAGAAAAATTATGGTAAGTATTTAAAACAATTTTACGTTTTCCTGGCACCAACATGAGCGTATACTACCACATGTATGCTGCCATGGATTGGCGCCAGGAAAAGAAAATTACGGTAAGTATTTTAAACAATTTTCTGTTTTCTTGGCACCAGCATGGCCGCATACTACCACATGTATGCTGCCAAGGATTGGCGCCAGGAAAGGAAAATGACGGTAAGTATTTTAAACAATTTTCCATTTTCCTGGCACTAACATGGCAGCATTCTACCACATGTATGCTCCCATGGATTGGTTTCAGGAAAGGAAAATTACGGTAGGTATTTTAAACAATTTTCTGTTTTCCTGGCACCAACATGGCAGCATACTACCACATGTATGCTGCCATGGATTGGTTTCAGGAAAGGAAAATTATAATAAGTATCTTAAACAATTTTCCATTTTCCAGGCACCAGCATGGCAGCATACTACCACATATATGCTGCCATGGATTGGCGCCAGGAAAAGAAAATTACCGTAAGTATTTTAAACAATTTTCTGTTTTCTTGGCACCAACATGGCCGCATACTACCACATGTATGCTGCCAAGGATTGGCGCCAGGAAAGGAAAATGACGGTAAGTATTTTAAACAATTTTCCATTTTCCTGGCACCAACATGGCAGCATACTACCACATGTATGCTGCCATAGATTGGCGCCAGGAAAGGAAAATTACAGTAAGTATTTGAAACAATTTTCTGTTTTCTTGGCACCAACATGGCTGCCTACTACCACATGTTTGCTGCCATGGATTGGTTTCAGGAAAGGAAAATTACAGTAAGTTTTGAAACAATTTTCTGTTTTCTTGGCACCAACATGGCAGCATACTACTACATGTTTGCTGCCATGGATTGGTTTCAGGAAAGGAAAATTACAGTAAGTATTTTAAACAATTTTCAATTTTCCAGGCGCCAACATGGCAGCATACTACCACCACATGTTTGCTGCCATGGATTGGCACCAGGAAAAGAGAATTACGCTAAGTATTTTAAACAATTTTCTGTTTTCTTGGCTCCAACATGGCAGCATACTACCACATGTATGCTGCCATAGATTGGCGCTAGGAAAGGAGAATTACAGTAAGTATTTTAAACAATTTTCTGTTTTCTTGGCACCAACATGGCTGCCTACTACCACATGTTTGCTGCCATGGATTGGTTTCAGGAAAGGAAAATTACAGTAAGTATTATAAACAATTTTCAGTTTTCCAGGCGCCAACATGGCAGCATACTACCACCACATGTTTGCTGCCATGAAATGGCTCAGAAAAAGAAAATTACGCTAAGTATTTTAAACAATTTTCTGTTTTCTTGACACCAACATGGCAGCATACTATCACATGTATGCTGCCATAGATTGGCACCAGGAAAGGAGAATTACAGTAAGTATTTTAAACAATTTTCTGTTTTCTTGGCACCAACATGGCTGCATACTACCACATGTATGCTGCCATGGATTGGCGCCAGGAAAAAAAATTACGGTGAGTATTTTAATAAATTTTCCCGTTTTTTGTCACCAGTACAGCAGCATACTACCACATTTATGCTGCCATGGATTGGTGCCATGAAATGAAAATTACGACAAGTATGTTAAACAATCTTCAGTTTTCTTGGTTCCAACCACATGTATGCTGCCATGGATTGGCGCCAGGAAAGAAGAATTACGGTAAGTATTTTAAACAATTTTCCATTTCCTTGGTGCCTACATGGAAACAGACTACCACATGTATGCTACCATAGATTGGTGCCAGGAAAGGAAAATTACAGTAAGTATTTTAAACAATTTTCTGTTTTCTTGGCACCAACATGGCAGCATACTACCACATGTTTGCTGCCATGGATTGGTTTCAGGAAAGGAAAATTACAGTAAGTATTTTAAACAATTTTCAGTTTTCCAGGCACCAACATGGCAGCATACTACCACATGTATGCTGCCATGTATTGGCGCCAGGAAAGAAAAATTACGGTAAGTATTTTAATAAATTTTCCAGTTTTCTGGCACCAATACAGCAGCATACTACCACATTTATGCTGCCATGGATTGGTGCCTTGAAATGAAAATCAGGACAAGTATGTTAAAGAATTTTCTGTTTTCTTGGCACCAACATGGCCGCATACTACCACATGTATGCTGCCAAGGATTGGCGCCAGGAAAGGAAAATGACGGTAAGTATTTTAAACAATTTTCCATTTTCCTGGCACCAACATGGCAGCATACTACCACATGTATGCTGCCATAGATTGGCGCCAGGAAAGGAAAATTACAGTAAGTATTTGAAACAATTTTCTGTTTTCTTGGCACCAACATGGCTGCCTACTACCACATGTTTGCTGCCATGGATTGGTTTCAGGAAAGGAAAATTACAGTAAGTTTTGAAACAATTTTCTGTTTTCTTGGCACCAACATGGCAGCATACTACTACATGTTTGCTGCCATGGATTGGTTTCAGGAAAGGAAAATTACAGTAAGTATTTTAAACAATTTTCAATTTTCCAGGCGCCAACATGGCAGCATACTACCACCACATGTTTGCTGCCATGGATTGGCACCAGGAAAAGAGAATTACGCTAAGTATTTTAAACAATTTTCTGTTTTCTTGGCTCCAACATGGCAGCATACTACCACATGTATGCTGCCATAGATTGGCGCCAGGAAAGGAGAATTACAGTAAGTATTTTAAACAATTTTCTGTTTTCTTGGCACCAACATGGCTGCCTACTACCACATGTTTGCTGCCATGGATTGGTTTCAGGAAAGGAAAATTACAGTAAGTATTATAAACAATTTTCAGTTTTCCAGGCGCCAACATGGCAGCATACTACCACCACATGTTTGCTGCCATGAAATGGCTCAGAAAAAGAAAATTACGCTAAGTATTTTAAACAATTTTCTGTTTTCTTGACACCAACATGGCAGCATACTATCACATGTATGCTGCCATAGATTGGCGCCAGGAAAGGAGAATTACAGTAAGTATTTTAAACAATTTTCTGTTTTCTTGGCACCAACATGGCTGCATACTACCACATGTATGCTGCCATGGATTGGCGCCAGGAAAAAAAATTACGGTGAGTATTTTAATAAATTTTCCCGTTTTCTGGCACCAGTACAGCAGCATACTACCACATTTATGCTGCCATGGATTGGTGCCATGAAATGAAAATTACGACAAGTATGTTAAACAATCTTCAGTTTTCTTGGTTCCAACCACATGTATGCTGCCATGGATTGGCGCCAAGAAAGAAGAATTACGGTAAGTATTTTAAACAATTTTCCATTTCCTTGGTGCCTACATGGAAGCAGACTACCACATGTATGCTACCATAGATTGGTGCCAGGAAAGGAAAATTACAGTAAGTATTTTAAACAATTTTCTGTTTTCCAGGCGCCAACATGGCCGCATACTACCACATGTATGCTGCCATGTATTGGCGCCAGGAAAGAAAAATTACGGTAAGTATTTTAATAAATTTTCCAGTTTTCTGGCACCAATACAGCAGCATACTACCACATTTATGCTGCCATGGATTGGTGCCATGAAATGAAAATCAGGACAAGTATGTTAAAGAATTTTCAGTTTTCTTGGTTCCAACATGGCAGCAGACTACCCCATGTATGCTGCCATGGATTGGCACCAGGAAAGAAGAATTACGGTAAGTATTTTAAACAATTTTCCATTTCCTTGGTGCCTACATGGAAGCAGACATGTATGCTGCAATGGATTGGCGCCAAGAAAGGAAAATTATGGTAAGTATTTTAATCAATTTTCTGGTTTCCTGGCACCAACATGGCAGCATGCTACCACATTTATGCTGCCATGGGTTGGCGCCAGGAAAGGAAAATTACGGCAACTATGTTAAACAATTTTCAGTTTTCTTGGTTCCAACATGGCAGCAGACTACCACATGTATACTGCCATGGATTAGCGCCAGGAAAGGAAAATTATGGTAAGTATTTTAAATGATTTTCCTGTTTACCTTCAGTTCTGCTTTAATAAAATTGTTTATTTGAAGCTGTCAAAAAAAAATAAAAAATGAAAAAATGCAATGAAAAGACAAATTTTTTCCTTTTTTTTCCTTAATTGTAAAATACTTAACATTTCGAATACGCTGCCTTGAAAACTTTCCTGCGAGGTGACGGCACTCTTTCTTGAAGGGCAGCTAAAAACTTGTTAACTGAAATGAATGAGAAAAATGCAGCCGATTGAAGTTAAGCTGTGACTAGACGGGCAAAGGCGACACCTTGCTCTGTTATTCTCAGGTGTAGCCTGGTAACCCTCTGTGTTTTTTTGCACCTATCTGTTCAAAGACGTAACCGGACAAGCAGAGCATCCCGTCCGGGGGAGAAGAATGCAATCAAGACTTTTTGGAATTCGCTGTCGAGGCACGCTTTTTACTGAAAGGCGTCCGCTGATCTAACCTCGCGCTGAATGCACCCAGTGCCCCGTTTACTGAGATCTCAAGAGCTCAGAGTTTTTGAAGATTAGGCATCGTGGCTTGAGGTTATCATGAGCTTAAGAGATTTCAGACATACCTTTTTTAGATTTTGCGTGGGAATTAAGGGATAAATCTATTGCTAAGAGGTTTCTTTCAAATATTAAACCCCCCGAGGCTTAAGAACCAGGTAAACATGTCTGACACGGCACTGCCCTATCAGCTCACGGGTCACGCTGTCTGTACTGCCAAGACAAAATGTAAATGGATATGTCTATAGTGTGCTAAAAAAGCTTAGGGCCTCCAGCTGTTGCTAAACCTTTCTGGTCCCGTGGTGGAATAAGGTGGGACTTTCTATAATTGAAAGATGTTTTGTATAAAATGGCAAGGCAAAAATGTTTTATTTTCTGGAGTGTTGTTTAATGTTTTGGCCTGTAGGTGTCATTGTTGTGCATGGAGTGTATGGAGTCTTAGATTTTATTCTTTTAGGTTTCCATGTCAGGTGTGACACATGAACTCTCTAAGGGTGTCTAAGCACAGGTGTTATTTCCTGAAAGTAAAACCTTCTTCATCGGGAGCACAGTCAGAAAATAAGTGTATGAAATGTTAATGGTACATCCCGGGTGCACGGACACACTCTCTGTTCACCATAGAGGGTCTCATTTACATATCTAGGGGGCAGTGGGTTTTCTCTTAGAAAATGCCTTTTTTTCTTGCATGGTTTATTAGGGCAGGTAAGGGCAATGTTTCTCAACCTGTTTTCGTCATGGCACTCTTTGAAAGTATGGTAAATATCTGGGGACCCCAGTAAAAAAAGAGGGGCCTCACTTCATATCAGAGTCCCCCATCACAGCAGAAGCCCCCCCTCCACAAGTCCTCAGAACCCCCCCCCCCCCCTCATCCAACTCAGTGTCCACAGCCACTCTCTTTCACATGAGAGACCTCAACTCCACCCCTCCACTTCAGTGTCTTTAGTCCCCCCCCTTGCAGATCAGAGTCTTTAACTCCCCCCCCACTTCACATCAGAGTCCTCAACCCCTCTCTTTCACACCGGAGTCCTCAGCCCCCCCCCCCCTTCACATCAGATTCCTCAGTCCCTTCTTTTTTCAAATGAGTCCCCAGCTCTCCCATTAGAGTCCTTAGCTGCTGCTTTCACTTAAGAGGCCTCAGCCCCCCCTTCACTTCGGAGTCCCTAGCTCCCCCCCTTTTACATAAGAGTCTTCAGTCTCCCCCCCCCCTTCTAGACCAGTCCTCAGTCCCTCCCTTTCACATCAGTGTCCTCAGCCCCTCTATATCACATAGGAGACCTAATTCCCCCTTCACATCAGAGTCCTTAGCCCCCCCCTTTCACGTCAGATTCTTCAGTCTCCCCCCCCACCCCATCACGTAAGAGTCCCTGCCTCCCCTTTTTCTTTTTTTTTTATGAAACAAAAGTTTTTTGTTTGTACAGACTAGTCATACAGAGTAACTGTACAGTGTGTTGTTCACAATGTAAAGAATCTTACATCTCAATAATCTGCATATAAAAAAACAAACAGCATAAATATAACAGGTAATGCCGGTGTCTATTTTTCCCCCTATAAGCAGATAACCATTTATTATTTACATGAACCCATCGACAATTTAGAAGAGAGGGGTTAACTTGTGCTAGCATGTAAAATGACAAACAGTCTATGTGGTACAAGTTGAAGAGGATTGTAACCATCTATCCCAGATTTTATTGTACTTCGTCGGGCACCCTCTATTTGTGTAAATCACCTTTTTGTAGGGTAAGGTGTTGTTGATTTCGGCAAGCCAGGCAGTTAACGTAGGGGCAGCCATCTGATCCAGTTTCGGGCTATTAACTTTCTAGCTGTGAATAGTGTTTCATGCAAAAACTGAAGCGTAAATTTATGTATTCCATCCTCAGGAAATAAGCCCAACAGGCACTGTCTAGGATCCAGGGACACAGGTGAGCCCATTTGGTCATGTAGAAACTGGACAACCTGTGACCAGTATCCCTGGATCCGAGGGCACCGCCAGATGATGTGATCAAAGGTGCCAACTGAGATCAGGCACCTGGGACACATAGCACTGCGGGAGTGGCAAAACTTAGCTAGGCGTTGTGGAGTCATGTATGCCCTATGCGTGATATAAGTTTGCGTGAGTCTGTCGGACAGTTTGGAGGATACCAACTTAGGGGTCTCCAACACTTCACCCCAGTCCTCATCCTCCAGTTCTCCCACAGTGTCTACCCACTTCTGCTTGATAGAGTATGCTAGTTTTGTTGCAGGTGGCATGGTGAGCATATTGTAAAAGAGAGATATGAGTTGGCGTGGTTCTTCCCGATATATCACCTCCAGTACATCTATGGAGGATAAAGTAGGATATGTATCCATAAACTGAGTGCGAAGTGCATGACGCACCTGAAAGAAGCGAAAAAGCATGTAATTTGGGAGGTTGAATTCTGCTTTCAACTGATCACATGTTTTAATTCCTCCATTATGGAGAACATAGGAAGCAGATAAATACCCTGAGATATCCATATGGTGGGGTCAGGTACCTGGAGGAGCTCCAGGAGGAGTTTATTATACCACAATGGGGTGTTGTCATGAAATACAGGGCATTCCATCTTGGAGGCCACCAGGTCCCAAATACTTTTGTGCTGAAATGAGAGTCCAGAGCGATTTGGATAGACCATCGAGCCCTCCAGCCCTCTCGGTACATCAAAAAATGGGTGTGGGAGTCGTGAGTCTGCTGAGTTGCATACCAGGGCCAAGTATCTATATTTATCTGACTTGTCTATGTGATATAGATGGGAGAGCTGTGCTGCCAAGTAATAAGTCCCAAAATCTGGTACTTCAAGGCTCCCTAATGTCGTTGGACACTGTAGGGCCTTCCATGAAAGTTTGTGCCTACCTGGTCCCCATACGAAGGATTGCAGAAGTGTAGCCATGATTTTAAAGTATTTAACCACGTCAATACAGGACATTTATACACCCTTCCTGCCCAGACCAATTTTTAGCTTTCAGCGCTCTCACACTTTGAATGCCAATTACTCAGTCATGCAACACTGTACCCAAACAAAATTTTTATCATTTTTTTCATACAAATAGAGCTTTCTTTTGGTGGTATTTAATCACCACTGGGTTTTTTATTTTGTGCGACATAAGTGAAAAAAGATCGAAAATTTTGAAAAAAAAACACTTTCTTTTCTTTTCTATGATAAAATTTAGCAAATAAGTCATTTTTGTTCATAAATTTAGGCCAAAATTTATACTGCTACATCTCTTTGGTAAAAATAACCCAAATTAGTGGATATTGAGGCATTATGAGTCTTTTGAACGGTTAATTTTTTTTACACAAGTCTTCAGAAAACGTGGAAAGAAAATGAAAATCTTTTTTTTTTTTTTACTCGGTTACTCTGATGGGCTGGTGGTGACAAGTACTCGGTTACTCTGATGGGCTGGTGACAGGTACTTGGGTACTCTGGTGGGCTGGAGATAGATACTGGGTACTCTGATGGCCTGGTGACAGGTACTCGGGTACTCTGATGGACTGGTGACAGGTACTCGGGTACTCTGATGGACTGGTGACAGGTACTCGGGTACTCTGATTGCCTGGTGACAGGTACTCGGGTACTCTGATGGCCTGGTGACAGGTACTGAGGTACTCTGATGGGCTACAGATAGGTACTTGGGTACTCTGATGGGCTGGTGACTAGTACTCGGGTACTATGATGGGTGGTGACAGGTACTTAGATGGGCAGTGGCAGGTACTCAGATGGGCTGTGACAGGTACTCAGATGAACTGTGTCAGATACTCAGATGGGCTGTGACAGGTGCTCAGGCACTCGTGTACTCAGATGAACTGTGACAGGTACTCAGGTACTCGGGTACTCAGATGGACTGTGACAGGTACTCGGGTACTCGGGTACTCAGATGAACTGTGACAGGTACTCAGATGGACTGTGACAGGTACTCGGGCACTCAGATGAACTGTGACAGGTACTCAGGTACTCAGATGAACTGTGACAGGTACTCGGGTACTCATATGGGCTGTGACAGGTACTCGGGTACTCAGATGGACTGTGACAGGTACTCGGAAACTCAGATGGGCTGTGACAGGTACTCGGGTACTCAGATGAACTGTGACAGGTACTCAGGTACTCGGATATACTATGACAGGTACTCGGGTACTCAGATTGGCTGTGACAAGTACTTAGTTACTCTGGTACTCAGGTATACTGTGACAGGTACTCGGGTACTCAGATGGGCTGTGACAGGTACTTAGTTACTCGAGTACTCAGATGGGCTGTGACAGGTATTTAGGTACTCAGATGGACTGTGACAGGTACTCGGGTACTCAGATGAACTGTGACAGGTACTCGGGTACTCAGATGGACTGTGACAGGTACTCGGGTGCTCAGATGAACTGTGGCAGGTACTCGGTTACTCAGATGGACTGTGACAGGTACTCGGGTACTCAGATGGACTGTGACAGGTACTTGGGTGCTCAGATGAACTGTGGCAGGTACTTGGTTACTCAGATGGACTGTGACAGGTACTCAGGTACTCAGATGGGCTGTGACAGGTACTCGGGTACTCAGATAGGCTGTGACAGGTACTTTGATGGGTTGTGACAGTCCTCTTTATTAGGGGGGGCATCAGTGTGTGTTGGTATACACTGTGAGTGGTAACGAGATGTTACCGCAATCTCCTTCTCACACATGATCGGTGTGTGTGAGGAGGAGAACCCGGTAACATCTCGTTACTGCGGTTTGTTGACATTCTGTGACCGGCTGTGATTGTACACAGCCTATGCTAGCCTAGGCTGTATACAGAGGCCCAACATTAACGTAGTACCTTTAGGCCTTCTAGGAGCATAAATTACACATCTCATTTCATTCCTACCTATCACACTTTTGAAGGTTCTTGAGCACCAGAACAGTGGAATTACCCACAAAATGACCCCATTTTGGAAAGCAAACACCCCAACGTGTATTCTATGAAGCATGGGCTGCAGATAGGTACTCGGTTACTCTGATGGGCTGGTGACGGGTACTCGGTTACTCTGATGGGCTGGTGGTGACAAGTACTTGGTTACTCTGATGGGCTGGTGACAGGTACTTGGGTACCCTGATGGGCTGGAGATAGATACTTGGGTACTCTGATGGCCTGGTGACAGGTACTCGGGTACTCTGATGGCCTGGTGACAGGTACTCGGGTACTCTGATGGCCTGGTGACAGGTACTTGGGTACTCTGATGGCCTGGTGACAGGTACTCTGATGGGCTACAGATAGGTACTTGGGTACTCTAATGGGCAGGTGACTGGTACTTGGGTACTCTGATGGGTGGTGACAGGTACTTAGATGGGCAGTGACAGGTACTCACATGGGCTGTGACAGGTACTCAGATGAACTGTGTCAGATACTTAGATGGGCTGTGACAGGTGCTCAGGTACTCGTGTACTCAGATGAACTGTGACAGGTACTCAGCTACTCGGGTACTCAGATGGACTGTGACAGGTAATCAGGTACTCGGGTACTCAGATGAACTGTGACAGGTACTCAGATGGACTGTGACAGGTACTCAGGTACTCAGATGGACTGTGACAGGTACTCGGGCACTCAGATGAACTGTGACAGGTACTCAGATGAACTGTGACAGGTACTCGGGTACTTAGATGGGCTGTGACAGGTACTTGGTTACTCAGATGGACTGAGACAGGTACTTGAGTACTCAGATGAACTGTGACAGGTACTCGAGTACTCAGATGGGCTGTGACAGGTACTCAGGTACTCAGATGGACTGTGACAGGTACTCGGGTACTCAGATGAACTGTAACAGGTACTCGGGTACTCAGATGGGCTGTGACAGGTACTTTGATGGGTGGTGACAGGTCCTCTTTATTGGGGGGGCAATCAGTGTGTGTTGGTATACACTGTGAGCGGTAACGAGATGTTACTGCAATCTCCTTCTCACACACGATCAGTGTGTGAGGAGGAGAACCCGGTAACATCTCGTTACTGCGGTTTGTTGATATTCTGTGACCGGCTGTGATTGTACACAGCCTAGCCACATACAGAGCCCCAACATTGAAGTAGTACCTTCAGGCCTTCTAGGAGCTTAAATTACACATCCCATTTCATTCCTACCTATCACACTTTTGAAGGTTCATGAGCACCGGGACAGTGGAATTACCCACAAAATTACCCCATTTTGGAAAGCAAACACCCCAACGTGTATTCTATGAAGCATGGGCTGCAGATAGGTACTCAGTTATTCTGATGGGCTGGTGACAGGTACTCGGTTACTCTGATGGGCTGGTGGTGACAAGTACTTGGTTACTCTGATGGGCTGGTGACAGGTACTTGGGTACTCTAATGGGCTGGAGATAGATACTCGGGTACTCTGATGGCCTAGTGACAGGTACGCGGGTACTCTGATGGCCTGGTGACAGGTACTCGGGTACTCTGATGGCCTGGTGACAGGTACTCGGGTACTCCGATGGCCTGGTGGCAGGTAATCGGGTACTCTGATGGCCTGGTGACAGGTACTCAGGTACTCTGATGGGCTACAGATAGGTACTTGGGTACTCTGATGGGCAGGTGACTGATACTCGGGTACTCTGATGGGTGGTGACAGGTACTTAGATGGGCAGTGACAGGTACTCAGATGAACTGTGTCATATACTCAGATGGGCTGTGACAGGTGCTCAGGTACTCGTGTACTCAGATGAACTGTGACAGGTACTCAGCTACTCGGGTACTCAGATGGACTGTGACAGGTACTCAGGTGGACTGTGACAGGTACTCAGGTACTCAGATGAACTGTGACAGGTACTCGGGTACTCAGATGGGCTGTGACAGGTACTCGGGTAATCAGATGAACTGTGACAGGTACTCAGGTACTCGGGTACTCGAATATACTGTGACAGGTACTCGGGTACTCAGATGGGCTGTGACAGGTACTTAGTTACTCGGATACTCAGATGGGCTGTAACAGGTATTTGGGTACTCAGATGGACTGTGACAGGTACTTGGTACTCAGATGAACTGTGACAGGTACTCGGGTACTCAGATGGACTGTGACAGGTACTCGGGTACTCAGATGAACTGTGACAGGTACTCGGGTAGTCAGATGGGCTGTGACAGGTACTCGGGTACTCAGATGAACTGTGACAGGTACTCGGGTACTGAGATGGGCTGTAACAGGTACTTGGGTACTCAGATGGGCTGTGACAGGTACTTTGATGGGTGGTGACAGGTCCTCTGTATGTATGTAATGTACAATATAGTGTATATAGTGCAGCAGTATATAATGTACAATATAGTGTATATAGTGCAGGAGTGTGTAATGTACATGTGACACCCTCCTAGATAGGTGCTAGAGTGTAGATAGTTCATTTGGTGGTCTCCTGCTTAACAGGAGATCTATATATATTATCTACTTAACAGAAAGTTTTAATTGTTTAGTGGAGGTATCCTGTGTGACTCACAGTGCTGCTGTTGCTGTGATTGGCTTCTCTGTATCCAGGCAGCTTTGGAAAGTGCTGAATAAACAGGAGTGGCTCAAGCAGAGCAGCAGCATGAATGTGAATACCCCCTCAGCCAATTACAGGGAGTGGTGCCCCTGAGCATGCTGGGTGCTGGTATTTATATTTGGTGAGCACATGGGATCAGGGTCTTCTTCCAGAGAGAGAGGTCCAGGTGGGGAGGGGGCCTGCTGCCCCTCCTTAGCACAGGCTGCCGTGCAGCCTCAGGTGGGTGGCCTGAGAGCCTGAATACTGAATGCTGAAACCCAGGGTTCTCCTGAGAGCTGACGGCGGGAGGATGTCCATGGATCCTGTCTGGTATCACAGAGGAAGGGAAGCTGCAAGAAGGGCCTTGTAAATACAGACCCCCTTGAAGGGATCCTAGGGACTGGTGTTGCTAAATCCCCCTCTGGGTGCTAGAAGTCAGCAGGTGGGTGTAGGCTAAAGGGGACACTGGTGGGTGTCTTGAAGAGTAAGGTTCTTCTAAGTCCTTCTACTAGCAAGAGGCATTGCTCCATTCTGTACCATCTGTTACTCAGTTCTACCGAGAAAGCTGTCCTCAATTGTGCATAGTTTAATTGGAGTATCCCACTCTACCCCCTTCTCCTATCCAAGTTCCTAAACTAGGAGAGGAGTGCGGAGAATACGGTGGCAGGTAGTATGTGCAGGAAAGGAGTGCATAGTATATAGCAGGGGGTAGTATGTGCAGGAGAGGAGTTCTGAGTGTACGGTGACAGGTAGTATGTGTGGGAAAGGAGTGCAGAGTATACGGCGGCGGGTAGTATGTGCAGGAGGGGAGTTCTGAGTGTATGATGGCAGGTACTATATGCAGGAGAAGAGTGCAAAGTATACAGCAGCAGGTAGTATGTGCAGGAGAGGACTACAGAGAGGAGTGCAGAATGTACAGCGACGGGTAGCATGTGCAGGAGAGGATTGCACTCCACATGCTTCCACTCACCTTTGCACCCCTCCTCTTTGCTAATGTTTGCACTCCAAACTGTAATCCCTTCTCTGTTACCTTTGGACACCTCCCCCCCAATCCATCTGCTCACCTTTTAAGTACAGGCTGATGGCAGCCAGGGCCTGTTTACATCCCCAATGTCAGCAGCATTCAGCAGAGGTGATGGTGGACTGGGGGTCAGGGGAGTTTGCTATACCTATGAAAGCGCAATGTACATATCAATGCACCCACCATTTACATATCATTGCTTCCTGCCGCCCTGCTATTTACATATCAATGTTGTCTGCCCCCCCCCCCCCCCCCCCACACACACACACACACAATTCACATAACAATCATGAGCAGGGTTGGGCAGCATTAGTGACTCACTGGACTGGGCCTATTTTATGGTAGGGGCCTGGAGCTACAGCTCCAAGGGCCCCTATGTTAATCTGGCCCTGACTCCTTTATATGTCTTTCACCTGTTAATATCATTATTATACAGTGTTTATACAGAATCATCGGTTTGTGCAGCTCTTTGCAAAATAAGGATGACAGTACAGAGACAATAGTGCTTTAAAATTGTTCTTTAATTCTGATTGTTAGCTCTCCTTGTTGCATTTTTGTTCTTATTATTGGGATTTTTTTTGTGTTTCATATTATTTTGTGGTTGATTTGGATCAGTGGTCACTTTTAGCTGCTGCTGCAAAACCCCCCTTTATAAAACATGCAGAATTTTTTTCTGAGTTTTTTTTTTTTTTTATTGATAGGTCATTTTTTAGGTTTGAGGTCCTGAAAGCACAGCAATTACTTGTTACTTGTTATTAACCAGTTCTTGGGGCTACCTTTTGTTTGCAGCACATTGCTAGTTTAAAAGAAAAAAACTATGTACAAGAACAGTAAAATTAAAAATAATGGTGCGCTTAATGGTGCACAGGAAGGTATGACTTTTTAAAAATATTTTCATATGCACTAATTTGTTTATACATAGCAGTGCACAAGTAATTTACACAAATGAGTACAAGAACAGTGAGCACCTAAGCCACACCACCTTATATTACTCACATTCACCTCACCCCCTTTTCCTGTAGGTAAATAAAAGTTAGGCATATACCAGTTAGGCCTATTATCTCCAATTAAAACTGTAATACTGCTTGCCAATTCACACTAATGCATCCTCAACTGTATTTTTATTCTTGTAGTAAAGCCCCATTTGGTCATATCTGACCGCAGCTGCATGGGCTTAGGGGGTGGATAGGCAGGCTCTATATGAACTCTGATTCTTATCTTTAACTGAGATCATGTGAACAAATGCCTAGGTACTTAACTACCCATTATGAAAGCTTAGAACATATTTTTCTATGAAGCAGGTAAGTATTACAAGACTTTTTATAACTGTTTGTTATTGTAAGGAGGTATAAATGAACATGGGTTTTACCTAAAAGTCTACATGAATGCTGTGTTAATGCCAAGTCTATACAAACAGCTAAATACATGGGTACTTACAACCTTGTCTCAAAATATCACCCAAACTGTTCTCTCCACTCCTCCCAAGTCCTCCTGCTCTCCAGCTTCCCAGTCATGATTTCCCACGCTTGCCTCCAGGACTTCTCCAGAGCCTCTCCCATTCTCTAGAACTCTCTACCCCAATCTGCCTGGCTATTACCTAATCTATCCACTATCTATCTATTTAGGTGATCCCTGAAAACTCACCTGTTCAGGGGGATCTATCCTGCCTCCACTTAAAAACTGTATTCTACTTTCCCCATCAACTCATCCCTCACAATTTTGACCTTTCATATCCTTTGTCCCCCAATTTTGGATTGTAAGCTCTCACAAGCAGGGCCCTCCTAATCCTCTTGTATTGAATTATAGTGTAGTTGATTTACTAAAGGGAAAAGGGTTGTGCTCTTTGCAAAATGCATTTGCTCCAGAGCTCAGTAAATGAGCAGAAACTCTGCTGACTTCCATCATCCAATCATGTGCAAGAGAAAATGCTGTTTTTTAAAAATTTTCTTACACGTGATTGAGTACTCTTTACAAAGTGAAGCTTTACCTCATTTACTAAGCTCTGTAGCAACTGCACTTTCCAAAGTGCACAGTCTATTTGCCTTAAGTAAATTAACCCCTATGACAGCTCTGCCCCCCTTTTTTAGTGAAGAAGTTGGCTTATCCGAAATTCCCCTTATTAGCCTGCTGGACATAGTTCATTGTTTAACAAACAAATTTGTTGGGACCAACATGGAATACACACAACTCGATTGTGGCAGTGAACCTCAACCTCATCCCTATTAGGGCTTATTTACACTTGCTTCGTCTTCAACACACGTTATAGCGCCTACTGCTTCAACATGCTTTTATGATGTGTTTTTGATGCTTTGGTGAGGCTTTGGGGCTCATTTACACTTGCTTCAGCTTCAACAAGGCTTCCACAAGGCTTCGGACAGGCTTTGTTAAAGCTCTCTGAACGCTAGTCAAAGCTCCTGTCACTAAATAAAATGGTTAGCTTACAGTCCTGTTTACACCTGCTTTTGCTTTGCTTTGCTTTGCTTCGGCTTAGCTTCAAAAATTATACACCATGTAGTGGTGCTTCAAAGTGTCTTCAAAGCCTCCATAGAAGTCTATGGCAAGATGGTTAAGTGCAATTCCCAAAAAAAGAATTCATGAGAGTAAAACGCAATTGCGCCAAAAAAGAGGATTATGACATACAGGCTAAGATTTTATCAGATAGATTTGAAGAAAAAGATTACAATTCCAAAGATCTAGTAAAAACCAGGTTAGCAGTAGGAGATATGAAGTGAGAGGATCTTTTAAAGAAGAAAAAAGTACATGAAAGGGACTTTGGAGTCACTTTCATGACTGGTTTCACAGTCCAACACAAACAAATAGAAAAAATGATTTGTAAGCATTGGCCTCTGTTGTTAAAGGATGCCGATCTGAATAAGATATTACCAGGTAGACCACAGTTTATCTATACCAAGCCCCCCACTTTATGTCTAAAATTCGCACCTAATGTAGACCCACCCAAGATGGTATGTACATTCTTGGATCAAGTGAGTTTTTTCAGTTGTGGAAGGTGTGTAATATGTAGGACTTCCAGATACAGGGTAAGGAACACAACACATTTCACTGCTCACTCTTCTGGTGAGTCCTTTAAAATCAGGAAGTTCATTACTTGTGGAACCACGCATGTCACATATCTTCTTTCATGTCCATGTGGGCTGCAATATGTGGGTAGGACCACTACAAAACTAGCAGTAAGGCTCAGTGAAGTACCACAGCCTGTCCAACCACTTTAGACTTCATTATGGGAGAGATCTAAGTTGTTTAACATTCTGTGGTATAGATGGAATTGAAGGTCATTGGAGAGGAGGTAACTTTAAGAGGACCATCTCTCGTAATGAAACCCAGTGGATCCATCGTCTAAGAATGATGAGTCAATTGGAGTTGAACATCGAATTGGATTTGAATTGTTTTTTGTCGATTTGTTAACATTTTTATCTTATTTCAATTTTTCAATTTTTCATTTTATTATATTTCATCATTGTTATTAATATTTTTTTGAAATTTTATTTATGTTTATTTTTATTTTTTTTTTTTTCATTTTTTAAAAATTTTATTTATTTTTTATTTTTTTTATATTTTATTTTTCATTTTCATTTATTTTTCATTTATTTTTATCTTTATTTTATTTCATGTAATTTTTATGAATGATTAGTTTTCATAGTCATACGTTTTTATTTTTAATGTTTGCAATTATTGAGTGAATTAATATTAAATTTTAATGTTTTTTAATAAAGGGATTGCTTATATACATTTTTTATAGGGATTTGCCATGATGTAATATTCTTACTTGGATTGACATCATTTGGAAAAATTAGTATTATAGGAGTCATCAACCCTGGCCAACTAACAGGCCAGGTTTTATGCATTACCTTGCAGACTAGAATACTGCAATCACTGAGCAGCAAATTATATCACCTGTGATGTATTTCAGTTATCTTGCAAACCTGGCCTGTTAGTGGGCCTTGAGGACAGGGTTGATGACCACTGATGTAAGGAATCCATATCTAACCAATATCGTGGCCGCCAGTCTCCCACATTGGAATCAACCATGTGGTAGAGGAGACTTGTTTGTCCTACCGACAAAATGGCCGCCATATGGAATTTGATTGGCTGAGAAAAGGAGGTGGTGTCCTCCTCCCTGTATCTTCTAACCAGAAATTAGGTCCTTGATGATGCCCTGTGGAAGGGCGAAACGCATTGACGCAATTTCCAGGTTCCGAGTCCAATAGACGGTACTTCCGGTTGTCGGTGGAATGCACGCCAACAGCAGTGTTTCCTATTGCAATCTCTTAATAATATATGCCTGTTTTTACTCTGCATTTTGTACCATTATCCATGGATGATTATCATGATGAGCATGTGAGACCTGCTTTGTGAATCGATGTAAATCTGCCCTCCCTGGCCACCATTTTAATCCTGAAGTGACCCCTAGACTGAAAGGCTAAGGGTCCATTCTATCCAGTGAGTGGGGACACAGGAGGGGGTGTTGTGCACCTCGAATTTTGGATTCATGGATTGGAGCACATCGTTCACTAATATATGGACAATTACTTATTAATGAATTGTTATTACGTGATTATTTAGGTTATTGTTTATTATTGCGAGTGCTGTAATATATACATGTTTCTGAGCTTTGCCATATTATTATTATTTAAGGTACTTATATAGCACCATCAATTTACACAGCACATTGTACATTCACATCAGTCCCTGCCCTCAAGGAGCTTACAATCTAAGGTCCCTAACTCACATTCATATACTAGGGCCAATTTAGACAGAAGCCAATTAACCTACCAGCATGTCTTTGGAGTGTGGGAGGAAACCGAAGTACCCAGAGGAAAACCCACGCAGGTACAGGGAGAACATGCAAACTCCAGGCAGGTAGTGTCGTGTTTGGGATTCAAACCAGCAATCCTTATTACTGCTAGGCAAGAGTGCTACCCACTACACCACTGTGCCGCCCTTAGACTATGGAGGCTTTGAAGACGCTTTGAAGCACCACTAAAGCTACATGGGGTATAATTTTTGAAGCGCAGCCGAAGCATAGCAAAAGCAAGGTGTAAACAAGGACTGTGAACCTAAGGTGTCACCAGGGTCACCAGAACTAGTTACCCCACTGGAAAATTTCCCCTTTATTACTGTTCGGGAGACAACCCAAAGTTGGTGATTTTCTTTCACTTTTACTCTCAGTGATATCAGTAAACAGGACAAATAAAGAGGGTGAATCTCCCTAACGGGGGCACAAACAGAAATAAAAACTGACAGGGGTTCTAATCCATCTCCACGCTATCAAAAACGAAAACTGTTTTGCCTTTAGTTATATTTTGATATCTGCCTAGTCTTTAGGTATAATGGCATTAGTTTTTGTTTTATATCACTTAAAATTATTTGTTTTTTCAAATATGGAATGGACCTTAAAGAGGAGTTCCACCCAGGGGGGCCGTCAAAAAAAAAAAATTAAAAGTCAGCAGCTACAAATACTGCAGCTGCTGACTTTTAATTGGACACTTACCTGTCCCTGGGTCCAGCGATGCGGGGGATGGAAGCCCCGCTCGTCCCCCCCCTCCGCTCGTCGGCGCCGGCATTTCAACTGTGGCTTCACAGCCTGGCACCCACTGCGCATGCGCGAGCGGTGCCGCGCGCCGTGATTGGCCGCTCAATCACCTGGGACCTGTAATGGGTCCCAGATGATTGACAGGAGGGAGGGAGCAGAGCGGAGCCCTTCCTGTGCCTGGGGGGAAGTGATGTCACCAGCCCAGGCAGAGGAACAGGCAGACTACGAGGGACCCCCTAGCAACAAGCATTTAGAGGTAAGTGAAAAAAAAAAAAATATCCAAATTTTTTTTGGTTTTTTTTATAGAATTTTTCCAGGTATTTTTGTTTTTTGGGTGGAACCCCACTTTAAAAAATATTTTTTTTTTTTAAATATGGAATGTTCCTGAAAAAAAAAAAAAAGTAAGCAAGGCCCTTTAAAAAAAATCTTAGCAAATGATTATGGCTCTTTTTTACATAAAAATATCTATTCCTGTTATATTACTTTCTGTCACAAAGAAAACATTGAATAAATAAAAAAATAAAAAAAATGACAAAGGGAATGAAGGAAGTGTTGGGCTATTATTTTTTTTTTTTTTTTTTTGGGGCTCTTGCAGAAAAAAAAAGCAATGGAAAGAGCTGAGCTGTGTAATGAGATGATTTGTTGGGAAGAATTGTGTAAACAATAAAACTTACAGCTCTGGTTCCTTTTTGGTTTAGTTTAAGGGATAGCAATGAATGAACTGTATGACATTTTTATTGTCGGTTAATAGACTCCTTCATCTTTAATTAATTGTTATGAAGTGGGTGAGAATTTTATTAGGGCCATGCAGTACATACTTTGTTAATGCAATGTCTTTTTTTAGCTTGCTTGTGGCATGGGGAGACTGAACCTTCACACAATAAAACACTTTTATTGTATTAAACCTACGGACTGTGGTTTGCATTTAAAATGCAATAATGCCTTGTAGTCTTCCAGTTGCTGATAAGAAGGATTAGCATTCTGATTGTTACTGTTATATTATTTATTTCTTTGTTTAGTATTTTTTGTAAGCTGCTAGAGTAGCGGGTTTGTATCCATGAGGGGCCCTTGTAAACTTCACACCATGAATAGCTGTCAGCAGTCTGTAATGTCCTGATTCCCATGTTGGAGTAATTAAGAAAAAAAAAAAAAAAAATATATATATATATATATATATTCATTTACAGTGCATTCATAAAGTATTCAGACCCTCAGACCCCCTTCACTTTTTTTGTTGTCACAGGAAAGCCAGTTATCGGATTTCCTTTCCTCACACAGTGACAGCACTGAGGAAAGGAAATGGCGATCACCAGCATTTGTTTACATAGCATCAGCTGTGATTGGACACAGCTGATCACATGGTAAAGAGCCAATGTCATGACCCCACCAAGTTTCTGTGATGTTGACCAAGGCGAAGGCAGAGATCCTCTGGACTGGACGGCTTAAGTAGGCAGGACTGACGAGCAGGATATCATCAACAGCTGAGTAACTGTGGAAAGATAGGAGCTGGCAATTAGCGGACAGCTGATTGGTCAGCTCAGAGAAGGAAGGGCTGAGCCCAGCTCTGACATATATGTATAATTCTATCATGTTAAGCATTGTTTATTAAAGAAGGACATGGTTGTTGACCTCAGATGAGTGTCAGCCCAGCTGGACTGTCACAGATTAATTTTTAATAACCAACATGAAATTCCTTCTTTTGTTCTCTTTTTTTTTCATTTTTTATTTCACATTTTTCATTCCTATTGGATGGTTTTGGAAATTGTGTCATTTTTAGGCATTTTTAAAATATCTTTTATGGGGCGTACACACGGTCGGACTTTTCGACCGGACTGGTCTGACGGACGCCGACGGACCAAATCCGGCGGACAATCCGATCGTGTGTGGGCTTCACCGGGCCTTCAGCGGACTTTTCAAGTCGCAAATCTGACGGACTTTAGATTTGGAACTTGCTTCAAATCTTTACGTTGTAACTCTGCCGGACCCAGAAATCCGCTCGTCTGTATGCTAGTCCAACGGACAAAAACCGTCGCTAGGGCAGCTATTGGCTACTATTGGCTACTGGCTATCAACTTCCTTATTTTAGTCCGGTGTACGTCATCACGTACGAATCCGTCGAACTTTGGTGTGATCGTGCGTGTGCAAGTCCGTTCGTTAGAAAGTCCGTCGGAAGTCCGTCAAAAGTCCGTCGAAAGTCCGCTGGAAAGTTTGTCGGACCAGTCCGGTCGAAAAGTTCGCCCGTGTGTACGCGGCATTAGTCTTTTTCCATTAATTTTTGTTCATTTAGCATACGATTTATATCTCATTTGCTTATTTGGCCTCTACATATGATGTTGCCGTTACAGGCTTGATCTCGTTATTTTCATTGCGAGATTACACCTTTTGGCCACCCATCTTTTGTGACTGTGGATGCGCTGGTGTGGGTTACTAGCTGTTCGCCATCCATAACCGGTCCCATAAGGTGGCTTGTGCGAATTTAAAATGAGGCTAGATCTGAAAACAAGGCTTGGTTTATTTCTGTCAACAAGGCACCGAACAGATGACGTTAGTGCTGTGTCTGCGACCCTCCCTTCAGAGCGAGGAGTGACACGCACGTTTTTACGTCTTCCGGCCAAAATAGGAATTGATCCACTCCTCATTGTGAGGTGTGCAGCCCAGGCCGTGTCGCCATCTTGTTTTTACAGGAAGTGACCGCAGAATTACACTTCCGCATCAGATGACACACCATGGGTCTGTATCTCATCATTGGGGTCAAACTTCATATATAATCGCAATGTCTGCAGTGGGCTGGAACCCCAGATGATGTCTAGTTAGAGGAAATGCGTCGGGGCGGGCTCCACTGCTGCCATTATACATGTACCACAAGCACTGTTTATCTTCTTAAATGTGAGTTTTTAACTTCAAATAAATATCCAATACTTTTTACGGAATCACACTATGTAGCATTTTGTTCTCCTCTCCAACTATATATACTAATGCATGGGAGAATTTATCCATCTTGCTTCACAAATACCTACATTGGAGGTCAATACCCTTGAGAGCCATTTGAGGACTCGTGGGATTACCTTATTTATCTGTCAAAGGTTGCCAGATCTGAAGCCATCATCTTTGGTGAACGCCACCACAAGCCTGTTTGACTCCTGCCCGTATGCCCTTTTGGGTTCAAACATTCTGGTAAGTCTTCTTCTAATTGGTGGTGGATTATCTACTTGTAAAACCCTCTTCACAAGTTACTTTCCCTTTTGATGTCAAATGGATGTTATGAACACTTGGCTTCTATTTATTTAATTTTTGAACTCACTACGCATTGGGCTTCTATAACTTATGGATTTCATGTTTATTTTCTTTTCATTATTGATGTATTATCATTGTGAACTTATCTAATCAAGGTTCCACACATTCTTTATTATTGAGTGTGAGACTCACAACATCGTCTTAGTTCATTTTTGAGATGCATTTTTAGCGCTGCACTTCTATCTTTATGTTATTATCTTTGCAATTGTCTACTTGCTGTGCTAGCTGCTGTTTATCATTCAAAGGGACAGCGCGGTATTACACTTTCACTTTTCAAAGTAATTGTATATTCCCCTTACACTGGTGGTTTGTATAAATGCTCTTATTACATTGGTGTCCGTGTAGAAATCCCTCTTTTCTATTGGTGGATGGCGTAAAATCCCCTGTTACATGGTGGTCAGTGCAAATTCCCCCTCACATTGATGGTCACTGGTCAGTGTAAATCCCCCCTCAAATTGGTGGTCATTGTAAATTCCCCATTACATTGGTAGAATCCCCCACTATATACTTGCCAAAGATTTCCAGCATTGCTCTACATGATTCAGAATTTGTCACAGTGTACTGCCTCCTAACTAATCCCATCCCCCCACCACTGCCACCAGGGGCGGACTGACCATTCTGGCATTCGGGCACGGACCGAGGGCCCGCGGGGTCAGGGGGGCCCCATGAGAGGCTCAGTCTGCCCCTGGAGGTGCCCGCAGCTTATCAAGCAGATTGTATGATAACCCCCGCCCCCCCCAGGAGCAGTGAACGAAATCCTTGCTTGCCGAGTGAAAGAGCAATCACGGAGCCATCAGCGGCAGCCGGCAGGGGATTATTGCAAACTAAGACAGGCGCGCCTCCGGCCACCTCTCCCCCTGGGGAACTCAGCTGAGGGGCGGAGCCATATCTCAATGCCGCGGGGGACTGTTGTGTCAGGAAGGGAGCTGGAGGCTGCAGTGCAGAGTGCACACAGATCGGACAGACAGCGGAGCGGAGTGTCATGTTCGCATTGGCCACCCACACTGACCTGCCTTGTGTGCAGCAGCAGGTCAGTGTTATAAAAACAGACAGCACAGCAGTTGTATGCATTGTTTTTCTAAGAACTTGCCCTGGCCCATGATACTCTCCTGGTCCCCCCACCCCCACAGTGTCCCCCTGTGTGTGCTGCCTCTCCAGTGTCCCCCTGTGTGTGTGTGCTCTCCCTCCAGTGTCCCCCTGTGTGTGTGTGTGCTCTCCATTGTCCCCCTGTGTGTGTGTGTGCTCTCCAGTGTCCCCCTGTGTGTGTGCTCTCCAGTGTCCCCCTGTGTGTGTGCTCTCCAGTGTCCCCCTGTGTGTGTGTGTGCTCTCCCTCCAGTGTCCCCCTGTGTGTGTGTGTGCTCTCCAGTGTCCCCCTGTGTGTGTGCTCTCCAGTGTCCCCCTGTGTGTGTGC
Organism: Aquarana catesbeiana; assembly: GCF_042186555.1. Classification (NCBI taxonomy): domain Eukaryota; kingdom Metazoa; phylum Chordata; class Amphibia; order Anura; family Ranidae; genus Aquarana; species Aquarana catesbeiana. The sequence continues at coordinate 31,564,223 of NC_133328.1, read as the reverse complement.
TCTCCAGTGTCCCCCTGTGTGTGTGCTCTCCAGTGTCCCCCTGTGTGTGTGTGTGCTCTCCCTCCAGTGTCCCCCTGTGTGTGTGCTCTCCCTCCAGTGTCCCCCTGTGTGTGTGCTCTCCCTCCAGTGTCCCCCTGTGTGCGCTCTCCCTCCAGTGTCCCCCTGTGTGTGTGTGCTCTCCCTCCAGTGTCCCCCTGTGTGTGTGTGCTCTCCAGTGTCCCCCTGTGTGTGTGTGTGTGCTCTCCAGTGTCCCCCTGTGTGTGCGCTCTCCCTCCAGTGTCCCCCTGTGTGTGTGTGTGTGCTCTCCCTCCAGTGTCCCCCTGTGTGTGCTCTCCAGTGTCCCCCTGTGTGTGTGTGTGTGTGTGCTCTCCCTACAGTGTCCCCCTGTGTGTGCTCTCTCCCTCCAGTGTCCCCCTGTGTGTGTGTGCTCTCTCTGCAGTGTCCCCCTGTGTGTGCTCTCCCCCTCCAGTGTCCCCCTGTGTGTGTGTGCTCTCTCTGCAGTGTCCCCCTGTGTGTGCTCTCCCCCTCCAGTGTCCCCCTGTGTGTGTGTGCTCTCTTGCTCCCCCTCCAGTGTCCCCCTGTGTGTGTGTGCTCTCTCTGCAGTGTCCCCCTGTGTGTGGTGTCCCCCTGTGTGTGTGTGTGTGCTCTCTTGCTCCCCCTCCAGTGTCCCCCTGTGTGTGCTCTCTTGCTCCCCCTCCAGTGTCCCCCTGTGTGTGCTCTCCCCCTCCAGTGTCCCCCTGTGTGTGCTCTCCCCCTCCAGTGTCCCCCTGTGTGTGCTCTCCCCCTCCAGTGTCCCCCTGTGTGTGCTCTCCCCCTCCAGTGTCCCCCTGTGTGTGTTCTCCCCCTCCAGTGTCCCCCTGTGTGTGCTCTCCCCCTGTGTGCGCTCTCCCCCTCCAGTGTCCCCCTGTGTGCGCTCTCTCTCTCCAGTGTCCCCCTGTGTGTGCGCTCTCTCTCTCCAGTGTCCCCCTGTGTGTGCGCTCTCTCTCTCCAGTGTCCCCCTGTGTGTGCGCTCTCTCTCTCCAGTGTCCCCCTCTGTGTGTGTGCGCTCTCCCTCCATTGTCCCCCTCTTTGTGTGTGCTCTCCCTCCAGTGTCCCCCTCTTTGTGTGTGCTCTCCCTCCAGTGTCCCCCTCTGTGTGTGTGTGTGCTCTCCCTCCAGTGTCCCCCTGTGTGTGTGTGCTCTCCCCCCAGTGTCCCCCTGTGTGCGTTCTCCCTCCAGTGTCCCCCTGTGTGCGTTCTCCCTCCAGTGTCCCCCTGTGTGCACTCTCCCTCCAGTGTCCCCCTGTGTGCGCTCTCCCTCCAGTGTCCCCCTGTGTGCGCTCTCCCTCCAGTGTCCCCCTGTGTGCGCTCTCCCTCCAGTGTCCCCCTGTGTGCGCTCTCCCTCCAGTGTCCCCCTGTGTGCGCTCTCCCACCAGTGTCCCCCTGTGTGCGCTCTCCCACCAGTGTCCCCCTGTGTGCGCTCTCCCCCCAGTGTCCCCCTGTGTGCGCTCTCCCTCCAGTGTCCCTCTGTGTGCGCTCTCCCTCCAGTGTCCCCCTGTGTGCCCTCTCCCTCCAGTGTCCCCCTGTGTGCGCTCTCCCTCCAGTGTCCCCCTGTGTGCGCTCTCCCTCCAGTGTCCCCCTGTGTGCCCTCTCCCTCCAGTGTCCCCCTGTGTGCCCTCTCCCTCCAGTGTCCCCCTGTGTGCCCTCTCCCTCCAGTGTCCCCCTGTGTGCCCTCTCCCTCCAGTGTCCCCCTGTGTGCCCTCTCCCTCCAGTGTCCCCCTGTGTGCCCTCTCCCTCCAGTGTCCCCCTGTGTGCCCTCTCCCTCCAGTGTCCCCCTGTGTGCCCTCTCCCTCCAGTGTCCCCCTGTGTGCCCTCTCCCTCCAGTGTCCCCCTGTGTGCCCTCTCCCTCCAGTGTCCCCCTGTGTGCATGTGTGTGCTCTCCCCCCAGTGTCCCCCCGTGTGTGCTCTCCCTCCAGTGTCCCCCCGTGTGTGCTCTCCCTCCAGTGTCCCCCCGTGTGTGCTCTCCCTCCAGTGTCCCCCCGTGTGTGCTCTCCCTCCAGTGTCCCCCCGTGTGTGCTCTCCCTCCAGTGTCCCCCCGTGTGTGCTCTCCCTCCAGTGTCCCCCCGTGTGTGCTCTCCCTCCAGTGTCCCCCCGTGTGTGCTCTCTTCCTCCAGTGTCCCCCCGTGTGTGCTCTCTCCCTCCAGTGTCCCCCCGTGTGTGCTCTCTCCCTCCAGTGTCCCCCCGTGTGTGCTCTCTCCCTCCAGTGTCCCCCCGTGTGTGCTCTCTCCCTCCAGTGTCCCCCCGTGTGCGCTCTCTCCCTCCAGTGTCCCCCCGTGTGCGCTCTCTCCCTCCAGTGTCCCCCCGTGTGCGCTCTCTCCCTCCAGTGTCCCCCCGTGTGCGCTCTCTCCCTCCAGTGTCCCCCCGTGTGCGCTCTCTCCCTCCAGTGTCCCCCCGTGTGCGCTCTCCCCCTCCAGTCTCCCCCCGTGTGCGCTCTCCCCCTCCAGTCTCCCCCCGTGTGCGCTCTCCCCCTCCAGTCTCCCCCCGTGTGCGCTCTCCCCCTCCAGTCTCCCCCCGTGTGCGCTCTCCCCCTCCAGTCTCCCCCCGTGTGCGCTCTCCCCCTCCAGTCTCCCCCCGTGTGCGCTCTCCCTCCAGTCTCCCCCCGTGTGCGTGTGTGCTCTCTTGCGCTCCCTCCAGTGTCCCCCTGCGTGTGCTCTCCCCCTCCAGTGTCCCCCTGTGTGTGCTCTCCCCTTCCAGTGTCCCCCTGCGTGTGCTCTCCCCTTCCAGTGTCCCCCTGCGTGTGCTCTCCCCTTCCAGTGTCCCCCTGCGTGTGCTCTCCCCTTCCAGTGTCCCCCTGCGTGTGCTCTCCCCTTCCAGTGTCCCCCTGCGTGTGCTCTCCCCTTCCAGTGTCCCCCTGTGTGTGCTCTCCCCCTCCAGTGTCCCCCTGTGTGTGCTCTCCCCCTCCAGTGTCCCCCTGTGTGCACTCTCCCCCTGTGTGCGCTCTCCCCCTCCAGTGTCCCCCTGTGTGCGCTCTCCCCCTCCAGTGTCCCCCTGTGTGCGCTCTCCCCCTCCAGTGTCCCCCTGTGTGCGCTCTCCCCCTCCAGTGTCCCCCTGTGTGCGCTCTCCCTCCAGTGTCCCCCCGTGTGCGCTCTCCCTCCAGTGTCCCCCCGTGTGCGCTCTCCCCCTCCAGTGTCCCCCCGTGTGCGCTCTCCCCCTCCAGTGTCCCCCCGTGTGCGCTCTCCCCCTCCAGTGTCCCCCCGTGTGCGCTCTCCCCCTCCAGTCTCCCCCCGTGTGCGCTCTCCCCCTCCAGTCTCCCCCCGTGTGCGCTCTCCCCCTCCAGTCTCCCCCCGTGTGCGCTCTCCCTCCAGTCTCCCCCCGTGTGCGCTCTCCCCCTCCAGTGTCCCCCTGTGTGTGTGTGTGCTCTCTTGCGCTCCCTCCAGTGTCCCCCTGCGTGTGCTCTCCCCCTCCAGTGTCCCCCTGCGTGTGCTCTCCCCCTCCAGTGTCCCCCTGCGTGTGCTCTCCCCCTCCAGTGTCCCCCTGCGTGTGCTCTCCCCTTCCAGTGTCCCCCTGCGTGTGCTCTCCCCTTCCAGTGTCCCCCTGCGTGTGCTCTCCCCTTCCAGTGTCCCCCTGCGTGTGCTCTCCCCTTCCAGTGTCCCCCTGCGTGTGCTCTCCCCCTCCAGTGTCCCCCTGTGTGTGCTCTCCCCCTCCAGTGTCCCCCTGTGTGCACTCTCCCCCTGTGTGCGCTCTCCCCCTCCAGTGTCCCCCTGTGTGCGCTCTCCCCCTCCAGTGTCCCCCTGTGTGCGCTCTCCCCCTCCAGTGTCCCCCTGTGTGCGCTCTCTCTCTCCAGTGTCCCCCTGTGTGTGTGCTCTCCCTCCAGTGTCTCCCTGTGTGTGTGCTCTCCCTCCAGTGTCCCCCTCTGTGTGTGTGTGCTCTCCCCCCAGTGTCCCCCTGTGTGTGTGTGTGCTCTCCCCCCAGTGTCCCCCTGTGTGCGTTCTCCCTCCAGTGTCCCCCTGTGTGCGTTCTCCCTCCAGTGTCCCCCTGTGTGCGTTCTCCCTCCAGTGTCCCCCTGTGTGCGTTCTCCCTCCAGTGTCCCCCTGTGTGCGCTCTCCCTGCAGTGTCCCCCTGTGTGCGCTCTCCCTGCAGTGTCCCCCTGTGTGCGCTCTCCCTGCAGTGTCCCCCTGTGTGCGCTCTCCCTGCAGTGTCCCCCCGTGTGCGCTCTCCCTGCAGTGTCCCCCCGTGTGCGCTCTCCCCCTCCAGTGTCCCCCCGTGTGCGCTCTCCCCCTCCAGTGTCCCCCCGTGTGCGCTCTCCCCCTCCAGTGTCCCCCCGTGTGCGCTCTCCCCCTCCAGTGTCCCCCCGTGTGCGCTCTCCCCCTCCAGTGTCCACCTGTGTGCGCTCTCCCCCTCCAGTGTCCCCCCGTGTGCGCTCTCCCCCTCCAGTGTCCCCCCGTGTGCGCTCTCCCCCTCCAGTGTCCCCCCGTGTGCGCTCTCCCCCTCCAGTGTCCCCCCGTGTGCGCTCTCCCCCTCCAGTGTCCCCCCGTGTGCGCTCTCCCCCTCCAGTGTCCCCCCGTGTGCGCTCTCCCCCTCCAGTGTCCCCCCGTGTGCGCTCTCCCCCTCCAGTGTCCCCCCGTGTGCGCTCTCCCCCTCCAGTGTCCCCCCGTGTGCGCGCTCTCCCTCCAGTGTCCCCCCGTGTGCGCTCTCCCCCTCCAGTGTCCCCCCGTGTGCGCTCTCCCCCTCCAGTGTCCCCCCGTGTGCGCTCTCCCCCTCCAGTGTCCCCCCGTGTGCGCTCTCCCCCTCCAGTGTCCCCCCGTGTGCGCGCTCTCCCTCCAGTGTCCCCCCGTGTGCGCTCTCCCCCTCCAGTGTCCCCCCGTGTGCGCTCTCCCCCTCCAGTGTCCCCCCGTGTGCGCTCTCCCCCTCCAGTGTCCCCCCGTGTGCGCTCTCCCCCTCCAGTGTCCCCCTGTGTGCGCTCTCCCCCTGTGTGCGCTCTCCCCCCTCCAGTGTCCCCCTGTGTGCGCTCTCCCCCTCCAGTGTCCCCCTGTGTGCGCTCTCCCCCTCCAGTGTCCCCCTGTGTGCGCTCTCCCCCTCCAGTGTCCCCCTGTGTGCGCTCTCCCCCTCCAGTGTCCCCCTGTGTGCGCTCTCCCCCTCCAGTGTCCCCCTGTGTGCGCTCTCTCCCTCCAGTGTCCCCCTGTGTGCGTGCTCTCCCTCCAGTGTCTCCCTGTGTGTGTGCTCTCCCTCCAGTGTCCCCCTCTGTGTGTGTGCTCTCCCCCCAGTGTCCCCCTGTGTGTGTGTGCGCTCTCCCTGCAGTGTCCCCCCGTGTGCGCTCTCCCTGCAGTGTCCCCCCGTGTGCGCTCTCCCTGCAGTGTCCCCCCGTGTGCGCTCTCCCTGCAGTGTCCCCCCGTGTGCGCTCTCCCTGCAGTGTCCCCCCGTGTGCGCTCTCCCTGCAGTGTCCCCCCGTGTGCGCTCTCCCTGCAGTGTCCCCCCGTGTGCGCTCTCCCTGCAGTGTCCCCCCGTGTGCGCTCTCCCTCCAGTGTCCCCCCGTGTGCGCTCTCCCTCCAGTGTCCCCCCGTGTGCCCTCTCCCTCCAGTGTCCCCCCGTGTGCCCTCTCCCTCCAGTGTCCCCCCGTGTGCGCTCTCCCTCCAGTGTCCCCCCGTGTGCGCTCTCCCTCCAGTGTCCCCCCGTGTGCGCTCTCCCTCCAGTGTCCCCCCGTGTGCGCTCTCCCTCCAGTGTCCCCCCGTGTGCGCTCTCCCTCCAGTGTCCCCCCGTGTGCTCTCCCCCCCCCCCCCCCGTGTCTCCCTGTGCAGGTGTGGCTTGAGTGTGGGGACACAGGGGGCCCCATGATCTTCTATTGCCCGGGGGCCCCATGAGTTGTCAGTCCCCCCCTGACTGCCACTGATCTCATCAACCCCTCAGCATTGCCACTGATCACACACCCCCCTCCCCCAGCATTGCCACTGATCCCAGGAGTCCTAGGATCCCTAGTAGTTTTCTGTCTATTGATGGGTCCGCTCACCTCCCCAGTCCATGGTGTGCAGGCAGTGAGGAGATGATGTGCTGTAACCTTTAGCAACCAATCAGTGAGCAGTAATGCTGTGCACTAACCTTTTGCAACCAATCATTGAGCGATAAGGATATGCAGTAACCTCTGGGAACCAATCAGTGAGCAGTAATAATGTGCAGTAACCTCCAGCAACCAATTAGAGAGTGGTATAGATGTCCAGTAACCTCTAGCAATCAATCAGTGAGCAATATTGATGTACATTAATCTCTAGCAACCATTCAACAAGCAGAAGTCATGTGCTGTAACCTCTAGAAAATAAATAGTGAGCCATAATGTGTGCTGTAAACTCTAGCAGCCAGTCAGTGAGTGGTAATGATACACTCTAACCTCTGGGAACCAATCGCAATCGCTGCCTGATCTGATTCAGTAAACTGATTTTGAGTCTAGCTGCTATTTATTATATGTCTGAAAGCATGTGGAGAGTGAAATTGCATTGAAGAGGGGGCCCATGAAAATGTTTGCCCAGGGTCCAGTCAATATTAAAGACGTCCCTGCTAGGGTTGCCACCTGAAACCCGGATACATTATTCAGACACGAATGTGGCTCGGAACATGGCCTGACAGGAGGGTGAGGGGGCACTATGTGAACATTACTATTATATTGTAAAGCGCTGCGTAAACTTGGCGCTATATAAATCCTGTATAATAATAATAATAATTCTCTTTGGAGTACCCAAAGGTGTCCCAGGTCTGTTACAATCCTATATTGTATATTAAGAAAAAAAAATATGCTGTGCGCTGCTTAAAGTGTTTGGGTTTGGCTTGAAGAAAAAGTGGCAACCCTAGTTGCTCCAAAAGCTTAGTAAATGAGCAGAAGCTCTGCTGACTATCTATCTATCTATCTATCTATCTATCTATCTATCTATCTATCTATCTATCTATCTATCTATCTATCTATCTATCTATCTATCTATCTATATCTATCTTTCTGTCCATTCCACCTTTTGTTTACATAGGTAATTTCAGAACCATATTGCTTCCCATGTATTGCCAGGAAATACAATCCAGCAAACATTAATAAATTACTCAGATTTCCCCAATGAAGTCTGTAGTAATAATGAGTACTGGTCGGATTCTAATTAAAGATCTGATCGTATTTCTAGCAGCTCCCAGAGTGTATAATTATTTATGTACACTAAAGGCATGTAACACAATGAGCCCGAGGGAGAACAGGTTCTCTTCAATATCTCACTACCGCTCTCTGCTACTTCTGAATTAATCATAATAAAGGCTTTGTACTTTAAAGGTACTGTTTTCTTTATTTCATTATTCTTCTCCCCTGGGGAAAGACACGGAAAAACAAGGCTCGTTATTTCATGTAGCTACTAGAGAAACAGACAGCAGGGGAAGTTGTTAAACTTGGTCAAGCACCCCAGTGTGGAATTTTGGTTACAAGTAAAATAGCTTGCCCCTGTTTAAAGTCTGGCGTTTATTGTCTGACATCTGAGATTGATCTGCTTCTGTCATCCTTCATAATCACCCCCCTACTTCCCACTTTAGCATAAAAACCTCTCTTGTGCCGTGCAATTTATTTGAAACCCTCTACCTATGAATCAAATTGTTCACTAGCAGTCATTTGTTGATTCAAGGCTGGGACAAGGGGTGGACAGGAAGACCAGCCACCCGGGGCCCACAGTAGCCAGGGTACCCCCTCACTGCATGCAAGCTCCAGATCTGTGGCTTGCAACTAGCGGGCTGCAGCTTCATGTCTGCTTTGACAGCTACTGCTGCCACACTGTGCTCCAACATACCCGCTCTCTAGCCCATCTACCCACAGCTGGAACAAAGAACACACCATGCATGTGCATCTACCTCCTAGCAAGCAATTGACCATGCATATGCAGTGCACCAGGGCCGTCTTACCGAGCGGGCACACCTGGGCACAGCCCAGGGGCCCCAGATGCACATGGGGCCCCATCAGTGCCGGTCGGATCTAGAGCGAATCTATTGGCAGTGCTAGGGTGGAATTGTATACTGCAGCCCTCAACTGGTTGATGGGGAGCCGTTCTCCCAGTGATCGCCCCTGTGGAAGAGAGCATGGAGAAAGAGGAGAGCCACGGGGTCACCGAGCAGTATAGCATACCGTTACAGCTTACATTGAAATTGCCTCCACTCTGCTCGCCGTCACACACAGCCCCGCCTCCTCCTAACCCCGCGCCTGTGATAGACAGAATGCGGGTCCAATGCTGGGATGCGTTCTGTCTATCACAGGCGCAGGGTTAGGAGGAGGCGGGGCTGTGTGTGACGGCGAGCAGAGCGGAGGCAATTTCATGTAAGCTGTAACAGCGTGCTATTCGCGCTCTGTGATCTCGTGGCTCTCCTCTTCCTCCAGTCATGATCCAGCCCACCCTCCCTCTTCCTCCGCCCTGGCAAGGCTGCAATGTTGGGCACAGTGAGGCTGCAATGGGGGCACAGTGAGGCTGCAATGGGGGCACAGTGAGGCTGTCACGAGGGCACAGTGAGGCTGCAAGGGGCACAGTGAGGCTGCAATGGGGGCACAGTGAGGCTGCAATGGGGGCACGGTGAGGCTGCAATGTTGGCACAGTGAGGTTGCAATGGGGGCACGGTGAAGCTGCAATGTTGGGCACAGTGAGGCTGCAATGTTGGGCAAGGTGAGGCTGCAATGACAGTGAGGCTGCAATGTTGGGCACACTGAGGATGTAATGTTGGCACAGTGAGGCTGCAATGTTGGCACAGTGAGGCTGCGATGTTGGGCACAGTGAGGCTGCAATCTTGGGCACATTGAGGCTGCAAAGTTGGGCACGGTGAGGCTGCAATGACAGTGAGGCTGCAATGTTGGGCATGGTGAAGCTGCAATGTTGGCACAGTGAAGCTGCAATGTTGGCACAGTGAGGCTGCGATGTTGGGCACAGTGAGGCTGCAACGTTGGGCACAGTGAGGAATTATGGCTGAGAGCGCTGACCAGAGTGTTCTGGCGGGAGGGCCGCCCCCCTGTCAGAGCACAATAGCACAGCATGGGAGATTGCTGTACTAACATTGCATGCTTAGTACAGCGGCTGCTCTGAAGCTGTCAGTTTTTTTTTTATTCAGTGCTGCTGGGTTGAAAAAAAAAACTACTAGTGTGTACTAGGTTTTAGATGCAACTCATTTCCGACACAGCACAGATTCTTTGCTAGTGCTGCTAGGTAGAATTGTGTTCTCAATGTGGCACACATCTTGATCCTTAGATCAGACAGTCACCTAAACAGTAATAATTTAGATGATGCATCTTTAACCATGTAGCATTCCTTTTCTCCAAGAGTGTTCACCAGTTATGTAGGGCAGGGGTCTCCAAACTTTCTAAACAAAGGGCCAATTTATTATTCTTCAGGTTTTAGAGGGGCCAGTTTGTGGCATTAGGAGCAGAAAAGGTCCTGGTGTCAGTAGCAATGTCCCATCATTGGTGTCAGTGGGATGAATAGTACTCCATCATTTGTGTCCGTGAGAAGAATAGCGCCCCTTCGTTGATGTCAGTGGGAAGAATAGTACCCCATTATTGGTGTCAGTGGCAGCCATACTGATCCATTATTGGTGTCAGTGGGAGGAATAGTTACACAGTTACATAGTTAGTCAGGTTGAAAAAAGACACAAGTCAATCTAGTTCAACTAATAAAAAAATAAAAAAATAAATCATACAATGCTATATACACAACTTCACCCACAGTTGATCCAGAGGAAGGCGAAAAACCCCCCAGCAAAGCATGATCCAATTTGCTACAGCAGCGGAAAAAATTCCTTCCTGACCTCCCGAGAGACAATCAGATATTCACTGGATCAACTTTACCTATAAATGTTATTACCCAGTTATATTATTTTACATTTAGGCAAGAATCCAGGCCTTTCTTAAAGCAACATTTTCACAGCTCTTACTGTGAAGAAACCTTTCCATATTTCGAGATGATATTTCTTTTGCTCTAGGCGTAAAGAGTGCTCCCTTGTCCTCTGTGATGACTGTAAAGTGAATAACTCAACACCAAGCTCACTATATGGACCCCTTATATATTTATACATGCAGGCCCGGATTTACTCCCTTTGCCGCCCCAAGGCCGGGTCCTTCAATGCCGCCCCCCCCCCCCCACACACACACACACACACACACACCACGTCCTTTATCGATGACTTCTACAATAGATCAATTAAAAACATATCTCCATACACGAGAACACTGAAAACAACTGGCTTTAATTGTACAGACTAAAAATACTTCAGGGTAAGCGTGCGAGGGGTGAGGATTTTTCGCAGGCAAATTTTCAAGGCAATGGCTGGTGTTAGTGCTTCAATCATCCCCGGCACCATGGTTGTTATGGTGTCAGGATGATTGAAACGCATTATTTCTATCATTACATTGTAATATAAACTGAAATAGTTCAACTCACCATAATGCAGAATCATTGGGAGCCCTGAGCGTGTCACTTGCCACCATCTCTTGTCACTTGCCACTATGCCTGCCACCAGATGGGGATGTCACTTGCCACCATGCCTGCCACCAGATGGGGATGTCACTTGCCACCATGCCTGCCACCAGATGGGGATGTCACTTGCCACCAGATGGGGATGTCACTTGCCACCATGCCTGCCACCAGATGGGGATGTCACTTGCCACGCTGCCTGCCACCAGATGGGGATGTCACTTGCCACGCTGCCTGCCACCAGATGGGGATGTCACTTGCCACTATGCCTGCCACCAGATGGGAATGTCACTTGCCACGCTGCCTGCCACCAGATGGGGATGTCACTTGCCACGCTGCCTGCCACCAGATGGGGATGTCACTTGCCACCATGCCTGCCACCAGATGGGAATGTCACTTGCCACGCTGCCTGCCACCAGATGGGGATGTCACATGCCACGCTGCCTGCCACCAGATGGGGATGTCACTTGCCACTATGCCTGCCACCAGATGGGAATGTCACTTGCCACGCTGCCTGCCACCAGATGGGGATGTCACTTGCCACACTGCCTGCCACCAGATGGGGATGTCACTTGCCACCATGCCTGCCACCAGATGGGGATGTCACTTGCCACGCTGCCTGCCACCAGATGGGGATGTCACTTGCCACGCTGCCTGCCACCAGATGGGGATGTCACTTGCCACTATGCCTGCCACCAGATGGGGATGTCACTTGCCACGCTGCCTGCCACCAGATGGGGATGTCACTTGCCACGCTGCCTGCCACCAGATGGGGATGTCACTTGCCACCATGCCTGCCACCAGATGGGAATGTCACTTGCCACCATGCCTGCCACCAGATGGGGATGTCACTTGCTACGCTGCCTGCCACCAGATGGGGATGTCACTTGCCACGCTGCCTGCCACCAGATGGGGATGTCACTTGCTACGCTGCCTGCCACCAGATGGGGATGTCACTTGCCACGCTGCCTGCCACCAGATGGGGATGTCACTTGCTACGCTGCCTGCCACCAGATGGGGATGTCACTTACCACTATGCCTGCCACCAGATGGGAATGTCACTTGCCACGCTGCCTGCCACCAGATGGGGATGTCACTTGCCACGCTGCCTGCCACCAGATGGGGATGTCACTTGCCACCATGCCTGCCACCAGATGGGGATGTCACTTGCTACGCTGCCTGCCACCAGATGGGGATGTCACTTGCTACGCTGCCTGCCACCAGATGGGGATGTCACTTGCTACGCTGCCTGCCACCAGATGGGGATGTCACTTGCTACGCTGCCTGCCACCAGATGGGGATGTCACTTGCCACGCTGCCTGCCACCAGATGGGGATGTCACTTGCCACTATGCCTGCCACCAGATGGGGATGTCACTTGCCACCATGCCTGCCACCAGATGGGAATGTCACTTGCCACCATGCCTGTCACCAGATGGGAATGTCACTTGCCACCATGCCTGCCACCAGATGGGGATGTCACTTGCCACCAGATTGGGATGTCCCTTGCCATGCTGCCTGCCATCAGAAGGAGGAGGGCGGAACAGCGGTGCGGGCAATGAGAGATGTCATCTCTCTCCCCCGCCGCCGCACCGCTGACATTACTAGCTACTCTCAATGTTTTCAAAAATGGCGCCGGGCGGCGCAATCACGCTACTGCGCATGCGCCGCCCGGCCGAGCGCTTACGAGCTTTCCCGAGCCCGGCCGGCTTCGGAACGGCGCAGGCGCAGTTGCGTGGTCGGCTCGCGGCCATCTTTTCTATGGGCACTGGTGCCCATAATAGCTTTAATGGGCAGCACAAAAGGGGGGGCGGCCGCGAAGTCGCTGCAGGAGCGGCACCGCCCCTACACCACTGCCGCCCCGAGGCCTGGCCTCGGTGGCCTTGTGGTAAATCCGGGCCTGTATACATGTTGATCATATCCACCCCCTTAATCTCTTAATCTCCTCTTCTCAAGGGAGAATAAATTCAGTTCCTCTAATCTTTCTTCATAGCTGAGCTCCTTCATGCCTCTTATCAGTTTAGTACCCCTTCTCTGGACTCTCTCAAGTTCCCCAATATCCTTGGGGAATAGTGCCCCATCCATCAATGGTGCCAGTGGGAGGAATAGTGCCCCATCCATCAATGGTGCCAGTGGGAGGAATAGTGCCCCATCAATGGTGCAAGTGGAAGGAATAGTGTCTCATCATTGGTGTCAAAGGGAAGAATAGTGTCCCATCAATGGTGTCGGTGGAAGAAACAGTGCCCCACTGTTTGTTCAGTGGGAGGAATAATGCCCCAACGTCCCGATTAAAGGTAAGCAACGGGCTGCATCCGGGCCCTGTGCCGCCGTTAGAGACTACTAGTATAGGAGATCCCTGATGAAACACAATTGCCACACTGAGCTTCTCCTAGGACAGGGGTACTCCAATGATTGATCATATAGCAGGCCTGGTTGTATGCAGCACACACAGAAAGGTGTTAGTTTAATGACTGCCTCCATAGAATTACTTTAACCACCCAGCACCATTTCTCATGACTGGAGGAAGATTTCCCTCAGTCATATAATGGGACCTCTCTTGCTCCACTATGGAGAAATATGCCAAAGTATGAAGTCGTCCCCCTAGGTTTTTTTCTATTTTTTATTATAGAGCAGAGCAGGAACTGTTTATTTTCAGACTGTTTCTCACTGAGTGAAACTTTGTAGGGAGGGGGAGGGAAGTCAATACTTCTGTGTCCGAACCTGAACATCCTCTACATAACCTCTACCTTGAGCAATTGTGTGGCTAAGTACTTCTTCACTGGAGTAGAGGATGTATAATGTGTACATTGAATGGGAATTTAGGAGTTGGGAGAGGATATAGGAGGTACTATGAAGGTGGGAGGTGTAAAGTACAGAAGGTAATAAGGTGGGCATACCGGTTTCAAGAGTTGTTGGAGTTGTGGATGTTAGGTCTGGAAGAGTGCTTACAGTATAGCAGGGATATGCAATTAGTGGACCTCCAGCTGTTGCAGAACTACAAGTCCTATGAGGCATAGCAAGACTGACAGCCACAAGCATGGCACCCAGAGGCGGCAGAAGCATGATGGGACTTGTAGTTTTGCAACAGCTGGAGGTCCTCTAATTGCATATCCCTGCAGTATAGGAACTCAGAGGCGAAGGTGTACAAGATACTCTACTGCCAGCAATGTATACGTTCACGCTTAGTAAATACTCTCTTATGACAATTTGCAAATTCTTGGTTTCTGTTTGCCTCGAAGTTACTCATTAGAATTAGATTCTGGTTAAAGTGCAGGAAAGATTTTTAAATAATGTAAATACAGAAGATCAAATAATTATTTTGGCATTAGGAAGACAAGTTTTCAGTTCTGTTGCAAACAATGTTACCGGTTTCCCAGAACCTTGAACTCTGAACCGATGATAATACAGAACCTGACTTTGAAACATCTGACTATCTAATGAGAACAGAGATCACATTTGCTCTCAATGTGCTTTCCAAAATAATCTATAACACTGTGTAGACTGTAGAACATTCAATTTATTTTTGTGTGTATGATACAGTTAAAATAATCAACACTGCTATGATGTTCCATTAAAAGAAAAAAAAAATCGGCTTTAGCTATACTTTTACAGTTAAAATGTCACTAAACACACAGTATAATTTACATTGTCTTTCTGTATGTGGATGATGGCACTGTAACACTGTAATTAATTTAATAAAAAAAATGTGAGTACCTTTTTCCTTTTTTTTTTTGGGGGGGGGGGGGGGGGGTCTTCCTTTTTTTTTACATGGTGCTGGTTTTGTTTTATGTGATGTTGCCTGAATAACTTGTTTGTAATGTTTTATCGTTGTTTGCATATAAAAATAAAAATAATCTGATTTAAGAAAACAAAAGTACCTTTTTTAATCGATATACAGCTGTCACATGATCCAGCTCTCTCCCAGCCTGTCTGCAGAGAAACATAAGCAGGAGGAGCTTCTAGTCATCTGCTGCTGGTCACATGTTCAAAAAAACAAAAAACAAATAAAAAATAAAAAAACAGCCTTTGGAATACAGAGTAAAAATAAAAAAAATAAAAAATCAATAAATTATTTCAAATTGTTATACAAATATATATTTTAAATCAAATCTTTGTTATATTTTGGCAACAACATGGTGTGGGAGGATTTTGGCCAGGCTGTGTCACTCCCCTCCAGCCTCTGTCTTAGAATAAGAGGGAGGTGAAGCCTCCATCAATCTACATGTAATATCCTGCCCCCCCCCCCCCATTGTGTTTAGCTGGTTGGTGGACGTACACAAGGAAGGATGGAGTGGGCTGTCATTTACCACTGTGTATACGCCCATATGTGTGAAATCAATGTTAGGAGCTGAGTACGGGACACTATGCAACACAGGGATACTTTGTTGACTTTAGGTTTTTAACACTAAGAGCTTTGACCTAGTTTACGCAGAGCTGGATCACTGAAAAGGCAATCTATGCAGGTTCCTAGGGCCAGCCGATGTCCAAGGGAACCCTAATAAAACCTTCACGCTTCTGAAATAAACCAAGATGACAACACAACTAGTCAAAGCTGTGTACCTACATGTCATTTCACAAGGGAGGACGTACTTTTAAGGTGGTGTCTGATGTCTCAATGCAAGTTGAGTTGACTTCTCTGTGTCTATTAAAATTTTTATCAACCTCAATCATTCAGATGGGGGTCTGTCTTTGCCTGCCTCTTTGTTTACCACATGGAAAAGGATGTGGGGGGTCCTTGTAGATGACAGACTGTGTAATAGCATGCAACGCCAAGCAGCGGCAGCCAACAAGACCAGCATACTATTAGCATGCATTAAAAAAGGGATTTGCTCAAGAGAAAAATCAATAATTCTACCACTTTACAAAATTCTGATTTGGCTGCATCCTAAGTATGCCGTCCAGTTCTGGTCACCAGTCCTCAGGAAGGGTGTGTTGGAACTGGAGAGAGTTCAGAGAAGGGCAACAAAACTAATAAGGGGACTTGAGGACCTCAGCTATGAGGAAAGGTCACAATTAAGCTTATTTTCCCTGGAGAAGAGATGCTTAGAATGAGATATGATGGCAATATATAAATACCTAAATGGTAATTCTAGCATAGGGGGAAAACTATTCAGTCTTAGGTCGCTAAAGAGGACACATGGTCACTCAATGAAGCTGGATGAGAAGCAGTTCAACCTTAAATGACCATGTGCCGTTGTAGAGCAAAATATAAGAATATTATTGTGCTACCTGTTCTGTCAAATGTCTCTTTATGGAAAAGATTTACCTTCTGAGACCCAGCCTGTACAGACAGTATAGCAACTTACAAGACCCAAAGGGAATGTCTACTTACCAAGAAGATTTAGAAGCAGAATCTAATGTAATTTGTTCCAACTTGGCACACTACGGAGGATATTTTTGTCCTGGTTTTTCTAGTAGGTGAAACAACATTTCTGTCTGAAAGTCTTCTCGCTAGGCAAGGTTGAATTGAAAGCTAAACATGCATATGGAAAGGAGTGCTTAGCTACAGAAGGAGATATACAGTACATACATATACCAAAACACAATAAAAAGCAAATAATAAGGTAGGCTACTGTGGCAGCACACGACCCTTTCCAGCAGCATATGCTCACCTCTTCTCCATTACCCAGCCACTCTGTTCAACCACCAGGAGTGTTGTGGAATAACCAACAATTATGGGTATGAGTGAGCATGTGGTAGCACTGTTGCCTTGTGATTTGCTCAGGGCTGTCATATGGGCCTGGATAAGGAGTCCATAGCTCTGTGCAAGCTCCAACCAGTCAGTTTGGCCTTACATAGGAGTATTTCCCTGGTGTTAACAAGTAAACCATAAACCATGGAATTTAAAGAGGAACTGCAGTCTGCTCACATAATGTGTAATAAAAATATCTTTGCCACTCTGCAGCTTCTTTCCAACCACTTTGCATATTATTTTATATATAGTGTGATTCTGTACTTGTCAAATATGCTGCAGAAATCTCCCTCCACTGAGTCTGGCTGCATCCATTTTAACTGTGGGCAGCTAAAGCTACTGCCTGTTCACTTCCTGGATTTACATAGACACCAGTGGCGGCTGGTGCTCAAAATTTGGGGGGGGTGCAAACGAACTGAAAAATTCTGAAAAATACTGAAAAAAAACATCAATTGCAGCCACTGTGCCCATCATATGTAGCCACTGTGCCCATCATATGCAGCCACTGTGCCATCAATTGCAGCCACTGTGCCCATCATATGTAGCCAACTGTGCCCATCATATGCAGCCAACCGTGCCCATCATATGCAGCCAACTGTGCCCATATTATGCAGCCAGCTGTGCCCATAATATGCAGCCAACTGTGCCCATAATATGCAGACTCTGTGTCCATCATATGCAGCCAACTGTGCCCATAATATGCAGCATCTGTGCTCATTAAATGCAGCCAACTGTGCCCCATCATATGCAGCCACTGTGTCCATCATATACAGACTCTGTGCCCGTAATATGCAGCCAACTGTGCCCATAAAATGCAGCCTCTGTGCTCATCAAATGCAGCCAACTGTGCCCCATCATGTGCAGCCACTGTGCCCATCATATGCAGACTCTGTGCCCATCATATGCAGCCACTGT
Source organism: Aquarana catesbeiana (assembly GCF_042186555.1). Lineage (NCBI taxonomy): Eukaryota > Metazoa > Chordata > Amphibia > Anura > Ranidae > Aquarana > Aquarana catesbeiana. The sequence goes on along the minus strand of NC_133328.1, from coordinate 31,547,180 downwards.
GCCCATAATATGCAGACTGTGCTCATCAAATGCAGCCAACTGTGCCCCATCAATTGTAGCCTCTGTGCCCATAATATGCAGCCACTGTGCCGCGCTAATGCAACCAACTGTGCTCCATTAATTGCAGCCTTTGTGCCCATAATATGTAGCCACTGTGCCCGCCCGCTGTCTGCCAGGCACTTATCCCATCGTGGTGGCGTGTCAGGAAGCTGGTCAGGCGGTGAGCTGTGGAACTGTAGCACGGCAATGGATGCAGGACTCCTCCGTACGTGTCTTCTTCCTGTATTCCTTGGCGCCAATGGGATCGCCTCTGCCTTCAGCCAATCAGGTGCTCGGTATTACATCCGGGCCTCCTGATTGGCTGAGAGGTGGTTCTGTGTTAGCAAAGCAAATATTAATTTGCTTTGCTAACACACCTGGGTGCACTGCGAGCGCAATGGTTTGCGCTCGCATTGCACCTTTTTGAAGACCATTAGAGCCTATGGCTCTAATCAGCTGCTTCAAAAACACTCCCCCCCCCCGTCGCTGTAATTCAGGGGCCCGGTGCCCAAAAAGGGTCTGGGTGCCCAAAAAGGGGGTGGCTACAGCGGCCGTGGATAGATTCATGCAATGCAGAGGCACACCTTCAGCTCTGCAGCTCTTATTGGCCATCTTATGACTCATCCCCCCTCCCTTCCTGGCAAACTCTCAGGAGAGTGAGAGACAGAGAGTTCTGCATGATGTCATAAGCCTAGGCTTTTTAACAGACAAGAAACAGGAAGTGGGCTGTATAAGGTATTTACTGTCAGAAAAAAATGTTTTACTATCCAAAGTTAAAACAACAATGCAGAGGATTTAATAGATAGAAAGTTGAAAAAATGACTGAAGGTCCGCTTTAGGGTCAAACAGTGATCCAGGCCAGACTAAAGAAATTAAATAATTTGTCCCACAAAAGATTTACTGGAATGGAATTTTCTTGTCTTGCACCATGATAGTGGAATCCTTTGTATTCTGACAGCAGTGACTCTTCCGCTGTCAATATACACTGGTCAGTGCTATAGCCGAGTGGCTGCATGCACTTATCAAATGAATATTTTCCAGCACTCCTTTTCAAGAGACGCTGATAATTCGATCAACTTATGCCGCGTACACACGGTCGGACTTTTCGTCTACAAAAGTCCGACAGCCTGTCCGACAGACTTCCGGCGGACTTCCGGCGGACTTTCCGCGGACTTGCAGCAGACTTTCTAACGAACGGACTTGCCTACACACGACCACACAAAAGTCCGACGGATTCGTACGTGATGACGTACACCGGACTAAAATAAGGAAGTTCATAGCCAGTAGCCAATAGCTGCCCTAGCATGGGTTTTTGTCCGTCGGACTAGCACACAGACGAGCGGATTTCGGGGTCCGTCGTAGTTACGACGTAAAGATTTGAAGCATGTTTCAAATCTAAAGTCCGTCGGATTTGAGGCTGAAAAAGTCTGCTGAAAGTCCGGAGAAGCCCACACACGATCGGATTACCAGCCAGCTTTAGTCCATCGGCGTCCGTTGGACTTTTGTAGACGAAAAGTCCGACCGTGTGTACGCGGCATTACACTTACACTGCCCATTTGTGAGGTCAGGCACTAATGTTGGACGAGAAGACGAGAAGGCCTGGCTTCCAGTCTCCGCTCTAAATCATCCCAAAGGTGTTATATCAGGTTGAGGTGCAGTCAATTTCCTCCACCCCAAACTCGCTTATTCACACTATATTGCCAAAAGTATTGGGCCACCCCTCAGTGGCGTAACTAGAACCTTCAGGGCCCCGGTACAAGAAACCATGAAGGGCCCCACTGACCTCGTCCAGCTGCCCCTGCCACTCATCCAGGGCCCTTTACTCCCATTGCGAGCTGCGGGATCTCCCTCCGGCTAGCAGTTTACTTCCTGAGTCTATACAGTGGAGAGGGGAGGGGCTTCTGACCCGAGCAGGTATCGACTTCAGTGTACAAGCAGTGTGAATCACTTGCTTACTGAAGCCGATACCTGCCTAGGTCAGGGGCCCCCATAGTTGCCACCATTTCAAAAAAGTTTTTAGGGACACCTTTTTTTAAAGAGGAAGTAAACCCTCCTGCAAAAAAAAAAATAAAAACACACCCTGCAAGATAAAGGCATAATGAGCTAGTATGCATAGCATACTAGCTCATTATGAATTACTTACCCGAGAACGAAGCCCCCGCAGCCGTCCTCTCTCTCTCCCTCAGGCCGCCGACATCTCGCCTGGGGCTTGCTTCCGGGTATCACGGCTCCGGCGCTGTGATTGGCCGGAACCGCAATGACGTCACTCCCGCCCATGTATGCCATTGCTTCAGTTGGCCTTAGTGCGCATGTGCCGCATGACGTCGGCACATGCAAATACGGGGATATCTCCTAAACTGTGCAGGTTTAGGAGATATCCAGTGCAGCTACAGGCAAGCCTAATTATAGGCTTGCCTGTAGTTTAACCGCCTGCCGGCCGCCGGCCGTCAATTGACGGCCAGGCGGCGCAGCTCTCGTTGCGGACGGACGTCATATGACGTCCTCGCTTTCTTAGGCCACCAGGGGGCGCGCGCGCGCCGCCGGCGATCGCGCGCACCCGCCGTGTCACTAGGCACCCGGTGCGTGTGCCCGGCGGCCGCGATGTCCGCCGGGCACCCGCGATTACCGGTAACACAGCAGGACCGTGGATCTGTGTGTGTAAACACACAGATCCACGGTCCTGTCAGAGGAGAGGAGACCGATGGTGTGTTCCCAGTACAGAGGAACACCGATCGGTCTCCTCCCCTAGTGAGTCCCCGCCCCCTACAGTTAGAATCACTCCCCTAGCAACACAGTTAACCCCTCGATCACCACCCAGTGTTAACCCCTTCACTGCCTGTCACATTTATACAGTAATCAATGCATTTTTATAGCACGGATCGCTGTATAAATGTGAATGGTCCCAAATATGTGTCAAAAGTGTCCGATGTGTCCGCCGCAATATCGCAGTCACAATAAAAATCGCAGATCGCCGCCATTACTAGTAAAAAAATTTAAAAAAATAAAAATGTTATAAAACTATCCCCTATTTTGTAGACGCTATAACTTTTGCGCAAACCAATCTATATACGCTTATTGCGATTTTTTTTTTACCAAAAATATGTACAAGAATACATATTGGCCTAAACTAAAAAAAAAATTTGTTTTAAAGAAAAAAAAATTGGATATTTATTATCGCAAAAGGTAAAAATTATTGTGTTTTTTTTAAAACTTGTCACTCTTCTTTTGTTTATAGCGCAAAAAATAAAAACCGCAGAGGTGATCAAATACCACTAAAAGAAAGCTCTATTTGTGGGGAAAAAATGATAACAATTTCATTTGGGTCTAATGTTGTATGACCGCGAAATTGTCATTCAAAGTGCGACAGCGCTGAAAGCTGAAAAATGGCTTGGGCAGGAAGGGGGCGAAAATGCCCTGTATTGAGGTGGTTAAAGTGGTTGTAAAGGGTTTACAACCACTTTAATGCATGTCCAGAAAGCCATTGGAGGCAGGGCATTTACTTTAATTAGGGACGGGGCATTCAATTAATATGGGTCTAGTTCTACAAGAACTGTAAAATTAACATATTTATGTATTGGTGAAGCTTTCCTTTTATGTGAAAACTTGCTAAAGTGACCATATATACCGTGACTGTACTTTTATATTGCTTTAATGGTAATGCAAAAATGCAGATATTTATTTGGATTTCCTATTGTAGCTTTTTTATAAACTATAATAATAAACCCACGTTCACATTAACAATAAATAAAAAAAAAAAATCAGTCACACTGTCACAGTATATATGGTGACTTTAGCAATTTTTTACATTTTCATACATATTAGGAACATCTCCATTGGAAGCCTAATGTCCCAGTAACAATAATAATCAAATAATCTGTAATCTTGTTCAATGACAGCAAAGTGGTACAATGGCTGGCAGGGGAGATGCTAGGGTTCCATCTATTTTACTTAAGGGTGGAGGTGTACATTTGTAATGTATTTTTAAAAGGTGATGCTGGAGAGATAAAAGCAAGAGGAGTTGTGCTGAAATAGACCTGTATAGCAAGGAGATCAGCTTATGCAAACAGATAATCCAATGACTAAACAATCTGATTTACCTCTATCAGAGTATCTCCACCGTCTGCTACAGTCTCTCACAGGGTCTGTCCATGCAGCTTGAGCCTCACACCTGCACCAGAAGGTGGACCGGGCGCCATCACATTTGAGGCTGGCCACACCCCCTCCTCGAGTCCAGCCCAATCAAAATGCAAGCCTCGGCAGGCTCCGCCTCCAGCATGTTCTGCAGGAGTAGCAGGGAGCGCACCCGAGAGCCACCTGATCTGCTGCTGAAGAGGAGTTTGTGCCCCTCCCCTCTGCACTCAGAGAGCAAAGTGAACTGAACGCCAGAGGGAGATTCCGTGGCTTGCAGGCTCCACAGAGCTGCCGATCGCCGCCCCTCCACTGCGTATGGAAGTGACAACTGGACGTGCGGGGGGAGATGCTGGGTCCTGGGGCCCCCCCACTGTGGCGGAACGGCAGGGCCCAGTCGCAAGTGCGACTGGTGCGACCCTGATTGTTCCGCCACTGCCACCCCTCCAAATAATTTGGTGGAGGGGGGATTATAGTATGGGGTTGTTTTTCAGGGGCTGTGTTGGCCCCTTAGTTCCAGTGAAGGGAATTCTTAAAGTGTCTGCATACCAAGACATTTTGGACAATTTCATGCTCCCAACTTTGTGGGAACAGTTTGGGGATGGCCCCTTACTGTTCCAACATAACTGCGCACCAGTGCACAAAGCGAGGTCCATAAAGACATGGATGAGGGAGTTCGGGGTGGAGGACCATGACTGGCCTGCACAGAGTCCTGACCTCAACCTGATAGAACACCTTTGGGATGAATTAGAGTGGAGATTGCGAACCAGGCCTTCTCATCCAAAATCAGTGCCTGACCCCACAAATACGCTTCTGGAAGAATGGTCAAACATTCCCATAAACACACTCCTAAACCTTGTGGACAGCCTTCCCAGAAGAATTGAAGCTGTTATAGCTGTAAAGGGCGGGCCAACTCAATATTGAACCCTACGGACTAAGACTGGGATGCCATTAAAGTTCATATGCGTGTAAAGGTAGGCGCCCCAATACTTTTGGCAATATAGTGTATCTTGAGCGAGAACAGCCATAGATGGATCAAAATCCTTACTAAACTGGCTGATTTACAATCACCTTATGGCCAGCTTGACTGGGCTCTCTGTTCTAACTACTCATTTGGGCATTTTAAATTTTGTCAATATCGGGGGACACCCCTTTTGCCTTGACCACATGCCCCAAATACTGGATTTTTGTTTTCATGAGATGACATTTTTCCGGTTTGAGCCGAAGGCCATACTGGGCTAGCCGCTGGAGGACATTTTTCACGATCTTCCTCTTTTACTGGGACCTGCCAATATCCGCTGGCCAAATCTAGCATGGAAAAGTACTGGGCCTGTCCCAAGGCCATTAGGGATTCTTCGACCTGGGGCAAAGGGTAAGCATCCCGATGGGTACAGGCATTCAATCTGTGATAGTCCACACAAAAACGTAAGTTGCCATCCTTTTTCTGCACAAGAACTATGGGCGCAGCCCAGGGATTATGACTCTCTCGAATCACCCCCCCCCTCTTGCAGCATGCTGCGTAATAAGTCTTTGACTTCTTGGCAAAGAGCCAGGGGTATATTACGATACCTTTCCCAAATAGGAGCCGTGTCTCCAGTGTGGATAGAATGATCCAAAGCATTAGTACAGCCGTAGTCTTCAGGGCCTTGAGAGAATGCCATCAAATGTCTGTGAACTAGTTGCTGGAGCTTGTTGCTTTGTTCCGGGGTCATCTCCTGCACCAGAAAAGCCAGTTGTGTAAACAATTTCGGGAGCTGGGTCTCTGCAGAATCAGGTAGAGCCGTCTGCAAAGCAGCACAGGTGGCCTCCACCCCAGGGCAAGGATCAGTAATGCAGCTTTTGGGTACTGTATACAAATCTGCAATGGCCATGTCAGTGGGAACTTGTATCAGGGTGGACCCCAAGTTAACCAGTTACACCAACACTTGCCCCTGCTGGACAACAGACAGAGTTCTGGCTACCAACTATTCACCTTTGGTTTCCAGGTTGCGTTGTGGTTCGACCATCACAGTGGCCCTTTTTACGTGTCTTCTAGCTACCACAGGAAGGGGCACACCAACTCTTGACGTGGGGGTATAATAACCCAATGACGGACAGGGAGATGGATGACCCCCACCATCTCTGTGTTTATGGCTCTGCATCTGAACAGTCCGACAAGCGTTGATCAGATTCTGCAGTTGTGGTTCTGACTGCCCGGTATGCTTGCGTTGACGCCTCCCGCAGAAGGCGAGTTAAGTCCAGTTCTTTTAGGGCGTACATGACTTCTGATCCAGTGTCCACCAGACATCTGGCCGGCTGTCCGTTGAACATCACAGTCGCCACTGGGCACCCAGAAATCATTGTAGGATCACATTGAGGCAGTGAACGAACATTTCCCATGGGTCGCCCCTCCACCACAGGAATCTCTATTTTAAAGGATGGTTTTGTACAATTCTGGGCTACCCGTCTCACACAATTCCTTGCGACGTGGCCTAGCCTTTTCGGTCAGTATCAGGGTCCCTCCGGAAGGGGTTGATCGATGCCCGAGGTTGTTCGGACCCAACTGAGCTGCCACCTCTTGCCTGAGGGAGGCGACCATATCAACTAGGTCTCGTAGAATCTTTTCCTTCGAGGGCATCCCCGCATTTGAGGCGGTGGCAGGACATGGGGCAGTCGCTTCCTCCCGCTCCACTGGCCACCTGGCTCCATGAGTGAGGGTAACCTGGCTTCTGGCACCAACCCATTCATGGTCTGGTTCTTCCTGTACCCTCTCAATGGCCTCTTGTAGGATAGCAGTGAATTTCACCGTACCATCAGCCCTCACTTGATCTCTTAAGGCTCTCTTTAATGAAGAGGACCATACACCAGCAAGGAACTGGTCCCGAATAAGCTGATCGGGGTTAGGGACCCTAGTTCCGGCGGGGGCCATCTTCTCCTCCGACTGGCACCAGATTTCCTGTAAGGCCACTGCAATTTGAGGGATAGTCTCTCGGTCGTGCTGCTCCCAACGATAGAAACTCTTCTGGAGTTCAACTATGGAGGTACTCTCGCCATACAGGCTTTCTAGGCGGCCCACAATAGCTGTTCTGCTATCCCTTTCCTTCTCGGGCAGAACCATCACAGCCCGACGGGCTTCTCCTTCTAGCACATTAACCGCCAAATCTGCAAAGTGTGCTGTGGGTATTTCGAACAAGCGGACCGAACTGTCCAATCTCTTCACCCAGTCTGTCAGGGGAATATTTGTGCCATTAAATTTTGGACTCAGGGCCAAAGCTGCTTCTTATGGTGCCATGATTGACCCTCTAGCCACTCCCCTGCCTGAGGATGATGATTCAGACATCCTGCCGACTACACCAAAATATAAGCGGGTGTAGGGTGTAGCGGCTTCACAGAGGGAATCACACGTACTGACTTTATAAACCAGGCAACATTTATTACCAGAGGGACGGTAGTAGAAAGAGTATTTACGGCAGTAATGCAAGTAGTTTCACCCCAGACATGGAGGCATAGATACACAGCACAGTCACTTCTGATGTAAGCGGTAGTTGTATTCGTCAGCACTATAGGCACTTTCCACTGACTGACACAGTATAAACCCAAGCACACAATGCGTATCTGTAGAGGCTGATATTCACACACGTTACCCGGTAACAGCGGTATTCCTTCAGCAGATGGATATAGGCATCTGATACACTTGTCCCTCCCTTACAGCGAGGACACCGGATTTATTATTCGCAATGGGGAGTCTTTCATCCGACCAGGATTGTTGATAAAGGACTCCGTAGGAATCCTGAGCTATCCCTCACAGGCTGGAACACTCTCCCTATCTTCTCCTAACTCTCCCTGACAAGCGGGGGTCTCTGTCCCTGTCTATACACACACGTGAACTGAACTAAAACGTGGCTGGGCTTTCTTATATCAAGTATCCACCCAAAAATGGCCGACCAAATCTCTCGAGATTTGCATGTCCTATCAGGACTTCAGGCTTTTCCAAAATGGTGCTGGAGACAATATAGAGGCCAAACAGCTCTGAACATATGTACACATAAACATATCAAATAGGCATTGAAAATGAGAATATACACTTGCTAAACCACTACCTCTTGCAGCCAACTAGGCTGCCCTGCACCACAGCTGCCTACATGTTGATCCTGCGAGTAAAAATGTTAGATAAGCACTTCCTTTGATAGGGTGACAATTCTATTCCTTCTGCAGTGATAAAAGAGCGACAATTTTGAAAAAAAAACACATTATTTTTTACTTTTTGCTATAATAAATATCCCCCAAAAATATATATAAAAAAACATTTTTTTTCCTCAGTTTAGGCCAATACCTATTCTACAGTTTAGGCCAATGCCTCTTGGTAAAAAAAAATCGCAATAAGCGTTTATTGATTGGTTTGCGCAAAAGTTATAGCGTCTACAAAATAGGGGATTGTTTTATGGCATTTTTATTAATAATTTTTTTTTTTTACTAGTAATGGCGGCGATCAGCGATTTTTATCGTGACTGCGACATTATGGCGGACAGATCGGACACTTTTGGCGCTATTTTGGCACCATTCACATTCATACAGCGATCAGTGCGATTAAAAATGCATTGATTACTGTGTAAATGTGACTGACAGTGAAGGGGTTAACCACTAGGGGGCGCTGTAGGGGTTAAGTGTGTCCTAGGGAGTGATTCTAACTGTGGGGGGGAGGGGCTATGTGTGACACGACACTGATCACCGCTCCCGATTACAGGGAGCGGTGATCAGTGTCACTAGGAAGAACGGGGAGATGCTTGTTTAAATCAGCATTTCCCTGTTCTACCTCTCTGTGAGACGATCGCGGGTATGCCTGTGGAGATCGAGTCTGCGGGACCCGCGATCACACTCACGGAGCTTGCGGCGGGCGCAAGCTGCAAGCTGCTTCTAAAAGGGCAACATACAGGTACGTTATTATGCCTGTACTTGCCCTTCTGCCGACGTATATCGGCGTGAGTCGGTCGGCAAGCGGTTAAGATATTTAACATACCAACTTACAATGAAAATGTCCTTTTATCACTCTGGGAAGAAAAAACTAGAAGAAGAAGACTTGTAGAAAGATGGACATGGAAATTTGGAATATGGAAAAATTAAAATAGGGACAGCCTCCCCCAAGGGACCATTAGGAATTATGCAGAATGGCTCCTTTGCTACAACCAAGGCTGGGTCCAGCCATGCCGACTGGTTCAGGAACCTTCGTGGCAGCTGATTACATTCCAGAGTATGTAACAAAGTGACATGCCATGTTGTTTACCTGTGTGATCTGTGAATTAGGCTGGAGATATTTACGGTATTCAACTTGAAAGGCATTGTTTTCCCCGATACAAAGTATCATGAAAGGATGAGCTGTACATACCTCAGCAAGTTCAGACATCTACTCTCTGCCTTACTACAAGGCATCTCAAGATCAAACTGTAACACAAAAGAGCACCACGAGAAATACAGCTCATTACAGGATCATTTTCTTCCATGTTAAAGATCAGTGGAGCACAAAGACCCAAATGTCATATTAATTGGGGCGCTGGCACATTCCTCGACATGCAAAGCTTTGTAGTCCTCGGGTCGCTCGTCGCCAGACACACTTGGAGGTGTGAAAAGGTGCAGGGTGAGGTGTGAAAACATTGAAAATTAGCATACTTCAGAAAGTGACATATTTGCGGAATGCGCGCCTTCATTTGACCTTAAAGTGACACTAAAGGTTAGTTTTTTTTTTTTAAATAACAAACATATCATACTTACCTCCACTGTGCAGCTCGTTTTGCACAGAGTGGCCCCGAACCTGCTCTTCTGGGGTCCCCCGGCGGCTCTGGCAGGCTCCTCCCCACATCTGATAACCCTCTTGCTCCCGAGTCCAGCATTCGGCATTCATAGAGGCCGAATGCAGGACTCGCCCCCACCCCCCCCGGCGCCCGCGTCATTGGATTTGATTGACAGCAGCAGAAGCCAATGGCTGCGCTGCTATCAATCTATCCAATCAAGAGCCGAGAACCCCCGAGCAGAGAGAGAGCGCGTCCCCGTGGGTCAAGTTTGAGGGTTCAGGTAAGAAAACGGGGGGGGGGGGCTGGGACGCCGGTCACTGACAGGTGTTTTTTCACCTTAATACATAGGATGCATTAAGGTGAAAAAACACGAACCTTTACAACCCCTTTAACCTCCCTGGCGGTATTTCCGAGTCTGGCTCGGGGTGAGATTTCAGTACCAAAAGCGGTGACCCCGAGCCAGACTCGGGATCACATCACAGGATCCAGGAAGAGCTTTCTTACCTTGTCCCCTGGGTCCTGCGATGTCTTCCCGCTGTGATCTGCGAGCCGCCGTGTCTCGCTCGATTCACAGTGCCGAGCTCCGTTCCCTGCGAGCGTTGCGACGCACGGGGACGGAGTTCAGTGCCAAATTCAAAAAGAAAAAACATAGTATAGATACAGTATACTGTAATCTTACAGATTACAGTACTGTATCAAATAATTACACATCCCCTTTGTCCCTAGTGGTCTGTCCAGTGTCCTGCATGCAGTTTTATATTATAAATACTGTTCTTTCTGCCAGGAAACTGGAGATTGTCCATAGCAACCAAAAAATGTCCGTTTACATCAAAAGTGCTTTTAGACCAGCTAGAAAAACAGCGATAATAAATTAGAATCACTTGCAGAATTAAGTGATAGTGATTTGTGGGGAAATTCGTCATCAAACACTGAAAGTAATGACAGCGACAATTCTTTACATTATTGAATAATTTTTATTATTATTATATTATTATTTCTTATAATTATTTATAGTTATTTACTATATTATAATTTATGATTTCATTTTTCGAACTTTATCATACCCGGGATGTCTACTAGACTCTTGTTTGGACAGATTTAAGTGAACTATTCCTAAGAATTACAGGCCTACAATATAAAACGCCAAATTTCCATGCAAAATAATTGTACCGCTTTCAGCACCTAAAATCTGAAATAATCATAGGGGAGGGAGGTTAAGAAACATACTTGCACTCTTGAGCCACATTCAAAGAACGCACATTTTTTTTGTAGATTTCGACTTTAGGAAGCATGCAATGGCTGCCCCTTGTAAGGGACATACACGTATTCGGGTTGTTCTAATGGCCAATGCTAAGCTGAAAAAAATGATTTTGCTTTGAAGACTCACATTGTAGCAATTCCTCTCGCTTTCTGTTGCATGTCAGCGAAAATCTTGCAAATAGCAAAAAATTAACTGATGGGATTTAAAGCGAAACTTCAGTCATTTGTTCAACTTTACATCTATTAAATCTTCTGCCCTTGTTTGTTTTAACTTTGGATAGTAAAACATTTTTTTTCTGCCAGTAAATACCTTATATAGCCCACTTCCTGTTTCTTGTCTGGTAAAAAGCCTAGGCTTATGACATCATGCACATGCACAGTCATAAGAGGGCCAATGAGAGCTGTAGAGCTGGAGGTGTGCCTCTGTGCGTCTGTGTAAATCCAGGAAGTGAACAGGCAGCAGCTTCAGCGGCCCACAGTCAAAATGGATGCAGCCAAACTCAGTGGAGGGAGATTTCTGCAGCATATTTGGCAAGTGCAGAATCACAGTATATATAAAATAAAAAGTGGTTGGAGGGAAGCTTCAGAATGGCACAGATATTATTATTATAAATTATGTGAGCAGATTGCAGTTCCTCTTTAAACCCTTTCCTATCCAATGGCCCATACATACGAACAGAAAATTGCCCAAAAAATACCACTTTCAAAGCGATCGTACGATAATCAGATCATTAGTACACAAGCTTCCGAGAGCCGATCACGACAGTTTATCCGATGTTATCTGATTGGACGAAAATGTTTCTCGTACAATTTTCGTTCAATCAGTACAGTTGTCATTCGAAAATACAATCCAAATACACTAAAACACACAACATCACTTCCGAATTTTTATTCTATCGTATGAGAATTTTCGTATGTGTGACTAGCATGCAAAAAAAAAAAAAAAAAAAACGAACGATCATTCGTCTGATAATCTCATTGTGTGTACCGGGCTTTAGCTAAAAGTGAGAAATGTTTTGACTGAATATTCACTTTATTGATTATTTATTGCATACATACATGATGATTTTTATTTTTTTACGTCATTCTGAAACTTAGATTTAGAGCCAAAACATTTTTTTTTTGATAGAGCTGGGAAGGGTTAAAATCTATTCAGTTTATTATTTGGTGTCTGCGTCCCATTAAAGGATAAGTTCACCTTTTTGAAAAAAAAAAAAAATAAATGCACTTCTTTTTGCAGGTAAAAAAATTAGAAAATGTGCATTTATAATTTTTTTGCTTGGAGCCTGGAAAGCATTGCGACCGCGATCAGCAGATCATGGGTGCCATGCGAGACCCCTGCAGACTTCTCAGTGTATCTGTCTGATCATACCTCGTACGGGCAGACAGGTACACACGGACAGGAAGAATGAATGATCAACAGAACCATGATAGTTCATTGAAACTACAGTGACTTGAAAAAGTATTCATACCCCTTGACATTTTTCACATTTTGTCATGTTACAACCAAAAATGTAAATGTATTTTATTGGGATTTTATGTGATAGACCAACACAAAGTGGCACATAATTGTGAAGTGGAAGGAAAATGATAAATGGTTTAATTTTTTTTTTTTTACAAATAAATATGTGAAAAGTGTGGGGTACATTTGTATGGCGCCCCCCTGAGTCAACACTTTGTAGAACCGCCTTTCACTGCAATTACAGCTGCAAGTCTTTTTGGGGATGTCTCTACCAGCTTTGCACATCTAGAGAGTGACATTTTTGCCCATTCTTCTTTGTAAAATAGCTCAAGCTCTGTCAGATTGGATGGAGAGCGTCTGTGAACAGCAATTTTCAAGTCTTGCCACAGATTCTCAATTGGATTTAGGTCTGGACTTTGACTGGGCCATTCTAACACATGAATATGCTTTGATCTAAACCATTCCATTGTAGCTCTGGCTGTATGTATGTTTAGGGTCGTTGTCCTGCTGGAAGGTGAACCTCCACCCCAGTCTCAAGTCTTTTGCAGACTCTAACAGTTTTTTTTTCTAAGATTGCCCTGTATTTGGCTCCATCCATCTTCCCATGAACTCTGACCAGCTTCCCTTTCCCTGCTGCAGAAAAGCATCTCCACATGATGCTGCCACCACCATGTTTCACAGTGGGGATGGTGTGTTCAGGGTGATGTGCAGTGTTAGTTTTCTGCCACACATAGTGTTTTGCTTTTAGACCAAAAAGTTCAATTTTGGTCTCATTTGACCAGAGCACCTTCTTCCACATATTTGATGTGTCCCCCACATGGCTTCTCACAAACTGAAAACGGGACTTCTTATGACTTTCTTTCAGCGATGGCCTTCTTCTTGCCACTTTTCCATAAAGGCCAAATTTGTGGAGTGCACGACTAATGCTGCGTACACATGATCGGAAATTCGGCCAGCAGAAGACTGATGAGAGCTTTTGGTCGGAAAATGCGACCGTGTGTATGCTCCATCTGACTTTTGCTGGCGGAGTTCCCGCCAGCAAAAGATTGAGAGCAGGTTCTCAATTTTTCGGTCGGAAAAAGCTCCTATCTTAAAATGCGATCGTCTGTACAAATTCCGACGCGCAAAATTCCTACGCATGCTCGGAAACAATTCGACGCATGCTCGGAAGCATTGAACTTCATTTTCTCGGCTTGTCGTAGTGTTGTAAGTCACCGCGTTCTTGACGGTCGAAAGTTCAGAGAACTTTTGTGTGACCGTGAGTATGCAAGGCAAGCTTGAGCGGAATTCCGTCGGAAAAACCATCCAAGTTTTTTCTGACGGAAAATCCGCTCGTGTGTACACGGCATAATAGTTGTAACATGACAAAATGTGGGAAATTTCAAGGGGTATAAATACTTTTTCAAGGCACTGTACAAACCGAGAGCTGCAAAGGCTCCCATTCGCTTTTAAACAGTGGCAGCTGGTGCTTAATTTTTGGGGGGGGCAAACAAACCCAGGCGTTTACAGGAGTTTAGAGGCAGAACTGTTTAGAGGCAGACAAAAAAAAACAAACACTTTTTTTGCGTTCATGAGAGGAACATTTTTGCAGAAATGTGCCTGACATGCATAATGCAGTTAAACTCTAGGCTCATTTAGCGCTTGAGCATTTTTTTTTATTTCAATGGCCAGAATAAATTAATATTCTGGCCAATGTAATTAATAAACGTCCAAGCGCTTGACGTGCCTAAATGCATTTGCAAAAACGCGGCTTTGGTCTAATTTTGAAGCTTCCTTTCTCCTGCTAGGAGAGAAAGTTTGCATGAGGCCCTAAAGTTTTCAATAATATTTTTAGTGTTGCAATAAATAAGTACAAAATAATTAAAAAAAACTTTAATTTATTTAATTTGTGAAAGAAAAATCCTTAGTATATTTGTAAATAAAACGTTGCAATATTTTGTACTGGAAAAATAATTTTAGTGCCATTTTAAACAAGAAAAATTATAGAATACAATTTATATTTTCCTATCTACAGTAACAATAATAAAAAAGTAATAATAATAAAATATATATTTTTTTAACTAACAATAGAAAGTTAATTTTGTTTACTTGTTTGCCTATGGATTACATAGAAAAATATAATTATTTTTACAAGAAAAGAAGCCTTGCTTGTCTAAATTTAAATGTTATACCTTTTTTATGTTATTTTGTTATTTTGAGTATTGACAAAGTTATTGCTGAATAAACAGGCCCATAGAGTGGGTGTTAATTTTGACATACATTTTCGATTTGGTTTTAGTTATAATCTTTTGACTAAAATGCTATTTTAGTTTTAGTCCTATTTTAGTCTTTCGACTAAAATGCCATTATAGTTTTAGTGGTTTTTTTAGTCATCTGAATTGTTTTAGTTTTAGTCGTATTTTAGTCTACTAAAATCTCCAGTGCATTTTAGTTGTCTAAAATTTAATGGGTTTAGTTAAATTTTAACGCATTATTTAAGCATTTCTTTAGAATTGCCAAACTGATTATATACTCCTGGAATTAAAAACTAATAACATGTTATCATTTATGGTATTAAGGGTTGAACATGCACTACAGACACTGATTTAGCCGTTGCGAAATATAACGTCTTTACAAATAAAACCAAGTTTCATTAATAAGCAAAAATATTGCTTTTTGACAAGCAGAAGTACAACTTGACAATATAAAAAACCTGTAAACTCTATTGGCTGTAATGCCATTGCACATATTACCTGAATATATTAACAACATTAAATATTAACAAAAAAAAAAAATAAGAAAAGCCTTTTTCTTAATTTTTTTTTCTTTTAGCAGCTTGGTAGATGCCCCCTACGTATTCTTATGTAGTAGTGTGGTGTTAATTTTGATGTCAAATTTCAATTTAGTTTTAGTCATAGTTTTTTTACTTAAATGCCATTTTAGTTTTTCTCATGTTTTAGTCATCTCAATTGTTTTCGTTTTAGTTGTATTTTAGTTGACTAAAATAGTATTAATTTAGTCGACAAAAATGTTTTAGTCAACTAAATTAACACTGATAGCAGACATGTAAAAATGACTGAGGTCCATAGAGGGGTACAGGTGTAAAAGCTGAAGTGGCTAAAATTAGTTAGTTACTAATACACCTGTGCATGCAGTATAATTCAGTAGGTGGTAGATTTAGATCTATTTAACCACTTCCCGCCCGCCATATAGCAAAATAACGTCCGGGAAGCGGTTTCATTATCCTGACTGGGGGTCATATGATGTCCAGCAGGATAAGCCGCGATTGCGTGCCCACGGGGGGCACACAGGGCGGCGATTGGTGCTGTGTCTCTGATCGAGGTAAAGAGCCTATAATGGAGGCTCTTTACCACATGATCAGCTATGTCCAATCACAGCTGATCATAGTGTAAACAGGAAAATAGGAAGAAGGAGCACTACCAATGCCACATTCAGAATATAGGGACACAGGGAAGGGTACTAATTAAAGTAGCCAAGGTCAGACTTTATAGGCATGAAAACAATGGAGAAGTAACAAAAACTAATATTCATAACATTTATTGAAAAAAGTACATAATATAAACACAGTATTCAAAAAGATAAAAAACATGAAAAATGATACAGTAAGTACAATAAGCCCTTATGTGTCTATGCGTTTCGCCGTGAGGCTTCTTCAGGACTCGAGCAAGGTTCAGAGATGTAACAAAAGAAAAGAAAGAGCAAGTCTCACTGTCTTTAAATCGGTTAGGCCTCATGTATAAGATCCCCGTGGTAGGAAATTCTCAAAAATTATGGAATGTTTAATATAAATAGTTTATATGCTTCAAAACATATCTGTATCGGGGCAAGTGTGTGTCTTGTATCCAAAAAAGGAAAGACCGTCAGGACAGCAATATTGAGAAATCCAGCGTAACAACAATGGGATGTGCCTTAGTAAGGTTAAGCACTGCTGGCGGCATGTAATAGAGCCCTTGCTAGCATGCAGTACGTGAAGATACCGACGCATAGATATGCCCCTGGGAGACAGACGGTGTACAGCACCCGGCGGTACAAGGTTTAAAGGAGAATTGTACAGAAAAAACAAGATTGGTTAAACCCACAAGTGCTTTTTTTTTACCACTACTATTCTTATTATTGGCTTTTGGAATTTACAAATGCAGCAATTTAGAAATCAGATGAAAGGTTTAGCACTGGGAAACACTTTTTGATAGATAAAAAGTGCATTTTATATACAACTATATAGGTCAGACCAAGATGAGGGACAGTATATAGACGCAAAATACTCTTGCACACAGGTGTATTGGCTAAATCATCCCAAGGGTTCAAGAAGGACTATGGGTTTCGGCCTTGCTGCTCTTCAGGATGGGATTATCCTAGTAGTAATGATAAGAAAGAGAGAGAGTGCACCAGCCTAGTGTATTATCCTTGATAAATTTATTAGTTAAAACCAAGATAAAATCTACTCACATAGGTAGGAGAAAAAATCGCATTGTATACAGACACAGAAGCGATTGGTCCACTGGTAGCAGTTTTCCAGGTCCTAGGAAGAGGACGTACGGACTGCTGCTGGCTAACGCGTTTCGAAGGTGTCCCGTGTGTCTGTATACAATGCGGTTTTTTCTCCTACCTTTGTGAGTAGATTTTATCTTGTTTTTAACTAATACATTTATCAAGGATAATGCACTAGGCTGGTGCGCTCTCTCTCTTTCTTATCAAGATGAGGGACAAATGAAGGGGAAAGAGGGACAGAGGGACTTTGAAAATCAGGGACAGTTGGGAGCTATGCATCAGTGCTGTATATCAGTGCCACCTATAAGTGCTGCATATAAGTGCCACCTCATCAGTGCCATCTCATTAGTTACAATCAGTACTGCCTCATCAGTGCCCATCAATGAAGGAGAAAACATACCTATTTACAAAGTTTTGTAACGGAAACAAAAAAAACTTTTTTAAAATTTTCGGTCTTTTTTTATTGGTAGCGCAAAAACAAAACAAAAAAAAACCCAGAGGTGATCAAATACCATCAAAAGAGAGCTCTATTTGTGGGGAAAAAAATGATAAAAATTTTGTTTGGGTACAGCGTCGCACGACCGCGCAATTATCATTCAAAGTGTGAGAGCGCTGAAAGCTGAAAATTGTATAAGTGCCCGGGATTGAAGTGGTTAAAAAAATACAAAAAAGCTCATTAAATATGAGAACAACTATAACATGATAAGCATTTTTGAATAAACATGGACTTTGATTTTCATGTTTACCATTGCAATAATTATTATTTTAAACAATACTATTAATGAAATAAAGGCATGCAAGGAACGGGGACGATATATTATGAGTTGCACATTATAATTACGGTGCTGATGAATTAACTGACGTGCAAAATGACATTGCTTGCTTGCAACACACTTCAAGGAGCTTGTCGTTATGAGTAATAGCTCAGGTACATCGCCCGGGGGGGAACAGGAATTCCATTATCCTAAAAATAGATCAAAGCCGATTCGCTTTTAATGATTTCATGTTTATGATTTTAATGCACGGTTTCACTGTTAGCTGATTATCTTGTGGTTAGATTAAAATACTTTTCATTAACATTACTTTTTTTTTTTTTTTTTTTGTTTTTCTTTATTGCCTGAATTTAATTGGGCCATGCATGTCTTTATCACTGGCTGGGGAATTACAACAGCAAGCAGCTAATCTCTTTCTTTGAGATCTCGCAGTGATGAGATGCTATCTGCCTGCTTCTTGCATTAATAGGAATTTACTGTAGAGATTCTTTTTTCTTATTTTTTAACAATCCGCCGGCAGACACAGACGTCAGATGGACCTGTCATTGGGGATTAACGGTTCATCAAGAAGACAAAAGCTACCTGTATGTTTTGATTTCAAAGTGCATTTAAATCTTTATCCAATCAGAGCCTTGGAACGTTTGTAGGGTGGGAATAGTTTGTAGCCAATTAAAGAATAAAAAGAGAACGGCTTGAGCAGATTTTAGTTACTGTAGCTGATAGAACAGGAAACAGATTGACTAGACGGAGAAGGTGCCCAAGGCCCCCCGCCTCTCCTGCCTCTGCCCTGGCCACAAGTACAATAGTGGAAACAAATTACTCACATCTAGGTAGGTTGTAGAAACCCATGGAGATGGTACACAACCTGCCATCCAGAGGCTCTAATAGGCTTCAAAATAGGGTGGACTCGGAGCGCAGAGCATTGCGCTCGGAGCGCACCCAGGTGTGTTAGAAAAGCAAATGAATATTCGCTTTTCTAACACTGAACCGCCTCTCCGCCAATCAGGAAGCACGGATCTAATACCCGTCACCTGCTTGGCTGAAAGGACAGGCGCTCCTATTGGACGCCTAGCAGAAAGAAAGAAGAGACGCATGTAGCTCGCCGATGCCTTACCCGCTGCCGGTCCCACAGCTTGCCGCTGTCACCCGCTGCCTGACCTGCCACCAAGATGGGGCAAGTGCCGGTCAGATAGCGATTAGGCGGGCGAGGGGTCACAGTTGCTGCATTTGATGGGCACAGTGGCTGAATTTGATGGGCACAGTGGCTGCATTTGATGGCACAGTGGCTGCACTTGATGGGCACAGTGGCTGCATTTGATGGGCACAGTGGTTGCATTTAAAGGCACAGTGGTTGCATTTGATGGGCACAGTGGCTGCATTTGATGGGCACAGTGGCTGCATTTGATGGCACAGTGGCTGCATTTGATAGACACAGTGGCTGCATTTGATGGCACAGTGGTTGCATTTGATGGGCACAGTGGCTGCATTTGATGGCACAGTGGCTGCATTTGATAGACACAGTGGCTGCATTTGATAGACACAGTGGCTGCATTTGATGGCACAGTGGTTGCATTTGATGGGCACAGTGGCTGCATTTGATAGGCACAGTGACTGCATTTGATGGCACAGTGGCTGCATTTGATGGGCACAGTGGCTGCATTTGATGGCACAGTGGCTGCATTTGATGGGCACAGTGGCTGCATTTGATGGGCACAGTGGCTGCATTTGATGGGCACAGTGGCTGCATTTGATTAGCACAGTGGCTGCAAATGATGGCACAGTGGCTGCATTTGATGGGCACAGTGGCTGCATTTGATGGGCACAGTGGCTGCATTTGATGGGCACAGTGGCTGCATTTGATGGGCACAGTGGCTGCATTTGATGGCACTGTGGCTGCATTTGATTGGCACAGTGGCTGCATTTGATGGGCACAGTGGCTGCATTTGATGCACAGTGAGGCTGCAATTGATGGTTTTTTTTGTCAGTATTATTCAGAATTTTTCAGGTTGTTTGCGCCCCCCCAAAAAAATTTTGAGCACCAGCCGCCACTGACTATAGGTGAGTATCAAGTCTCTAAGGCAGGGCACAGACATTGCCAATTTCTTTCCTGCAACCACGGGTTGCAGAAAAGAAATTTGCACGATTCCCCCAACAACACAGACAGTGCTGACATAGAAATCACTCCTGCCAAGACATTGTATTCTCCCGGTGGGGGGGGGGCAGGGCAAGCTGTCCCCGCTGAGAGAAGACAGTGATTATTACAAGCGGCTATAGCCGGGGCTGCTGTTAGAAATCACAGGGCCCAATACCGTTTACCTGACAGGGCCCCACCCCCCAAGATAATCTCAAATTATATTTTTGCTAAAAATGCACTAAAATGACTAATATATTATTTAATTATATTTACAGACCCCTTTCTCCGCATTCCTTCCTGAAACATCCCCTTGTGTGCCGGCAGCAGTTGCGGGTGGAAGAGGAGAGGAGGAAAGCCGGAAAAGCTGCAGGGAAAAGGGGTGCACACCAGGACCTGGAAAACAGGGGGGTCTGTTGTATGGCAGTACAGCTGGCCCTCCTGCTCAACAGGTGCCTGGGCCCCCCCTTTTGAATTGATGGGGCCTGGGCCCAGTACAATAGGGCTGTACTGCCTTATCAACGCCCTGGCTATAGCAGCTGCTAGCGATAATCACAATTAAAATCTGGCAGGTTGGTTGTGCCCAAGTTGATCGATCAGAACAGTCCATACATGGTTTGAATAGTAGCAGTATTCAAACCGTCTATGGCCGGCCTAAGGCTAAATGGATGGTCTCAGGTCGTACTCCTCTTCTGTATCGCCAGACTCGGAAAAGAACTGTCCATGAGGAACTCAGCACTCTGCCTGCCTTGCTGCCCACTTCAGATCGGGAGATCCTCAGCACAAACTGAAACAAAGACAAAACAGGGGAGAGCGCACCAGCTTAGTGCATTACCTAGAGACCATTTTATTGTAATAAAATGTAGAATTCAACATACACACAAAAGTGAGAGGACTGCAAGCATAAATAAAATCATCCACACAGGTGTGGCCTACACGTTTCGAGGTCAGTGCCCTCTTCATCAGCGTTAAAAGCAACAACACCCTCTTTGCAGTGAATAAATAGTAGTTATGGAAGACACAGAGGAATACACCAGGTGTATAAATATTAAATAATTAAAATCCAGTCTTGATACTGGAATGATATCCATCTGCACGGGTGTGATTTACGAATTTCAAGGGCAGTGCCCTCTTCATCAGAGCTAACCACAACAGTTTGCAGTGCATAAATAGTAGATAGGGAAGACAGCGGGGAATACACTGGGGTGTCTTCCCTAACTACTTTTTATACATAGCACAGAAGGTGTTGTGGTTAGCTTTGATGAAGAGGGCACTGCCCTAGAAACGCGTAAGACACACCCATGCCGATGGGCATCACTCCAGTATCGGGACTGGATTTATTTGATTTATGCTTGCAGTTTTTGCACTCTTGTGAGTAGAGTGGATTTTACAGGCTGGTGCACCTTCTCTTGTTTTGTCTTTTTTACAGTCTGTGATAAAAATAACTGTAATAAACTTTTTCTGTGACTCGGGCTCCATTTACAGAGCACATATGAGCTACATTTTTAATGGTCCCCGGAAGGTTTAAAACATAAAAAAATTGCAACTCGGGTTGCAATACTCACCTCCTCTCTGCCACTGTCCTCCTTGGTAATATTCCACCACAAGATGTCCTCACCATCATTCAACCCAAAAGACTGGGGACTGACAACATGGGTGTCAGGGTGTCATGGACCCGCCCTTTATGGAATTGTCACCACTGTGTAATGATGCAAAGAAAGGGGCCGATGCCATGACAGCTCCCTGCATCATTAGGGACAACCCAGCATTGGAGAAGAGATGAAGAACCTACTCATCATATCACCAGCTAGAAGACAATAGGAAACATTTAGTAAAACAAGGCATAACTTAGTTGTGAGGGGGCTTCAAGGAGAGGAGGGTTGGAAGCTGTTCCTGAAGTTGGGTTTTAAAGCTGAACTGTGGGATAAGCAAAAGTCATGTGTATTCCTCCTTGAATCTTGGTGTGTTTTGTGTATTTCTTCCAGATCTGTTCAGTAATCCAGTGTAAGACTTTCCCTCTGTGCAGGAGCTTCCTGTAATAAAGACTGCTCACTGCTGCTCTCTCTATTTATGCAGGGTGACTGGTCTTGTCTCCACCCCTACTGTAGTTTTCTACCAGTAGCCTGTAGTGGGTGGAGCCTGTTGAGTCCCTCCCACAACTCTGCTCTCTGCAAAGGCTATGGACAGCACAGTGATGATGTCACTGCTTCTTTTATATGACAATATCTGGCTTTAGAAAGGCATTTGGGCACACAAAGTGGATTTATATCTTTTGTAGCTATTGTTGAACCCATTTACATTTTTGTGCCCTGGAATTCAAATTTGAGATTGAAATGCCTGCTTTAATTTTTGTTTAGAAGAGATCTTAGATTTTCTGTAAATTCCCCTCACCCACCAGATTCCGAAGGTGCAAACAAGGCTCTAACAATTTCATACATAAGAAACAGAAATTACATTTTTTTAAATTTTATTTTATTTTTTTTGCAGTAAAGCTCACCCTGTGTAATAATTAGGCAAGACAAGTGACTTCATTACTGAACAAGCGGAGTGTAGGCGCTCAGGAAACTCCAGCCATTACATCATGATGCTGAAGCCATGTCTTCTGCCTGAGCCCTGGATTCCATTGAAAAAGATACAAATAAATATTATACTTGGCCTGCAATCTTTCATTACTAATTCATTCAATGTTTTCTCTGAAAATAACCTTCTAGAATGTGAAGATGACTGACAGCTCGTGCGGAGAACTTTAACTCTTGAATATTCCTTCTTAGAAGCCACAAGGTCTGCAACACAACTATGTTCTTAAAGTACAAAATATAAATTATAATATATAATAAAAATATAATATATATAATAAAAAATAGAAGCACATGAGCTTGTGAATTAAACAAAACACTGACTTTATTTATTACAGTTATTTTACCATACCTCCCAACTTTTTGAGATGGGAATGAGGGACACCTATCAGCGAAAGTATGCAGGCATAGGACACACCCCCTTGCCACGCCTCTTAAAGGAGAATTGTACAAAAAAAACCAAGATTGGTTAAACCCACAAGTGCTTTTTTTACCACTATTATTCCTTTATATTGGCTTTTGGATTTTACAAATGCAGCAATTTAGAATTTGGAATGAAAGGTTTAGCACTGGGAAACACTTTTTGAAAGATAAAAAGTGTATTTTATATAAATCTATATGGATCAGACCAAAATGAGGAACAAATGAGGAGGAAAGAGGGACAGAGGGACATTGCTCCAAATCAGGGACAGTCCCTCGAAATCAGGGACAGTCCCTCGAAATCAGGGACAGTCCCTCCAAATCAGGGACAGTTGGGAGCTATGATTTTACACCTGTTTACTTTCATAAAAAAATGCTCATTAATCACCCTGTTCTTTTTTGGTTTGCTAAAAAAATGGAATTATAATTTAAAGAGCACCTGTTTATAGCAATAAAAGCGAATTATGGCTTTGCAGAATAGCAGGCCTGGGTACAACACCAATCATGCCTGCTAAAATGTCTTTCTAGTTATCCAATCTCCTCCAACAACCCACGTTATTTAACTTGTTGTTATGTTGGCATTAGACTTTAACCCACCTCTTGACCAGAGAACATGGATGCCTAGGTGGTCAGACTAAATTTAAAGATTATATAAACCCAACATTTTCAATTCCTGATATGTGTCTGCTGCACCATGTACTTGTATCGAAGAAGTATCCTGTTCTCTTTGTATTGCTTCCTTTGTGTGAAATTCCTCTTGGTCCTGCCAGTCCCTCTGCTTTTCTATCACAAACTGACCAGGGGTCAAGTAATCGCTTATTTAAAAAAAGGAAAGAAAGTGTATTTACGATTTTTTTATATTTATACACAAATGTTTTGGATTTCATTTCTATTTTAACCACTTAAGGACCGGGCCTATTTTTCAGACCCTGTGTTTACAAGTTAAAATCTTTTTTTTTTGCCAGAAAATTACTTATAACCCCCAAACATTATATATATATATATATATATATATATATATATATATATATATATATTTTTTTTTTTCCAGACATCCTAGAGAATAAAATGGCGGTCATTGCAATACTTTCTGTCACACCGTATTTGCGCAGCGGTCTTACAAGCGCACTTTTTTTTGGAAAAAATACACTTTTTGGAATTAAAAGATAAGACAACAGTAAAGTTAGCCCAACTTTTTTTTAGATTGTAAAAGATAATGTTACACCGAGCAAATTGATATTGTCAGGCTTCAAAATTGCGCCCACTCGTGGAATGGTGACAAAGTTTTACCCTTAAAAATCTCCATAGGCGACGTTTAAGAATTTATACAGGTTACCAGTTTTGAGTAACAGAGGAGGTCTGGGGCTAGAATTGTTGCTCTCGCTCTAACTATCGCGGTGATACCTCACTTACGTATGCGTTCGCTTCTGCGTGCGAGCTTGGAGGGACGGGGTGCTTTAATTTTTTTTTTTTTCTTATTATTTTACTTTTTATTTTTTATTTTGAAACTGTCCTTTAAAAATAAAATTGGGTCACTTTTATTCCCATTACAAGGAATGTAAACATGTAAAAAACATGTAAAAAAGTATGACAGGACCTCTTAAATATGAGATCTGGGGTCTGAGACCACTTTTATCTGAAAGCAGAACACCCGCTGAAGAAGATATCGGGGTTATGGCAGCTAGCTGCTGTTATAACAACGATATTCCTCTTCAAACTGCCGACGGTCCGTAAGTGGTTAAACTGAATGGGTTGTTTTACAAGTTGAGGGTTTACACTCCATGCACACAGGACGTTTAAAAAACGTTTAAAACGTTTAAAATGTTTAAAAAAGTCTTTCTGGACATCAGATTGCTGGCAGGAAACTTCTGCTTTAAAAACTTGCTTTTAACAGTGTTTATTTTAGTTGCGTTTATGCATGTTTTTAAGTGTTTTTAGCATCAGCGTTTTTGGGCATTTTTGTAAAATTACACCAGATTACATTCAGCTCTGCAATGTAAAAAATGCTGATAAAAGCGCATTTATGTGTGTTATGTGTGGGATGAATTAGAGCAGAGACTGCGAGCCAGGTCTTCTCATCCAACATCAGTACCTGACCTCACAAATGCGCTTCTGGAAGAATGGTCAAACATTACCATAGACACACTCCTAAACCTTGTGGATGGCCTTCCCAGAAGAGTTGAAGCTGTTATAGCTGCAAAGGGTGGGCCAACTCAATATTGAACACTATGGACTAAGACTGGGATGCTATTAAAGTTCACGTGCGTGTAAAGGCAGGCGTCCCAATACTTTGGGTAATATATATATATATAGTTCAGTGACCCTGATGCCCCGTACACACGGTCGGATTTTCAGACGGAAAATGTGTGATAGGACCTTGTTGTCGGAAATTCTGACCATGTGTGGGCTCCATCACACATTTTCCATCGGATTTTCCGACACACAAAGTTTGAGAGCAGGATATAAAATTTTCCGACAACAAAATCCGTTGTCGGAAATTCCGAATGTGTGTACACAAATCCGAAGGACAAAGTGCCACGCATGCTCAGAATAAATAAAGAGATGAAAGCTATTGGCCACTGCCCCGTTTATAGTCCCGATGTACGTGTTTTACGTCATTGCGTTCAGAACGATCGGATTTTCCGACAACTTTGTGTGACCGTGTGTATGCAAGACAAGTTTGAGCCAACATCCGTTGGAAAAAATCCTAGGATTTTGTTGTCGGAATGTGTACGGGGCATTACAGGTAAAGTAAATATAGTGAATATCATCGATTACCTTGTTACAATTGCACCTGAAAGTGGGTGGGATATATTAGGCCAGGGTTTCTCAACCAGGGTTCCATGGAAGTCTAAGGTTCCTCCAGAGGTTGCTAGGGGTTCCTTGAGCATGTGCAATGTTTGCCTCTTAGAAAAGTTCCCACTGACACCATTGATATTTTTAGTTATCTGTAAGAGGGGATTCTTCCCAATGACCACAGTGTAAGGAGCATTCTTCCTACTGACCAGCACACCAATGTATCATGAGTTATAGATATAGTCATTTTTAGAAGGGGTTCCCTGAGACCGGAAAGTTATTTCAAGGGTTCCTCTGTGTTGAAAAGGTTGAGAAAGACTGTATTAGGCAGTAAAGCGAACATGTTGTCGCTGAAGTTGATGTGTTGAAAGCAGAAAAAATGGGCGAAACATAACAATTTGAGCAACTTTGACAAGGACCAATTAGAATGGCTAGACGACTGGGTCAGAGAAACTCCAAAACTGCAGCTCCTGTGGGATGTTCCTGGTCTGCAGTGGTCAGGACTTACCAAAAGTGGTCCAAGGAAGGAAAACCGGTAACAGGGTCATGGGCGGCCAAGGCTCATTGATGCAGCTGGGGAGCAAAGGCTGATCCAATAGAAGAGCTACTGTGACTCGAATTGCTGAAAAAGTTAAAGCTGGTTCTGGTAGAAAGGTGTCAGAAAAAACAGTGCATCACAGTTTGTTGTGTTTGGGGCCGCAGACCAGTCAGGGTGCCCATGCTGACCCATTTTGAACACCAAAAGCACCTACAATGGGCACATGAGCATCAAAACTGGACCATGGAGCAATGGAAGAAGGTGGTCTGGTCTCATGAGTCATGTTTTCTTTTACATCATGTGGAAGGCCAGGTAAGTGTGCGTCGCTTACCTAGGGAAGAGATGGCACTAGGATGCACTATGGGAAGAAGACAGGCCGGTGGAGATAGTGTAATGCTTTGGTCAATGTTCTGGGTTCTATCAGTGTGCACAGCCCTCTCCCTTTTTACACTACCTCTTCTGGGAGTGTCTAATTACTCTCTGTGTTGGGCCAGCTCCTTTGCCCCTCCCTTCACCTTCCTACATAACCTTTGATGTAGCAGCCAGTGGAGAAGAAGGGGGGGGGGGATTACTAGAAAATTTTACTTTAGTAACATCACATCCAAGATGGCGACACCCAGCATCAGTCTCAGACCGTTTGTGTGTCTACACAAGGGTTGCATTTACAGGTAAATAATATGCAGAAAATAAGTTGATCAAACTGTATAAACGTCTCTGAATATTTATGGTCTGGTGACAGAGTCTCTTTAAATGTTGAAGGGTTGCAACCCCTTTAACCTTTGCCTTTTTATTGAACCCCGAGGTGACTTCTTCTAATGCAAGTATTCCTCGTTATCTTGTATACATACATAATAGTAAATCGTAGAGACATTATCTGCTGTTCTTAATGGGTTCATGTCAGCCTGACAACGAGGACAGGTTAAGTTGCCGAGTTTCTCTTGAAGAGGTGACTCTTCATTTGATTAATTTAATGAAAAGTGAAGCTGAATGAACGGTGCGTTGAGAGCTCTGAAATTTTAAATAGATCTTTAGATGGGATCAAATCACTGGTGAGAGGATACTTGATTTTACAGGAGGTTTTAGGTGTTTTATTTTCCTTTAGACTTCTTTATATTCATGCGGAAAAAAAAAAAGAAGCAAGACAGCGTAAAAGTGTGCTATCCATGAAAGATCTGTTTGTCATGGCCCCATGTATTGATCAATGCATTTATTCAAGGTCCCAACACAGGGATGTTTCTACTTTTTTTAAAGCAAAATCTAAAATACTCCTTCCTTCTAAATTTTCAAGAGATAAGATCATCATTATAAACATTGCTCCGGCTTCCTTTATGTAGCACCCTCCTAGTATAGAGCAGGACGTTAGGTAAATTTAGTTGGTTCCCCTGTAATCAGTGGAGCAGGGGTTGATTATTTAGACCTGCTCAGTGTTTTAAAGGCCGGTGTTCTGTTACTTCCCCCCTGTCTTCTAGAGTAGGAGTCTCCAAACTGTGGCCCAAGGGCTGGATGTGGCCCTTTGCTTGCCTTTATCGGGCTTTTGGGGCACTACTCCCCCAACTGACACCAATGATGGGGCTTTGCTTTCTTACACTGATGTCAAGGCATTTTCCGCTCCTACTGGGCACAGTGGCCCCTCTAAAAGCCTGAAGGATAATAAACTGGCCCTTTGTTCAAAAAGTTTGGAGACCCCCTGCTCTAGAGGATTGTAGAAGTATAGCGGGAGGGAGGACAGAACAACCAACCTGAATATTTATGGGACTCCTGCCAATCCATAGTTACATCGTTGGCATGGTTGAATAAAGACACCAGTCCATCCAGTTCAACCTGTTTAGGTGTGTGTGTGTCAGTGTCGATAATTATTTCCCGTATCCCTGTATGTTGTAATCCCTGGAAGCTCATAAATAGTTTGAGGTGGAAGCAGCAAGGGCAGTGGTCCTGGGCCCAGTCCTGCAGGAGGAGACCCCTGAAAGGGGACTCTGCCCCCCTGCTGCATGGTCCTAGACAAAGCCTTGAGGTAGACATTGAGGTCCCAGCTAGGCTGTGATTCTGCACTTCCGGGTAGGGGGCACACTGGCTGTACTGTGATTAGACACAGTACAAGCCAATCAGCGGGTGCCAGCCAATGGATGTCCGTCGGCACCCACTGATCGGAGAGGAGGAATACAGGACAGAACTCTGCTTATGTAAATAATACAGAGCTCTGTCCTGTCAGTGGGAATGTACTGGTTTTTGTTTCCCTGCAAAGCAGGGAATAAAAACCATTGCATCCCTTAGTAAAAGCACCTCACAGCACACACGTAAACATTGTTTAGGCACATATTTAACCCTTTGATCGCCCTAGATGTTTAACTTTCCTTCCTTCCCTTCCCAGCCAGTGTCATTAGTACAGTGACAGTGTATATCTTTAGCACTGATTAGTGTCTCTTGTTCCCGCAAAGTGTCAGTTAGCGTCAGATTGCCCGCACTCCCACTATAAGTCGCTGATCGCCGCCATTACTAGTATAAAAAAAAAATTCCAGTATATATACCATAGTTTGTAGACTATGTAACGTTTGCATAAACCAATCAATTTATGCTTATTGGGATGTTTTTTTTTACCAAAGACATGTAGCAGAATACATATTGGCCGAAATTTAGAAATTAGAAATTAGAAATAGTTTTTTTAACATTCTTTTATTGGATATATTTTATAGCAGAAAGTCAAGTTTTTTTCAGTCTTTTTTCATTTATAGCGCAAAAAATAAAAAACCGAGTGGTGATCCAATACCACCAAAATAAAGTTCTATTTGAGAGAAAAATATGATATGAATTTAATTTATGTACAGCGTTGGATGACCGCGCAATTATCAGTTAAAGCAACGCAGTGCCAAAAAGCAAAAAAAAAATGGCTTGGTCATCAGGGGGGCTAAATCTTCTGGAGAGCAAGTGGTTAAAGAACAACTTTGCACAAAATTTACTAAACAAATCATTTATGTATTAACTATTTAAGGACCAGAAGGATTTATCCCCCCCTTAATGACCAGGCCATATTTTGCAATACGGCACTGCATCGCTTTAACTGACGATTGCGCGATCATGCGATGTTGTACACAAACAAAATGTATGTTTTTTCCCAAAAATAGAGCTTTCTTTTGGTGGTATTTGATCACCTCTGCGGTTTTTATTTTTTGCACTATAAAAAAAAAAAAGACCAATAATTAAAAAAAAAAGAAAAACAAACTGTATTTTTTACTTTCTGCTATAAAACATCCAAAAAATTTTTTTTTGAAAAAACCCAATATTTTTTACTTTTTGCTATAATAAATATCCAAAAAAACAAAAAAAATAAACAAATTTCTTCATCAGTTTAGGCCAAAAAGTATTCTTCTACATATTTTTGGTAAAAAAAATCGCAATAAGTGTATATTGATTGGTTTGCGCAAAAGTTATAGGGTCTACAAAATAGGGGATAGCTTTATGTCATTTTTATTATACAATTTTTTTTTACTAGTAATGGCGATTTTTAGCAGGACTGTGACATTGCGGAGGACAGATCGGACACTTTTGACACTCTTTTGGGACTATTGGCATTTATACAGCGATCAAAGCTAAAAATAGTCACTGATTACTGTATAAATGTCACTGGCAGGAAAGGGGTTAACACTAGGGGGCGATCAAAGGGGTTAAATGTGTTCCCGGGAGGCGTTTCTAACTGTGGGGGGAGGGGACTGACAGGGAGTAGAGAGAGATCGCTGGTTCTGATCACTAGGAACAGCAGATCTCTCTCTACTTCCCTGACAGAACGGGGATCTGTTTGTTTACATTGAAAGATCCCCGTTCAGCTCTCTGAGGAGCGATCGTGGGTCGCCTGAGGACATCGCGGCCTCGTGTGTGCGCGCCCCCTAGAGCTCTTAAAGCGCCCAACGCACACCTATGGCGATTCGTGCAGTCGTGCCAACCTGCTGCAGTATAATGATGGCGGCTGTTCGGCAAGAGGTTAATACATGGAGATCTTATTCCTATTAATCGCCGTTTCTCAGGAGCATAAACTCAGTTGAGTTATGCCCGTACACACGGTCGGATTTTTCGACGAAAAATGTGTGATAGGACACTGTTGTCGGAAATTCCGACCGTGTGTAGGCTCCATCACACATTTTCCATCGGATTTTCCGACACACAAAGTTGGAGAGCAGGATATAAAATTTTTCAACAACAAAATCCGTTGTCGGAATTTCCGATCGTGTGTACACAAATCCGACGCACAAAGTGCCACGCATGCTCAGAATAAATAAAGAGATGAAAGCTATTGGCCACTGCCCCGTTTATAGTCCCGACGTACGTGTTTTACGTCACCGCGTTTAGAACGATCGGATTTTCCGACAACTTTGTGTGACCGTGTGTATGCAAGACAAGTTTGAGCCAACATCCGTCGGAAAAAATCCTAGCATTTTGTTGTCGGAATGTCCGAACAAAGTCCGACCGTGTGTACGGGGCATTAGTCTTTCCTCGTAGCTTACATCCTCCAAACCCATTATTATTTTAGTTGCCCTTTCTATACTCTCTCCGGTTCTGCAACATTATATTTGTGAACAGGCACCCAAACCTGAGCTGCATATCCAAGATGACATCTTATTAATACTTTGCACAGGGGCAAAATTACATCTATTTCTTTTGAAGTCTATACTTCCTTTTATACAGGAACGTATCTTGTTTGCTCTAGAAGTTGGCATTTATTTCTAAAAAAAAATATAGAAAAGGGAACAACTGTTTCTTTGAAATTTTTAAAACAGAGCATGAATACAGTTATTGCCAAACATCATTGTGCAGTTATCAGAGGGAGATAGTAGACAATTGTTAGCACCATGTATAACAGGCCAGTCTCAGCAGAATAGTACTTACAGTGGTATTAAACACAAAAACAAAAATGTAATATACTGCAGCTTACCAATCATTAGATGTGGTGGCTGCATTCGTTTTCCTTTAGCTTTTCTCCTTTAGTTTCACCTGGTGATCTTTCCAGTAAGTCTGTTATTTTCCATCTTCTATTAACAGACCAAGCTATCCAGTAAAAATGGCAGTTGAGGGGTTGAGACAAACCATTTACCACTGACAGTGGTGCTTACAATGATCAGCTGATCAGCTTTTATTACGTTATGTAAAACCTATATCCCAAAAGGAAAAGAAAATATTTTTTTGCTGTAACTGGTTATAAAGTAGAGCTGGAGTTCAACTTTAAAGTTGTTGAAAAGGCAGAAGGTTTTTTATCTTAATGCATTCAATGCATTAGGATAAAAACCTTTAGTGTGCAGCAGCCCCCCTCAGCCCCCCTAATACTTACCTGAACGCATCTCTATCCAGTGATTTTGCACAAGAGGCTCGGCTGTCTGGGACTCCCTCTCCTCATTTGCAGAGACAGCAGCGGGGCACCAATGGTTCCAGCTGCTGTCAATCAAAGTGAGTGAAGCAATGAGGATGGACGGGGGGGGCGCAGCTCCGTGTCTGAATGGACACACAGAGCAGTGGCTTGGCTTGCTGTGGGGGGCATTCAGCAGGAGGGAGGGGCCAAAAGTGCTGGCGAGGGACCTGAGAAGAGGAGGAACGGGGCTGCTCAGTGCAAAAGTACTTCACAGAGCAGGTAAGTATAACATGTTTCTTATTATTAAAAAAAAAAATTGAGACTTTAGTATCACTTTACCACTTGCCTCCTGAAAGATTTACCCCCCTTCCTGACCAGGCCATTTTTTCTGGGATGTTTGTTAAAGGGCTAATTGTTAGCTGTCATTCAGTAAAGTGATTCCACAGGTTGTGCTCTGTCATTAGGGACCAAAGACTTTCAAGTGGGGGGAGGATGTAGCAATATGGACTACAAGCATAAAGCACCGTACCTTCCAGTGTCTCAAAGCATTGCCTGTCCCTCTAATGATCAGTATATCAGGTGACATCATATTTGTGTGCCAAACAAAAGGATTGTGGGATGAATAGTCCTTCCATCAGATTATTGCTTTGCACGATTATGTGCCAGGACTACATATCTCAGGAATCTTTGCTGCCATCGGAAGATTGCTGGGAGTAGCTATAAAAGAAGCAAAAGCCCGTGCGGAGCTCTCTTCCTCCTGGGCTTGACGCAAGACGGACCTCTCTGTGCAACAGAGAGAAAGAGGTCACAGCCTACCACATGGAGTACCACCTTCCAACCCGTAACCTGAGAGGCCTAGTTCTGCCATTTGCTGCCGGACATCCTTCCAGCACCACTCCGGTCGCCTGCCAGTCGGTGTGTGTCAAGCTTCATGTCGGGAGATCGAGACAGGGGATCCACTGCACGAGTGTTGCTACACGAGTTCCTGTCCGGAAGACATCGGATCGATCTGGTTGTTGGTAAGAGGGCAAATCGCTCGACCTTCACCCATTCTTTGTCACAGTTACATTAAGACATTTTGCACAAACATATTTACTTCAGGAATACTTTAGTGCATTTATTTGAATGCTGTGCTTAGACATCTTTAGCCTTCTTCATTACAAGATATTTACTGTTCCCACTACACCTAATCGGATTACAGTTAACGAGCTCCAACAAGCCGATGAAGAAAATCAGATCTGCAACGTGGAATTTATGGCCATTACTGATAAAAAGGGCCCTTATATTATCACTTTTAGACCTGCTGTCCCTTCTTAGGATAGCATTATAGGTTTGCTAGGATCCATCTTTTACATTGTGGCAGTATAAACAGTTGGCTGAAATATCCGTCTAGGGAGTAACATTATCTCTCAAGGAAGTGTACATATTATATATATATATATATATATATATATATATATATATATATATATATATATATATATATATATATATATATATATATACTATTGTCATTGTTAATACTTGTCTTGTCTTTCGGAGGGGTTCTTCTGCTGAGTTGGCGCTGTTGCCTAGAGCAGATCTATCACCTCCTCTTTGTGGCAACGTTCCCCATTATTGGTTCAAGTAAAATATTCATAGAACCTAAATACACTGAGTTGTCTGATTATTAATCTACAGTGAAACAAGGATGTCTGAACCCAGAGTGTCAGGTGGGTTGGAAAGTTCACCAGGCCCTGGCCGTGCAGATGAGCAGGTAATTCTAAGCATTCCTCTAGGGGGATGTGCTACACTTATATAACAGGTTTCCAGGCTCTAGTTCTCTCCTGCAGTAGGAGATCACTGGTAGCATGGTAGCATGTCTGCAGTCTCTAACCATCTCCTCTAGTATGTATGTATGTAGTCTCTGACCATCTCTTCTACCATATCTTGAGTCTCTGACCATCTCCTCTAGCCTCTAGCCATCCTGTAGGATGTCTGCAGTCTCTGATCATCTCCTGTAGGATGTCTGCAGTCTCTGATCATCTCCTGTAGGATGTCTGCAGTCTCTGATCATCTCCTGTATTATGTCTGCAGACTCTGATCATCTCCTGTAGGATGTCTGCAGTCTCTGATCATCTCCTGTAGGATGTCTGCAGTCTCTGATCATCTCCTGTAGGATGTCTGCAGTCTCTGACTAACTCCTTTAGTATATCTGCAGTCCCCGAGCATCTCCTCTAGTAGGTCTGCAGTCTTTGACAGTCTTCATTAGCATTAAATATACTGAATAGTATGTGCTGCCCTTTGGTGCATTCAGGGACCACAGTCAAGGATCTTTATTCCTCATAAGTTGACAATGACTGGTTTTAGTTACTAACTACGCTTATAAATCATTTTACCATTCCTATCCACATCCATCCTCTACCACTCAAACACACCATCACAAGCCATAAACACTGTTTTACAGTGCAAGGAACAAGAAGGGGTCTTGTTAAGAAGAAACTTTCACAAGGATTTCGGCCTTTAGATCTTTGGAACATGGCTTTTAAAATTAAGAGCCGAGGAGCTCTGTCTGAGCTCACCCAGAGATTTATTTTCTTACTAACACATTTTAACGAATGTCAAAGGTCAGAAACATGTTTGTAATCCGCTAATTGGTTTACTTTTATTTCGTGGTGTCTGTATTGGCAAGGTCAGTGCATGGAATGTAATGAAAGTGACCAACACTAAAATTTGAACACTTTAAAGTAGACCTTGCATTAGATAAATGTTTTTCATGTGCAGTGTAATGCCCCGTACACACGGTCGGATTTTCCGATGGAAAATGTCCGATCGGAGCGTGTTGTCGGAAATTCCGACCGTGTGTGGGCTCCATCGGACATTTTCCATCGGATTTTCCGACACACAAAGTTGGAGAGCAGGAGATAAAATTTTCCGACAACAAAATCCGTTGTCGGAAATTCCGATCGTGTGTACATAAATCCGACGGACAAAGTGCCACGCATGCTCAGAATAAATAAAGAAATGAAAGCTATTGGCCACTGCCCCGTTTATAGTCCCGACGTACGTGTTTTACGTCACCGCGTTTAGAACGATCGGATTTTCCAACAACTTTGTGTGACCGTGTGTATGCAAGACAAGTTTGAGCCAACATCCGTCGGAAAAAATCCTAGGATTTTGTTGTCGGAATGTCCGAACAAAGTCCGACCGTGTGTACGCCCTATAACAGTTTTAGGCATTTATTATTACCTCTCATAGAGATCATAGTACCCCCCAACAATGTCTTAATCTGCTTTTCTCTCCAGAAGGATGAAGCCATCTTTGTTTAGGCATAACTCAGGGTCTCCATCCTTCCTGGGTGGAGCTGCCGGCTTAGAGACAACACATGTAAATCCCGATCCCTAGTCGGCTCCTGCTGCAGCCTCTCATCTTGTGACTTGCTACAAAGTTGCAATGTTGCAGTCTGATCAATGCAGGGCTGCTGTTAGAAATCACGGGGCCTCATAGAGCCTACCTGATGGGGCCCCCTTTCTCCTGCTGAAAGTGACTGAGGTCATAGATTTATCAGTCCCTTTCTCTGTAGCCTCAGCTGCACTGACGCTTCCTGCCCATTCACAAATGGAAGCATAGTAGACACAGTTTACTATTCTTTAGTGATGAATGGACACAGGAGTGATTGGTACCGATCGCTCACTGTGTTCATTCAGGAAATGAAGGGATCGGTAAATGACATATTTACCTCCCCTTCCCCCGCTCTCCATCCTGAGACATCCCCCTGTGTGCTCGCAGCAGCTGCCGGCAGGAGAGAAGGGTAGCCAAAAGCACTGTGGAGGAAGGGGACACACAGGGGGGCCCAGACAGCAGATGGAAGGGGCGCATGTGAAAGAACTAATCCCACTGCAGTGCAGCCTGAGGGTGAAAGAAGAGGAGAATCTGGCAGCACTGCAGGGGAAGACAGAAGAGGATCAGTGTCTGCAACAAGACAGTACAGCCGTACCTCCTGCTCAGCAGGTGCCGCCCCCTTTTTGAACTGATGGGGCTCAGGCCCAGTACAGGAGGGCTGGCTGTACTGCCTTATCAGCGGCCCTGGAATAATGGATCAGAGGAGACTGTGGAAATGATATCGCCTGCCTGCAGCAGACGTATGACATAATTTCAGCCAAAGCAAGTTACTTAACCACTTGGCGCCTGCCTGAAAGATGGCTACAGCGTGGGCTTAAAATGCTGGGAGGGCATCCATTGATATCCTCCCGTTCTCATTCTCTGTGATCACCAAGTCCTTGGGACTCGGCTAATCACAGATTGGGGTCAAGGGCCAATCACAGTGGGCCCTTTACCACATGATCAGCTGTCAGCTAATTACAGCTGATCACGGAAGTAAACAGAAGCCGGTTACCAGCTTTTTTCCCCTCATGCTGTCAGCCTGAAGTAAAGAAGAAAACCGTTAACCAGCTTCTGTTAGAGAGACATGGGTCCCCTTAGTTCCCACCAGTGCCATCTATCAGTGCCCACCAGTGCTGCCAATCAGTGCCCATCAGTGACTCATCATCAGTGTCCCTGATCAGTGCTGCCTATCAGTAGCGCCCACCAGGGCCTATCAGTGCCCATCAGTGCCACCTATCAGTGCCCATCAGTGCCACCTATCAGTGCCCTCTCAGTGCTGCCTATCAGTGCCACCTATCAGTGTCACCTCTCCATGCCACCTATCCGTGCCCATCAGTGCCACCTACCAATGCCCATCAGTGCCACCTATCAGTGCCACCCATCAGTGCAGCCTCATCGGTGCCTTCTGATCAGTCCCCACCAGTGCCACCTCATCAATGTCCATCAGTAAAGGAGAAAAAATATCTGTTTGCAAAATTTTATAACAAAGTATGAAAAAATGTTTTGTTTTTGTCTTTCTTTGTTTGTTTAGCAAAAAATAAAAAGCCCAGTGGTGATTAAATACCACTAAAAGAAAGCTCTATTTTTGTGAAAAAAATGATAAAAACTTTGTTTGGGTACAGAGTAGCATGACCGCGCAATTTTCATTCAAAGTGTGACAGCACTGAAAGCTAAAAATTGGCCTGGGCAGGAAGGGGGTAAAAGTGCCCGGTGGGCAAGTGGTTAAACTCAATGTGGTTCTAAAACCAGAAGGTTTCTTTTTTGCCTTAATGCATTCTCTGCGGAACTTCAGACATTTATTAATTTTTCCATCTATTAAATCTGTTGCCCTTGTTGTTGTTTTAAGGGTTGGTTCACACTAGGACGACTTGTCAGGCGACCAGCCGCCTGACAAGTAGCGTCCCGTTCTGTACAATGGAACCGTTCTAATCGGAGCGACGCAAGTCGCTTCGACTTAGAAAAAGGTTCCTGTACTACTTTGGGGGTGACTTGAGGCGACTTGCATAGACTTCTATATAGAAGTCGTTTTGCAAGTCGCCGTGGATGTCGTGTCCAGGTCGCCTGAGGCAGTCGCGCTGCAAGTCGCGCTGCCTCAGTGTGAACCGGGGCTAACTTTGGATAGTAAAACATTTTTTTTCTGCCAGTAAATACCTTATACAGCCCACTTCCTGTTTCTTGTCTGGTAAAAAGCCTAGGCTTATGACATCATGCACAGCTCTCTCTCTCTCACTCTTGTGAGAGTTTGCCAGAAAGGGAGGGGGGTGAGTCATAAGAGGGCCAATGAAAGCTGCAGGTCCATAGAGATGGAGGTGTGCCTCTGTGTAAATCCAGGAAGTGAACAGGCAGCAGCTTCAGCTGCCCACAGTTAAAATGGATGCAGCCAGACTCAGTGGAGGGAGATTTCTGCAGCATATTTGGCAAGTACAGAATAACAGTATATATAAAATAATATGCAAAGTGGTTGGAGGGAAGCTTCAGAATGGCAAAGATGTTTTTATTACAAATTATGTGAGCAGACTGCAGTTCCTCTTTAAGGTAAAAAAAACCTTCTACAAGCAGTTTCCCCCCTAGCCCCCCTTACAGTGACATGAGTCTGATCTAGATCCAGCGATGTGCATGAGAGCAGGGGCTCTCTCAGGCTCTCTCTCTCCTCATTGGCTCAGACACAGCACCAGGAGCCATTGGCTATCACAGCCAGTGAGGAGGGGGGCGGGGGCTGGGCCGGCTCAGGAATGAACACGTACGAGTGACCTCATAGAAAGTAGCTAGCTATTTCTTTTAATAATAGCATGCAATGCCAAGCTTCAGTTTCTAAAGCGATCAAAATTTGGGTTCGTGAAAAGTCAGCAACTACAAAAACAGATACTCACCCGATCCAGTGATGCGCTCACCTGAGCTATTTTCTCCATCCCTCTTCGGCCCCCAGTGCCGGCACCTTAACCAGTGCCCACCTACCAGTGACAGCTTGTAGCTTCACAGCCAGGTGCCCACTGTGCATGCGCGAGCTGCACTGTGCATTGTGAATGGTCCCGCAGTCCTCTGGGACCTGTAACATGTCCCAGAAGACAGCAGGTAGGGAGGGTGGAGGAGAACTTCCGCTCAGATCGTCTAGGTGGACGAGGAAGTGGGTACCTGTCAAAACCAGGTATCTGCCCCCTCCCCCCACAAAAAAAGTGCCATTTCTTAAAGAGGAGGAGGCCTTAAAGTGGAACTTCCCCTTTTGGTTGAAGCTCCGCTTTAAGACCTCATCTGGAATATGCAGTTCAGTTTTGGGCACCAGTTCTCAAAAAGGATATCGGGGAACTAGAGAAAGTACAGAGAAGGGCAACCAAACTGATAAGAGGCATAGAAGAAAGATTAGAGGAACTTAATTTATTTTCTCTTGAGAAGAGGAGATAAACCACCTCCTGCCCGCGCTATAGCCGAATGAAGAGCACAGCGCGGGCCTTAATTGCCAGGAGGGCGTCAATAGACATCCTCCCATGCATGAGCTGCCTGCAGGCCCCCTGCAGCCCCTTTCCACATGATCAGCTGTCAGCCAATGACAGCTGATCATGTGATGTAAACAGAAGATCTGTAATCGGCTTTTTTTCCCCTCATACTGACAGCGTGAGGGTAAAAAAAGCCGATCACTGGCTTCTGACAGAGGGACATCGGTCCCGAACAGGGAGAGGCACTGCTGCTGTGCAGTGCCCTCCAGTGCCACCTGCCAGTGCCCACCAATGCCACCTACAGGTGCATATCAGTGCCGCCTACCAGTGCCCACCAGTGTCACCTACCAGTGCCCACCAGTGCCATCTATCAGTGCCCATCAGTGCTGCTAACCAGGGCCCATCAGTGCCTCATCATCAGAGCCACCTACTCATTGCTTAGATGAAGATATCTTTTGGCAGCCCTCAAAATTTTATCTCGCCTGCTTGCATTTGGCGAGTGGAAAATGATTGCTGGCGATCGTGGGTTGCCTTGGTGGGGGGGGGGCGAGCACTGCCAGCAGGCGGGGTTGAATGGGAGCCATTCTCCCAGAGGAAGAGAGAGTGGAGGAAGAGGAGAGCCGGTCGGATCACAGAACGGGGATTGCCCACTGTAACAGCTTTCATTTGAATTGCTGTGCGCTCGCCGACACATACAGTCCCACCTACAGGCCGCCTACTTTGATAGACAGAACACCGGTCCAATCCCAGGACATGTGACATCATCAAAGTAGCTGGGCAAGGAGGCGGGGCTGTATGTGACAGCAAGCACACAGCAATTCAAATGAAAGCTGTTACAGCTGGCAATCCCGGCTCTGTGATTCGGTCGGCCGCTCTCCTCTTCCTCCACTCTCTCTTCCTCTACACAGGTCAGGCTGCATTGGTGGGCACAAGTGAGTTGCATTGGTGGGCACAGGTGAGTTGCATTGGTGGGCACATGTCATGCTGCATTGGTGGGCACAGGCGCATTGCATTGGTGGGCATAGGTCATGCTGCATTGGTGGGCACAGGTGAGTTGCTTTGGTGGGCACAGGTCATGCTGCATTGGTGGGCACCGGTGATTTGCATTGGTGGGCACATGTCATGCTGCATTGGTGGGCACAGGCGCATTGCATTGGTGGGCATAGGTCATGCTGCATTGGTGGGCACAGGTGAGTTGCATTGGTGGGCACAGGTCATGCTGCATTGGTGGGCACAGGTCATGCTGCATTGGTGGTCACTGGCCATGTTGCATTGATGAGCACAGGTAAGGCTGCATTGGTGGGCACTGGCCATGTTGCATTGATGAGCACAGGTAAGGCTGCATTGGTGGGCACAGGTCATGCTGCATTGATAGGTACAGGTGAGGCTGAATTGATGGGCACTGGTCAGGCTGCATTGATGGGCACTGATGAGGCTGCAATGATGGGCACTGATAAAGTTGTTAATATTTATTTTTGTAACTTAATTCTGCATAAAACATTTAAGTGTCATTTCATGAGATAATTTATGAGGGCGTGTTTAGGGGCGGAATTAGGGGCAGGGCAGGGTGGGGCAACTGGTGGCGAATAATGCCCTGTACACACGGTCGGATTGCGATCGGATTGTGTTGTCGGAAATTACGATCGTGTGTGGGCTCCATCGGACTTTTTCAGTCGGAATTTCCCACACACAAAGTTTGAGAGCAGAATATAAAATTTTCCGACAACAAAATCCAATCGTTCAAATTCCGATCGTGTGTACACAAATCCGACGCACAAAGTGCCACGCATGCTCAGAATAAATTAAGAGATGAAAGCTATTGGCTACTGCCCTGTTTATAGTCCCGACGTACGTGTTTTACGTCACCGCGTTCAGAACGATCGGATTTTCCGACAACTTTGTGCGACCATGTGTATGAAAGACAAGTTTGAGCCAACATCCGTTGGAAAAAATCCATGGATTTTGTTGTTGGAATGTCTGATTAATGTCCGATCGTGTGTACAGGGCATTATGCTTACAGCCTGGCTAGTAGCTCAGGACTTGAAATTTTGAGTGCTGTCTTATGGGTTGGTGTTTTTATATTTAAAGTGACCATTGATCATAATCTAAACCAGTAGTTCTCAACCTCAGTCCTCAAGTACCCCCCAATGGGCCATGTTTTCAGGTTTTCCTTTACTTTGCACAGCTGCTTTGAATCAATATCAATGACATGGTATTGATAAGAGCTATTTTATCTAAGGGAAACTCTCAAAACATGACCCGTTGGGGGTACTTGAGGAGTAAGGTTGAGAACTACTGATCTAAACTACTTACACCATAAACAGGTATCTGTATGGGCTTTCACATCACGAGAACCCAAAAATCTAAGTAGCTAATTTATGCAGAAATCAGCTTTCTGGCCTCTCACCTCTTGTTATTGGCCAGTCAATCCTAGCAGCTGGTCCTCTGATGATGCTCCACTGTATATGCACAGTGTATTTTACATAGCCCTGAAGCCTCCTGAGATGTGTGAGATGGATATCCCACTAGGTTTCAGGCAGAAAGGGATGTAATTCTTACCTAGGGCTAAGGAGGACCCAATTTTTGCGGTGCCCATGCTCTCTGTAGGACAAACAAAAAGCTGATGTACATGTAAGGATGATACCTCCTCCATGTTCCCCTCCCCATTGTGCGCAAAGTTTGGGTCACATAGGAGGCCTACCCCAAGGTGGGTTCTTCTGGGCTACGCTGGGCACCTGTAACAGGATCAGTTAACTACACACGGGATACTTTTAATTC
This sequence comes from Aquarana catesbeiana, assembly GCF_042186555.1. Lineage (NCBI taxonomy): Eukaryota > Metazoa > Chordata > Amphibia > Anura > Ranidae > Aquarana > Aquarana catesbeiana. Next base: position 31,505,900 of record NC_133328.1, on the reverse strand, counting down.
TGTGCCATTTTTATAAATGACCAGGGACAAGGCTGAGGACGCCTTAGGGGAATACTCGAACTTAAGGCAGGCCTCTGCTTTTAGAGATGAACGTACACCATGTACATTTGCACCATAACTGTTCTCCAGTTCCCTGTGACAGTGTAAACCTTACTGTAGCTTACATTCAGGAGGGACACACTGAGACTTGTCCTCATCCACTTGTCATGCATATCACCGCTACCTCACTCCCAGTAACGGTATGGAGTCCCGCCGTGCACCTAGTGTGGACTCCATGCTTGCACTTCCATACTTTATTCTGCTTACTATTGCTTACTCTTCCATACCTGTGCACGGGGACCTCTTTGACGCAAGTCTGCTCCCATTGCTATGGGAGACGGATCACTCATGGAGAGAGCGCCAACAACACCCTCATGCAAGAGGCTATCCCTCCTGCCACAGGTACACGCTTCACGACAGACTGCTTGGTAAAGCACTTGAATTTCTACATTGTATGGACTCTTGTAATGATGTCTTTACCTAAGGTGCCTTAGTGTCCTGGGCTGTAGAAATGTGCTGGTTACTTGCACTACACCCCTTGAATAACTTCAGACCAGGAGGGAACAAGGTCTCAAAAACTTTACTTAAAAACGTGCAGCATATTACAAAGTCCAACATGCAAGAACAGTCTTTGTTCCTACATCCCTAATCCTAACTCAGGCTATGTGTTGCTGCCCTGGCATACCTGCAAAGGTAGAGTCCTTGTGTAATAAAGGGGTTCCATCATTGGCATTTTCCAATGGCTGGTGTCTTGGGGGACGAACCCCAGATCTCATTGACCTCCTACATCATGGTCATTGTAGCAGCAGGTGACATTCCCTTACTCCTCATAAGCGTGGCTTTCCAACTCTCTCCTATCAGGCTCTCTGCTCCAGATCACTATCCCTCTTTTATAACACAGGATCGGTCGGTGACATTCCCTTACTCCTCATAAGCGTGGCTCTCCAACTCTCTCCTTTCAGGCTCTCTGCTCCAGATCACTATCCCTCTTTTATAACACAGGATCGGTGGGTCGGACCCAAAGAAAAACCTGTGCAAGGAAATAACCAGGAAAACATTAACCCTCACCCTCCCATCCAGGGGAGCACCTAACTAGCTTTGTTGCAACCTGCTTACATACAGGTTTTCGACTGATGCCTTATCTTTTCAGTAATTACCAGTTGAGTGTCTTTATTGGTGACAACAGGTTTGTTTAGAAAGATATATCTTTATTTATTCAAAGGATCTCAAAACTGAACTCTAGTTTGGGTCTAGTCTAGTTCTGAAGGACAGCTCATGATGGTCATGACGGTCTGGGCTCGGAGGAAGTGGGTTAAATGATACTGGTTGTCAAGCAACCAAAAAGAGTTTACTGGTGAAAAAGAAGTACTGCAGGGGACAACTCTGAAGCTGAGTATAGCATGCAAAAACTGTTTTTATTATCTATACACACATACACACACACACATTTTCACAGGGGATATCATAATTTGTTTATATTGAACAGATATTGGTGAAAAAGAAGTACTGCAGGGGACAACTCTGAAGCTGAGTATAGCATGCAAAAACTGTTTTTATTATCTATACACACATACACACACACACATTTTCACAGGGGATATCATAATTTGTTTATATTGAACAGATATGCTCTTTGTTGGTCCTTTTTTCATAAATCATCTTTAGTTTTATGTTTGTTTTAAGGCGGTGGATATGTATTCTTTTTTATGTATTTCTTTTTTATGATTGCAAGTGCGATTTTCAGGACCGAATTTGAGCGGAAAAAAAGGTTTTATCTCAGTAAAATAATATTCATAATATTGCTTTACAGCAAATCAGAGAGGGTGTATGCAAAAATAATAAATATAATTTCAAGAGTGGATTATAAAGTGTACCAGAAAGTCTATTTTTTCTTCTTTTACACTGAATAAATATCCAGATTCCTATTTTTGCTTAAATGCATCTGAATGTTATTGAAAGGAGATAATAGTTTTCCTTTGCTTTGAAAAGTACACCCTTACATGCCTCGGCTGGCAGCTGCTCAACGTCTTTACATTTTTGATTCTTTGAAAACGACTGGCATATGTAGAGAGGAGAAAAGAGAAAAGTGATGTGATGTTTAATGATAAAGGTTTATAAGATATATGAAATATATATATATATATATATATATATATATATATATATATATATATATATATATATATATATTGACTTGGATATGTTTTCTCTTACTGGACTTGGTTGTCATTCCCGAGATTATTATTATGTTGTATTATCATTAATCCCAATATAAATATTAATAATAATAACAACACTAATAATTATATATATAGATATATATATATAGATATATATATCTATATATATATATCTATATATATATCTACATATATATATATCTATATATATATATATATATCTATCTCAATAACAATGATATGTTTTGTAAGTTTTTTTTTTTTACAATAAACACATACTGTATATCCTTTTATATTGACTTGGATGGAATACCTTTTCTTAATGGACTTGGGTGTCATTGCCAGGATTATTATTACATTGCATTATCGTTATGATTAGTAATAATAATGATAATAATAATAATAATCATAACAACAATCATACTACTAATAGTAATAATAACAACAACAAAATTATTATTATTATTATTATTATTATTAATAATAATAATAATAATAATAATACATTACAATTATATATTTGGTAAGGTTTTATACAATAAACATGTACTGTATATCCTTTTATATGGACTTGGATGGAATATCTTTTGCTTCCTGGAATTGGGTGTCATTGCCAGGATTATTATTATGTTGTATTATTATTATTAAAGATAATTATAAAAATAATAATAATAATCAATAACAATTATATATTTTGTAAGTTTTTATGCAATAAACATATACTGTATATCCTAATATATTGACTTGGATGGAATAATTTTTCTTACTGAACTTTGGTGTTATTGCCAGGATTTTCATTCTTATTATTGTCATCACTAATAATAGTAATAATAATCAATAACAATGATATATTTTGTAGGGTTTTATACAATAAACACACATTGTATATCCTTGTATACTGACTTTGATACAATATTTTTTCCTACTGGACTTGGGTGCCAGGATTTGAATTGTTAATATTATTATTATTATTATCTTTAATAATTATTTTTATATTTAATATTATTATTAATAATGATAATAATAACAACAACACCACCACACATAATAATAGCAGCGAATAGCAATAATATATATTTATTAAACCCTAATAAAATATCCAATTTTCAGCAGCATAAGAATACACACTATATTTTTGTACTGGTGTCTGTTTTATGATACCTGTCCCTCTTCTGCCCTCTATTGTCAGTGGGGGAATGATGGTTGTCCAAACTGTCCCCATTTAAAAAAGTACAATTCAGGGAAATATAAGAATACTCTTTATTCCATTGGTATAGTTACATAGTTAGGCTGAAAAATAACACACGTTCCTTGAATTTAACCAGTTATATATTCTTTCAAAAATGATGTGTCAAGCTAAAACTTTTTTTCTGGTTTTGGTAGTGTCCCGGGCCCTTTAGAAGGACTAGAGCTGGCCATAAACTAGTAGAATTTCAAATGAAAGCTCAAACGAAATGTCGCAAGAACATTCATATAAAAAATTCTCAGTACATTCAATGATGAATGTTGTTTAAAAGCACTCAAAATTTTGTTTCCTTTAACACTTGACTTTTGGAATGAATAGAATGTTTACGGTTAGAAATTCGTTCATTCCATCATGCTCCTTCAAATTTTCTCATGACTGTGGTCAAAAATGAACATCACTTTGACCCCACTGATGATCAGAAAATTGAACTGGTGTTCTTGATATAAAAAATTTTGGACTGAGTTCTACTACTGTATGGCCTGCCTTACCCCTACTTCCTGTCTTGCTGACAATGGTTTCCTCAGATAGGATGTGAGAGAAAAAAGAGAGAGAACACAAAGACTGACAGAAATAAAAATATTAGTTTTTTATTTATATTATTAAATATTAAATATATTAAATATTTAGGAATGTTGAAATCCAAACAGGAAGTTTTATTCCAAACATATAGCAAACTTAACATCCAACGCATTGTGTCTCCTTCAACGGGGCTTAAGAGAACGGTGAGGGACTCCAGCTGTGGATAAAATTTGGGTGACTGTATCTTAAAAAGATCTCAATACCCTTCAGCAGCTGGTAAATCTGAAAAGGGGATCTAGCCTTCCCTTAAGCCTAGTACACATGAGCCAAATGCCGAGCAACATCAGCCGGATCAATAGAAACCGGCCGACATTCGGCCCGTGTCAGTCCCGCTTCTGTCAAAGGGACATGACCGAAAAAGGTCTGCTGATCTGCTCCCGATCAGCGCTCTCTGCCGATGGCTGAAAGCGCTGACCGGTGTGTCTTGGTGGGGGGGTGTCTCCCTGTCAGAACACAATGGAACAGCAGGGGACATCACTGTACTAATGTCAGATAGTTAGTACAGCGGCTCCGACCTGAGCTGTCTGTTTTTTTTTTTGTTCAGCCCACTTGGTTGAATGAACAAAAAAAAAAAAAACTAGTAGTGTGTACCAGTCTTAACTCTACTAAGAAACAATTCTGTTGCAGTTGCAGATTTTCCTATCTAGAAAAGGTTGTCATGAGGACAGGAAGTGAGTGTAAATCTCTCTAACAGAGCCCAGAATAGCAGTAAAATCTAACAGACTGAGTTTTAACCTTTCCCCACTATATCCAAAAATGAAGAAAAAAGTTTTGGTAGACATACATTTTAAATACTACTAGTGTGATTACTTAAAATGTATCCTTATACTAATGCTGATCTATAATTGGATATAGAAAAACACCCTTCAGCCCATCGAGTCTGCTCTTTTTTATACATATTTTGTTTTTTGTTTTTGTTTTTTTTTTTACTTTTTTGCCTGAGTATAGATCTATCTTGCCCCAGTGATGACGTCTTCTATGACGAAACGTACGTCGGGCGGAGGACATAGCGGTGGCGTCTGGGGCGCAGGACAATATACACATTTAATGCCTGATGTTTATTACACTTGTGAAATATTAGCTGTTTTAACCACTAGCCGACCAGCCGCTGCAGTTATACTGCGGCAGGTTGGCACGGCTGCGCAAATTGCCGTAGCTGTTCGTCACTTCTTTATGACACCTGCTGCGTGTCCCCGGAGCCGATGTGCATGCCCATCGGGCGCGATGACTGCTGGGCACCCACGATTGCTCGTGACAGAGTGAGAACCAGGATCTGTGTGTGTAAACACACAAATCCGGGTTCTCTCAGGGGAGAGGAGAGAGATTGTGTGTTCATACTAAGTATGAACACCAATCTCTCTCTCCTCCCCTAGTCAGTCCCAGCCCCCCTACAGTTAGAACACACCTAGGGAACACAGTTAACCCCTTGATCACCCCCTAGTGTTAACCCCTTCCCTGCCAGTGTCATTTACACAGTAGTGGCTATTTTTAGCTCTGATCGCTGTATAAATGTCAATGGTCCCAATATAGTGTCAAAAGTGTCAGATCTGTCCGCCACAATGTCGCAGTCCTGATAAAAAGCGCTGCCATTAATAGTAAAAAAAAAAAAAGAATAATAAAAATGCCATAAAACTATCCCCTATTTTGTAGACGCTATAACTTTTGCACAAACCAATCAATATACGCTTACTGTGATTTTTTTCTACCAAAAATATGTAGAAGAATACAAATCGGCCTAAACTGAGGAAAAAAAATTATTTTTGAATTTTGGGATATTTATTATAGCAAAAGCTACTAAATATTGTGTTTTTTTTTCAAATTTTCACTCTTTTTTTGTTTATAGCACAAAAAATAAAAACCACAGAAGTAATCAAATACCACCAAAAGAAAGCGCTATTTGTGGGGAAAAAAGGACATACAGTTTGTTTCTGTACAGTGTCGCACGATCGCGCAATTGTCAGTTAAAGCGACGCAATGCCGTATCGCAAAAAATGGCCTGGTCGGGAAGGGGGCAAATCCTTCCGGGGCTGAAGTGGTTAATAATCTATGTATTTTTATAGAAATTGCCAAATGAGTGATTCTCTTCCTCTTTTAATATGTGCTTGGCTTATGGTTGGTGTATGACGCAACCCGGAGATCCTTATTGATGGTCCAATTGCTATGAGATTCCTCTGAAGGGAGTCATTTTCCATACCCACAATGAGGAGTTTTCCCACTGACTCATGGTCAAACTCTGTAATAAAGGTCTTCATGTCCGGTAAGAGGCCATTTGTCACATAAGTGTGAAGCACGATAAGCAATCACTTGGAGCACTATTTGGACAGGAAAAGCATGTGTACAGCACAATTTCCATCATCAATATTGTATTTGGGACTATTTAATAATACATTTTTATGTCACATTTCTGGACTTGGCACTTGAATGAATTTTTTGCATGACAGCACTAAGTTTTGGTATTTGTTTACATGTATTATTTATGATTGCATACTGTTATATATAGTATTTCATATGGATTTTTAGCACTTATATGCACTTTATTGAGTATTGGTGTTGCAGTACTGTATTTTATTGAATTTATTTCAAGCACTTTGATAGCGCAACACTATTTTCTATTTATTTAGAGACGGGTCTCATAAAATTAGAATATCGTCAAAAAGTTTTATTTCAGTAATTCAATTCAAAAAGTGACAGTGTGGGCAGGTGCCATGTCCTGCTGGAAAATGAATTCAGCATCTCTCCATAAAGCTGGTCAGCAGAGGGAAGCATAAAGTGCTCTAGAATTTCCTGGTAGAGGGCTGCGCTGACTTTGGACTTGATAAAACACAGTGGACCAACACCAGCAGATGACATGGCTCCCCAAATCATCACTGACTGTGGAAAATTTTGCATTTCATTTGGAAATCAGTGTCCCAGAATTTGGAGGAAGAGTGGAGAGGCAGAGAATCCAAGTTGCATGAGGTCCAGTGTGAAGTTTCCACAGTCAGTGATGATTTGGGGAGCCATGTCATCTGCTGGTGTTGGTCCACTGTGTTTTATCAAGTCCAAAGTCAGCGCAGCCCTCTACCAGGAAATTCTAGAGTACTTCATGCTTCCCTCTGCTGACCAGTTTTATGGAGATGCTGATTTCATTTTCCAGCAGGACTTGGCACTGGCCCACACTGCCAAAAGTACCAATACCTGGTTTAATGATCATGTATCACTGTGCTTGATTGGCCAGCAGACTCACCTGACCTAAACCCCATAGAGGAGCTGTGGGTTATTGTCAAGAGGTAGATGAAAGACACCAGACCCAACAATGCAGACAAGCTGAGGATGAAATCGAAGCAACCTGGGCTTCCATAACACCTCAGTAGTGCCACAGGCTGATCGCCTCCATGCCACGCCGCACTGATGCAGTAATTCATGCAAAAGGATTCGATTTGAACATTCCTCCTGTTAGTTTGAGGTCATGTCCCTGTGTTCTTGATTTTGGGTTCACTGCCCTCCTGAATCTTATTCACCCCCTTGATGTATTTAAAGATTTCAATCATGTCTCCCATTTCCCTTCTTTCCTCCAGACTGTACATATCTCCAAATACGGAAAGGTTTCTTCACAGTGATGCCGCGTACACACGATCGCACATTCCGAAAACAAAATCCATGTTTTATTTCCAACAGATGTTGGCTCAAACTTGTCTTGCATACACACGGTCACACTAATGTTGTTGGAAATTCCGAACGTCAAGAATGCGGTGACGTACAACACGTACGACGAGCCAAGAAAAATGAAGTTCAGTAGCCAGTGCTGCTCTTCTGCTTGATTCTGAGCATGCGTGGCACTTTTTGCGTCGGAATTGTGTACACACGATCGGAATTTACGCGAACGGATTTTGTTGTCGGAAAATTTGAGAACCAGATCTCAAATTTTGTGCAACGGAAATTCCGATGGAAACTGTCCGATGGAGCCAACACATGGTCGGAAAAGGCTCCCATCGATCATTTTCCGTCGGAAAATCAGACCGTGTGTACAGGGCATAAGAGCTATGAAAATGTGGATTACAAAAGGCCTGGATTCTTTACTAAATGTACATAATATAACTGGGTATTAACATTTATAGGTAAAGTTGATCCAGGGAATATCCGATTGCCTCTCGGGGGATCAGGAAGGAATTTTTTCACCTGCTGTAGTAAATTGGATCATGCTTTGCTGGGGTTTTTCACCTTCCTCTGGATCAACTGTGAGTATAGGATTGTGTATATGGGATTATATGATTTATTTATTTATTTATTTATTTATTTTGGTTGAATTAGATGGACTTGTGTCTTTTTTCAACCTGACTATGTAACTATTTAGCTATGTCATATAAGAGCGATTTGATGGGGGGGGGAATCCCTCCCACTGCACTGCTGTATTCTGACAGCGAGAGTCTTCCTCACCCCTGCATAGGAATTATGAATAATTACCCCGTGTCTACTCTCCAAGTTATTTCTCTAGTGACTTTTTCATTTCAATATTTATGAACTTCCCATGTCTTTCCATTCTACGCCATTGGAATCAAATCTATTACATCATGGTATACTGGCTTTATAGACTCACGGATGGGATCCCCAATTTTTGTTTGGTATTCATCTGATTTAAGTCCAATATATTGACATTATTATTTCTTATACCCACATAGCTATTGCCAAGTGATTCCACAAGTATTTAGTGATACTTATGAGGGGTGTATGTCTGAATGTGGTGGCCATCTGAGTTTCTAGACAACGTTGTCTAATTTGAGGTATTTTGGTGGAGGTATGTTCTATTTTCGAATAGTGTAAAGTGAATTTTGTAATAAAGACTTTTCTATAAACTTTGTACTCAGTTGCCGGTTCCTTTTTGAAGGATTGCTTTGGGACCCTTCTGGTTTCCTTTTCTTGTTGTATGCATAGTCAATTCAGAGGAACACTCCTCAGACCTTCCATCCAGGACTGTTCTGCGGTGAAGACATTCTGGGAGGTCCTTGAGGAATTACTATTGAAAATTGTCCTCTTGGCCCTAAGTACTAATTTATAGAGGTTGAGCCGTGGTGCCATTTTTATCCTTTTTCTTTTGAGTTTTCCCCACCGTCAGAGTAAAAAGATCGCTGCTGTCGGCTTCAGTTGTACTGAAGTTGATTGATAGATTGACTTTAACACCACCAGCCTGCCCATAGATGGATCGAAATTTAAACTATTCCTTCAGGACCAGCCGAGTTTTGATCTGTCTATGGCCAGCTATGGCATCAAACCTATACAGTGCATGGTGGTATCAAGTATTAATTCAGTTATTTTCACTTTTTTTTTTTATCTGGCTGTCTACATCCACCCTAAATAACTTGACAATTGGAGGCGGATAGCCAGAAACAGGGAAAACACGAATTAAAAAGGAGACTTCCTTTAAGGCTGGTTTCACATTCAGTCAAGGAGCTGAGACAACACCACCATCTCAATAGAATGGCATTCCTTCCAATGTTACGCTTAGCTCTGAAAGACTGATGAATCACTCCCATAAACAAGATGACCTTCATTTTTAATTATAATTCCCAATGCTGACTGGCAAGAATGGAATTCAGCTTCAGTCTCCACTGTCATCCTTCCGTATGTTGGATTAGTAATCACTTTGAAGGAAACTTGATTGTCCACAAATGTGCTGTAAGGAAGAAGCTGTAAACGTCACATATAGTGAATCTGTGATATTTTGACAGTTTTTAAAGGTTCAGTTCACCCAAATAGACACAATTAGGGTGCGCTATCACTTTAAATTATTATACAGTATTTATATAGCGCCAACAGTTTACGTAGCGCTTTACAACTTGAGGGTAGACAGTACAAATACAATACAATTTGATACAGTAGGAATCAGAGGGCCCTGCTCCTTAGAGCTTACAATCTAAGAGATAATACAATCTCATGGGAAATAATATAACATTTCCCACATATTGTTTAAATCAATTGTGTAATTCAATTAAAACAATAGACATGTGCACTGCCAAAAAATTTGCTCGTTTATGTTTATTTTTTTTTGTTTTTTGGGTCATTCGCTATGATCGCAATTCGTAAATTCGTGCATTCGTAAATTCGTATATGTGTGAATTCGTACATTCGTAAATTCATAAATTCGTACATTCGTATATTCGTAAATTCATAAATTCGCACATTCGTACATTCGTAAATTCATAAATTCGCACATTCGTATATTCATAAATTCATAAATTCGCACATTCGTACATTCGTAAATTCATAAATTCGCACATTCGTACATTCGTAAATTCATAAATTCGCACATTCATATTTTCATGAATTCCTAAATTCGTCTATTCGTACATTCACACATTCGTAATTCGTACATTTGTAAATTCGAAATGTGAAAAACCAAAAACCTGAAAATTCGAAAATCTGAAATAGTAACTAACTATTAAATTATAGGTATTGTAATTTCCTTTCAAATTTGGCTGTTAGTGAATGTAACAAATACGAATTTATCCGAAATAACGAATGCCGCATCTAAACAAATTAATAATAAATAATAATAATAAAAAGTTTTTATTATTATTGTTGTTATTTATTATTATTAATTCATTACGTTCCATTCATTTAGATACGGCATTCGTTATTTCGGATAATTCGTAACTTTGGATAAATTTGTATGTGTTACATTCACTAAAAGCCAAATTTGAAAGGAAATTACAATACCTCTAATTTAATAGTTAGTAACAGTTAAGTTATTATTAGTTAATTATTATTTCAGATTTCCGAATTTCCGAATTCACTAATTTACGAATGTACGAATGTACGAATTTACGATTGTACGAACCTACGAATGTACGAATTTACACATTTACAAATTTACAAATTTTCGAATTTACGAATATTCGGAAAAATTTGTTAAACAGGTTTTCGTTAATTCGGATATTTCCGAATTAACGAATTTGTCGAAATTCTTTAAAAAAACTAATTCGGAACAAAGCTAATTGCACATGTCTATAAAACAATACATAAACAATAAAATGTGTTAAATTATAAGGATAGTCTATAACACAAAGGGGTTGATTTAGATGGAGAGTGCACAATCTGAAAAGAGTGTTCAATTAAGCTTTGACAAAATAACCTGGAAGCTGATTGGTTCCTATGCAGAGCTGCACCAGATTCTGTACTCTCCAGTTTTAGTAAATCAACCCCAAAGAGATAATAAAGTGGAAACTAGCGCCAGTGAAAAAAAAAATATCCACAAAAAGCTCAAAATAAACTGTGAACCACTACAAACAGTATGTGTGCCAACAGTGCTCTAAAACCCCCATATTGGATATCAAGATCTCAGAAAAACTGAGATTAACTGCACCTGGCTGTTACACAGCTATACAATCTTTATCTATAGCAACCAAACAGATGATATATGACACAGAAGGAATAAAGGGCAGATCTAATATTGTAGCAAGTTAAAAAATATATTTTTTAAAATAAAAAAAAACAGGAATTCAGCAATATGCAATATGATAGACATCGCCACCACGAGTCCCTCCGGCGTGCGCAATGACGCCACTTGCCAGAGCTCCATCCAACGCGTTTCATCTCAATAGACATCATCAGGGATGGAGACTGTTCCCCCAAAACCTGATATAATTAGATGCTATTTTTGCATTAACCTTGGAGGCTTCAGTTGTAAGGTCTATAGTTGTTAGTTCCTGTCTAAGTCCTGCCCTACGAAATGTTATGTCTTTGCTGTGGAGGAGAATTGATTTGTGATTCTATGATGTGATGTTTTGGTAAAGAAATCTCACCGCAGGAGTGCCCAAGAAATGTAAGAGGCTGATAGGTGATTCAGCCTACTATTAATACTATATTATTTTTATTATTATACAGAATTGATATAGCACCAACAGTTTGCGCAGCGCTTTACAACATGAGGGCAGGCAGCACAGTTACAAATAGGGATACACCAATACCGGTACTGGATTCGGTGCCGATACCAAGTATGAACATAGGCTGAAATCACTATAACAAGCCTGGGTTTTACACAGGAGCAGTGGGGTGAACCGCTTGTAATTTAGACAGAAATCGCACCGCATTACTGTTCAAATCGCATGCGATTCTTTGCAGTGCAATTTGAGCCTGTTTATTTTGTATGGGCTCAAATCGCACCACAAAGTATCGGTACTTGATATCGGCAAGTATTGACCGAAATGATTAGTATTCATACTCGCAGATAAAAAAAGGGTATCGGTGCAACCCTAGTTACAATACAATTCAATACAAGTGGAATTAGAAGGCTTTCTAATCAGAGCTTACAATCTAAAAGATGTACTCATATGTAAAGTATCAATTTTGGTATCACTGACCCTTTAAATTGGACATAATAAATTTGAGGTTTTTGGGCTGAATGATGCTCTCTTAAGGTTCTTAGCAATGGAGTATGCCATCCCAATTGTCATAAACATGATTTTAAAACGTAACTCCACCTTTGGTGAGAAAAAAACATTCCCCTCTGGGTGATCTATGTACATTGCAAGGATTTTAACAACCTTTGTTGCACATTCTTACCTCTTGTTTTTCTGAAGAAATCCCTATGTTTGTCTGTGCCCATGTGGGAAAGTGGATCTAATGTTTCTAATACTTATCAATCAGCTGTGCACCTGCTGGACACCAATGAGGAAAGCTGCAGGGTCTGCATCCCTTTAGATGTGATTTCCTATTGGGAGTATCTCACCAAAAATAAAATTTTTGTTGCAGGGGATGCCTGAAATATGACATGTATCATAGTTCAGACTTCTGGAAAAGTCAATGAGCCAATCACACAAGCAGGAAATTATGTTTCTGGGGGGCGTTCTGTATACATCCTCTGGAAAGAACACCTCCAGGTAGCCACATTTCAATGCATTTTCAGAAAATAACAGCAGCTGCAAATTGAAAAAGAAAGGTCATTTTTAATAACATTCAATCACAATATGATTAGTGTCGCAATTGTATACGCTGTATTATTTTTTCTTTATTTGATACTTTTTTTCTCCCCACAAAAGTGGAGTTACCCTTTAACCACTTCAGCCCCGGACCATTTGGCTAGCCAAAGACCAGAGCACTTTTTGCGATTCGGCACTGCGTCGCTTTAACTGACAATTGCGCAGTCGTGCGATGTAACTCCCAAACAAAATTGATGTTCTTTTTTTTTTCCACAAATAGAGCTTTCTTTTGTTGGTATTTGATCACCTCTGCGGTTTTTATTTTTTGCGCTATAAACAAAAAAATAGCGACAATATTGAAAAAACGAATTATTTTTTACTTTTTGCTATAATAAATATCCCCCAAAAATATGTATTAAAAAAAAAATTTTCCTCAGTTTAGGCCGATATGTATTCTTCTACATATTTTTGGTAAAAAAAATCACAATAAGCATTTATTGATTGGTTTGGGCAAAAGTTATAGCGTCTACAAAATAGGGGATAGTTTTATGGCATTTTTATTGATAATTTGTTTTTTTTACTAGTAATGGCGGTGATCAGCGATTTTATCGTGACTGCGACATTATGGCGGACACATTGGACAATTTTGACACATTTTTGGGACCATTGGCATTAATACAGCGATCAGTGCTAAAAAAATTGCATTGATTACTGTAAAAATGTCACTGGCAGTGAAGGGGTTAACCACTAAGTGGCGCTGTAGGGGTTAAGTGTGTCCTAGGGAGTGATTCTAACTGTGGGGGGAGGGGCTGTGTGTGACACGACACTGATCACCGCTTCTGATTACTGGGAGCTGTGATCAGTGACAGTGTCATTAGGCAGAACGGGGAGATGCTTGTTTACATTAGCATCTCCCCATTCTTCCTCACCGTGAGACGATCGCAGGTATCCCTGCAGATATCGGGTCTGCCTGACCTGCGATCACGGTCACGGAGCTCCTGGCAGGCGAACGCTGCCTCTTAAAGGGCAACGCACAGGTACGTTAATCTGCCTGTACGTGCCCTTCTGCCGCAGTATATCTGCGTGAGGCAGTCGGAAAGCGGTTAACCACTTTTTTTTTTTCAATCTGTTTTTACTAGTAATGGTGGCGATCAAAGATTTTTTAGTGGGACTGCGAAACTGCGGCGGACAAATCAGACAATTAATTTCACATTAATGAGATTTGACATGTCAAATCATATGCCAAATCGGCGGCAATTGCCGGAAATGGCAGCGTACAAATCGGTGCAAAGCCGCACCGATTCCCAAAAGTAGTTTATGTACTACTTTTGGGGATTTCGAGGTGCGATTTCCATTGACATCTGTGCAGAAACCCGCACAGATGTCTCTGAAATTGCCCCCCGAAGTCGGGACTGACATGCTGGAATGAAATTGTGCGAGTCCAGCTGAACTCGCACAATTTCATTCCTGCCGTCAGTGTGAACCAGGGCTAAGTGACACTTTTTGTGGACCAGGGACACCAATACAGTGATCAGTGCTAAAAAAAAAAAGCACTGTCACTGTATAAATGACACTGGCAGGGAAGGGGTTAACACCAGGGGCGATCAAGTGGTTAAGTGTGCGCTTAGGGAATGCTTTTTTTCTGTGAGGGGACTGGATGCACTGGAGGAAAAGAGTTTTGTGTTTCAGCTTAGCTGGAACACAATGGGGGTTATTTACGAAAGGCAAATCCACTTTGCGCTACATGTGCAAAGTGCATTTGAAATTGCACTGAAAGTGCACTTACAAGTGCAGTCACTGTAAATCTGAGGGGTAGATCTGAAATGAGGGGAAGCTCTGCTGATTTTATCATCCAATCATGTGCAAGCTAAAATGCTGTTTTTTTATTTTCCTTGCATGTCCCCCTCGGATCTACAGCGACTGCACCTCCAAGTGCACTTTCAGTGCAAAGTGGATTTGCCTTTCGTAAATAGACCCCCAAAATCTCTCTTTTACTCCCTGACAGAACATCAGTCTGCCTTGTTTACATGGGCAGACCGCCATTCTGCCTTTCCTCTGAACGATCGGCGGGTCCCGGTGGCTGATTGGCTCCTCCTGCTGTGTCCAATCATAGCGGAAGCGGCGCTACTGTGGCGCGCACGCCCCCTAGATAGTGTGCACAAATTCACGAACAGGTGCAGGTACGTGATTTTGCACCGCCGGGCCTCCCTGCCGCAGTATATATGCGGTGGGCGCTCCGGAAGCGGTTAAAGCTGAACTTCTGGTACCATTATTATAAAATGTATGTCTAATTTTGCTGGCAAATTTGAGAAAACTCACTAAATGTTTGTTATGTGTTCCCAATCACACAGCATACCTATTTTTTTTGTTTTTGTTTTGCTTCTTACCTTTTAGTTTTTTTCTCCAGGAGGAGGTGTCATGGCTGACTGCAAGGTTGAATTGAATAAGTGATTTTCAGGTTTAACATAGAATTTGATGGTTTGCTATTGGCAGTAGACATGTGCATGTGAATGTGAGTAGACATGTGAATATTCGGACGAATTCTCGTTATTCAGAGATTCGGATATATCCGAACACCCAAATTACAGTATAAACGAATTTTACTGAGTGCTCCGAATAACTAAATTAAATTCGGACTGAAATTCAAATTGAATTTTACAACGAACTTCAGTCGAATTCTAACTGTACACACATTGCTGAAATCAAAGACTGTGTGCGTTATTATGCTATGTACAGACGATCGGACATTCCGACAACAAAACCGTGGATTTATTTCCGACGGATGTTGGCTGAAACTTGTCTTGCATACACACGGTCACACAAATGTTGTCGGAAAGTCCGAACGTCAAGAACGCGGTGATGTACAACACGTACGGCGAGCCGAGAAAAATGAAGTTCAATAGCCAGTGCGGCTCTTCTGCTTGATTCAGAGCATGCGTGGAATTTTGTGCGTCGGAATTGTGTACACACGATCGCAATTTCCGACAACGGATTTTGTTTTGACGGAAAATTTGAGAACCAGCTCTCAAATGTTTGTTGTCGTAGATTCCGACAACAAATGTCCGATGGAGCCTGCACACAGTCGGAATTTTCGACAACAAGCTCCCGTCGAACATTTGTTGTCAGAAAATCCGATCGTGTGTACGCGGCATTAGAGTGCCATTTTGAAATATTGCTGTTTTAGTTAAGCCAAAGGTGATTCAAAGGGGTTGATTTACTAAAGGCCAATAGACTGTGCACCTTGGAAAGTGCAATTGCACTCTGCTAATGCAGCTGCTCCAGAGCTTAGTAAATGAGGTAAAGCTTCACTTTGCAAAGAATACCCAAAAACATGCAAGGAAAATAAAAAAACAGCGTTTTTGCTTGCACATGATTGGATGATGGAGGTCAGCTGAGCTTCTGCTCATTTACTGAGCTCTGGAGCAACTGCACTTTCCAAATTTGCCTTTAGTAAATCAACCCCAAAGAGTCATTGTAATCATTTGAAGAAGATTTTGCTTTTGTTTGTTCACTTTGCCACATTGGAATTGAAAAAAAAAAAAAAATCTTAAAGAGGAGTTCCACCCAGGGGCTCCATTAAAAAAAAAAAAAATTAAAAGTCAGCAGCTACAAATACTGCAGCTGCTGACTTTTAATTGGACACTTACCTGTCCCTGGGTCCAGCGATGCGGGGGATCGAAGCCCCGCTCGTCTCCCCCTCCGCTCGTCGGCGCCGGCATTTCAACTGTGGGCGCCGGGCTGTGGCTTCACAGCCTGGCACCCTCTGCACATGCGCAAGCGGCGCCGTGCGCCGTGATTGGCCGCTCAATCACCTGGGACCTGTAATGGGTCCCAGATGATTGACAGGAGGGAGGGAGCAGAGCGGAGCCCTTCCTGTGCCTGGGGGGAAGTGATGTCACCAGCCCAGGCAAAGGAATAGGCAGACTACGAGGGACCACCTAGCAACAGGCATTTAGAGGTAAGTAAAAAAAAAAAAAAATATTCAAATTTTTTTTGGTTTTTTTTTTACAATTTTTCAGGTATTTTTGTTTTTTTGGGTGGAACCCCACTTTAAGTATTCGATTAGACTGATTCGAAATTTATCCATTCGAACGCTTTGAATCGAAAAAAAAACCCCCGGTAAATTCGAAGAAAATTCAAAAAATTCTGAATATGAAGCCCTTCCCCTCTCTTTCTTTACGTCTTTGTATAAATCACAGTCATACAGAAACAGAGATATCAAGACCAGGAATCATATTCTTACTTGATGACTTCTCTTGTGCTCTTCCAGACATGGAATGCCAACCGACAAGAGTATGACACAATCAAGGAACAATTAATTTTTTTTAACAAGAAGGAACAATTTTTAATTAATGTCCTTCAATCCATCATTTAGAATCGGACACGCCAGAAACTTGGAATGAAAAACTAAAGTACCATGAACTGTGACTTAAAGCATCATAATTTAATTTTTAAAAAACCGTATACACAAATTCTATTTTCAATTCACTTTTTCAAAATTACATTTTCATAAACTGGCAAATTTAAATTTTTTTTTTTTTTTTACAACATTAATAGATAGACATGTAAACCCTTCAAGAGATTATTGCTTGGGGTGGGTTCCCCGACAGTAACAATGGACCATATCGATGTAATGTGTGTCAATGCAACCTCTTGTAGTCTCCATTGGAAGCCTATGTGAAGAGGTGACAAAGTAGTTGCAGAGCTGGAAACAAGGGACAGAACCTTGTCACCCTATAACATGATGTACCTAAGCAAGGGTCTTCATGGCAGGACTACCAGTTATTACTTTAATCAAAAGCTGCAGATTTAAAGGCTAAGTTCACATCTTCCAAAAATATCATATGCAGTCAAGGGACCCCAGTAGGTATTAAAAAATTGTGAAGCTTTGTAAAATGTTCATTCATTTTATTGTCATACCTCTAGTAGACCATCTGGATCTGACCAGGAGCCTGCTTGAATAACTCCCAGCAGTGGCGGCCCGTAATGCAGGGTGCAGGGGCGCCGCCCACTATCCATGCATCCGGCCCCCCTAATCTACCTGCTGGGCGCCGGACGCATGGATTCCGATGGGTTTTTTTTTTTTTTCGAAGCATATGATTAGAGCCTGAGGCTCTAATAGGCTTCACAAAAGGGTGGGCTTGGGGCGCAGAGCACTTCGCCCTGAGCCCACCCAGTTGTGTGACATTAGCAAATTAATATTCGCTATTGTCTTCCTGATTCTCCTTCCAGGCCAATCAGGAAGCAGGTCCTGAGACCTGTCACCCGATTGTCAGAGAGAAGCGATCCTATTGGCCACCTAGGAGGAGGAGGGAGGAGACGCACGGTGGAAGCCTCCGTGATGCCGAGGAGGAGGAGACGTAGGGGAAGCCTCAGCCTGTCGCCCAGGGGTTGGGAGGTCCTAGATGAGGAAAGTGCGGGTGACCGGCTGACCGGGGGGGGGTGGGGGTTGGGTGACTCGACTGACCGGGCTGTGGGTGCATTGTTTGCTGTCCCCCCCCCAAAAAAATATACCACCAGCCGCCACTGACTCTCAGTTAGCATCCTCTATGTCTGGCCTTGTTGCTAGGATGTGAAAGCTGTTGGACACGCACTCCCAGCATGGCAAGTGTGAAAAAACAAAAATTCTTATTTCCCAGCAACAAGACAGGGCACGGGCGGGGTTTCTAACTGGGAGTTTTTCAGCCAGGCTTCTGGGGGGACCCAAATGTCCTACAAGTATGACAAAGAAATAATTGATCATTTTACAAAGTTGCACAGTTTTTTAATATCTACTGGGGATCCTTGACCTGCATAGGCTATTTTCTGGAAAAGGTGAAAATGTAACTAAAGGCAAAACTTTTTCTATTGTGGATAGAGAGGAGATGGATTAGAACCCCTGTCAGTCCTTATTGCCATGTGTGCCCCCACTAGAGAGATTCACCCTCCCTATTTGTCCTATTTACCGTTATCATCAAAATAGGGAAACTAGTTCTGGTGACTCTGCTGACACAGCAGGATTCCTTCACTTTGAAGGAATTTCCTCTCACTTCCTGTTTTGGCTGTGGGACAGGAAGTGAAGAGAAATCTTCCTAACGGGACACAGATGAAAAATAAAAAATAAAATCTGACGGGGGGGGGTTATAGCTCTCCCTTACTCTATCCAAAATGAAAAAATGAATATTCGCTGTTGAAACACTGATCCTCAATGCGGCCAATCAGAAGTGGGTATGAGACCTGTTTTCCGATTGGCCGAAAAGAGGAGAAGAGAAGAGAAGAGAAGAAAAGAGAAGAGAAGACTCCCGATTGGCCGCTGAGGAGAAGGGAGGAAATGGAAGCCGCCGCGATGACCCGGAGAACGGGAGGCAGCCAAGCAGGGGAAGCCGCTGGTGATGGGGTAAGTGCTACTCACTGACCCCGGGGGGGGGCATACTGTTTGCTGTCCCCCCAAAAAAATGTTTCCACGGGCCGCCACTGATGGGTGGTATGTTCGTGTTTGCCTTGTGTGACTTTCCTCCTCCACTCCAAAAGACATGCTGGTAGGTTAATTGGCTTCTGACTAAGTTGGGCCTAGTATGTGATTGAAATCTCCATGAGGGCAGAGACTGCTGTGTAATGTACAGTATATAAGAGCACTGTGTAAATTGTTTTAGTCACTCTTTCAATAGTGTAGTAGTAATAATAAACTATATGTAAATCTAATCACTCAAAACTCAAAACAAGCTTTAAAATGTTCATGCAATTTCAAAAATAATATTTCATATTTTTAAAAATGTTTTAACCACTTAAGGACCAGCCTCGTTTTGGATTTTAGGTGTTTACATGTTTAAAACAGGTTTTTCTGCTAGAAAATTACTTAGAACCCCCAAACATTATATATGGTTTTTCTTCTAACACCCTAGAGAATACAATGGCGGTCATTGCAATACTTTTTTTTGCACCGTATTTGCGCAGCGGTCTTATAAGCGCACTTTTTTTGGAAAAAATTCACTTTTTTGAATAAAAAAATAAAACAACAGTAAAGTTATCCCAATTTTTTTTTATATTGTGAAATATAATGTTACGCCAAGTAAATTGATACCCAACATGTCATGCTTGAAAATTGCGCCCGCTCGTGGAATGGCGTCAAACTTTTACCCTTAAAAATCTCCATAGGCGACGTTTAAAAAATTCTACAGGTTGCATATTTTGCGCTACAGAGGAGGTCTAGGGCTAGAATTATTGCTCTCGCTCTACCGGTCGCTGTGATACCTCACATGTGTGGTTTGACCACCGTTTTCATATGCGGGCGCTACTCGCGTATGCGTTCGCTTCTGCGCGCGAGCTCGTCGGGACAGGGGGGTTTAAAAAATTTTTTTTAATTTTTATTATTTATTTTAAAATATTTTATTTATTTTTACACTGTTTAAAAAAAAAAAAATTGTGTCACTTTTATTCCTATTACAAGGAATGTAAACATCCCTTGTAATAGAAAAAAGCATGACAGGACCTCTTAAATATGAGATCTGGGGTCATAAAGACCTCAGATCTCATATTTAGACTAAAATGCAATAAAAAAAAAAAAAAAAAAAAAAGTCATTTAGAAAAATTACATTTGAAAAAATATGCCTTTAAGAGGCGTGGACGGAAGTGACGTTTTGACGTCGCTTCCGCCCAGCAGTGTCATGGAGACGAGTGAGCGCCATCTTGGCCTCACTCGTCTCCAGACACACCACGCAAAAGGACGCGATCGCCTCCGCCGCTACCGACGGCTCCGGTAAGCGGCGGAGGGCACCGGATCGCGGGGGGAGGGGGGGGGCCCCTCTCCCGCCACCGATAAAAGTGATCTCGCGGCGAATCCGCCGCAGGGACCACTTTTATCTGAAAGCCGGCCGCCACACGAAAACGGAGATACCGGGGTTATGGCAGCTAGCTGCTGCCATAACAACGATATCCCCGTTCAAACTTAGGACGTATATAGTCGTGCGGCGGTAATTAAAAAAAAAAAAAAAAAAATCTGATAAACCTGCCTTGCACAGGCACAATATATATTTGGTAGGCAATTACTTTTTTTAAATACCAAACATGTTATACTTACCTGCTCAGTGCAGTGGATTTGCACAGAGCAGACCCAATCCTCTTCTTCTTGGTGCTCCTGGCTCCTCCCCCTTGACCAGTGCCTCCAATAGCAAGCCGCTTGTTATAGGGGCACTGGTGCGTGTTTGCTCCAAAGACCTGCTCTATGTGACCATAGAGCTGTGGCTTTGCTCCGCCCCCCACTCTCTCCTTATGGGCCCATTAGCTGTGGTTGCTGTATCAACCTATAAATAGAGGGAGTCCCAGGAGAGCCGAGGTTCCCGTGCACTGGATCGCTGGATCGAGAGGGCGCTCAGGTGAGTATTAGAAGGGCTGTGAGGGGAGCAGCACACAGAAGGATTTTTACTTTCATGCATAGAATGCATGAAAGTAAAAACCTTTAGCCCTTACAACCACTTTAGGTATATGATGATTTTATTACTATTTTGTTTGTGGTACCATAGGGATATTTTATTGAAGCTGATTCTCTGCCTTTATGGTGGGGGAGGGGTATAGAGTATATATATATAATATTGTCAAAAGTATTGGGACACCTGCCTTTACATACACATGAAGTTTAATGGCATCCCAGTATTAGTCCGTAGGGTTTAATATTGAGTTGGCTCCACCCTTTGCAGCTATAACAGCTTCAACTCTCCTGGGAAGGCTGTCCACAAGGTTTAGGAGTGTGTCTATGGGAATGTTTGACCATTCTTCCAGAAGCACATTTGTGAGATTAGGTACTGATGTGGACGAGAAGGCCTGGCTCGCAGTCTACACTCTAATTCATCCCAAAGACGTTCTATCGGGTTGAGGTCAGGACTCCGTGCAGGCCAGTCAAGTTCCTCCATCCCAAACTCGCTCATCCATGTCTTTATGGACCTTGCTTTGTCCACTGGTGCGCAGTCATGCAGACAGCGGGCGGGGGGCACAGTGGCAGCATTTGATATGGCACAGTGTGAGCATTTGATGGGCACAGTGGCTGTGTTTGATGGCACAGTGGCTGCGTTTGATGGCACAGTGGCTGCGTTTGATGGCACAGTGGTGGCAATTGATGGGCACAGTGGCAGCAATTGATGGGGTTTTTTTTTCAGAATTTTTCAGTTTGTTTGTGCCCCCCCAAAAATTTTGAGCACCAGCCGCCACTGGTCCCAATATTATTTTTTTTGTTCAATAAATTTTTTTCTTATCAATGGCACATGCAGGGCTTTTTTTCTGTCTGAATGCAGCGGAACCTCGTTTAGGCACCTATGGCAGCCCTCTTCACTCGGACAGTACGGGTTTTAAATGGGGTTTCCCATGCAGGTGTCTCCCTCCCCTGCCTGCGCTGTTCGGTGATCTGCTCAAGTCCTCGGTGCTGTGTAAAAGGGAGTCCAGCATAGGTTTAGTTTTCTCGAAGATAGATTTGTCATGGAGGGAGTTTTTTTTAGACTAAAGAAATGCCTCCTCTACGGTTCTCGGTAGAGGTGAGATATGTTTTGAGTTGCCAAAATAATTCATATGTCAAGATGGAGCGTCCCAATACTTTTGATATAGTGTATATATATATATATATATATATACATGCACTTGGATTATATCGATCACCTATGACTAAGGCAGTTTTTCAGCTTAAACTTGTTAGCAGATCAGTAATATAAGCCTCTTTGTGATATAATAAAGGCCGGACTTTACAGCCGTGTGCAGGAGTTTCATACAAAAACTCCTGTGTGGAGGTGATAACACTCTGTCCCTTTCTCCCATTAGTGCTCCAGCATTGTCACCCCTGTCATATGAGCTTCTGATAAAGACTACAAGTGGTCCCTTCAACTCATATTACGCAGGCACGGTCTACTGTTGTCACCATCTGGAAATCTGTCCCGAGATATGAAGTACAGCGCTCGCTTGGGGCATGTAAGTGGGAAATGACTGCAAAGAGGTTGCAAGGAATCAGCAGCACCAAGATACAACAAAAGGATGAAAAATATGAAAAAAATAAAATTCATCAAAAAAGAAAATAGGAACTTTTTTTATGATGCTTTGGGGTTGATTTACTAAAACTGGAGAGTGCAAAATCTGGTGCAGCTGTGCATAGAAACCAATCAGCTTCCAGGTCTTTCAGTCAAAGCTTCATTGGACAAGCTGAAGTTACAAGCTGATTGGCTACCGTGCAGAGCTACACCAGATTTTGCACTCTCCAGTTTTAGTAAATCAACCCCATAGTGCTTTTCTAAATGTAATTCGGTTGGGGTTAACATTTATTTTGAAAGAAATTGACTTGCTTATGTGCAATTTCTCCTAATTAGAATTGATAACTTGCTAAGGAGGAATAAAGTGTCATCAGAATGTATAGGAACAATAGCTGGCAGCAGCTTGAAAGAATGAAGAAGTAGAAACACAAGAAATACATTACAAAATAAGATCTATGTGAGATATATGAAAGTACTTTAAAAATATAAATATACAGCTATTAAAAATATGTATATAACTACTTGATTTGATTGTAGCCAGACCTTGAAGAAGGGGACATACCCCGAAAGCTTGTCCTGAAAAATTGTATGTTAGTGCAAATAAAAAAAGTATCACGGACAGTACTCAATTTTCTCTGTATATAACTACAGAATATAGATTTGGCATCCAACTTTACA
Organism: Aquarana catesbeiana; assembly: GCF_042186555.1. Lineage (NCBI taxonomy): Eukaryota > Metazoa > Chordata > Amphibia > Anura > Ranidae > Aquarana > Aquarana catesbeiana. The sequence goes on along the minus strand of NC_133328.1, from coordinate 31,482,301 downwards.
ATGAAAAAAAAAAAAAAGGCAAACGAAACATAAGACAAAATAGTGAAAAAAAAATGTAATGGTTAAACAGGAAACAATTAGGAAAGAAAATCCTCTTTAAGTTACGATAGGTTTGAGCAGGACTGCTCCCTAAAGGATGGAATTAAGTTGTTTTAAACTATTACTTTGATTTCGCCGATCCCACTGAAGGAGAGGTATCATTATTTTCACATTGAAGGGTTCGTCGTTGGAATTAGCCATTGCTGGCTTGTCACTCACCCTGACATTGCAGACAGGCCGCCCCCCTTTGATCTGCAGACAGTCGTTGATGCAGAAGCAGCACATGAAGTCTTTGGAGTTGAGGTCCAGGACCTTCAAAACAACAGAGGACGACCAGACAGCCAAAATGAAACCGAATAGTTTGCAGGTCAGCGGTAATGGCCATTGATGTGTTCCTAGCTTTGGCTATCAGAAAACTTCAAATCTCCATATTATCGATTGTTCATTACACGTGCCACGGTTGGCATCTCTTTGTCATTAGGCTATAAGACCTTAAGCTGGCAACTAAATCCAAATCAAAGCTGAATGAGTGGTGAAGTAATTTGTCTGTGCCCCCCCCCACCCCATTATACGACCTCTGAAAACCAAAAGTGCGTGTTGATCCAGCGTGAAATGTACTGTTTTTACATTCACCGGCACACATGGAAAAGTTTCTGCAACATGAAGGAACTCAAGAGACTTCACAAATGTGTTCTAGCTAACCTATTGTACTTGGGTGACGGCCATTTTACACTATAAGCTGACGTGAAAATTTGTGGAATGTTGGTGTTGATGGAAAAATGAATGTCTCCAAATGGTGCTTTACTGTGAAATATATATTTTTTTTGAGGAAAGTGGAAAAATAGTGCCGAACCCATAAGGTTATCTTAATGGTATCGCTATCTTAAAGTATTGAGGTTGATGAAAGGAATCTGATTCCTGGGCAGGCATCCTAAAGGTCTAGTTCACTTCTAACCCTTCACACTGTTTTCAATCAAGCCCTGATTAAAGGAGGTGGTTTTGGATCCCCAAAACGCATTTGATACTTTTTGAATTGACCCCATGACTTTTATTGGAATAATTCAATAATCTAGACCTTTTAGCATTGGTGTGAGACTTCAATTTTTGTTAGAGATATATATGTTTCCAGGAAGCTGTCAAAATTCTATGTAGTGATGAAAACTTGAATATGTACTTTTCTTCCACGGGCCGTTGTGTGCGATAGTTCTGATGGTGATAACTTCATTACATGTATCTTTGCTGGTCATATAAAACACTTAGGTGCTCCCCATCTCTATTGTTGGGGCATCCTAATTGGTTGGGGCTTGCTGGAAAAGTCATCTTGCACAGAAACCAAGGGAACACCACATTCTTTGATGAATAGATAGCCTGCACACACAGTGATGTTATTGGACTTTAGTGAATGGATAAGCTACATTCTCAAGGATGCAACTGATCTCTAGTAAGTGTATAGTCTGTGTTTCCACTGATATCAATGGTCTCTAGTGAATGCATAGGCTCCATTATTAGTGATGTCACAGGTCTTTAATAAATCGATAGGCTGCATTATCAGTGATGTCACTGGTCTCTAATGAATGGATAGGTTGCATTATCAGTGATGTATTTTGTCTCAAGTGAATGGATAGGCTGCAGTATCAGTGATGTCACTGGTCTCTAATGGATGGATAGGGTGCATTCTCAGTGATGTCACTGGTTTCCAATGAATGATAGGCTGCATTATCAGTGATGTCACTGGTCTCCAATGAATGGATAGGTTGCATTATCAGTGATGTCACTGGTTCTCTAATGAATGGATAGGTTGCATTATCAGTGATGTAATTTGTCTCAAGTGAATGGATAGGCTGCAGTATCAGTGATGTCACTGGTCTCTAATGAATGGATAGGCTGCATTCTCAGTGATGTCACTGGTCTCTAGTGAATGGATAGGCTGCATACCAGTGATGTCACTGATCTCCAATGTATGAATAGGTTGCATTATTACTGATGTCACTGGTCTCTAATGAACGGATAGGCTGCATCCTTTATGGCGTCAATGATCTCTAGTGGGTGGAAATGATGCATTCCCATTGATATCACCAGTCTCTAGTGACTGGATAGGTTGAATAAACAGTGACATTACTGGTCTCTAGTGAATGGATAGGTTGCATTCTCAGTTTTGTTATTGATCTCCAATGAATAGATAGGATGGTTTCCCAGCGATGTCTTTGGCACCGAATGATTGGATAGGCTGCATTTTCACTGTTGTAAATGGTCTCTAGTGAATGGACAGGTGGCAGTGCGTCAGTTATACCACAGGTCTCTGGTTAATGCACATAATAGGGCTGTTTGCAACTTTGCATTGGAATTAGCACTTTGCAAGATCATTTTCCCTTAGCTTAGGAAATGTGGTGAAAATTCAATTTGCAAAGAATACCCAATCACATGCAAGGAAAAAAAAACAGTATTTTTGCTTGCGTGTAACTGGATAATAAAAGTCAGCAGAGCTTCGCCTCATTCACTAAGCTAATGGCCTGTACACACGATCCAAAAATCGGACGAAAAATACCGCTTTCCAAGCGATTGTATGATAAATCAGATCGTTAGTACGGAGCTTTCAAGAGCCAATCACAACAGTTCATCTGATATTATCCGATTGGACAAGCACAAAAATGATTCTCGTATGATACCAGATCGTACAATTTTCGTTTAATCAGCACAGTTGTCGTCCAAAAATATAATACATATACAGCACATGACATCACTTCTGATTTTTTATTCTGTCATTACGAGAATTTTCGTAACTTTAGTAAACTCTTCATGTTTGATATACGACTAGCATGCAAAAAAAAATAAATACCCGGACGATCTGTCATCCGATTTTCGGACCTTGTGTACGGACGGGGCTTAAGGGGCAATTCCCTAGCCAAATGGGAATCCCCTTGCTTTTATTAAATGAACCCTTCTGTTTCTTCTTATAAACTATTTCTTCTTATAAAATATCAATCTTTAAAACACCGGGGTTCCTTTACTAAAACTAGAGAGTGCACAATCTAGTGTAGCTCTGCATAGAAACCAATCAGCTTCCATTTTTATTTTTTTTCGTAACAAAGCTTAATTGAACAGAGCTGAATTTCAAAGCTGATTGGCTACCATGCCCAGCTGCACCAGATTTTGCCCTCTCTAGTTTTAGTAAATCAACCCCACTAGGACAATGCAACTTTCATTTTACTTGGCACTTTTTACGTTCTTTGTTAAGCATTTTTAAATGTTTTTTTTTTTTTTTTCTCGGTCGCTCATTAGTCCATCGGGATCTGCTTTATACTAATCTTGATCATGAACTTGGAATTTTTCAGGGCAAACAAGTTTCAAGATTAAAAAAAAAAAATCTTCAACAACACAAATTAAAGAAAATTAAAAGCAAAACATTCCCGGGTGTTTGGGGTCAGTAGGAAGAAAGCTCTATTTTCAATATCGATCTCAAGGATTTGTTTACAATTAATGACCAACCTTAACTAATTACGCACCACAAATAGCCAAAACAATAAAGCCATTGGCCAAGACTCCATCAAAGTGACAGCCTGGTTAGTTGAGCAATTTATCAAAAATGTTACTCGGTTAGGACTTTTTTTTTTTTTTTTGATTGGGCCACAACTGTAGACTGTGTTCGGGTAAGAATGGTTTATTTGTTTGCAGGGAGCGTGTACGCTAATTTTAGCCTAATCCCAATCAGTCTAATAATCTATTTTTAACTTTCTAAAATTAGGACTGAAACAACAAAATAGTTAGACCGCTTCATTATCCGTGCCATTAGCCTGACAGACTAAGTGAGTCTCCTTCAAACATCAATAAGAAATGTGTATGGGGGCTGAAAGGTCAATAGTTACTATTATAGGAATCCCCTAGTTTTAATTTTCCTGGGAGACCTTTATGATTCGAATGTTGACAACCTAATTGCTATGCTTATCTCTCATTAGGAGAACCTTGTTAGTGCTGCCCACTGGGGTAGCGGCGTCTCTTTGGACACCACATATGATCAAAACAAATAGAGCCACCGATTTGTTGAACATGAAAAACAAATGAATAGAAAAGGAAACAAATGGTCAGAAAAAAAGGAATGTGTGAAAACAAGTCTCTTCTTCATAAGTGTTAAGCTTGAAAAAAAAAAAAAAGTCTGAAATTTTAAAATTTTTCACCTGCACAGGAGCTAAATAATAATGTATCCTTTTTTGGGTTTTTTTATATTAATAATGTTTACTTATAACGCATACAGTGAATACCAGAGCAAAATACATTTTGTTTTTACGTCAAATAATATTATTATTATTATTATTATACAGGATTTATATAGAGCCAGCAGTTTGCGCAGCGTTTTGCAACATGAGGGCAGACAGGGCAATTACAATACAATTTAATACAGGAGGAATCAGAGCGGGCAGATTCATAATAATCTTGAACGTACAAAATCTTCGTATTCATAAATATCTTTTTTTCAGCTGTGCAACTTTTATTAGAATGAATGTTAATAATAATAACAATAACAATAATTATAATATTATTATAATTAATATTATATATATTAATTATATTATATTATATTAATTATATATATTATATATATTTAATATATTAATATTAATATAATAATAAAAACAACAATAATAATATTAATAATTACAACAATAAAAATAATACTAAAAAATTATAATACTATATTATAATAATATATAAAATACTAAATTTATAAAGATAATAAGGGCTCATGCACACAGGACGTTTTTACAGCTGCTGTTAGGAGCAGTTGACGTTTTTTTTTAACTGCCCCTAAAAGCCCGTCCATGTTAACCTATGGGGGTTATTTACTAAAAGCAAATCTACTTTGCACTACAAGTGCACTTGGAAGTGCAGTCATTGTAGATCCAAGGGGGACATGCAAGGAAACTAATAAACAGCATTTTAGCTTGCACATGATTGGATGATACAATCAGCAGAGCTTCCCCTCATTTCAGATCTTCCCCTCAGATCTACAGTGACTGTGCTTGCAGGGCACTTGTAGTGCAGAGTGGACTTGCCTTTAGTAAATCGACCCCCTATGTGTCCATGCACACGTAAACTGTCAGAGGTGTTTGGAGGCATAAGCGTTTAGGGGCAGTAGAAAAAAAAAACGATAGCCTGTACTTCCAGGAGCAGTAAAAACGAGCTGTAAAAACTAAAAAACGCTAAATGACACCACTAAACGCGTCAAGCCGCGTTTGACGGTTTTAGGTATTTCTACATTATAAAGAGTGTTTTTAATGAAAAACGCCCAGAAAACACGCAAGAACGCGCAATAACGCTCATGTAAAAACGCGGCTAAACGTGAAAAAAACTGACGTTTTTAGTGCTTCTGTAGTGCTGCCATTTTTTAAATGTCTTGTGTGCATGAGTCCTGCCTCAAACATTTTTTTAATTCATACATTTCTTAGTTCTCACATTACGATGTTATCAATTATATTATTTTAAGTATTTTTATTCATGTAAAATAATACATTTCCACAAATAATAATAATAATTATTATTATTTGTGTAAAGATGTATTACTTTACAAAAATAGAAAATAATAATTATAATAATAATAATAACACTATGAATAATAACACTATAGTAATAAAATAATAATAATTATAATAATTTTTTTTTTTTTATCAATCATTTTTGTTGATTTTTAAAGTGATAAGTACAATGAAATTTCACACATGGAGTCATATACAGAAACAAAAAAGGAAAAGGGTGCTGAAACAGATTAGAATAACTATAATTACTATTGCTGTTGTTATTATTATTATTATTTGTATTATTATTATTAATGATATTCAATTATTATTTTTTGTACATGTATTATTTTACAGGAATAAAAATACTTAAAATAATATAATTGATAACATCAGTAATGAAATGTGGGAACTAAGACATTTAAGAAGTTTATCAAATAAATAAATGGCCAATGCAATACATTTATAAAGCACCCAGAGCTCTAGCTGATTCCTAATCTCTTTATAGTTTAATGGAGGGGGACAATTATATTGTTATATTGCATAAAAATAAAAACATAGACACATAATACTGGAGATGTAAATTAAAAACAAAAATCATCATCACATAATAATAATAATAATAATAATAATAATAATAATAATAATAATATGCATAAGCCAAGTAAATCAGGTCAAATGTTATTCTATATATATTTGCATAAAATGCATAATAATAATAATAATAATAATAATAATAATAATGATAATAATAATATGCATAAGCCAAGTAAATCAGGTCAAATGTTATTTTATATATATTTGCATAAAATGCATAATAATAACAATAATAATAATAATAATACCATGCATAAGCCAAGTAAATCAGGTCAAATGTTATTCTATATATATTTGCAGAAAATGCATAATAATAATAATAATAATAATAATAATAATAATAATAATAATAATAATAATATGCATAAGTCAAGTAAATCAGGTCAAATGTTATTCTATATATATTTGCATAAAATGCATAATAATAATAATAATAATAATAATAATAATAATAATAATGATAATAATAATATGCATAAGTCAAGTAAATCAGGTCAAATGCTATTCTATATATATTTGCATAAAATGCATAATAATAATAATAATACTAATAATAATAATAATAATGATAATGATAATAATAATATGCATAAGCCAAGTAAATCAGGTCAAATGTTATTCTATATATATTTGCATAAAATGCATAATAATAATAATAATAATAATAATAATAATAATAATAATATGCATAAGTCAAGTAAATTAGGTCAAATGTTATTCTATATATATTTGCATAAAATGCATAGTAATAATAATAATAATAATATTAATAATAATGATAATAATAATAATAATAATAATAATAATAATAATAATAATAATAATAATAATAATATGCATAAGCCAAGTAAATCAGGTCAAATGTTATTCTATATATATTTGCAGGAAATACATCATTTTACCTCCATTTTTTTGTAAATTAATTCATTTTGAAATCCAAAACATTCTATCAACATAAACCTTCTATTTGAAATAAAATATTTCTCTAAACGTATAAACTTAAATTTACTGTATCTCTAAACTTATAAAAAAAGTTTACCAATGTCGTAATTTTTCTCTGTTTATTTTGCGCTATGGTCTATTTTCTTGTGTCATGTACAAAAACTGTAATTCAAAGTGATCTTATGATGAAAAAACATTAGTGGTGAACTTTAGAGAGCTGAAACATGCAAATCTTCACTATTCTTACAAAAAGTTGAGCTTGGTCTCTCTCCCTTTTTTTTTCCATTGCTGAATGAAGCCACTCATTGTATTTAGGAGCCAACAGGGAGACTCCCAAACCGTTCTTTTGGTCAACTTGCCCATCCTAAGTTGGATCTTAGCTCAGCTTTCTCAGGAAAACTCACACTTACATATAAAGTCAAGATTTTCCTATATCTCTGCATCTATTGATTATATCAACTTTTCATTAGGGCCCACTTTAGCATAGAACTGAGATGCTTTATCAAAAATTGTTGTGATGCCCCTGAACATTGCATTCCGGAAACCCATTCATTTTCAAAAGGGTAGCAATGCACCATAATGTAGCCAAAATCACACATTACCCTTTTTTTTCTAATGCAGAGCACTACAAGGCCCAGCATGTGCTGTGTTGTACCCTATGGCACCCATGGTGCGGGTGCATTGCATGCTACTGGTTTAGTGCACATGCTGCAAGTTTGACCGGCCCCCAAAAGTATCCTCTGATTCTTCGTTTTCATTCTCATTGTTTTGCAACAGGTTTATTTTGGGCTCCTAATTATTCCCTATCCTGAACCGCTTAAGGACCGCCCCACATACATATACTGTGGCAGGGCGGCCCTTTAGCGCAAAATCACGTACCCGTACGTGATTTTTTTCTTCCGGGTCTGGGGCCAGGGTCGCCAACCGTCTGCAGCATTTTTTACTGACAAAACATGGAAAATTTACTGGCGGAGCACATTTTTTTTTACTGGCAACCTGAGAAATTACTTAACTCCTATTGAAAACTAACACAGTGAATATTTGAACAGTATAAACATGATATGGAAACACTGACAATACCTATAACAAAGTCATTTGCTTGATTTACACTTAAAAAGTCAACACAGCATGAAATTATCAGCCCCAGATATTTACAGACAGTTGTAAAAAAATCACAGATTTTTAAAAACTGTCAGTAGATTTACTGGCGGTTGGCAACCTTGTCTGGGGGCACACGCTGCCGGCCACCCACTCCCGCTGGGGTTGGACACAGCAGGAGCCAGTCAGCGAGCCTGGCAGACCCAGTGTCCGTCAGGACCCACCAATTGTTCCCGAGAAAGACAGAACAGCGGTGTGCCTATGTAAACAAGGCAGATCGCCGTTCTGGAGAAGACAGAGATCTCGTGTTTCTGCTAAGCAGTAACACGGATCTCTGGCCTCTTACAGTACAAGCACCTCCCCCACACAGTTTGAAAGCACCCTCTAGGGACACATTTAACCCTTTGATCGCTCCTGATGTTAACCCCTTTCGTGCCAGTGTCATTAGTACAGTGACAGTGCATATTTTTTTTAGCACTGATCACTGTATTAGTGTCACTGGTTACCAGAAAAGTGTCACTTAGGGGTTGGTTTACTAAAGGGAACTTTGAAAAATGCAATTGCACTCTGCAAGTGCAGTTGCTCCAGAGCTTATTAAATGAGCAGAAACTCTGCTGACTTCCATCATCCATCATCATCTGAGCATAAAAGAGAGGAGAGGCGCCTCTAAGTGTAGCAATATGGTTACATTTAATGAAGGTACAACATTTACCAACATATTTCTACACTTAGAGGCGCCTCTCTTCTCTTTTATACTCTGGAGCTCCTGCTGGATTTCGCCTCTAATCCCCTTGTGGAGGCTTCCATGTGTAGATGGACATTTTATGGTTACACAACCTATCACATTGCTATAATCTTTTTATAAGGACTATAAACTGAAGGACTTATGAATAAATGGTTGTGGAACGAATCATCTGAGTTTCCATTATTTCTTATGGGGAAATTTGCGTTGATATACAAGTGCTTTGGATTACAAGCATGTTTCTGGAATGAATTACGTTCGCAATCCAAGGTTTTACTGTATTTGTGGGGAAAAAAGGACGTCAATTTTTTTTTGGGTACAGTGTCGCACGACCCCGCAATTGTCAGTTAAAATAACGCAGCGCCATATCACAAAAAATGCCCTGGTCATTAAAGGGGGGGGGGGGGGACCTTCTGGGGCTGAAGTGGTTTAAAATACATGGAAGGAAATACCAAGAAAATAGTTGAATATTGCCCTCGTCTGCTCTTTGTTTATTGGCAGAGTCCTCATTTAGCTCATAAAACTATTGCCAGTAAGCAAACGTTTTTGGTATGGAACGGGTGGGCGGGGCTTACGGCTTCAAGCTGCCACAGCTACGCGCCTTCTAAACTTTTTAAGCACAGCTCACAGTGTTAGATACAGAATAACATTTTGTAACATTTGAGAAACACAAATCAATAATGTCATTTTTTTCTCCTTTTTTTGTGTTGTATGAATTGTTTCCATAAACTCCGGCGAAAGCCTTCAATTGTCAACCTATTTGTGGTGTCAGTGACTTCATATGTACCCCCCAAAGGGCTTTCCTTACGCATCCAACTTTTGTCTTGTGAATTACAAGTCAAAGTGCCAACAATGCTGACGATTTTATTGTTCAGTTACAGAAAGTTGGAGCAGAGCTGTAATACTTTTCAGATGGGCTGCATTTTTCCTTTCATTTTCTTATTGTTTAAACACTTGCATTTCCAAACTCGAAAAGGTTCTTCACTCCATTGTTCTGCAAATACAGGAATATTTTTGGACTCTATCCAATGGATTTTTGTTGCTCAGGTTAGAACCTCTTTCAGGTCTTTATTGCTGAAGATATAGGGAGGAAAGTGCCAAGAAAGTTGTAAAAATTCCACAAGTGATTTTTTTTTTTTTCTTGTTCAATAATTTTATTAAGGCTAGCCACACATTACACAGTTTTCTTACAATTTTCTTTAGATTTACCTTCAACTATGTAGTGCAAGGGCCTGCCTTATTGGATACAATTGAAAGTGTTATTTCGTTTTGACCTTATATTATATGATTTTTGGTGAACCTAAAGGAAAATTGTACAAGACAACTGAACTTGTATGGCCAGCCTAAGCCTCAAAAAGAGGAGTAGCAAAACATTTTTCAGTTTAGTAATAACAAATAGACGCGTGCACTGCTGAAAAATGTGTTCGTTTTAGTTTAATTTTTTTTTTTTTTTTCGTTTTTCGGGTCCTTCGTTATGATCCCAATTTGTAAATTTGTATATTCGAAAATTTGTAAATTCGTAAATTTGACAATTCGAAAATTCGAAAGAACGAAAATCCGAAAATAAGAAAGAAAATCTGAAAATTTGAAAGAACGAAAATCCGAAAGTTCTAAATAATAACCAACTAACTAACAATAACTACCTATTAAATTATAGGTATGGGCTCACCAGGGCTTTTTTTCTCAGAGAATAGGTGTAGGAATTCAACCGTGCCCGCCACACTCACATACCTGCCAAATGGCATCAAATAGTAGCTCTTCCCTCTGCATACAACCCCCTCCCTCCACTGCCCTCATTTTCTTCCCCCTCCTTAAAAGTTCCACCATCTGTCATATGTCTTACCTTTGTTGCAATATTAAGCTGAAACACCTATCCGGCTGTAGTACCTCCCAGCATACTATACTACAGTCACTTGCAAGGGAGATTATGCAATAGAAGCATCAACAACTGGTCACCAGGGAAAAAATGGAGACCACCGAGGGTGCGGCCTACCACGCACCCTCCCCTGCCCATGACTGCACTGAACCCTGGGCACCTGAGATAAGCTATCACTTGTAAACGCAGAAGCTGGACTTCAGTGTTACCAAGTGATAATGGTGAGCAGGGAGCAGAAGACCTGAGCCAGAGGTGGTGGAACTGAGTTCCCCCTAGTTCCTGCTGAAAAAAAGCCCTGGGGCTCACGCTGTGGACTAGGAGAACCCATCAGGAATGAGACCCCATCAGGGCCGTGTCCCCTCCTCCCAACCTCATCCAGAACCCAGAGACCGGATCACCGGGGGCCTTGGCCTATATAAACAAGATGAAGAGAGGAAGGAGATATCTATAACCCGTATCTCATTTCAATATTACCTAGTGGTTATTTGTCCAAGGGAAATACTATCAGACCATAATGTGTCACCTGCTAGTCACTATATTTCCCTAAGTGTTATGCAACAAAAACATAAGGCTTTTCACCAGTAGAAATCATATGGAAAAAAAGAAAAGAGAAATAAGAGAGAAGAAACCAGAAGGAAAGGGGTCAAAAAGGGGAAAGGGAGAGGACAAGACTTCCAGGAGAATCCGTTTAGAGGGGTGTATGACCCGGGTATAGGGGAACCTTAAAGTGGAGTTCCACTCAAAAATGGAACTTCCGCTTTAAGGGAGGTGACCTTCTGACATGCCACATTTGGCATGTCATTTTTTTTTGGAGGGGGGAGGAGCGGGTACCCTCTTTTCCCAGCTCCCACTTCCTCCCGGCGCACCGCGGCACCGGAAGGGAGATCACCTCTCTCCCCCTCCCTGTTGGCAATCATCTGGGACACATCACAGGTGTATTACCTGTGAAGCCACAGCCGGGCGCCCACAGTTACAATGCCAGAGTCGCAGAGAGGAAGGGGGAGAGGAGCGGAGCTTCTTCTCCCGCATCGCTGGACCCTGGGACAGGTAAGTGTCCGATTATTAAAAGTCAGCAGCTGCAGTATTTGTAGCTGCTGACTTTTAATTTTTTTTTTAAGCGGAACTCCTCTTTAATATAAAGGGTCCAGGGTCCCCAGATTGCTTCAAACTTCTGAACTTTAGCTAGGAACTTAGCTACAATTTGTTCTTGGGACATGATCCAGGATATTTTCCGCTTTGTTGCTAGAATTGAGACCGTGGGTTTCTTCCGGGTTCCTGCAAGCGTGCTTTTAGCTCCCAGAAACATAAAAAAGATCAAGGTCTGGGTATGTTTAGGGGTTTTGTCCACCCTGTGGTTCAAAGGGGCAATTTTGGGGTCTATACATTTTTGCGCAGCGGTTTTGCAAGTGCAATAAAGAAAACAAAATACACTTTAATGAATAAAAAAACAAAAAAAGACATAATATATACCCTAATTTTTTTGTAAAATGTGAAAGATGATGTTACCCCGAGTAAATAAATACCTAACATGTCACGCTTTAAATAGGCGCATGCTCGTGGAATAGCGTCAAACTACAGTACTTAAAAATCTCTATAGGCTATGCTTTAAATGCCATTGCAGGTTACCTGTTTAAAGGTACAGTAGAGGTCTAGAGCTAGAATTATCGTTCTTGCTCTAATGTTCGCAGTGATACCTCACATGTTTGGTGCAAATACCGTTTACATATGTGTGTGTGTTACGTATGCGTTTGCTTCTGCGCCCGAGCACGGAGGGATGGGGGCGATTCCAATTCTTTTTTTTCTTTTCTTATTTATTGTATTTTACTTTTTATTTTTTATTTTTACACTGTCCCTTGAATTATTTTTTTGCACTTTTATTCCTATTACAAGGAATGTAAACATCCCTTGAAATAGAAATAAGGATGACAGGTCCTCTTTATGGAGAGATCTGGGGTCAAAAAGACCTCAAATCTCTCCTTTACCTTTAAAAGAAAAAAAAAAATGTGATTTTTTTGCTTTAAAAAATAAATACAAAATTTGTTTACCTATAGTCTGGACTGGAAGTGACGTCATGAGGTTGCGCCTATCCTCCAAGGCCATAGAGGAGATCAAAGAGGATCTACTCTTTGATCGCCTCTGAACTCGCCGGTGTTTCTTGGGCCTACTGTTTCTGCCGGTTCGCTTGAGAAACACCGGCGAGCCACGAAAGGCGGGGGCGTCCACTCCTGCCACTTCTGAATACGTTCCAGCGCCTCATGAGCTGCTCAGAATGTTTTCATGAGAAAGCCAGCCTTACTGAAGATATTAAAACATTGTGGAGAATTATCAGATTTTAAAATAAATCCCTCTAAATCAGAGATTCTAAATATAAATAGAAGCAAACAGGAAGAACAGAGTTCATGAATTCCAAATCACACGGAGGAAGACTGAATTAAAATATTTAGGAATAAGGTTAACACCATCCTTATGGAAAATATATCAAGCAAATTATATCCCACTACTAAATGAAATAAAAGAAATTAAAAAAATAGCAACAAGGCCCCTCTCATGGATAGTACGAATAAAAATATTATGAAGATGGTAATAGTACCTAAAATCATGTACAAATTTCAAAAGCTATCTATCGCTTTGCCTCAGACATATTTTAAAGTGCTAAAAACTATAATAACTGTTTATCTGGCAGAATAAGAAACCGAGAATTAAATTCTCGCTATTAAGGAAAGACAAAACGCAAGGAGGATTAATGGTACCAGACTTTAAAAAATATTACAACGCAGTGTCATTATCAGGAAGAGTGCAGTGGGTAAAAGAGAAAAACGAAAAAAAAGGTGGGTAAAATTAGAGAACACAATGAGTAATGCACGGTTAGGTAAGATAATATAGATTTCACCACAATTTAGGGCACTAGGAGAGAACACACATGTAATGACGCAAAATGCATGTGGGACTTAACACATAAACAAGGTAAATGGAAGTATAGTTCACCACTAATCTCACTGAAGGAAATTATTTTACACCGGGGAAAGAGAAAGTAGACAGGAAATGGATAAAAAATAAAAACGCACAATTAAAAGATATACTGTATTTATTGGCGTATTACACGCACTTTTTCACCCTGAAAATTGGGTGCAAATAGTGTGTGCGTGTTATACGCCGATACTGCAATTTGGGCTGCCTAGGAGGGAACGGGGAGGGGGGAGGGACGAGCGCCGTCAGATTACATACAGCGAGAATCTCCTGTTTACTCAGCGGCCTCTGTAATAGGAAGTCCCGTCTCCTGGGCTGGCATTGGACCAGTGTTCTGTCTATCATAGAAGCCGGTCCAGGAGGCTGGACTTTGTATTAAAGAGGCCACCAATTAAACAGGAGATTCTCGCTGTATATAATCGGATGGCGCTCGTCGCGTCCCCCTCCCTGCCCCCTCCGAGGCAGCAGTAATCTGAGGTGAGGCTGCAGATGGGCATTGATCAGGCTGGAGATGGGCAATTGTGAGGCTGCAGATGAGCATCGATCAAGTTGCATTTATGGGCAATTATGAGGCTGCATATGGCATTGATCAGGCTGCAGATGGCATTAATCAGGCTGCAGATGGGCAATGGTGAGGCTGCAATGATGAGCACTGACCCTTATTTTGCTTCAAATTTCTTTATTTAAAATTTAAGTTTTTTTCCTGAAACTTACCTCCTAAAATGAAGGTGCTTGTTATATGATAAATACGGTAATAAAAAAGGGGTAAATATGTACATTTCAAGAATTAGGGCACAAAACAGATTTGATGGTGATTAAGGAATGGCGGTATCTCCAGCTGAATTTTAATGGAAGTGGAGGGGCTGGAGGTCCCGCCATATATAAAAAAAATTGGAGAAAGAATTGGGAAGCCAAGGGAATAAACAAAATATAGGAAAGATATTGAGACTGGTACACAGTTCCGCGGTAGATATTAATACAGTTGAAATAAATTACAAATGTTTGACAAGATGGTACATAACACCAGATAAAGCATGCAAATACCAATCAGGGAAATCTCCTACATCCCACAACTAATAAAAGAGATTACCAATAGGGAAATACCAGAACAACCGTGGACGTATTTGTTTCATGGGGTGAAATGTTCAATAAAGCAATATAGAGAATCAGTGATACCTCATATGATGAACGCAGCTAAAAGCTTGATAACAAATATTGTCAAGAAATAGAAAGCCCTAAAATAATGGACTGGATTGGAAGGGTAGAAGAGACATATAAAATGGAATACCTGAGATATACTGGGGAGGAGAAAATGGGGGGGGGGGGGGTTTGGTAAAAAAAATGGAAAGATTGGAAGATGTTTAAGAAGACGAGGAGATATGTGGAGGGGATTGGTTGTTAGGAGAGGGGAACGGGGAGACACAAAGCAAAACAGATAAAAGATAAATAGTGAGAGGATAGGAAGGGGAGAGGGGTGGGGGCGGGAGGTTCGGGGGAAGAGTGGCGGGAGGGAGTTTAAATGCATTTATTATTGTAATCATCTTTGAAATTTGAATGAAAATGTTTTGTATTTTGATATAATAAAAATAAATAATAATAAAAAAAAAAGAAGGGACAGGGAGAAAGCTGAAGGTAAAGTGGGGCAGAGAGGTTGGTAAGGGGGTGGGGAAAGGGGCCTCCACAAGTGATTTTATTGAAGTTGTTATTTCGTAAAAATGTAACTCGTTTGAAGGTTTAAAAGTCCTTTATTAGGGCTTAAAGAAACTGAAGATAAAGTTATGGAGTTATGAAAAATGACGAGGAATTACTGCTTGCTTAAAGCGAAGTTCCAGCCGAAATTACAACAATGGCTGCAATTTCTGATGACCGCAACTCCGTTCATTTTCGGATACTTTTTTTTTTTTTTTCATTTTCTACCTTTTCTGTAGTCTAAGGGCTGCACTTCCATCCAACCTTGCCACAGCGAGGTACGTCATTTCCGCTTGCCCATTGGCTCCTAGGATAGCAGTGTCATTTATCCCAGGAGTCAATAGGCATCCTCCGCTGCTATCATCACGTTATTTCACAACCAGAAATGTCACAATGCTAGGCAGAGATAGGCGCTTTGGCAACCTGCTAGACCTGCAGTGGGCCGCGATTCATACCACTGCACATGCATGAGATCGAGAAGTGCATGCTGGGTAGCTAGCTGCACCTAATCCCAAGAGAGTCCCTATGGGGTTCAGATTCTCACAATCAGGATAGCTGCATGCTGAATCTGGAGTTTTTAGTAGATAATGAAATGGGCACAAAGACCAGAAGTGGTACAATAGACAACACATGCCACCGTATAATCTACAAGCGGCGACTGCCACAGGGGGGTATTAAAAGAAAAAAAAAAAAAATTGCCGTAACTCCCCTTTTTGGCAGTCATACACTGGTCAAATTTCATTTAGAAATGTTCATTTTTAGAACTTTCGTTCAATTTTGGAATCGTTTGTGGGGTCAAATTGAAGTTTGTTTTCAAGAAAATTCAAAGGAGCAAGATGGAAAAATTTGTCATGAACAAGCTCATTTCTAACACAGTGAGTGTGGTTTTCTTTCAGGAAAGTCCATTCATTCCAAAATCGAATTTCTAAAAACAAATAGAGTTTTAAGATACTTTTGAACAACATTTGTCAATTCATCAAATGTACTGAGTATTTTCATACAAATTTTGTACAAATGCTCTACAGCCGTGGCCAAAAGTTTTGAGGATGACACAAATATTAATTTTCACAATGTCTGCTGCCTCAGCTTCTATGATGGCAATTTGCATATACTCCAGAATGTTATGAAGAGTGATCAGATGAATTGCAATTAATTGCAAGTCCCTCATTGCCATGAAAGACCAGCAAGCGCCAGGACCGTCGCCTACAGTTGATTCAGCTGCGGGATCGGGGCACCACCAGTGCAGAGCTTGCTCAGGAATGGTAGCAGGCAGGTGTGAGTACATCGGCACACACAATGAGGAGAAGACTTTTGGAGGATGGCCTGGTGTCAAGGAGGGCAGCAAAGAAGCCACTTTTCTTCAGGAAATACATCAGGGACAGACTGATATTCTGCAGAAGGTACAGGGATTGGACTGCTGAGGACTAGGAATGAGCCCAATGTTCGAGCCGAGGCCTCCCCCCCGTGTGAATTGGTTGTACTCCTACCATTTCACAAAAATACTGTCAAAAATGGTAAAAAAGACAAGCGACAGCTTGGGACAAGTTCTTTATTAAAAAATAAAAATGTCCAGCAATGTCCATTCATCTTCTTCTATCACGCCGCCGACGAGCCAAAAAAAAAAAAAGCCGCAACCAATCAACCTGAATGAACATCGCTGGACATTTTTATTTTTTTATTTTTTAATAAAGGACTTGTCCCAAGCTGCCTCTTGTCTTTTTTACCATTTTTGACACTTTTTTGTGAAATGGTAGGGGTACAATGTACCCATTACCAATTCAAACAGGGGGGGAGGCTGGGATCTGGGGGTCACCTTGTTAAAGGGGGTTTCTAGATTCTGATAAGCCCTCCACCCGCAGACCCCCACAACCACCGGGCAAGGGTTGTGGGGATGAGGCCCTTGTCCCCATCAACATGTCAATCAGACCCAAAGCACCCTTCTCATGTTGAGGGCATGTGACCTGGTATGGTTCGGGGGGGGCTTTCTCTCCCCCCCTCTTTTCCTGCGGCCAGGTTGCATGCTCGGATAAGGGTCTGGTATGGATTTTGGGGGGACCCTACGCCATTTTTTTTTAATTTGGCACAGGGTTCCCCTTATTTCCATTTCAGACCTGAAGGGCCTGGTATGGATTTTAGGGGGCCCCCACGCAATTTTTTTTATTTTGGATTGAGGTTCCCCTTAATATTCATACCAGACCCAAAGGGCCTGGTAATGGACTGAGGGGGGACCCAATGCCGTTTTTTTCAATGAGTTTTATCTATATTGCCGAGACCCGACAATTCATTACAGCCCCAGTCAGTTTTAAATGACAATTTTTTCTTTAGAAATATCATTTTGCTGTGGTACTGTTCTAAACACTGGAAAAATGCGCCACTTTGCAGGCATACTATAGACACCCCCAGGCGGGGTATTTCATTTTTATTGTTTCACTTTAAGCATTAAAAAAAATCCCTGCTCCCGAAAAACGTCCGTTTTAAAAAAAAAAATTTGCATTGATACATGTCCCCTGGGGCAGAACCCGGGTCCCCAAACACTTTTTATGACAGTAACTTGCATATAAGCCTTTAAAATTAGCACTTTTGTTTATTCATGTTTGTGTCCCATAGACTTTAATGGTGTTCGTGTGTTCTGCTGCGAACTGAACTGGAGGGTGTTCGGCTCATCCCTACTAAGGACTGGGGTAAAGTCATTCTCTCTAATGAATCCCCTTTACAATTGTATGGTTCATCCAGAAAAAAACTTGCCTGGAGAAGAAAAGGTGAGCAATACCATCAGTCCTGTCATGCCAACAGTAAAGCATTCTGAGACCATTCATGTGTGGGGTTGCTTCTCAGCCAAGGGAGTGGGCTCACTCACAATTTTGCCTATGAACACAGCCATGAATAAAGAATGGAACAAAAACATCCTCCGAGAGCAACTTCTCCCAACCATCCAAGAACAGTTTGATGAGGAACAATGCCTTTTTCAGCATGATGGAGCACCCTACCATAAGTGATAACTATGTGGATTAGGGAACAAAACATCAACATTTTGGGTCAGTGTCCAAGAAATTCCCTAGACCTTAATCCCATTGGGAACTTGTGGTCAATCCTCAAGAGGCAGGTGAACAAAAACACCCACAAATTCTGACAAACTCCAAGCAATGATTATGCAAGAATGGGCTGCAATTAGTCAGGATGTGGCCCAGAAGTTGATTGACAGCATTGCCAGGGTGAATTGCAGAGGTCTTTAACAAGAAGGGTCAACACTGCAAATATTGACTCTTTGCATAAACTTAAATTCAAAAAACAGTATACAATTATCATGACTGATTGTTCAAAAATATACATTTCTTACTGTAATAATGTATTCCTCTGTTTGTGGCCGTTTCCATCATGAATGTGGGCATGTGAAGCCCAATCGAGATTGCTTCCTGTAATAGCTTTAGAGAGGTGCGTGCTGGGTAACCAGCATGTACCTCTCAATCTCGCGCATGTGCGATTCAAGGGTGGCCATAGCGCAGAGTGTTTCTAACGTTGTCATAACAACGGATGGCAACGGAGGAAGGTCCCGCCCCATTGTTATGACAACTTAGATAACAACACTCTGAACAAAGATAGCGAAAGGAAATAACACAATTTTTGAGCACAGTATTGCGCACGGACTCCTGGGAAATGATGTGTCACCCCCATAGCAGTGTCCTCTACCACCCTTCACATCACCCCCCACCCCCCCATCCCTGCATTCTAAGCGAAACCCACTCCTAAACCCTGCATTCTGAGCACAACGCAACCCTAAACCCTGCATTCTGAGTGTAATTCACTCCTGAACCCTACATTCTGAGCATAATGCACTCCTGATCCCCTGCATTCTGAGCTTGACGCACTCCTGGACCCTGCATTCTGAACACAACACACTCCTGAATCCTGCATTCTGAGTGCAACGCACTCCTGAACCCTGCATTCTGAGTGCAAAGCACCTCCTGAACCCTGCATTCTGTGTGCAACGCACTCCTGAACTCTGCAGTCTGAGTGCAACGCACTCCTAAACCCTGCATTCTGAGTGTAACGCACCTCCTGAACCCTGCATTCTAAGTGCAACGCACTTCTGAACCCTGCATTCTGAGTGCAATGCACTCCTGAACCCTGCATTCTGAGTGCAATGCACGCCTAAACCCTGCATTCTGAGCATAACGCACCTCCTGAACCCTGCATTCTGAGTGCAACGCACTCCTAAACCGTGCATTCTGAGCGTAATGCACTCCTGAACCCTGCATTCTGATCATAACACACTCCTAAACCCTGCATTCTGAGCATAACGCACTCCTGAACCCTGCATTCTGAGTGCAACGCACTCCTGAACCCTACATTCTGAGTGCAACGCACTCCTAAACCCTGCATTCTGAACATAACACACTCCTTAACCCTAAATTCTGAGCATATTGTTCTCCCTAACCCTGCAGACTGAGCATATTGCACTCCTGAACCCTGCATTCTGAGTGCAGCCCACTCCTGATCTCTGCATTCTGAGAGTAATGCACTGGTGAACCCTGCATTCTGAGCGCAACGCACTCCTGAACCCTGCATGCTGAGTGCAACGCACTCCTATACCCTGCATTCTGAGCATAACGCACTCCTGAACCCTGTATTCTGAGCATATTGCACTCCTTAAAGTGGTTGTAAATCCTTACAATCCACTTTTTACTACAGGTAAGCCTATAATAAGACTTACCTGTAGCTAACCTGGATATCTCCTAAACCTGCACGGTTTAGGAGATATCCCCCGTATTAGCATGTGCCATCGTCATCGGCACATGCGCACTGAAGCAACAGCTCATTCGTGCTGTTGCTTCAGCTGGCGTGCCGTTACCAGCGGCTCCCTCACACATGCGCGTGTGGGAGTGATGTAATCTCAGCTCTGACCAATCACAGCTCCGGAGCCCGCAATACCCGGAAATAACTCTGGGAGCGATGTTGCCGGCCGGATCAGTGTGCAGGGACCGCAGCAGGGGCTTCAATCTAAGGTGAGTATTTCATAATGAGCTAGTATGCTATGCTATGCATACTAGCTCATTATGCCTTTGTCTTTCAGGGTTTTTTTTGCAGTGGGTTTACAACCACTTTAACTCATTCTGCATTCTGAGCATAACACACTCCTGAACCCTGCATTCTGAGTGCAACGCACTGCTAAACCCTGTATTCTGAGCGTAACGCACTCCTGAAGCCTGCGTTCTGAGCGCAGCCCACGCTTGATCCCTGCATTATTTTTTTTTGGGGGGGGGACACTGTGCCTGGTGATCTTTGACTTCATCAGGGTTGTTCAAGTAGATCTCCATCTCTTGACGTTTGCCTACCCCTGGTCTAGTCTCTAGAGGTATGTAATGAGAAGAACGTTTATCTTATTCATTGCACTCACAGCTTTTTTCCCCTCTGGCTCCAGGGCGGATGACCCATCCTGCAAAGCCCCTTTTCCTCTCCTGGTCATGTAGCTGCTTCCTTGCTGATGTCAGCAAGTACAATGCAGGACCAGCGGTCACTACTTGCTAGGCTTAAAATAGATGCTTTGCTGTGCAGTTCCTCTTCCTAAACCTTTAACAGTGCTGCTTTTACTGCTGAATAAAAAGATGTCTTTGCTAGAGTTCCTTCTGAACTTAGAATGATGGAGTGCTGGACAAGTTTGATGGAGGTTCCGAATGAGTCAGGTGACTGTTATAGAGCACTAGGATCCCTGGGGAAGTCAGCTTATATGATTTAAAAAGATTAAAGGACAGGACAATGGAGAATGTATAATTTAATTTTATCATATTAAGATATAATCTTTATTTGTTCCAATAAAACTCTCTATCAAGAGTTCATAGTCAATACATTTCACAGGTTATGTGCAGATCCCATCATCCATTGTTACAGTACAGCAGCTCTTTTGCCCAGTGGAGACCCACCACGGTCCCTCGGGAGGTTAGTTTACATTATATGATGTGAAAAGCTGTAGGAATTGGTCTGGATTTAATCTTGTTTGCTCACAATGAAACAATCTATTAAGCCTTGATAGCCAATGAATTTCTAATGTTATTTGCATCCCCCCCCCCCCTTTTATCAGGGCTTATATTTATTGTGCAAATAGAATCTGTACAGATGGTTAATTATGAGTTTTACTTCATTGAAAGTTGTAGTTACTGGCTTAGTTAAGTCATTTGGCAGAAAAGTGCAAAGAAAAGAAACCTATAGCAAGCAATCAGAACTGATCTTTCCCTGATCATCATACATGGCATGGTGGCCAAGGGTTATCATTGGGATTCCCTGATCACTTCCCACCTGGAAAATTTTCTGCATGGTGCTTGTACATTTGCTCTGGGATTATAGAAACATAGCTAAATCCTGCATTGGACGCTAGATAGTCCACTGCTGGAGCATGAAGGAGCACGGTCTGCTGGAGGAGTGAAGGATTGGGTAAGTAAAAGTGCCTTTACTCTCCCCAGAATAAATGAGCAGATAACACTTGCAGCGTGGGTAAGGCCCCACTGTAAGGGAGAATTTTAAGTTTCCCGGAGTACGTGTAAGTAAAGAGTGGTGTATTTAGGTTTTGTGCTGCCCTAAGCCTGACTAAACTCACACACCCCCTAATATAAATATGACCCCCCCTTCCTGTCAAGGCCACACCCCTTCCTTTTAAAAATCCGTCCTGTCATTTTCATGGGAGGAGGATTGAGGGACGCCGTGGGAAGAGGACAGAGAGGGACGCCGCGGGAGGAGGACAGAGAGAGAGACGTCGTGGGAGGAGGACAGAGAGGGACGCCGCGGGAGGAGGACAGAGAGGGACATTGTGGCGGTCAATGAGGCCTAGAGAATAGTAGGTTAGGCACTTCCTAATGGCTCAGTCCCTACGAACAGTAATGGACAATGGCCAACAGGACCTCTTAACAGACACAGCAAAACTGCAACAGAGATGCCTCTGGCTGGAAGTTCGCTCAAACTGGGTTGCCCAGGCTGACTCTGGTCAGTAGTGTAGCATGTCTGTACCCTGGAAGTGGCTCTGTCTTTCTCCCCCTCTGCTGGTGTGGGTACAGCGTGGCTCCCTCTCTGGTGGTGTGGGTGAAGGGGTACATCGTGGCTCCCTCTCTGGTGGTGCGGGTACAGCGTGGCTCTCTCTCTTGTGGTGCTTGTACAGGGGTACAGCGTGGCTCCCTCTCTGGTGGTGTGGGTACAGCATGGCTCTATCTCTGGTGGTGCGGGTACAGGGGTACAGCATGGCTCTCTCTCTGGTGGTGCAAGTACAGGGGTACAGCGTGGCTCCCTCTCTGGTGGTTTTGCGGGTACAGCATGGCTCTATCTTTGGTGGTGCAGGTACAGGGGTACAGCGTGGCTCCCTCTCTGGTGGTGTGGGTACAGCGTGGCTCTCTCTCTGGTAGTGTAGGTACAGGGGTACAGCGTGGCTCCCTCTCTGGTGGTGCGGGTACAGGGGTATAACGTAGCTCCCTCTCTGGTGGTGCGGGTGCAGGGATACAGTGTGACTCCCTCTCTGGTGGTGCGGGTATAGCGTGGCTCCCTCTCTGGTGGTGTGGGTACAGCGTGGCCCCCTCTCTGGTGGTGTGGGAATAGTGGTACAGCGTGGCTCCCTCTCTGGCTTCCCCCCAGCACAGTCCTCTTATTTTCTCTTTTCCTGTAGCACTCTGCTTTTTGCCGTGTCCCAGGTTCTCCCCCCCCCCCAGAGTGCATGCATGCTGGGGGACTGTAGCCTGCTGTCTGTGGAGACATTGGGCCGCCAATCTTCTGGAACCACATTTCCCATAATGACCTCCAGTGTCTTCTGATTGGCCCTCTATCGTGACCAAGCGGGCAGAAAGCCGAGCAGCGACGCGGGGATCCCGATTATAGCCGCTCCCTCTTCTCCCATTCAGCTGACAGGAGAAAGGGGAGGGGGCGAGTGGGGGAGATACACGGACACCCTGCAGCTCTCCTCTCCTCTTGTCAGCCTAGGCCAAAACACAGCACTGTAAGTAAATCCAAAACTTTTTGTAATAACAGGAGTATTGCAGAAGAGGGGGACATGGTGATTGGTGGGGGGGGGCATTGACAGGTAACATCTATGCTGCCAGGAGTTATTTTAGGGAGGGGGGGTGGGGGTTAGAGGATATGTGCTGGGGGGGCTTTGTTTTGGGTTAGAAAGGATTTGTGCTAGAAGTAGAATGAGGGGGGCAGATTTGAAGTTTGACCCCCCCAGCACAATTCCACTCCCCTTCCAAAGCACCCCCTAGCACATATCCTCTAACCTCCCCTCAAATCAAAGATCCCATCCCAGCACCATCCATCCCCCCGATCCCATCCTGGCTCCATCAACCCCCCATCCCATCCCTGCTCCATTTACCCCCCAGGTCCCATCTCAGCTCCATCCACTCCCCCATCTCATCTCGGCTCCATCCACCACCCCGATCCCATCCCAGCTCCATTCACCACCACAATCTTATCCTGGCTCCATTCACCACCCCAATCCCATCCCAGCTCCATCCACCAGCCCATTCCGGCTCCATCCACCACCCTGATGCCATCCCGGCTCCATCTACCACTCCATGTTATCCTGGCTCCATCCATTCCCTGATCCCATCCTGACTCCATCCATTCCCCGATCCCATCCTGGCTCCATCCATTTCCCCAATCCCATCCTGGCTCCATCCATCCCCCCGATCCCATCCTGGCTCCATCCATCCCCCCGATCCCATCCTGGCTCCATCCATTCCCGATCCCATTCCAGCTCCATCCATCCCCTCAATCCCATTCCAGCTCCATCCATCAATCCCATTCTGGCCCCATCCATTCCCCTGATCCCATTCCGGCTCTATCCACCACCTTGATCTCATCCCGACTCTATCCACACCCTCAATCCTATCCCTGCTCTATCCATTGTGGCAGGTTAAGGGAGGAGAGCTGCACTGGCACACTAGCCTGCTTAGTGCTGGGGGGGTGACACCATGTTTTACCGCACCAGATGACACCAACCCTAGTGACACTGGTAAAGCGGGCTGTGTCTGTGTCTGCTCTGCATAAGTAGAGTGGACACGGACCTGTCATTCGCCAGGATGAGCAGACAGATCACATCTTGAGCAAGTGGATCGCAGCTGCAGTCCACCCCGTGTGAAAGGGGCCTTAAGCCGGCCATGGACGGCTCAAATCTTGGCCAGTTCAACAGGACCCAGACGAGATTCAATCTGTGCATGGGCAGGCTGAATGTACCAAGCTGATCGATCGAGGGCCAATCCATCCACCACATGCCATGATAGTGAAAGGAAAGACTGCAGTGGAACAGGGTCCGGGGGGAGGGGGGGGGGGGGGGGGGCAATGGCAGAGAAAGAGTCATCTTCTTGGTTCTTAGTCTCATGGCCTTTCATTTCCCAGTACCTGAAAACATGTGAGAACAGCAACATTGTGCAATGCAGTGGTGCCTGACTAGCTCAAATCCATTTTTATCTGTTTTTTTTTTTTTTTTAATTCTTGGGAGAGTGCATGTGATCAGCACAGGGCCAATCAGCACTGACCAGACAGAGGGTCAGGGGCTCCGCAGCCTCATAGAACAATCAGAAAAAAACGAAAGCTCCTTCTACAAGCTTTAACCAGTGATCAGCTGGACACTGATAGAAGTAACAGGACTGCTATAAACTGCTGATGAGAAAAAGCATTTAGCAGTTTTTATTTACTAAAATAATTGCATTCCATGTTCTGTGTACTGTGGGAGACCAGATACAGTGAATACAGGGTGTTGGGTTAAGTATCAATTTAAAGTTTTACTTAAGACACAACAGTAAAATCAGTTTGTGTATGCAGTAAATCATGCCTGTTCATGCCCGTTTTTATCCGGTTTGCTCGGTGGGGGATCTGGCTACTGATCCACTGCTGAGCAGAGCAGAGTGGGTGGATGGCCGGTCTGTGCCCGCTCCACTTATGCAGAGCTTACATGGACACAGCCCGCTCTGCTCTATGGGCAGTCGGATATAAACAGATCTATCTGATCTGACCAAATGGAGGGGAACGGATCCCCTTCCATTTGTTTTTGCCGGATCAGAATAGAGGTAGCCAGGTGTAAAAAGCCATTCGTTTACGTCTCACTGCCCATAGGGGAGAATGGAAGGTTCGATCAGGTTCACCTGAAAAAGGGACAGGCGGATCTGATCAGACCAATAGTGTGAAAGGGGCAGTGGTGGCCCGTGCACTGAGGGCGCACAGGCGCCGCCCACCATATCCCTGCCGCCGCCCTCCTATCCATGTGCCCAACCCCTTTCAGGATGCCGGGTGCATGGATTCCTATGGTGGGGGTGTTTTGTTTTTTGAAGAACCTGATTAGAGCCAGAGGTTTTAATAGGCTTCAAAAAAGGGTGGGCCCTGATCCCACCCAATTATGAGAACATAGTAAATGAACTTTAGCTATTTTCACACTACAGTGCCTCCCCGCCAATCAGGAAGGCAGGTTGTGAGACTTGTGTCCCAATTGGCCAAAGCGCCAGGCGATCCTATTGCATGCCTAGAGCTTTGGTGGAAGAGGAGACACAGAGAGGAGGAAGCATGAGGAGCGGACACCGGAGCCGCCGCTGCTGTCAGCACTGTGGAGGAGAGTGGAGACACAGGAGGATCCTCTCCACAGCCCGGTAAGAGCCAGGCCTCTGGGGGGATGCTGTCAGTGCTGCACACCCCACGCCGGGGGATGGGGGGAGGATGCTGTCAGTGCCCGAGCCCCGCAGCAGGGGGGGGTGGGGGTGCTCTATATGCCCCATCTGTAATGCTTACCCATATACCCTATCTGTAATGCTCACCTATATACCCTATCTATAATGCTCACCTATATACCCTATCTGTAATGCTGAGTTATATACCCTATCTGTAATTCTCACCTATATACCCTATCTATAATGCTCACCTATATACTCTATTTGTAAGGCTGAGCTATATACCCAATCTGTAATGCTGGGCTACATACACTATCTGTAATGCTGACCTATATACCCTATTTGTAATGCTGAGTTATATACCCTATCTGTAATGCTAACCTATATACCCTATCTGTAATGCTGAGCTATATACCCTATCTGTAATGCTGACCTATATACCCTATCTGTAATGCTGACCTATATACCCTATCTGTAATGCTGAGTTATATACCCTATCTGTAATGCAGAGTTATATACCCTATCTGTAATGCTGAGTTATATACCCTATCTGTAATGCTGAGTTATATACCCTATCTGTAATGCTGACCTATATATCCTATCTGTAATGCTGAGCTATATGCCCTATCTGTAATGCTGAACTATATGCCCCATCTGTAATGCTCACCTATATACCCTACCTGTAATGCTGAGCTATATACCCTGTCTGTAATGCTCACCTATATACCCTATCTGTAATGCTCACCTATATACCCTATCTGTAATGCTCACCTATATACCCTATATTTGAAAATATTACTAAACCCACAGCAGTAAAATCCATCTGTATATGCAGTACAGCACGCTTGTTATACTCACTGTGGAACCTAAGGGGTTAATCCCTCTGCATTGTGTAAAAGGCTGTTCCATCCTGCTGATAGTACAGAGCCTTAGGAGGCACTCTGCACATGCTCAGTTTGATATGTATTGCTAAAGAGTTTTTTTTTTTTGGGGGGGGGGGGTGCATGTGATCAGCACAGGGCAAATCAGCACTGTCCAGACAGAGGGTCAGGGGTCATGCAGCCCCATAGGACAATCAGAGGAGAATAAAAACTCCTACAAGCTTTACCCAGACACTGATACAAGTCATAAAACTAAACTGCTATATACTGCTGATGAGAAAAGGTATTTGGCAGTTTATATTTACTAAAATAATTGCATTTCCATTTTCTGTGTACTGTGGGGGGCCAGATATAGTGAATGCAGACCTCCTGTGTTTAGTAACACTTTAAGGGTAAAAATTCTGAACTGTTTACAAAAAAACCTGAGCCTCCCCGCTGAGTCCATTCACCTAAATGGCAGCACACAAAGGGACTTCAACATTTTTCCCACCAAGGCTCCAGGTGGAAATTGAAATGATATTAATGAATTCTCTGGAGGTGGAGAAGAAGGATTTTCGGAAGGCAGCCTCTTGGGGTCCTCAGGCTGGTGCACTGAGATTTCTGCTGGTGGATTCAGACATGACAGATGCAGTGCAAGCGAGGACACAGCTCACAATGGGGCCTTTGTGAGAAAATGTTCTTATTCCCCTTGGGGTATCGCCAGTCAACCAGTGCCTACTCACAGAAACCAAGAACAATGAAGTAAACAATGGAATGTATACACTTTTCCCCAGATGAAATAAAATTGTTTCCCACTGCACCATAATTAATTTTATGCATCAGTAAAAAAGAAAATATTACCTTTTTTCTTAGAGAACTGGCAGCCTTTCAATTGGTGTAAGTTGCATTTTCTCTAGACATGTGCAGAACGAAAAAATTTGTTTCGTTTTGATTTGTTATTTACATAAATTTGTTTAGTTAAATTTGTTTAATTTGTTTTTGGAATTTGTTTAGTTTATTCGAATTCGAATCGATTCAAATTTTTCGAATTTCATTCTAAATCAAATTTATTCTATTCAAAATTCAAATTTTGGAAGATGGTTATATTCTTTCCATTCCATTCTATTCTATTGTTTTTTTCTATTCTATTTTTTTATTTTCTATTCTGTGCTTTTCTTTTCTATTATATTCTATTCTTTTCTATTCGAAATTCAAATTCATTCTTTTTGAAATTTGGATTTTGGAAAACGGTTACGTTGTTATATTCTTTCTATTTTTTTCTATTCTTTTCTATTGTTTATTCTATTCTATTATTTTCTATGCTATTATTTTATTGTCTATTCTATTCTACTCTATTCTTTTCTATCCTATTCAAAATTCGAATTTCGGAAGATGATCATTTTCTTTATATTTTATTCTATTCTATTTTTTTCTGTTCTATTCTATTCTATTCCTTTATTCCCTATTCTATTTTATTTACTACTATATTTAGTTCTGTTTTACACTCTTCTTTTATTTTGTGTTCTGTCCCTTTTTCTATTCTTTTATTTTGTATTCTGTTCTATTTTACGTATTATATTCTATTCTTTTATTTTCTAGTCTATTCTATTCTATTCTTTTCTATTATTATTATTATTATACAGGATTTATATAGCGCCGACAGTTTACGCAGCGCTTTACAACATTAGGGCAGACAATACAAGTACAATACAATTCAATACAGGAGGAATCAGAGGGCCCTGCTCGTTAGAGCTTACAATCTAGGAGGGAGGGTCAAGTTATATTATATTCCTTTATGTTCTAGTATATTTTAATATATATTATTATTATTTAAAAACTATTTGAATTCAATCAGAAAATTATTCAAATTCATTTTGAAAACTATTCGAATTCGAATTTTGTCCGAAAATTTGTTTCGTTATTTCGGATTTGTTTAAATGAGTTACTATTGAAATTTGGATACATCCGAATTTATGAATAACAAAAAATTTGGCCGAATTTCAATTCAGAACAAAACGAGCAGCATATGTCTAATTTGTTCTTATTTTAGGCTTAAAACCATCAGGGCCGGTGCTACCACTAGGCAAACTAGGCAACCGCCTAGGGCGCACTGCTCCCAAGGGGCGCCTGGCCACTGGTTTCCCAACATGCTCTGCAGGCTGCAGCATGTAACTAACTCAGTCTCAGGCAGCTGCTCCGTCCGATGGGCTTGGCATTGCCGCTCTCCACATTGCTGTTTTTATCTGTGATCACATTTTTAATTGTATGCTGGTTTTTATGAAAATAAATACCCTATTTTTTTGATCTGCACTATTGGAAGCCTTCCCCCTTTTTCCATATCCTTTTACATTGAGCCCGCCTGACCCATCCATCCGGCCATCCACGGCCCAGTGGCTGACTTCATTGTTGTGACCCCATTGGGAGAACACCGGACCCTCGAGGATATCGCTGACGGCTTCTGTTCCTCTGCTGGACACTCCAGGACCCTCCGAACTGCTCCTGCTGCATCGAGCTGTCGGTTACCTGTGCTTGTTTGACCTGGTGTCGCTGACATCCAGGTCCACTGGTTCCGGTAAGAGTACCCACTCTCATTTTTTCTGTGGTATCTGCTATTGATATTATACCTGATTCCCTGGCCCCTTACATGAAGAAAACCTCAGTTTGTGATGCCCTTGGTTCCCCATATGAACAATCCTTCACTCTTGCCATCCTATGGGATTGACCCACTTGGGACATATTATTAGTTTATAATTTTTTTAGAATTTGAGACTTATTCACGTTTAGATTGCATTATCCATTTATGCTTTTTCATACATCTATATAGTTCCCTAGCACTCTTTTCTTACTAGCGCTACATTTTCACCTACCTATATGGAAGAGTGTCAAGAAGAAAGCCATTGTTGAAATAAGAAGTCCCGTTTGCAGTTTGCGAGAAGCCATGTGGGGGACACAGCAAACATGTGGAAGAAGGTGCTCTGGTCAGATGAGACCAAAAAGTTTACTTTTTGGCCTAAAAGCAAATGCTATGTGTGGGGGGAAAACTAACACTGCACATCACCCTGAACACACCATCCCCACTGTGAAACATGGTGGTGGCAGCATCATGTTGTGGGATTTTTTTTTCAGCAGGGACAGGGAAGCTGGTCAGTTGATGGGAAGATGGATGGAGCCAAATACAGGGCAATCTTTTTTTTTTTTTTAACAATCAGGAGTGCTTTATTGAAAAGAAAAACTCACAGTACAAAAAACAACAAGGGTATACAGTTGTCACAGTGTCTAGCAGAGCACATATACAGTGGGGACGGAAAGTATTCAGACCCCCTTAAATGTTTCACTCTTTGTTATATTGCAGCCATTTGCTAAAATCATTTAAGTTCATTTTTTTCCTCATTAATGTACACACAGCACCTCATATTTACAGAAAAACACAGAATTGTTGACATTTTTGCAGATTTATTAAAAAAGAAAAACTGAAATATCACATGGTCCTAAGTATTCAGACCCTTTGCTCAGTATTTAGTAGAAGCCCCCTTTTGATCTAATACAGCCATGAGTCTTTTTGGGAAAGATGCAACAAGTTTTTCACACCTGGATTTGGGGATCCTCTGCCATTCCTCCTTGCAGATCCTCCCCAGTTCTGTCAGGTTGGATGGTAAATGTTGGTGGACAGCCATTTTTAGGTCTCTCCAGAGATGCTCAATTGGGTTTAAGTCAGGGCTCTGGCTGGGCCATTCAAGAACAGTCATGGAGTTGTTGTGAAGCCACTCCTTCGTTATTTTAGCTGTGTGCTTAGGGTCATTGTCTTGTTGGAAGGTAAACCTTCGACCCAGTCTGAGGTCCTGAGCACTCTGGAGAAGGTTTTTGTCCAGGATATCCCTGTACTTGGCCGCATTCATATTTCCCTCGATTGCAAAAAGTCGTCCTGTCCCTGCAGCTGAAAAACAACCCCACAGCATGATGCTGCCACCACCATGCTTCACTGTTGGGACTGTATTGGACAGGTGATGAGCAGTGCCTGGTTTTCTCCACACATATCGCTTAGAATTAAGGCCAAAAAGTTCTATCTTGGTCTCATCAGACCAGAGAATCTTATTTCTCACCATCTTGGAGTCCTTCAAGTGTTTTTTAGAAAACTCCATGCGGGCTTTCATGTGTCTTGCACTGAGGAGAGGCTTCCATCAGGCCACTCTGCCATAAAGTCCTGACTGGTGGAGGGCTGCAGTGATGGTTGACTTTCTACAACTTTCTCCCATCTCCCCACTGCATCTCTGGAGCTCAGCCACAGTGATCTTTGGGTTCTTCTTTACCTCTCTCACCAAGGCTCTTCTCCCCCGATAGCTCAGTTTGGCCGGACGGTCAGCTCTAGGAAGGGTTCTGGTCGTCCCAAACATCTTCCATTTAAGATTTATGGAGGCCACTGTGCTCCTAGGAACCTTAAGTGCAGCAGAAATTTTTTTGTAACCTTGGCCAGATTTGTGCCTTGCCACAATTCTGTCTCTGAGCTCTTCAGTCAGTTTCTTTGACCTCATGATTCTCATTTGCTCTGACATGCACTGTGAGCTGTAAGGTCTTATATAGACAGGTGTGTGGCTTTCCTAATCAAGTCCAATCAGTATAATCAAACACAGCTGGACTCAAGTGAAGGTGTAGAACCATCTCAAGGACAATCAGAAGAAATGGACAGCACCTGAGTTAAAAATATGAGTGTCACAGCAAAGGGTCTGAATACTTAGGACCATGTGATATTTCAGTATTTCTTTTTTAATAAATCTGCAAAAATGTCAACAATTCTGTGTTTTTCTGTCAATATGGGGTGCTGTGTGTACATTAATGAGGAAAAAAATGAACTTAAATGATTTTAGCAAATGGCTGCAATATAACAAAGAGTGAAAAATTTAAGGGGGTCTGAATACTTTCCATCCCCACTGTAAATCTTCAAACAATATCTTTCTTTACTTGATGTCCATCTCACAGTATCCAATTTAAGTAAACAGAGTAAACTTAATGCAATAAGGGAATATCATATTTATAAATCATACAAGTCAGGGTAAGGAGGAGAAGAATAAGGGGGTAGGGCGGAGGAGGGAGGCGGAAATGAGGGCAAAGAGATGAGAAAAAAAAGGGGGGGGGGGGGGAGCACACAGAAGGCGGCGAGGAAGAGATTAATCAGTCTCAATATGACTCACTGAGTTTCCGACATATCAACCAGTATGAAAGTTACTACAACCTCCTACACTAAGTAATCCAGGGTAACCAAACTTTGTCAAACTTCCAGGGGCAACCCCGACTAATGTACGTCAACTTATATAGAGGCAGGGCAGTATTAATTCTATTTTCCCAGGTTCGAAAATGAGGCAGGCTAGGATTCCCCCAAAGAGGCTGGACAGGTGCCCAACGCTCTGCTAGGGAAAAACCCCGCCTGGCTGCATTCCATACCTGAAGCATTGCCCTAGTTGAGGTAGGCAGCTCCTCATAAGCTTTCACCCCTCTATACACCAAATTCTGCAATGCCTGTATAGACCCCAGCCGGGCCGCCTCCACACACACCGCGGCATTAGAACATTTCCCTTCAAACCACCAGTATGTCGTTACAAGCACCGCAGCCCAGTAGTAAGTCCTAAAATTGGGCAAGCAAGCCCACCCAGCTGTATAGGTAATTGCAATGTGGATTTTGCCAGTCGTGGAACAGAGCCATTCCAAATAAAAGAAATGATACACCTGTCCACCTCCCGAAAGAAGGACACCGGAATCCAAATCGGACTATTTCTGAAAAGGTAATTAAACTTGGGTAATAGCATCATTTTTAAGATGTTTATACGCCCCAGTAGGTTTAGGGGATGTCCAGACCATGATTGACATCTCTCCTTGAGGAGACGGAGTAGTGGGAGCATGTTAAGGCTATAGTACTGGGCAACATCTCTGGACACCCTAACCCTGAGATATTTATTCCGATACCTATGGCAGAGGCGTACTGTTATCCACATCAATAGCTCGATTATCCAGCGGAAAGAGGATCGATTTGGACCAGTTTATGCGGATCCCTGATATGACACCAAATTTGTCAAAAAGGTCCAGGGCAGCCATTAAGGATGGTCCCGCATCATTTAAATAAAGCAGCGTATCGTCCGCGTATAGGGATATTTTCTCTTCAATTCTGCCTACCTGCAACCCCTTGACCTCCAAGGATTCCCTAACCAATATTGCCAGGGGTTCCACCGCGAGGGAAAATAAACTAGGTGACAACGGACATCCTTGACGAGTGCCTCTGTGGAGTGGGAATGGATCAGAGATCCTATCATTAGTGTGTACCCTAGTTTTTGGTAAATACAGGGCAATCTTAGAAGAAAACGTGTTAGAGTTTGAGACTGGGGCGGAGGTTCACCTTCCAGCAGGACAACGACCCTAAACATACAGCCAGAGCTACAATGGAATGGTTTAGATCAAAGCATATTCATGTGTTAGAATGGCCCAGTCAAAGTCCAGACCTAAATCCAATTGAGCATCTGTGGTAAGACTTGGAAAATTGCTAACAGAGTTTGAGCTATTTTGCAGAGAAGAATGGGCAAAAATGTTACTCTCTAGATGTGCAAAGCTGGTAGAGACATCCCCAAAAAGACTGTAGCTGTAATTACAGTGAAAGGCGGTTCTACAAAGTATTGACTTAGGGGGGCTGAATACAAATGTACACCACACTTTTCACATATTTATTTGAAAAAAGGTTTGAAAACCATTTATCATTTCCCTTCCACTCTTCCTTCCACTTCACAATTATGTGCCACCTTGTGTTGGTCTATCAGATAAAATCCAAATAAAATACATTTACGCTTTTAGTTCTAACATGACAAAATGTGGAAAATTTCAAGGGGTGTGAATACTTTTTCTAGGCACTGTAAGTTTATAGGAAGGTAGACGGATTGACCTATGTGTTTAGTTAATTGGATGTCACTGTCCTATAAAACCTTGGTGATTATCATCCTTGATTTTCGGCATGCCATGAACCTCCACAACAGGTGCAAGTCCCAACGAGCACTGTAATATGTCAAGGCGTTTTTGGGTGTTTACTCTCAGACAGACACGGTGCCTTGTGCAATTTTGTACACAGGAACACTGTGTTCTTTAGGTATTTTCCTTTTGTAATTGGCTTGACCTGATTATAAATCCATTTTTTCACATGTCCACATCATACATTACACTCTGGCGGTTAAACAAAGGAAAAACAAGCTTAAAGTTACTAAACCTAGGACCCTGCATTCTCTATATCTGGTCTCCCACAGTACACAGAACATGGAAATGCAATTATTTTAGTAAATATAAACTGCTAAATACCTTTCCTCATCAGCAGCATATAGCAGTCTTGTGACTTCTATCAGTGTCTGGCCGAGCACTGTTAAAGTTTGTAGGAGGAGTTTTCATTCTCCTCCAATTGTCCTATGAGGCTACAGGACCCCTGACCCTCTGTCTGGACGGTGCTGATTGGCCCTGTGCTGATCACATGTACCCTCCCAAGAAAAAAAGAAAAAACTCTTTAGCAATACACACCAAAATTAGCATATTGAAACCGCAGTCTGCTTTGAAATCTTTGCCTGGAAGAGACCTTGCTGGTGCAGAATAATTACTTTCTGTCATGTTGCTGTGCTCAGTCTTGCTATGGTGTATGACCTGGACAGAAATGGTTTAGACTAATTGAATGGTCCCTAATTGAATCAGGTCCCTGAAACAATATGCAAAATAACATTTCCTAAAAAATGGGACCTTGAAGGACCATGAACACTCAAAAAGTGAAATTTATATAAAATTTTGAAAATGTATTACAATAGATAATTACATCATATATCAAAAGCCAAAACACATGATAACACTGAGACGATCAGCGCATAAAATGGAAACAAGAATGATGGAAGAAGCCCAAACCAACTGTCAATCAGACAGATAAAGTCCAACGCGTTTCGACACGTGGGGTGACGGTCTTCATCAGGGAAAAAGGAATGGCCTGAAAAACTTCCAAATAGATGCAAACAATCTATAAGGTTGACACAAAAATCATGATTATACATACAATATCATATATTTAATAGATACAATAGCTCAATCTATATAGACATATATAGGTGTACCTATACCAAGGTGGTAGACTAGCTGTCAAGGCTTCGCTCTGCCATTTGTCCCTTGCTCTTGTTGTTTTTTCTTTCCCCCTTCCCTCCCCTTCATCTCTCGGCTATTCTCTCGCCCTCCTTTTTGAGTGATATTCCTGTGGCACGGGGGGGCGCTGCACTCGGACATGACATCTTCTCATCCCATTTTTTTCTCTTCTCTTGTCCTTGTGGGCATTTTTGCTTTCTTCTTCTTGCTTGAGCATATGATCTCCAGTACTTGAAATGTCTAACACATGAGGTCAGTACTGATACTAATAGATGTATGTCTATATAGAGTGAGCTATTGTATCTATTAAATATATGATATTGTATGTATAATCATGATTTTTGTATCAACCTTATAGATTGGTCCCATCTACTTGAAAGTTTTTCAGCCCATTCCTTTTTCCCTGAAGAAGACCCTCACCCCACATATCGAAACGTGTTGGTCTTTTTCTGTCTGATTGACAGTTGGTTTGGGCTTCTTCCATAATTCATGTTTCCATTTTATGTGCTGATCATCTCAGTGTTATCATGTGTTTTAGCTTTTGATATATGATGTAATTACCTCTTGTAATACATTTTAAACATTATATATAAATTTTATTTTTTGAGTGTTCATGGTCCTTCAAAGTCCCATTTGTGAGGAAATTTTCTTTTACATGGTGTATGACCTGTGCCATGGAACTGTCTTCCACAACTTCACCTTAGTAGCAGAGTTTGGCTGTTCCTCACCCAGGTTTAAGCTTCCTACACAGCTGTTTCTGTTTCAGTTATGACTGTGTTTCAACCTACATATGAAACTGATGACCATTAGCACCTGCTTGGTATAATTGGTTATTCATATACCCGACTCTAATCCTACAAAATCTCTGAGTTTGTGCAAGTGTACAAAGTGTGTACAAAGTGTGCAAGTGTAAGAATTGATGTTGGTTTGACGTAGAGCTGCACGATTAGTCATTAAGAATCGAATTCGCAATCTTTACCTCTTCCCGATCTTCAAAACAGCATGCCACGATTCTTTTTAACAAGTGCAGAGAGTTCTCACAGCTGGGAAAAAAAAATAAAATCCGAGCAGCCTGCAAAGTTTAAAGCGGGGTTCCCATTTAAAAAAAAAAATAAAAGTCAGCAGCTACAAATACTGCAGCTGCTGATTTTTAATAATCGGACACTTACCTGTCCTAGGGTCCAGTGATGTGGGGGATCGACGCCCTGCTCGTCCCCCCCTCCGTTTGGCGGCGCTGGCATTATAACTGTGGGCGCCTGGCAGTGGCTTCACAGCCCACTGCGCATGTGCAAGCCGCGCCACGCGCCGTCACTGGCCGCACAATCATCTGGGACCGGTCACGTGTCCCAGATGATTGACAAGAGGGAGGGGGGGGAGGCGATCTCCCTTCCTTCGCCGAGGGAAGTGACGTCAGGAGCCCAGGCACCGAAGGAGGCAGACTATGAGGGACCCCCTAGCAACAGGCATTTAGAGGTGAGTAAAAAAAAATTTTTTTTGGGGGGGGGGGGGGGGGTGGAATGCCACTTTAATCACAACACACGAATAAGTAGAAACAAAGTATCTTTTCATTCTTTTATCAAAGGAAAGAAATCAGGTGTGTAAATGAAGGAAGTTTAAACATTTAAAGACCAAACCTTTTCTGACATTTGTTGATTAGTAAGTAAAAATCATTATTTTCTGCTGGAAAATTACTTGGAACACCCAAACATGAAATTTTTTTTTTTTTTTTTTTTTTTAGCAGAGACCCTATAGAATAAAATGGTGGTTGTTGCAATATTTTATGTCACACCGTGTTTGCACAGCGGTTTTTCAAACGCAATTTTTTAAAAAAAAAATACACTTTACTGTTTAGTTTTTTTTTTTTTAATTCATTAAAGTTAGCCCAATTTTTTTGTATAATGTGAAAGATGTTCTCCTGAGAGAATCGTGATCTTTATTCTAAGCAAAAAAATTGCGATTCTCATTTTAGCCAAAATCGTGCAGCTCTAGTTTGACGCCAAAGGTTGATTTAGATTTTTCTTCTGTTTGTTCACTTTGCATTATGCAAGTTTATAAAAATAAACAATTAAATATTTATATTTTAAAACATTCTTATTTTACAGCATTTCTTTACACCTGCCTAAAACTTTTGCACACAGTGCCTGCAGGGATGGGCAATGGCTAACCGCTTCTAATGGAATGCCTTGCTTTACACAACAACAGAACTGCAGAATGTACAGTATGTCCCTTGCTCTCTATTTCTTAGAACGTCCCTCTGATTAATGGTACAGCTGCCTTTAGGGAAGAGTTGGACTATGTAAATTGATATTTTAGGACATGCTTTTTTAAACTACAAGCTGCTAAGAATAATTCACTTATGTATGAGAAGACACCCAGCGGTTATGTTATTCTGTTCTTATAACATTGTAAGTACTATTCTTTAAAGGTAAATTATAATGTTTTGGGGGCAATTGTGTTTATTTAGCTTTTAGATTTATAAACTGATTTACATATAAACATTTAATACAGAGTTCCCCTATGTCACTGGTCACTGTTGTTTCCAAATAGAAAGCACGGCAGTATCTGCTTGCCATCAAACTATCTCTCTATAATTAAATCTTCATATGGCCATACATGGAAGGAGATAATGGGGTTGATTTGCTAAAGGCAAATAGACTGTGAACTATGCAAAGTGCAGTTGCTCCAGAGCTTAGTAAGTGAGGTAAAGGTTCACTTTGCAAAGAGTACCCAATCACATGCAAGGAAAATTTAAAAAAAACAGCATTTTTGCTTGTATATGATTGGATGATGGAAGTCAGCAGAGATATCTTGTTTGTAACCCGGGGACTGCCTGTAAGTAGTTGTCCTGAAGCATAGAGATGTCTGAAGGAAACTGGGGAGTTCAGCTGTCCTGGAGAGACATCGGGGTTGATTTACTAAAGGCAAATAGACTGTGCACTTTTCGAAAGTGCAGTTTCCCTCTGCAAGTGCAGTTGCTCCAGAGCTTAGTAAATGAGGCAAAGCTTCACTGAAAAGAATACCCAATCACATGCAAGGGAAACAAAAAATAAAAAAAACAGCATTTTTTGCTTGCACAGGATTGGATGATGGAAGTCAACAGAACTTCTGCTCATTTACTAAGCTCTGGAGCAACCACACTTGCAAAGTGCACAGTCTCTTTGCCTTTTAGTAAATCAACCCCAAAGGAGGGATGCGCGGCCGGTCCATTAGGGGCGGAGGGGTTCCGCCCCCCTGCAGGGCGCCAGACTCATATGTTTTTATGAGTTTTTTTTTTTTGCAAGCCACATGATTAGAACCTGAGGCTCTAATTGACCTAAAAAAGTTTGGGCTCGTGGCACAGAGCAATGCACCCGAACCCACCCACTTGTGGCAATAGTGTAATGCAGTGTTTCTCCATTCCAGTCCTTAAGGCCCCCCAACAAGTCATGTTTTCAGGATTTCCCTCAGATGAAATGGCTGTGGTAATTACTAAGGCAATGAAACTGATCAAATCACCTGTGCAGAATAATGGAAAGCCTGAAAACATGACCTGTTGGGACGCCTTGAGGACTGGAGTTGAGAAACACTGGTGTAATGTATGTGTATTATTCGCTATTGTCTTCTGGCTTCTCCTCCCGGCCAATCAGGACAGGAGGTGAATCGGGTTGGCTGGGAGGAGAAGCCGAGGAAGCCGTGGAAGGGCAAATGGGGACCATCACCGTGGAGGGACCAAATGCCGGGGTTTGTCACTGTGGAGGGGCCAAGTGCTTCTGAGTGCTGGGGACCCTCACCATGGAGGGGTGAGTGCGGGGGGACCTTCACCGGCGGTCATTGATTTACACGTCCTCAAACATTATGAGTTGCTCCCATGGCATCTACGACTCTACCGTCATTTCCAGGAGGGGCTGAGTGCGAGCCATTTTTAGCACCGGCCACCACTGCATTTAGGCATGAATCTAAGCTGGAGCTATTGAGCACTGTAAATTACAGGATTTTCAGTACAGCTATAAAGCTTAGTCTGTAAACACGTGAAAAGGAGTGCAGAGATTCTCCCACTGTTCTAAACATAAACGGAAAATATATACAAATTCCATGCAGTTATAAAAGACAGAAAGTTTTGCAACTCTGTGTTCATCAATGCATAATTTTTAAAAAAATCCTACTAGTGTAAGTTCCTGAATCTCACTTGGTATCAGCCACTTGTAGGACCTAAACAGCAGGGCCCAGGACGCGAGAGGTAGAAACAGCTAAACCAGTTGTGCGGCAGTGCTCATGAACTAGCAAGGAGAATGCTGATAAGAGCAGAGAGCAAAGTGACAGAGAGACGACCTCATCAGCCTACTGCTTCTTCTTTCACTGTCCAGTTACAGGCTGGTGAAAGGATAAGACTTGCCAGTCAAGTCACCAGGCTGGCTGTGTTTTGTGGCAGAGGGCGGGATGTACAAAAATGCAAGATAAATAGCTCCCCTGATTATACAGTTCATGTGTGTCAGAGTTTCCCCAATGAGGCATTTGGGTGGCAAAAATATGAATGCAATCTATACACTGGGGGGAGAACCTCTGGGGGAATCTAGGATGGAGAAGGACCTGGGTGTCCTAGTAGATGATAGGCTCAGCAATGGCATGCAATGCCAAGCTGCTGCTAACAAAGCAAACAGAATATTGGCATGCATTAAAAAGGGGATCAACTCCAAAGATAAAACGATAATTCTCCCGCTCTACAAGACTCTGGTCTGGCCGCACCTGGAGTATGCTGTCCAGTTCTGGGCACCAGTCCTCAGGAAGGACGTACTGGAAATGGAGCGAGTACAGAGAAGGGCAACAAAGCTAATAAAAGGTCTGGAGTATATTAGTTATGAGGAAAGGTTGCAAGCACTGAACTTATTCTCTCTGGAGAAGAGACGCTTGAGAGGGGATATGATTCGTGGCCACTCATTAAAATTAGAAGAAAAGAGGTTTAACCTTAAACTACGTAGAGGGTTCTTTACTGTAAGAGCGGCAAGGATGTGGAATTCCCTTCCACAGGCGGTGGTCTCAGCGGGGATAATTGATAGTTTCAAGAAACTATTAGATAAGCACCTGAACGACCCCAACATACAGGGATATACAATGTAATACTGACATATAATCACACACATGGGTTGGACTTGATGGACTTGTGTCTTTTTTCAACCACACCTACTATGAGGGTTTCATGTAACCCTACGATTCCTCCAGAGGTTGCTAGAGGTTCTCTAAACAATGAGCAATTTCTGCCTCTCAGATAAGTTCCCACTGACACCATTGATCTTTTTAGCTATCTGCATGGGGGTAATTCTTCCCAATGACCACAAGTGTAAGGAGCATTCTTCCCCCTGACCATCACACTAATGTATCATGAGTTGCAGATATAATAATTTTTATCAGGGGTTCCCTGAGACCGGAAAGTTATTTTAAGGGTTCCTCTGTGTTAAAAGGTTGAGAAAGACTGATCTATGTATTTAGCTGTTTCCCTGGAGTTCAAGCAGTGGCGGACGCTCATACAGGGCGCACGGGTGCCGCCCCCCCGATCCATGTGCCCAGCCCCTAATCTTCATGCAGGGTGCCGGACGCATGTATTTCAACTTTTTTTTTTTTTTAGAAGCACATGATTAGAGCCTGAGGCTTCAAAAAAGGGTGGGCTCGGGGCGCAGTGCTCTGTGCTCACCCAGTTTAATTAATTAATATTCGCTAATGTCTTCCTGTTTCTCCTCCCGACCACTGACCCCATTGGCCGGATTTCAGGACTCCAGAAATTTGAGCACCAGCCTCCAAGTAAACCCTTTGGAATTTTTTTACTTCCTATTTGGATTTTTGATAAAGGTTAATTTCTAACCAAACAACTGCATTATTGAAAATGTAAAAAATTATAGATTTTACTGTGAGTATTTGATTAAGCATCAACCCAAGCTTACAAACACAAGAGGAGGACTGGGAAGCTTGGGCCTGGAGGCAAATACAACTGGCTATCCCTTTCATGGTAGGGACTTCTGTGGGCTAAAAAAGTATATCATGCAACATGTACTGCATTGATTGTAAGGCATGGTGAACAAGGCTTATTTTTAACACACCTTTTCACGTCTTCTAGAACAGTGGTTGCCAACCTTTCGGACCTCTCAGACCTCACTAAACTCACAAATTTTGAATCCCGCAGACCACTAACATGAAATTTACATGCCTTATACACACAATGCTCCAGCTCTCTGCTCCCCCACCTCCCACACTCTGCATCACACTGCTGCCTTACACAGACCCATCATTGGACCTCAGCTCCTTATCCAGCCATGTGCTCGAGCTCCGTTCTCCCTCCCACAGTCTATGATCAGTGCTGTCATTGGAAGTCCCCTCCTTCTTCACCTCCCGCTCTCTGCATTACTCCCGGTGCCTCCCTCTGAGTTCACAGGAGCCGGAACTACAGAGGAGGCTTCGGGTATCAATGCCCGCTGACAGTATTAACTGTCAGCGGGCATTGAGAACAACACTGTAAACAACATTGGGTGGTATACATCTGCCAAAATGTTGATTTTCAGCAGAACCCCTGGGGACCACCAAAATTTTCTCGTGGACCATCAGTGGTCCACAGACCACTGATTGGGGACCGCTGTTCTTGAATCAGCTTCCTTTGTGGCTCTATGAATTTGTTCTGATTACATCGCAGAACTGCAAAAGGAGGTCAAAGCTGGATGACCTACCTCTGCCCAACATTGTAATCACAGGTCTTAAAAGGTGAAGTATCTCCACTTGGTGCCACCAGCCTAATATACCCTATTAGCACTGGCCTGGGGACAAATGCCCTCTTGTCCCCCAATCCCGTCCTCCCCGATTACAAAATATTTTCATAAAAAACTCTTGAGTGTCTTATGTAAACACCCTGTAAAAACAAAAGTCACTGCATAAATATATTATCTTATTATTTAAAATAACAAACACGCCTGTATTTTTTGGTCAAAATCATGCTTACTTTTAACATTCTAAAAGAACAACTGTTAATGTGTGAATGCTAGAGATATTTCTATAGGACCCAGTCAGCATTTTATCAGTTTAATTCAAATTTTTAGATTTTGTTTTCTATGTTTATTTTATTTATTTATTTATTTTTTAATTTCGTTCATGCATTCTTTTGTTTTACAGAACAAGTGTGCTCCTGAAATTTTCTGCTTAACATCTTTCATTGTGAATAAAAAATACACTGAACATCTCTCCTGCAGCTGGTGTTGGTGAAATTGCTCGTCTACTGGGACCGGCCGATTATTATGCCTTGTTTGAGAAGGTCCAGGCAGAAGTTTTTTTTTTTTACTGTACAATGGAGCCCACACTCTGCCTTGCAACATGAGAACATGTGCTTAGTGCCCTCCTTCCACCTTAACACACAAGCTGAGACATTAAACGAACACAGATGGCTGGCAAAGAGAGTAGACATCTTTGGAAAACTGCCCCGGGGGCTCTCTACGTTTGCCTTCGTCTTGGTCTTGAAACTCAGTTGCCTTCAAGATGTCTGTGTTGTTTCTTAATCTCGGATCACTCTCATTTGGGCATTTAGCCACTTCCTTTTGGGAAATGTCATCAACGCATCAG
This sequence comes from Aquarana catesbeiana, assembly GCF_042186555.1. Classification (NCBI taxonomy): domain Eukaryota; kingdom Metazoa; phylum Chordata; class Amphibia; order Anura; family Ranidae; genus Aquarana; species Aquarana catesbeiana. The sequence continues at coordinate 31,439,645 of NC_133328.1, read as the reverse complement.
AGATATTTGAAAAAATTGTCTTTGCAAAAAAAGTTTTTTGTTTTTTTTTCCTCTTTGTTGCTGGCAAACGACTAACTTCTTCAACGTTGTCGTGCCTCCACAGTACGTGCTTTGTAAGGTTCCACAAACTACACCACTGAGTAATTAACATACGCTTCATTTTTTTTTTCTTAGTTAGAAATCCAGAATGTTTGATCAGTTAAATTCTTGTGTGAAGGCAACAAATTGGCCAACGGAAACATAAATGTTAGTACTCAGAGCTTGTCGTTGGAGGGAATTTGATAAAAAGCACAGGGCTAAGTATTTGCACTAAAAATAAATAAAGGAATCCTATTTACTTAATGTGTGTATACAGTACATGAAACAGTTAAAATTCTTTGGAGAAAATGATTATGTGGTTTCAGCAGTTGCCAGCAGAAAAAAAGAAAAGAAGAGAAAGACTGAGAGATAAAAAATTTCTTCAAACATACTAAGAAAAGATGAAAATGTAGAATGCTCACAACTTTTCCAGAAATTGATACTGTGATTTTTCTTTTCTTTTTTTTTTTTTTATAAAGATAAAAAGGTTTTAAGCCTCCACTCCTACTTATAAAGATAACTTTTTTTTGGAAAAGTTTGAGGTTCCGTGAACATATGTTTGGAAGAAATATGGTTGGGGAAAATGTTATCTTTGTTTTAATTTTAATTCAAATGGTTTGAACCTTAAATAATATTTTTATGTACTTTATACATACACTTTTGTACCAAGAACAAAATTCAGAAACAATCAATCATTAACTGCATGTCATTTCTCTGGATCAGCTTCCTAATTGTAGATTAAGGTGTTGATTTGCTAAAGGCAAATTGTGCTAGGTGTTCTATTGGGTTGAGGTGCAGGCCAGTCAAGTTCCTCCACCCCAAACTCGCTCATCCATGTCTTCACGGACCTTGCTTTGTGCACTGGTCCAAATCATTTGATGTAGGGGGGATTATGGTGTAGGGTTGTTTTTCAGGACTTGGACTTGGCCCCTTAGTTCCAGTGAAGAGAACTCTTAAGGCATCAGCATACCAAGACATTTTGGACAATTTCATGCTCCCAACTTTGTGGGAACCGTTTGGGGACGGCCCCTTCCTGTTCCAACATGACTGCACACCAGTGCAGCAAGGTCCATAAGAACATGGATAAGCCAGTTTGGGGTGGAGGAAGTTTTTTTTTGGAAAATTCTTTTTATTGTTTTTAAAAACACATATAGTATACAAACCAACAGTAAGGACCGCCCACCACAATACGGTAAGTCGTCCAAAAAAAATAAGGAAAAGAAGTGATATACGAAAAGAAAAAGTGCATTACATTAAGATATAAGTATGAGCATAAGTATGTGAAGCTTGTCAACCCAACCCACACCACTCCCTCAACCCCCCATTACATATTTGACCAAAACATAGGGATCCATGGGAAATAACCACCCACACTGTCCAGAAGATATGAGATACAAAACCCGCTTCTTCAAAGGCAATTAGGTGCAGATCGTTGGGGTGGAGGAACTTGACTGGCCTGCACCTCAACCCGATAGAACACCTTTGGGATGAATTAGAGCGAAGACTGCAAGCCAGGCCTTCTCATCCAACACCAGTGCCTGACCTCACAAATGCGCTTCTGGAAGAATGATCAAACATTCCCATAGACACACTCCTAAACCTTGTGAACAGCCTTCCCAGAAGAGTTGAAGCTATTATTGCTGCAAAGGGTGGGCCAACTCAATATTGAATCCTACGGGCTAAGACTGGGATGCCATTAAAGTTCGTGTGTGTGTAAAGGCAGGCATTCCAATACTTTTGGTAATATAGTGTACTTACTTTATCCCTTGCTTCTGCACTTTTACCGCTCTTTGTGTGACCCCCACCCCCCAATGCATTTTCCCTTTGCTGCCTGACAGGTTGCAGCTCTCTAATGTCATCCTGTTGAATGCAGGAGCAGCAGTCATGCATTATATAAGAGGATGCCAAGGCCCACCCACAACTTGGCGCTTTGGACGGTGGAGGAGAGCGCCGGTTTCCAGGGTAGCAAGAAATATAGTAAGTATGTAACTTTATTCATCATTCTGTAGGCAAAAGGATCAGTTAACCCTTGCAGTGTGGAGGGGGCCCTGCTGTAAGGGTAAAGATTTTTTTGACCCAGTAGTGCAGCTTTTAAACATTTTCTTTGTCTTTTACATGTCAAGACAATCAAGTTTATCACTGGTTCTTTGGAAGTCATTCAGAGTGAGAAAAATGATGCAAACACACTGAAATTACAATATAGCATTGCCATATGTGCACCTGTGACTCCTTCCCTTGCCCGCTGCCTGTACAAACACTCCACATGTGTCCTCCTGACACAAAATTCACAAAAGCAAACAGCCGAGCCAGAGTAAGATGACCCAGACATTACCACAAACTTCTGAATCTTGTGTGAGGCCTTTCCAGGTCTTCTGTCTGGAAAACAGAGTTAATACAACTATGCAAACAAATTATCATATGAGAAACTGGATTACAAAAAGAAAACGAAAAGAGGAAAAAGTGCTAAAAAAAATGACAGCCAGTAGGGATGAGCAGAATTTCTCAATTTAACTGATTGAGGGCTTTTGGTGAAAAAAATAAAATCCACTCTTTTTCTTTTTACTTAACAGTAGATTTGTATTGTCCTTTGCTTTTTTTATATTATTGTTGATATTTGTGTACTGTCAGTTTAAATTGTTATATTAAATATATATATGTATATATTTCATATTAGTCACTGACTGCTCTTATGTTCTGAAAAAAAAGTAAAATAATGAGGCTAATAAGGGTCCTTTTTGGTACAGGTGCAGGTTCAGGATAGTTTAAAGGAGCTTCTGTAAAATTTATGAGATATTTGAAGCTGATTGCACCCTTCCAATTTCACTGCTGACTTTTAAGCACCCTTCCCTCTACTACCTTCCCTTTCTGTGAATCACTTTCTTTACTATTCCTTCCTTATACTGTGCTCCCTTACTCACCATTACCGGTTGTTACTTTTGCTACTTTCTTTTCCCTACCTTCTCTGCTATCCCCTCTATTACCTTCTCTTCCATGTTCACCCCGTCTTTCCAAAACCTTTCCTTTATTATTGTCCATTACCTTCCTTCTACTGCTTATCCTTTTCATTCTACTTCCTTCCCTTCTCAACATTATTTTCCATTCACCTCCTTTCCTTCTGCTTATCTATTCTAGCTTTCCCTCTACAATAGTTCCCTCACTCCACTCCTTTCCCTCCACTACCATCTCCTTCCTCATCTTACATTCCCCTCCCTTCCCTCTACTACCATCTTCTTCCTGTTTTATCTTTCATTCCCCTCCCTTCCCTCCACGATCACCTCCTTCCTTTTTTAGCCATGCATGCATTGATTAAACCTTAATAGATTCGTCCATCCACTCCCTGCTGGCTATTGTATTCAGGTAACCAACCGATGTGGAAACTGCAACTGATTGGATGGAGTAATTTCATTTTTCATTCAAAGTTTGTCGAGTTGGGTGGTGCCAGGTTAAGCTGTGTATGGCATGTTTGACCTCCCCCTCTCTTTCATCTACTATTATCTTCTTATTATTATTCTATCTTCCATTCCTTTCTATCTGCTACCATCTCCTTCCTATTGTATCTTCCATCCCCTACGTTTCCCTTAATGCCACGTACACACGAGCGGACTTTTCGACCGGACTGGTCCGACGGACCGAATCCGGTGGACAATCCGACCGTGTGTGGGCTTCATCGGACCTTCAGCGGATGTTTTCTGTTGAAAATCTGACGGACTTTAGATTTGGAACATGTTTCAAATCTTTCCGATGGACTCGAGTCCAGTCGAAAAACCCACTCGTCTGTACGCTAGTTCGACGGACGAAAATCGACGCTGGGGCAGCTATTGGCTACTGGCTATCAAATTCCTTATTTTAGTCTGGTCGTACGTCATCACGTACGAATCCGTCGGACTTTGGTGTGATCGTGTGTAGGCAAGTCCGTTCATTCGAAAGTCCGTCGGAAGTCCGTCGGAAAGACCATCGGACTTTTGCTGCCGAAAAGTCCGCCCGTGTGTACACGGCATAACTACCATTTCCTTCCTATCTTATCTTCTATTCTCCTCCTTTTTACCTACTATCTTCTCCTCCCTATTTTATCTCCCATTACCCACTCTTCCTTCTACTACCATCATGTTCCTATCTTATCCTACATTCCTCTCCCTTCCCTCTACTGCCATCTCCTTCCTATCTTATCTTACATTGCTCTCCATTTCCTCTACCATCACCTGCTTCCTATCTTGTCATATATCGCCTTCCCTTCGGTCAGCTACCATCTCCTTACTAACTTATCTTATATGGCCATTTCAGGTTCTACTATCATCTCCTTCCTATCTGATCTTACATTCCCCACCCTCTACTACTATCACCTTCCTATCTGATCTTACATTCCTCTCCATTCCCTCTGCTTCTATGTCCCTCCCATCTGGTCAGATTCCCCCTTCCCTTCTGTCAACTACCATCTCTCCTCACTATCTTACCTTACATTGCCATCTCAAATTCTACTACCATCTCCTTCCTATCTTATCTTACATTCCCCTCCCTTTCCTTTACTACCATTACCTTTCCATCTTATCTTACATTACCCTCCCTTCCATCTACTGCCATCTATCTCCTGTACTATCATGCATTCCCTACCCTTCCCTCTACTAACATCACCTTCCTATCTTATCTTACATTCCTCCCCATTCCCTCTACCACCATCTCCTTCCTATATTTTCATATATACCCTTCCCTTCCATCAACTACCATCTCCTTACTATCTCATCTTACATTGCCATCTCACATTCTACTACCATCTCCTTCCTATCTTACCTTACTTTCCCCTCTCTTCCCTTTACTACCATTACCTTTCCATATTATCTTAAATTCTAGGGATGAGCCCATGTTTTGAGTCTAGCGTAAGTTTGACTTGAACATCGGGTGTTTGTTTGTTCTAAAACAAACCGAACATATGGGGCGTTCTCGGAAAATTTGAGCACAGCAGAATGCCCCATAATGCACTGTGAGATCGCAGTGCATTGCTGTACGATGATTGGCCAAAGCATGCACCTGAACTGCATGCTTTTGCCGATAACAGCGCGCTCTGCTAAGAGAGCCATAATTGGCCAAAGGCAGGGTGCCTTTGGCCAATCATGGCTCACGGGGACTAAGTCCATGCCCCACACTATATAAGGCTGCTTACAGAGCGGGCGTGTGTAGTGTTGTTGGCGTGGACAGAGAGATAGCTTGAGTTAGATTAAGCAGGCAGGTTATTCAGTTAGTGGCAGTGTATTTGATATATATATATACAGTCAGTCTAGTATATATATATATATATATATATATATATATATATATATATACTCTGCATTTAGCATAGACTATAAATTCAGTGTTTACTGGTTATTCAGTCAGTGCAGGCAGTGTATTTATATATATATATATATATATATATATATATATATATATATATATATATATATATATATATATATATATATATATACAGTTTAGTATTTATATATATCTATCTATCTATATAGATAGATATATATATCTATCTATATAGATAGATAGATTATATATATATATATATCTATATATATCTATCTATATATATGTAGCAATAACTCACGGTGGAGCTGCTGATTTAAAGCGGGCTGTTACCGTCACCTTGTTACCTGTAATTTCACCAATACCAGGTCTAGGGGTTCCCGTTGAGTTTACTATGAGGCAATGTAAGCACCAGTCACTTAAGTACTTTTTCAATGCTTTAATGGGGATAACTGTGGTGTAGTGGGTAGCACTTTTGCCTAGCAGTAAGAAGGGCCGCTGGTTCGAATCCCAACCACGACACTACCTGCCTGGAGTTTGCATGTTCTCCCTGTGCCTGCGTGGGTTTCCTCCAGGTACTCCGGTTTCCTCCCACACTCCAAAGACATGCTGGTAGGTTAATTGGATCCTGTCTAAAATTGTCCCTAGTATGTATGAATGTGAGTTAGGGACCTTAGATTGTAAGCTCCTTGAGGGTAGGGACTGATGTGAATGTACAATGTATATGTAAAGCGCTGAGTAAATTGACAGCACTATATAAGTACCTGAAATAAATAAATAAGTAGCAGGAAAGAGGTAGAAGGAAAGTTGCAGGGATATTCAAATACCTTTTCTTGGCGTAGCGTCAAGGAATTTAAATCTTTAGGATGGATATATCCTCAGTTTAGGATTAAATCTTTGCCCGCCCAGATAGGTTTCTCTCACTAACCTAGCAGCCGGAATGCAGCACGAACAAAAAGTCTCTGCCACAGACTTGGGTGGAACAAACTCATACGATCCTCTGACACAGGATGTAGTTGTTTTCGATGAATAGCACACCCAGTACCAGAACCTTTAAGCCAACCCGGCAGACTTGTGTGGTAGTGTAATTTAGGATACGTCCTCCAATCGAGTCACCAGGCCCTTCTTAAGACCAGCCTTGCATGATCTCTTCCAAGATGGGTCCTCCCCTGGATCTTCCCGATTGTCCGGCTTCTTCCCGCAGGACAGACAGCACAGGACCATCCCAGCCTTAGCAGGCCCCAGACAGGCTTCTGGGTCTACCCACCCGGCTGCAGCAACGCAACCCTCCAAGCCGGAGGGCCACAAGATAGCACTCACTGACACATACCTCTAGGCCAGGAGGGCCATGAGGCAAAAAGCTTCCTGAAATATGGCGTCTGTCCCATAAATACCCTCTCCCAGACTGCAACTCGGAGGACCACCTCCGCCGAGTTATCTCCGGGACAGAAGAGTACCCATAAACTTCAGCTTGTTGCTCTCCAACACTGACCTATGATGACAACGACACCCACAGGCACAATGTGGAACTGCACGCAACACAGCCAAGCTGGAACAGAGGCTAAATTAACACTAGATTAAATCTAAACAATGTACAGCACAGATGAACCACTAAATTTACCTATAAGCGGTAGATTAAAAATCTACCAACGCTACATATATATATATATATATATATATATATATATATATATATATATATATATATATATATATATATAAATATATATATATATATATATATATATATATATATATATATATATATACTCTACATTCAGTGTAGCCTATATCTACAGTGCATTTCATGGTGTACTGTTTCTACTACACTTCTGATTCTCATTTTTTGGTATTTTTGGTATTTTTATCCATATTGCCGGGATCCGACAATAAATTACAACCGCAAGCAGTTTTAAATAACATTTTTTCCTTTAGAAATGTCATTTTGCTGTGGCACTGTTATAAACATGGGAAAGATGCGTTACTTTACAGGCATACTAAGGACACATCCCAGGCATGATATTTAAAGGAATATTTAATTTTTATTGTTTCACTTTAAGCATTATTAAAATCACTGCTCCCGAAAAAAACGTCCATTTTTAAAACTTTTTTTTGCATTGATACATGTCCCCCGGGGCAGGACAGGGTTCCCAAACACTTTTTATGGCAATAACTTATATATAAGCCTTTAAAATTAGCACTTTTGATTTTTCACGTTTGTGTCCCATGGTCTTTAACGATGTTCGCGTGTTTGAACAAATTTGTCGCCTGTTCGCATGTTCTGCTGTGAACCAAACCGGGGGGTGTTCGGTTCATCCCTATTACATTCCCCTCCCTTCCATCTACTACCATCTATCTCCTGTCCTATCATGCATTCCCCACCCTTCCCTCTACTACCATCACCTTCCGATCTTGTCTTACATTCCTCCCATTCCCTCTACCACCATCTCCGTCCTGTCTTGTCATATATCCCCTTCCCTTCCATCAACTACTATCTGCTCACTATCTCATCTTACATTCCCCTCCCTTCCCTTTACTACCACCTCCTTCCTATATTGTCTTATTTCCCTCTCCCTTCCCTCTACTCCCATCTCCTTTCCGTTCTATCTTCCATTACCCTCCCTTCCATCTACTACCATCTATCTCCTGTTCTATCATACATCCTCCCTATTCCCTCTGCTACCATCACCTTTCTATCGTATCTTACATTTCTCTCTATTCCCTCTACTACCATCTCCTTCCCACTATCCCCTTCCCTTCCTTCAACCACCATCTCCTTACTATCTTATCTTACATTGCCATCTCACGTTTTACTCCCATCTCCTTTCCATCTTACCTTCTATTCCCCTTCCTTCCATCTACTACCATCTACCTTGTGTCCTAGCATATATTCCCCTTATTTTGTCTACTCCTCTCTATCTTCCCATCTTATCTTCTTCCCCTTGCTTTGTTCCTATTTTTCTTTCCTCTACCGCTTCTTTGCTATCTTATCATTACACCCCCCAACTCATCTTTCAACCCTTACTTTTATCTACCCTGTGCCACTTTAGGTCTCCTAAACTAAAGTCCATCACCTACACTGCTTCTACTATCTTTTTTTTACCTATCTTTTGTTCCCCTCCCTTCCCTTTCCTACTTTCTCCTCCCCTTACCTCTAATTTACAGTATGTCTGCTTCACCTTCCTTATCATCCAATTCCCTTTTTTATTTTATAGCCATAAAGTTGAACTCCACCCTTATCTTAGGGCAGGCCAAAGATGGAGCAAGATGGAAAGAAAATCGCTTGATTCCTCCATCAACACAGTGAGTGTTGAAGGGGGAATCCCTCCCATGGAGCTATTGTGTTCTCCCAGCAGGATCGCGGGGAGCCGTCCCTGCTGGGAGAACATAGTGATTATTGCTAGTGGCTAGAGTATGCGCTGGCAATAATTGCATTCTGAGAATCTGAAAAGCTGGTTGTACCTAAATCGATCGATGGATTGACTTAGCATTGGCTGGATTGGCACATTCAGCCTGCCCATAGATGGTTTGAATCTTGGCTGGTCCCTGCTGAACCAGCCAAGATTCAAAACATCTATGGCCTGCTTTATTCTTGCACATTTGTACTAAAATAGCTTTCTGTGATATCACTGCACACTCTGAGCTTCTCCCAGTATGCATTTGAAGCTGCAGCAAATCATGGTAACAATAACTCTAAGCGCAAAATATGGTGTAATTAAAGGGGATAATAGCAATAAAGATCACTATTACTGAGTCATTAGTCCATGAACAAATCATTAGTCCAAAAGTTTGAAAGTACATGATGGGATGGCAAGGGCGGCTACTGTCCTCAGAGAGCTGACTCTTGTACACGAAAAGATAAAAAGGGAGAACACCGGAAGCGCCACCTAAGTGCAGTATTAAAATCAGGGCTTTTAATGGCAAGGTACAAATGCACACTTACAAGAAGCAAGAAAAACATAAGCTCATCTATATTGGTGGTCCAGGGGTTCCTCGTATCGAGAAGGTTCCAGTGCATGGCTGTGTTGATTGTTGGTCCGCAGCACGTCCTGTGGCCACCAGGAAAGAGACCGGTAACCAGCGTGGAACGCACAGAAGGGAAGTCACGGACTGTGGCATCACATCCGGCGGAGCTGTCACAAGGAGAAAGAATGGGCTTGCAGGCTACGCGTTCAGAGCATCAGCTCCTTCTATTGGCCAATAGAAGGATTTTAATGCCTTACTGTCCCCAGTCCATCCTCTTTATTTATCGGATTTCAGTTCATTCAGTAATGGAGGCACAGAATAACATGAAATAACTACATAGGGTGGTCTGCATGCAAATGCAGTCTGCCTAGGTACACCCACTGCTTCATCCTGCCACCCACCTGGTGCACCCTCTAGTGTGTGCTACTAGAAGTGTAGTGCAGGTAAAAGCATTTGTCTGGCTCTGGGATAAACATGTGTCACTGAATCTGTGTCAGGGCTATTAGAGGCCAGGGCTGGATGAATAATTCTGGCAGCTCTCTGGTGCCTCCCCCTGTTTTCTAGAATATTGGAGAATGTTCTGGAACTAGTAGGTGGAGGTGAGAAAGAGCTGCCTTGGATATTTATGGGCTCTCAGCCAATCCCCAGGAGTAAGCCTGGCAGGGAACTTGGAAACCCATAAATAAGAATGGGCCATGCCAGCAAGGGAGTCGGATGGAAGATGAAAAAGCAGTGCTGTGGAGAGGCTGTCTGTGGCCTTTGAAGGACCCCCATTGGAGGGGGGGGTTACCTCGGGCTGGAGCTTGGAAGGCTGGCCTGGAAGGATCCCACCACAGGAGGAAGTTGGAGGGATTCAAGCTGGGGAGGCAGCAGAGAGAGCATGCAGAGACAGTGACAGGGACAGACAAGTGGAGATACTGATAGCTGTAGCAATGCTCTCTTGAAGACAGCAATGTGCCAAGTCTTCATCCAACCTTGCCCTGGAGAATCTCCATGTGTGCCATTTGGACAGGACTAGGGCAGAAAGTCAGTCGGGAGGACTGGGAAGAAAAGCAGCGGCTGGTGGCATCTAGGTGGGCTAGCATTCTGCAAACAAATGGAAGAGGGAAGGAGAGAAAGATGCCAAGCGACCAATAGTGTAAAACTGTTTAATGAGTCAACATAAAAAAACAAGTAACAGGTTCAACTTACAGGGTTAATATGGAAGACTGCCAGTGCCTGTATAGGCTGTGAGTTGAACCTGTTACTTGTTTTTTATGTTGACTCATTAAACTGTTTTACACTATTGGTCGCTTGGCGCCTTTCTCTAATTCCCCTCTTTTGTTTCAGTGTGGGTTCCCTGCCCCCAGAATAGGCTGCCTGTTTCCAATGGATACCACAGACACTTCTCATTGATTTTTTATCCAGACTTACTACATAAGAGACACATAAGAGTCATATATAGGTGCATATATGTGCATAATTCTATTTATTATCTATCATATTATTATTTTTTTTTTTTTTACTTTTTTGGACATTCCATTTTTTCATAAATTTTTTTGACTTTTTACTAGACAAGCTAGGGCAGCCCAGGGAATTTCTGTTTGTTTGCAAGCAAATGGAACTGGGGTCAGTGGCCAGATGAAGCGGAGGGAGATGTGGTATGCTGTTCACTCCAACTTTGCACTTTGTCAAGGGACTGAGAGTTCCTGCCTGTAATGGGCCTTTGCTGAACTAGCGATATACTGTTTGTTCCCCTTGGGAGTGAGCCAGCAGGATCTGTACATAGAGGAACCAAGTGTGTGCAGGAGGAAGTAAGAAGAGAAGTCTGTAGATAGGGAGGAAGTTGTCCCTGAAGGTCTGTTTGTTGTCACCTTGGGTATCCCATAATCCCTTACCCTATTCAAGTTATCATCCCCTAATAAGACAAGCCAAAGACTGATTTTCTGTGTCCGGATGAAAGAAGGAAATGCAAATGGACTGTTTTCAAAGCCTTTTTCAATCTCAAATGGTACCCCTGAGGGCTGTCCTCTTTCGCCCTTACTATTTGCTCTTTCGTTAGAGCCATTACTGAATAAAATTCAGCAAAATCCTGATATTTCGGGGCTACAAGTAGGAGATCATAATTATAAAGTCTCAGCTTGTGCAGATGGTTTGCTTTTTTCTATGCCTAATCCACATGTTTCTTTGCCTAACCTTATGAAGGAGATTGAATACTACGGAGCTTTATCAAATCTAAAAATAAATTACACCAAATCTGAAGCTACTGGAGTTGCATTGCCCTTTTCTGTGCGTCACACTATACAACTTAACTTTAAATGGACGTCTTCAGTGTTAAAGTATTTGGGCACCTATATTCCACCAAATGTAGCCAATACTTTTGCGGCAAATTTTCCATCTTTATTTGACTCCATACGATCCTTATTGGATAAATGGCATCAAGGCAAGGCAAACTCCTGGTTTGGCCGATGTAATATCATCAAAATGGGTATTTTGCGAAAGTTTTTATACCTTTTTCAGGCATTACCTATTTCCATTCCTGCAGCCTTTTTTTGTCAAATCCGTCACCCTTTTACTAAATTTATATGGGCGAGTAAACGACCGAGGATTAGTAGATGCCTCTTGACGTTACCCAAGTGCTTTGGCGGAGTAGCTGCCCCGGATGCATTTAAATATTATCAAGCTGCCCATCTAGGCAGAATGATTGATTGGTGCAGACACAGAAATTTTAAACTCTGGACGGACATAGAACAACAGCTTAGTCCCGTACCTTTGTGTAGAGCATCTTGGTGTCATGCAGCCCTACCGGCCTCTCTTAAACACACCCCATTATAGGCCCCACACTGCAAATTGGTTCTAGGATTTGCCGGAATTCTAAGTTCTCTTCCATACAATCACCGTTGTTCCCCATTTTGGGAAACCCTAGTTTTCTTCCAGGTATAGAACCGGGCGCGTTTGACAGTCCTTTGGAGAAGGGCTGTTCTCAGGCTTCACATTTTTTGACTTCTGAGACTTGTCCCACGCTGGTTTCATTGATGCAACCGGGGGGGCGGTTCTGGCAGGCGTTACAGTTACGCCATTTTTTTGGACCTTTGGGACCACCGACGAACTATTGACATCAACAAGCAACAGTTGAATCGTACTGTGATGAAAAGGAACCTCTTTCTCGTACTATTTCTAAGATGTATGCCTTGTTAATTGCTCCCTCAGATGACTTTTTGATGCCGGGTCTAAGTAAATGGAAAAGAGATCTCAATAAGACCTTTGCACCAGCTTAGCGTCAGAATATTATCCATCTTTCATTGAACTCTATCTATTTGTACGCAAATTCAGGAATCTAATTAAAAATTACTAACGCGTGGTGCTATACCCCGTCAATTCTTTGCAAATTTTCTCCAGAGGCCTCGGACCGCTGTTGGCGATGCAGAGAGGAACAGGGGACTTTACTATCTTCTGGTCTTGCCTAAAGATTAGACAATATTGGTTGGAGGTACAGAGGATTTCTCAAAAATTTACAGATCTCCCAGTACCAGAGGATCCTGCTTTTTTCTTGCTCCGCTGTTCACCAATTCCACTTCAGATATCTAAAAAATCTGTGCTTCGTCACTTGGTTAATACTGCCAAAGCCTGCATTACCCTTTGTTGGAAGGATTCTAAACCTTCTTCCATTGCTATTTCTTAACAAGGTCAGAAGTATTGGTGCCATGGAGGACCTAGTGCTTTCCGCTCAAGACAGAAAATAACAATATACTAAAACGTGGTCATCTTGGGATCTGTTTGTATATTCAGAAGAGGGGAAGAGGTTATTAGAGAGTTGCTCGGCGGGGTGAGGTCCACCCCACCTTAGTTTCCATCAATACACGTAATGCCATGTACACACGACCGGTTTAGCCGTCGTAATGAACTCAGACGGTTTCTCTGAAAGAATTCCATGCAAGCGGTCTTGCCTACGCACGGTCAACCCAAAGTCTGACCAAAGTCCGACCGTCCAGAACGCGGTGACGTACAAAACTTACGACGGGACTAGAAAAAGCAGCCAGTAGCCAATAGCTTCCATCTCGTACTTGCTTCAGAGCATGCGTCATTTTTGGTCGGACCAGCATACAGACGATATGTTTTCCCGATAGGAATTGGGTCTGTCGGAAATATTTAGAACATGTTCCATTTTCTAGGTCCGTCAGAATTTTCAAAAAAAAAAGTCCGATGAGACATACACATGATCGGTATATACGATGAAAAGCTTCCGTCGGACATTCCGCTCGTGTGTACCCGGCTTAAGTAATCCACCTCCTCTGGGACTTGTCCTTGTCCCCCCCCCCCCCCTTTTTTTTTTCCTTTCTCTTCCCTTTTAAAAAAATTAAAAATAAATACAAGGAAAATTGAAGAGTCCATTTGGGTAAATCCTGATGCATTAGTGGTAGTTACTCTCTAAAATATGAAGACAAGAAGGAGCTTTATTGAGGTTGGAATATTATGTATTTAGTTGTGGAATATTAAACTATCCTGAAATATTATGAGATGTTGTATGTATTTTGTGGAACTTGATGTTTTAATGGACTCTCAGCTCTTTTGTATAAATAAAGAATTAAAAAAAAAAAAAAAAAAAAAAAGGAAATGCGGTGTGACTGGCTGTGCAGCCTAACTTCAGCAACTCCTACGGGGTAGTGCTACACGCCCATCAAGGCATTTTTATATTTGCATAACTCCTCCCAAGAATCAGCCCACTGATTGCATCAGAGCTAGGGGCTCCTGATAGGACTACCGAGGCAGGGTGCTGTGATGTTTCCAGGAATCATTGCATGGCACCATGCTGGCCACTCCCACCTGCCAGGATCTGCCTGCATTGCATAGAGAAGCAGAAGAACCTAGTGATGATGTCACTGTGCATTGCATAGAGAAGTAGAGGAACCTAGTGATGGTGTCACTGTGCATTGCATAGAGAAGTAGAGGAACCTAGCGATGGTGTCACTGTGTCTAAAACAAGCTTTGTAATTAAAATGTAAAGGTTTTATTATAAACTTTTATTGGCATGTTGATGAGGGAGGAAAAGAGGAGCCAAAGAAGGCAAAATATAAGCAGATGAAACTTCAGCTTTAATCTTCTTCTCATTTTCTGTTTCTTTTTTTTTTTTCTTTTGGAGTCTTTAAAAACATTTACTGCTCCCAAAATTAGTACAACTGCGGCCAAGTTACAAAACGTGAGATCATACAGTAAACATCAGCTTACACTGCTGTAATTAACAGGCATGCTGCCTTGAGCCCCCGACATTAAAGGGGCCGAGTATACAGTAATGCCAATGATATTATATTTCACAGGGGGGTTCCAAGCTGAGAAGAAAAATGAAATACTTACGCACGGACAATAATGAGTTACTTCCTAGCGAGTGGCTTCCCTTAGGCAGTCGATCAGAAGGATTGCTTATACGCAGCTGGAAGATGGAGAATGGAGTCTGCTCTGACTTCATGTTGTTGATTGGAGCATTGATAATATCTTTATTGCAGGATGTGACAATTAATCAACAAGTAACAAGGCTGCTCATTTCTCATGCTTACACATGAAACACCCCATATAAATATATCCTTAATGAAAGGGTTCCGTTGTATATTAGGCTGGGAAAACACTTTGAGGTCAGCAGTGCAAGATGTCTGTATCTCTCCTGGCTCTACGCTGTGTCACTGGGATTGATTTATTGAGTTTGGAGGAGAGAAATGTATGTTGCCCAACCAACCACGCTCTGCCAAAAAATGTCTAATCTGCAATAGGAAAAGACAACTGGAACTGATGGGCAGCACTGATACTTTAATTTACCTTTAAAGTGATACTAAAGGATATATATATATATATATATATATATATATATATATATATATATATATATATATATATATATATGTGTGTGTGTGTGTGTGTGTAGATGTGTAAGGGAGTTAATAAACAAAATGGCAAATGCCAAAACGCTCCTGTTGACGTCTGATGACGAAACGCGTTAGGGCGGGGTTACGAACGTCTTGCATCACTTCCGGTCAGCCGAATATAGGATTCTGACGGCATTTACTCATGTTTTCATACTTGTATTATCCATACAAAATGTGAGTACATCTTTCATTTAATAAAATAAATAATTTTAAATACGGATTCATGCTATGGGCATCCCTTCTCTTCCACATATGATGAGGAAATAAAATGTCGCAGACAACATTAAAAGCACAGACCAGGGCTGCTAAGGATTGCTACACAGTGGCAGATACTGTGACCGCACAGTACCCCTGTGGGGGTGGGGCTATTTGGTGAATGCATTCACATTAGGAGCACGAATAAGGAGCACCATCACGAGTTGTCACCCAAACAAGAAGTTCTTTCAGAAAAACATCATTTTTCAGCAAGCACTGGTCTTTTTTTCTTGAGCACAAGTCACTTTGTTATTGTGTATAGCTCATTACATAGCACTGGACACTTTCTCAGCACTAGTCACTTTTTTGCATATATTCACTATTACTAAGCTATCTTCACTGGAAAGTAGATTTTATATATATAATTTTTTTTTATTGTAGAATGTATTATGTTATATATGTGGTACATACTAATTTTGGTTAACATTTCGGAACTTTAATCACATTGGACTAGCATATATTCAAGTTCACAGGTATTAACATTTCACTAGGTACACTCTTTTTCTACTGGCTTGCCAATACTGATCTAGCACAGGGGCTGCCAGAGGGTGTAACACATCTTGGACACATTTTTTCACACCAGGACAAAACCAGTTTTTAGCACATATTTTTGCAAAGACATCAGTAGTTTTCTATTTTACCCTTCCTGTTTAACCACATTGGCCTGCATTATCACATCTGTGCAGCGGTTGCCAGAGGGTGTAACACAACCCAAACACACTCTCCTATATTAGCACATAGTCAGATTTCAGACACACACATTTGTTCTTATTTAAAATAGTGTCACATTTGCACATCAGCCTTTATCTAAAGTACTAGCACTGGTTTTACACAGAGGACGTAGCACCATCACAGCAAAACCAACATTGGTGTTCCCTTCATTCATATGTACAGTACTCCCCTTTCCAAAACTTGGACTTGGATATAGGGGGTAATACATCTGAATACTAATTCACAAGGTATTGCACCCTGTGAAGGGTGTATGCACACCGACGTCGATGTTTATTTATGTTTATTTTTGTACTCCTCCTTCTAACTTGGACGTAGCCATTAGAGGGTAACATATCTGCATACTGTCTCATAAAGCACTGCACCCTGCAGAGGGTGTATATATAGTGACTTAGTGACTGTTGTAAATTTACCATTTATATTTTATTATTTTTGTCATTTTGTTTATTAATTCCCTTACATATCTACACCTGGGTCCAGAAGACTGCAGAGGGTGTAACACAGCAAGTTTATCACAATAAAGGTGTTTTTTTTTAATTAGAACAGCGCCACACCTTCATCTTCTTTCATATTCAAATTGGGCAAATTTGCACATTTTTGGCGGGTTTTTATCCCCATAGAAATGAATGGAAATGTGCCGTTTTTCTGCTCAAATATAAATATGTAAAAAAAATAAATAAAAAAAAGTTAAATAAATAAATAAAGAAATCACAAAAAATCATCATAAATAAAAAATAAATAAATAAAATAGATTAATAATATGTAATACTACATAAATAAATAATAATAAGCCCATAACCTTAAAAAAGATATTAAATAAAGTATTCATAATAATAATAAAAAATAATAATAAAAAAATGCTCAAAACCCAACCCTCGAAAAAAATAAGTTATTAACAATGATAATAATTTATTGTATTTCTTTATTATTTATGATTATTTTTACTTATTTGTGTATTTATTTGTTTATTTATTTTTATTTATTTATTTTGATTTATTTTATATTTATTTAATCGTGTATTATTACTATCTGTAGCAGTAGTAGTAGTAGTACTATTAACACACTAACCCTAACAAACATAAATAAATAAATAATTAATAAATAACCCTAACCCCTAATCCTAGCCCTAACCCCTTACCCTAACAAAAAAAATGATAATAAAATGAACAATAATAATTAAAAAAAAAAGAAATAAAAGCTGATGGAAAAGTTAAAAAAGCTAAAAAAAACTTAGCAAGAAATGATGCAACAGATGGTAGTTTTCTCTATTGGCTAATAAAAAAAAGTCAAAGCTCAAGAACGCTGCTGTATAAAAACGTGTAAATCACGCATAGAAACATGCCAAAAACGCTCAAAGACGCTATGCTCATAAGCGTGCACACAGGGTGTGCCGGGTGTGCCCAGGCACACCCTAATAACCCTGTGCAGCACAGATTCCCCCTACTGCCCTGGCTCCCCACTCCTTCCATCTGCAACACTTTTGGCTTCCCTCCTCTCCTCTCCTGCCGGCTATTGCTGCAGAGATGTTTTAGGATGAGTGAGGGAAAGGGCCGGTAAATATGTATTTATCAGCCCCTTCCCTTTCTGAATGAACATGGTGAGTGATGTGAGTAGTAGTGAGTAGTGTGTGTTTGAGCTTTGGGGTGCACATCCTAATGCAATAGGCTGCGCATACCTATGGCTACGCTCAGGTGTGAATGCAACCTTAACCACCTCAATACAGGGCACTTACACCCCCTTCCTGCCCAAGCCATTTTTCAGTTTTCAGCGCTGTCGCACTGAATGACAATTGCGCGGTCATGTTACACTGCACCTTAATTAAATTTTTATCATTTTTTTCCCCACAAATAGAGCTTTCTTTTGGTGGTATTTGATCACCTCTGC
The DNA here is from genome assembly GCF_042186555.1 of Aquarana catesbeiana. Lineage (NCBI taxonomy): Eukaryota > Metazoa > Chordata > Amphibia > Anura > Ranidae > Aquarana > Aquarana catesbeiana. The sequence continues at coordinate 31,421,553 of NC_133328.1, read as the reverse complement.
GGTTTTTATTTATTGCGCTATAAACAAAAGAAGAGGGACAATTTTGAAAAAACACAATATTTTTTACTTTTTGCTATAATAAATATCCAATTTTTTTTTTTTTTTAAACAAATTTTTTCCTCAGTTTAGGCCGATACGTATTCTTCTACATATTTTTGGTAAAAAAAAATTGCGATAAGCGTATATTGATTGGTTTGCGCAAAAGTTATGGCGTCTACAAAATAGGGGATAGATTTATAGCATTTTTATTATTTATTTATTTTTTACTAGTAATGGCGGCGATCTGCAATTTTTATTGTGACTACGATATTGCGGCGGACACATCGGACACTTTTGACACATTTTTGGGACCATTCACATTTATACAGCGATCAATGTTATAAAATTGCATTGATTACTGTGTAAATGTGACTGGCAGGGAAGGGGTTAACACTAGGGGGCGCTCGAGGGGTTAATGTATGACCTAAGGAGGTGATTCTAACTGTGGGGGGAGGGGACTGACTGGGGGAGGTGACCGATCGCTGTCCCTATGTACAAGGGACACGCCATCGGTCTCCTCTCCTCTCTGACAGGACGTGGATCTGTGTTTACATGCACAGATCCACGCTCCTGCTCTGTTACCCGGCAATCGCGGGTGCCCGGCGGACATCGCGGCCGCCGGGCACGCGCACCGGGTCCCGAGTGACGCAGCGGGCACGCGCGCGCGCCCCCTAGTGGCTCGGGAGGGCGAGGACGTCATATGACGTCCTCCCAGAACAACAGAAGCCTCGTCCAGCCGTCATATGACGGTGGGCGGTGGCTTAGCGGTTAAACAAAAGGGCACTTGTGACCCCATTCATAGTTGTGCATTGTGGCAATATGCAACGTTCCTGCAAAACATGGCAACAGAACTTATTGTGAATGTCCCCCCTGTGCACTGTACAGTTGAGTGCAATGCATAATGCACGGTACAGTATGTACATTGTGGTGCATTGTGTTGCTAATAAAAAGGGTCAAAGCACTGCAATGGATCATTTAAGTGTGAATGGGTCCTGACCCTTACTGTGCAGGGGGAGCCCCACTGCAAAGAACCATTTTTTCCCCAGTGCTCAGCTTTAATCAAAGTTTAGAGAACAGGACCATGTGGTCCCAATATGTGGCTTTCTATATCACAGACAACGTTGGCTTGGAATGGATGACTTTAGGAAGCAAGCGATTTCCTACCAAGGAAGAACTCAGTTTCACTACAAGGATGACTGTGATTCCATAGCGATTAAGTCTCTGAGAAACAAAGTGTTAAAAGGAAGTAGGAATTCTTTTCTGGAGTTATCCTCGGGATCTGTGTATGAGACAAACTCGGCTGGTGCCTTGGAGATGAGAGAGCGCTCATGGCTTCCTCTGGACCTCAGTAGGCTCCTTTGTTCTGCTCTGTCCCTGGGGCACATCTTCCATGTAAGGCAATGACAGTTATTGTTATCAAGCAGACGTATCAGTTCCATTCACAATTACTCTGCTTCGTCCATTTTCCTCTTATCTAAGAAAAAAAAAACGTAATTTCTCACGATTCCTCTGGCTAACAAAACTGGGAAAAAAAGCCACTGATTAGTCTGCATGGAAAAACAAGACGACTCTATAAGTGAGCTCAGGTGTGTTTGGATCATAGTCCGAACCTACCTAAACAATTTTGCCAGGAAGTTGTCACTGTACTGGGCGAATCCAATGTGGCCAAGCATCTCACGCCTCGTAGCCTCTTGTAGACGTGTGACAGCAGGGCAAGGAATGTCCTGGTTGCAGAAGTTTGGCCCAGTAGGAAAAGACAACTGGATCTGATGGGCAGCACTGATACTTTAATTTACCTTTAAAGTGATACTAAAGGCTATATAAATATTGGGACATCGACACAATTCTAATCTTTTTGGCTCTATACATCACCACAATGGATTTGAAATGAAACAAAGATGTGCTTTAACTGAAGACTTTCAGCTTTAATTTGAGGATATTTACATCCAAATCAGGTGAACGGTGTAGGAATTACAACAGTTTGTATATGTGCCTCCCACTTTTTAAGGGACCAAAAGTAATGGGACAGATTAACAATCATCCATCAAACTTTCACTTTTTAATACTTGGTTGCAAATCCTTTGCAGTCAATTACAGCCTGAAGTCTGGAACGCATAGACATCACTAGACGCTGGGTTTCATCCCTGGTGATGCTCTGCCAGGCCTCTACTGCAACTGTCTTCAGTTCCTGCTTGTTCTTGGGGCATTTTCCCTTCAGTTTTGTCTTCAGCAAGTGAAATGCATGCTCAATCAGATTCAGGTCAGGTGATTGACTTGGCCATTGCATAACATTCCGCTTCTTTCCCTTAAAAAACTCTTTGGTTGCTTTCGCAGTATGCTTCGGGTCATGTCCATCTGCACTGTGATGCGCCATCCAATGAGTTCTGAAGCATTTTGCTGAATATGAGCAGATAATATTGCCTGAAACACTTCAGAATTCATCCTACTGCTTTTGTCAGCAGTCACATCATCAATAAATACAAGAGAACCAGTTCCATTGGCAGCCATACATGCCCACGCCATGACACTTCCACCACCGTGCTTCACTGATGAGGTGGTATGCTTTGGATCATGAGCAGTTTCCTTTCCCATACTCTTCTCTTCCCATCACTCTGGTACAAGTTGATTTTGGTCTCATCTGTCCATAGGATGTTGTTCCAGAACTGTGAAGGCTTTTTTAGACGTTGTTTGGCAAACTCTAATCTGGCCTTCCTGTTTTTGAGGCTCACCAATGGTTTACATCTTGTGGTGAACCCTCTGTATTCACTCTGGTGAAGTCTTCTCTTGATTGTTGACTTTGACACACATACACCTACCTCCTGGAGAGTGGTCTTGATCTGGCCAACTGTTGTGAAGGGTGTTTTCTTCACCAGGGAAAGAATTCTTTGGTCATCCACCACAGTTGTTTTCCGTGGTCTTCCGGGTCTTTTGGTGTTGCTGAGCTCACTGGTGCATTCTTTCTTTTTAAGGATGTTCCAAACAGTTGATTTGGCCACACCTAATGTTTTTGCTATCTCTCTGATGGGTTTGTTTTGTTTTTTCAGCCTAATGATGGCTTGCTTCACTGATAGTGACAGCTCTTTGGATCTCATATTGAGAGTTGACAGCAACAGATTCCAAATGCAAATAGCACACTTGAAATGAACTCTGGATCTTTTATCTGCTCCTTGTAAATGTGATAATGAGGGAATAACACACACCTGGCCATGGAACAGCTGAGCAGCCAATTGTCCCATTACTTTCGGTCCCTTAAAAAGTGGGAGGCACATATACAAACTGTTGTAATTGCTACACCGTTCACCTGATTTGGATGTAAATACCCTCAAATTAAAGCTGAAAGTCTGCAGTTAAAGCACATCTTGTTCTTTTCATTTCAAATCCATTGTGGTGGTGTATAGAGCCAAAAAGATTCGAATTGTGTTGATGTCCCAATATTTATGGACCTGACTGTGTATATATATATATATATATATATATATATATATATACACACACATATACATACACACACACTATATTGTAAAAAGTATTGGGATGCCTGCCTTTACACACACACATGAACTTTAATGGCATCCCAGTCATAATTTGTAGGGTTCAATATTGAGTTGGCCCACCCTTTGCAGCTATAACAGCTTCAACTCTTCTGGGAAGGCTGTCCACAAGGTTTAGGAGTGTGTCTATGGGAATGTTTGACCATTCTTCCAGAAGTACATTTGTGAGGTCAGCCACTGATGTTGGACGAGGATACCTGGCTCTCAGTCTCCGCTTTAATTCAAAGGTGTTCTGTCGGGTTAAGGTCAGTCAAGTTCCTCCACCCCCAAACTCGCTCATCCAGGTCTTTATGGACCTTGCTTTGTGCACTGGTGTGCAGTCATGTTGGAACAGGAAGGGGCCATCCCCAAACTGTTCCCACAAAATTGGGAGCATGAAATTGTCCAAAATGTCTTGGTGTGCTGACGCCTTAAGAGTTCCCTTCACTGGAACTAAGGGGCCAAGCCCAACCCCTGAAAAACAACCCCACACCATAATCCCCCCCTCCACCAAATGATTTGGACCAGTGCACAAACAAGATCCATAAAGACATGGATGAGCGAGTTTGGGGTGGAGGAACTTGACTGGCCTGCACAGAGTCCTGACCTCAACCCGACGGAACATTTTTGGGATGAATTAGAGCGGAGACTGTGAGCCAGGCCTTTTTGTTCAACATCAGAGCCTGACCCCACAAATGCGATTCTGGAAGAATGATCAAACATTCCCATAGACACACTCCTAAACCTTGTGAACAGCCTTCCCAGAAGAGTTGAAGCTGTTAGAGCTGCAAAGGGTGGGCCAACTCAATATTGAACCCTACGGACTAAGACTGGGATGCCATTAAAGTTCATGTGCGTGTAAAGGCAGGCATCCCAATACTTTTGGTAATATAGTGTATAAGAACCTGACTTAGCCTACTTGAGAAACATTTGAGTTAAAGACGCCAGCTCAAATCATTTGTTATTTCAATTGTATGAGCAAGTGATATCAGGCCTGGTTCACACTGGTGCGACATGAGCTCCGTCTGTTAAAAAAGTCACATGCAAGTCGTGCCAAAGTCACGCTGGGATGTTGGCTTTGAAGTTGCCTTACAGATACTACACTATTTGTCCACCAATTTGAGTGGTCATTTACACTCCCACTAATGACCATAAGCAGAGAATGACTTTATATCATTCATGCAAAGAACACTACCTACCTGTTTGTGTTTTTATATAGGCATAGCTGTAATGCACCAGGCCATCCAGATACCTAAAGGCTTAGTCCTCCGCCTTTTGCAAAAAGCAGTATATGCATTTACTAATTTTTATTCCAATAAAGTCTGAAGAGCATTATAACCATGATCACCTTTCAATGTCTTCCCCATCCTCTGGTCTGTTTGGACGTAAGGACTTGCTGATATAGGGGTGAACAATTTCCAGGTTCGCAAAGGTGGCACTTGAGACTGGGCCCTGACATTCTGCCACTATGGGAGGGTAGCTGCGAGAGCGTAAGCCTCAGTTTACACTGCGGTGACCCCAAAGTCCTGTGACTTGCTTGCAATTTCCTTGCAACTTGTTGGCATTTAACTTTGCAGTCTATCGCTCGCACATCACACCAAAGTTAATAAAAATAGTGCAGGTACCTTTTTTTTTGTCTCTGCGACTTGAGTCACATTGATTAAGATTACAAAATATATTACAGCAAACACATTCAAGAATGACATTTCCTGCAGGGCTAGTTAAAAACACCTGAACATATTAAAAAAATACGGGGGTTTGGTCACACTATATGGTCATATAGTGCTAAGCCCACTTACTGCGACAAAGTACCCCGAATTAGTGGGTCCTACACTAGTAATAGAGTGGAAGATCCTGTGTCTCAACCATGGGAGCTGGACTCCTCTATGTGGGAAAACTGAAGGGGATACATCCATGATCCTATACACTGGTGGCCACTAAATAAGAGGTAATGAGTAGGGGGAGGGGTGCTCCAGCCCAAAAAACCTGGTCATGGTCTATTACAATATACAAAAACATATTTGGGGGCACACCCTACAATGCGTTTAAATTCAAGATGGTGCTGCTATAAGACCTACAAACAGTACAAAATATATTACAGCGCACACATACAAGAATGACATTTCCTGCAAGGTTGAGACAAAGGATCTTCCAATCTATTACTAAAGTAGGACTCACTTATTTGGGGTACTTTGTCGCAGTAAGTGGGCTTAGCACTATATGACCATATAGTGTGACCAAACCCCCGTATTTTTTTAATATGTTCAGGTGTTTTTAACTAGCCTTGCAGGAAATGTCATTCTTGAATGTGTGCGCTGTAATATATTTTGTACTGTTTGTAGGTCTTATAGCGGCACCATCTTGAATTTAAACGCATTGTAGGGTGTGCCCCCCCCGAATATGTTTTTGTACATTGATCAAGATGGCACCCATTGAAATTAGGGTTGCACCGATACCACTTTTTTAAGACCGAGTACAAGTACCGATACTTTTTTTCTGGTATTCACCGATACCAATTTACCAATACTTTTTTTAATGTTAGGTGACAGTGGCACTAATATACAGTACTGATGGGCACTGATAGGTGGCATTGATGGGCACTGATGAGGTGTGGACTGTGTCAGTAGTTTTTTATTTTTATTTATTTTTACAATTTTATTATTTTTTACAATTTATATATTTCTTGACAAGACTTTCTTTTTTTTGGTGGGGGGGGTGGGAGGGGGGGGGGAGTGGACCATGTCAATGTTTGTTTTTTTTACAATTTTACTTATATTATTTTATTTATTTATTCAAATTTTATTATATTTTAGTATACTTATTACAATTCCTTCTTTTTTTATTCTTATTATTTTTGTATTAGCCCCGTTGGGGGGGGGGGGGTGCTTTGGTGAGATATCAGGGGTTTAAACAGACCCCTGACATCTCCCCTTCGAGACCCCATGTTCATTCATAAACTGAAGCATCGTGAACACAGTTTACGAAGCTCAGTTATGAATGGACAGAGGCAGTGATCACTCATTCAGGAAAAGGAAGGTGCTGGTAAATGACATATATACTGGCTCCTTCCTCCACTCTCCAGGACAGGGGGGGGGGACTGGAGCAATACATGGAGGGGGACTGGAGGAGGACACAGAAAATGGAACTGGAGGAGGACACGGAGGGGGACCGGAGGACCAGGGAAGCCAAAGGAGGACACAGGGGACAGTCAGGGGTGATCGGTGCGGCCATGGGGGGCAGTTACAAGCACCAATCTCCCTGTATGGCTTTCAATAATGCAGCTGAATGCCTCGGGAGGAAGAGGAGGCTGTCAGCTGCTTTATTGAAAGCTATACAGGGAGATTGGTGCTTGCAACTGCCCCCCACCACTGCACCGATCATCTGTGAGGCTTCCCGGGTATCAGATTAAGCATCGGAGCATTTGCATGAGTACAAGTTCTCATGCAAATGCTCAGTATCAGCACTGATAATTGTGTGCAACCCTAATTGAAAAGAATGTGTTTTGTTTTGTCAATGCACAGTGTGAAAAGGGGCTTATAAATGGCCCAGCTACAGGGGTGAAGGGCCCCAGGATCAGTGGGAAGGACCGCAGACTTGGAGGGAAGGGATCCAGGACCACAGTAGAGGGCCATGGGACTTATGGAAGGGACCCCGGGACCGATAGAAAGGGCCCCAGTACTGATGGAAAGGTCCTTGGGGGGCAGGGAGGCCCTTCATGGTTCCTTGCACTGGGGCCCTGAAGGTTCTAGTTATGCCTCTGGGGCTGGAAGATGAGCAGCTGAAATATAGAGCGGTGTGAGGGAGAGGGGGGTCACCAGCAGGTTCTGAGGAATTCCTCTGCCACAGTGGCTGATGGGACCTTGTGAATGCTACCAGACTTAGATAGTATAGCCGCACACAACCATTCTAAAATCAAATTCAACAGTAGCTGTGGTTTGGGTTTTGGGGATGGTCTATTCAAGCATGCTTCATGGTACATCCTAAATGTATGTAACAGTTTTGAAAGTAGTTCTGACAATTGTGGTGCTCTACATTCAGAGACTCCATATATTCCCACCTCTGCCACACTCGGTTCTATGCACTTTTCTTTTGGCAAGAAAAAGGAAGGTACCATAGAATTACTTGGCTGCAGGCTCTCCCAGAAGATCAGAGTTTATATAATCTGGGCACAGGGGATTAAAGTAGATGCAAACCCGAAAGCTGGACATACACCAGTAGTAGTCATTTGAACCTTTATACTGAAATTTTGCTGTCTGAGCATGCGATAGCCCCATTATGGACTGAAATTTTGTATAATACCCTTGAAAAATTAGATTGCCTTGCCAATGTTTCAAATTCTATATTTGATTTCAAGCTGTAATACAATAAGAACTCTTTTTCCCAAACAAAAAACTCCTTTGCAGATAGAATTCCCTTTGTTCGGGGATAATCATTCACCCTTGTTCAATTTTCCTCCTACAATCAAATGGGAACACCAGGGGTAGTTGATCCAGGAAATATCTGATTGCCTTCTGGGGGATCAGAAAGGAATTTTTTGTGCCCCTCTGGAACAAATTGGATCAACCATTGTTTTTTTTTTTTTTGCCTTCTTCTGGGTCAACTGTGGGTACCACGTTGTGACACTACTAAGCTCAAAATTATTACTAGATGCTGCTGACACCGATATGTGTTCCCACATATGAAAGTGAATCGCAAATATTACAAATAAAGTGTTGCGCAATCAAATATACGCCTAATAATAGCTAATGGAAAAACATCTAATAAGGCGTAAATCCTATATTAAAAACTGCATAAACTATAACACCATATGTTCAAATAAAATAGTCAATATATTTGTTCTGTTAAATGGTCCCTCAAATAAAGTAATATTAGGCTACATGAACTAAGCAGTTAAGAAATGCAGTTAAACACCACTTTTTTTTTTTCAAATTTTTTTCAAAAATGCTACTAAAGTAATAAAACTATTATTTTATTTTTTTTTATGGGGAAAAAAAAAAAATTAAAAAAAAAATTTTTATTAAACACAATGCTTTAGAGAGCTAAGTGTTATCCAATTCTGCTGGTCATACACCATTAGGAAAAAACTTGGCTTGGATTGTTCATTCAATTTTGTAATTGTTAATGGAGTCAAATCTGCAATTGTTTTTACATAGTTAGGTTGAAAAAAGACACAAGCCCATCTAGTTCAACCAATAGAGAAAAAAAAAAAACGAATAGAAAACGTCCATATACACAAACCTATACCCACAGTTAATCACAAACAATATAAATAAAGTGCCATTGACCTAATATGGGCTTGTGACCATATGAGAACAATGTTTTTACAAGAGCAACCACCCCTTTGTGTATGTGCAGCTGCAGGATGAGGAATCTCCCACCTGCAACTTATTGGCCCAGCAATGGCAGCTAACATCCAGGTTCTGACCAAACATAAGCTCCTTCCTAGTTATGATGTGACATACCACCTGTGATCTTTTGGCCATTTCAACAAACCTACTTAAGGCCTGATTGGGAGGTCCCTCCATATACTAGGAGATGTAGGCAAAGTAGAGCTGCATGGCCTTGGAGGATGAACCATGCTGATTGACCCTAAAAATCGTTATTGGGACTGGTAATGTATGGCTCATGCAATACATCAGTATTAGCTTTGCATTGCCACTTTTTGAATGCCCGCGTTTCCAAGTCAATGACTATAGTGGACTTACCATACTTGCAGAATTCCTAAATCTGGCAATACTCAAGTCTTTATTTTTGATGGATACATTTTTTGCTCTGAGAATCTACTTGCCATGGCACTACTGACTTTACAACAGCTGTACTATTGATTCTTTTTCCCACATACAGTAATGACTGGATTATACGATCCCTTTCATCCCTTACCCACACTTTCCCAAGGCCCGAGCCCCCAGGGGGTCGGTGTCAGTCTACTTTACTCATAGCTGTTGCTAATACTCGGTATACCGAGTGAGCACAATTGACACCAATTTACTTGGTTTCCGAATGTTTTGTTTAATTTGTTTTATGCTGTCCTTGTCCCACATGTTTCTGATTGGGGCTGGTTTAGCACTTGTCACTTCCCTCCATGTTTTATATTCTATCAATAAATAGTTGTTTTTGATCCTATCATACTAGTGTTTACTGTCATTCGATATGCCCCAACTTTCTTTGTCCCCTCCTGTTTGGGATTGTATTGTGTCTACTTAAGGCCTGGCCGACTATTGTCACCATCAGGAAACCTGCCCTCTGTGGAGGCCGGTCAAGTTCCTCCACCACAAACTCCCTCATCCATGTCTTTATGGACCTTGCTTTATGCACTGGTCCAAATCATTTGGTGGAGGGGGGATTATGGTGTGGGGTTGTTTCTCAGGGGTTGGGCTTGGCCCCCTTAGTTCCAATGAAGAGAACTCTTAGGGCATCAGTATACCAAGACATTTTGGACAATTTCATGCTCCTGAATTTGTGGGAACAGTTTGGGGATGGCCCAGGGGCGGCCCATCCATTAAGGGCGCAGGGTCGCTGCCCCCCATATCCATGCCACTGCCCCCCTATCCATGCATCCGGCCCCTTGCAGGATGCCTGGTGCATGAATTACAGTGGCGGGGGGTGTTTTTTTGAAGCACCCAATTAGAGCCAGAGGCTCTAATAGGCTTTAAAATAGGGTGGGTTCCAGATGCAGAGCATTGTGTCTGGAGCCCACACAGGTATGTTTTAATAGCGAAAGAATATTCGCTGTTGTAACACTGATCCTCCTCCCGGCCAATCAGGAAGCGAGTCTGAAACCTGTCACCCGATTGGCTAAAAGGACAGGTGATCCTACTGGATGCCAAGGAGGAGGGGAGGAGACGCATGGCGGAAGCGAGTAGGAGAAGACACAGGAGCCCGATTCCCATCGCTGTCTTATTACCTTGCTTTGTGCTCTGGTGCGCAGTCATGATGGAACAGGAAGGGGATATCCCAGTGGTGGCTGGTGTTTTTTTTTGGGGGGGTGGCAAACAACAACCCCCAACACCACCCCCCCAAAAAAAAAAAACACCAGCCACCACTGGGATAGACCCTTCCTGTTCCATCATGACTACGCACCAGAGCACCAAGCAATGCCCATAAAGTATGAGCATGTTTGGGGTGGAGGAACTTGACTGGCCTGCACAGAGTCTTGACCTCAACCCGATAGAACACCTTTGGGATGAATAAGAGCGGAGACTGCGAGCCAGGCCTTCTCATGCCTGACCTCACAAATGTGCTTCTGGAAGAATGGTCAAACATTCCCATAGACACACTCCTAAACCTTGTGGACGGCCTTCCCAGAAGAGTTGAAGCTGTTATAGCTGCAAAGGGTGGGCCAACTCAATATTGAACACTACAGACTTAGACTGGGACGCCATTAAAGTTCGTGTGCGTGTAAAGGCAGGCGTCCCAATACTTTTGACAATTTAGTGTATGTCATTCAGTTAGGGTTATTGTCTACTTTAAAAACAAAACAAAAAAATAAAGCAACAAAAATATATTGTGTAAAAAAATGGTAATTGCAAAAAAAAAAAAAGTACATTTTTGAAATACCTTAAAAAATCCATCAAATGTCATGAATCTACTATACAAGGTCTACCTATATATTTAGCGAATGCTGCGCAGCAAATGCCCCTGGGGCTACTGTGTCATCTCGGATACGGCAGACCAATCTGATGAGATGCAGAGCCTGAAACACACACCAACTTATTGTGTGTCCGTCTGACGCAGACCCTCATTCGTTCAGAAAAAAAAAAATCTCCCCCCCTTTTTTTCTCTTTCTGTTTTGTTTTTTCATTTCATCTGTTTCCATTTAGTGCTAATTTAACATGCTTGGTAAAACAAACGAACGAAACACAAAGAACAGATAAGAGATCTTGCTAATCATTCCTACTGTGTAAAGCGTCCGCGTTTGAAGAAGTGCAGCGGAACGCAATTATATTGTATTTTAATTTGCGGTGTCGCTGCGTTCATAATGAGGATTTTTGCATAAACTGTTATGACGGGACAGATTGAGATATGCAAATACGTTGTCTTAAATTGTTAGGGCTTAGATGAAGATTTCTGCTTTATGTTTTTGAGGTTGGGGGAATTTCAAATTCAGGTCTAAAAAGAGAAAGTTTGGTCCTATTTTTTTAGATATACTTGATTTAGATAATCTCATCAGTGTGTGTTGATTGTTTATAGCAGAACTCCGGCCTTCCCTTCGGTCTTGCACAGTTGTACCGGCTCCTCTTCTGTACTGAAATTGCTTACTCTGATTTCACTGCACACTGTGAGCTTCTCACAGTATTCATCAGAAGATGCAGCAAGCCCGGCAGAGCCCTCCTCACAGAGGTGTGCCTAAAGCATTTGGCACCCAGGGCAGATCCTAAATCTGGCACCCCCCCACCCCTTCCCCAGGAGGTGCACTGTCACGTATAGCACCTCTGTGAACTGGGGCCTGGAACCCGGAAGAATCCTTCTCCCTCTGCTCCCCCGGGCGGCTTGGCCCCTCCTCCTCCTCTGCAAAATCGTCACCGACTGACCCGAGTATTGTCCCTGGGCGGCCGGTGCCAGACAAAATTACATGTAACTGGCATTGGCACACTTACTATGTGCTATTGCCAGGGCCATCACTAGGGTTGGTGTCACCTGGTGCAGTAAAACATGGTGTCACCCCACCCAAAAAAAAAGTAAAAAATGTCCTTTCAGAAAATGCTGAAGAAAACGTGCAACCTAATAGAAACCTCCATACCTCTGGACCCCTTCACATTACACAGCCACCATACCGCTGGACCCCTTCACATTACATAGCCCCCATACCTCTGGACCCCTTCTCATTACACAGCCCCCACACCTCTGGACCACTTTATATTACACAGTTACGCACCTCTGGACCCCTTTACATTACACAGCCCCCCACACCTCTGAACCCCTTTACATTACACAGCCCCCCAACACCTCTGGACTCCTTTACATTACACAGCCCAATCCAGACCTCTGGACCCTTTACATTACACAGCCTCCCCATACCTCTGGACCCCTTTACATTACACCCCCCTTATGCTGGGAGGGGGATGGAGGAAGGTATTGGGGGAAATTAGGATTTGTGCTGGGGGGGGGGGATTTGGAGAGGGGAATGATTTGTACTGGAATGGGGGTTGCGCTGTGAAGGAGAATTTGGGGGTGGAAGAGGATTTATTTTGGTAGGGTTGATTGGGAGTACGAGTATTTATGCTGGGATAGGGAACTGAGGCAGGTGGGGATTTGTGCTGGGATGGGGAAGAACAGGAATTGTATTGGGAGGGGGGATTTCGGGTATTTGTGCTGAGGAAAGGTGAAAAAGATTTGTGCTAGGAGGGCGGTGATTTGTTCTGGGAGGGGGAGAGAGGAATTAAGCTGGGGGGACAAAGAAGGGTGAGAGTGGGAATTGTTGCTGAAAGCGTAAAATACACTGTATTGTCCATTACATACTTCTCACAAAAGTGTTCATTGTCTCAACAGTTACTGGTTTCTAAGCAGTCCCTTACTATTTTAACCTCTTGTGGCCTCTGGCGCCGAGCGGCCGCATTTTTGCATGCATTAGTGCAAATAGAGCTGCGCCGAGAGCGTGTACCCTGCGTGCTCCTGGCACAGTTACCGGCGGCTAATGGAAAGCTTCCGAACGCTGCTTCTGATTGGGAGCTTTCTGATCTTGTGACCGCCGTGACAGCCAATCACAAAGGTCACATGACCATAAGCCTCGCCCTGCCTTCCGGGTTTCTAAACCCCTTAAAGGGCAGGAAGGGACCGGCTCCAAGGGGTTAATTTTTTTAATGATTGTGCAGGAGTTTATATGTGTCTATGAGACTCTTGCTTGTGGTACAGCGGCAAGGTGGCTCTGCTGTGCAAACTGCCACACCGGCAATTCTTGCACTAGCTTTCGTGGGTTGCGTGTGATTGGCCAGTGGGGGGAGCCAACCAGCGGGTCCGCCCGCAATCGTTCCCACAGAGACAGAATGTTGATATGCCGAAGTAAGCAAGGCAGATCTCCGTTCTGTCAGGGGATGACACTGAGATCTGTCTTTCTGCTAAGCAGGGAGACGGATCTGTGTGTTTCCCCAAGTCACACCGTCCCCCATACAGTTAGAAAACACACAGTCAGAACACATTTAACCCCTTGATCGCCCCTGATGTTAACCCCTTCCCTGCCAGTGTCATTAGTACAATAACAGTGCATATTTTCAGCACTGATCACTGTAATAACGTCACTGGTTCCCAAAAAAGTGTCAAAAATGTCAGTTAGGTGTCCGATCTGTCCGCCGCAATGTCGCAGTCCTGCTAAAAATCACTCCTCCATTACTAGTAAAAAAAAAATAAAAATAAATAAAAATGCTATAAATCTATCCCCTATATTGTAGACACTATAACTTTTGTGCAAACCAATCAATATACGCTTATTTGGATTTTTTTTTACCAAAAGTATGTAGAAGAATACCTATTGACCTAAACTAATGAATAAATTACAATATTTATCGGCATATAACACACACAGGCGTATAACACGCACCTTCATTTTAGGAGGGAAGTTTCAGGAAAAAAATAATTTTGAATAAAGAACTTTGAAGCAAAATAAGGGTCATTGCCCATCTGCAGCCTCACCATTGCCCATCAATGCAGCCTGATCAATGCCCATCTGCAGCCTCAGATTACTGCTGCCTCGGTGGGGACAGGGAGATTACATACAGCGAATCTCCTGTTTAATCGGCGTCCTCTTTAATACAAAGTCCAGCCTCCTGGACCGGCTTCTACAGAACGCTGATCCAATGGCGGCCCAGGAGACGGGACTTCCTATTACAGAGGCCACTGAGTGAACAGGAGATTCTCCTGTATGTAATCTGACGGTGCTCGTCCCGCCCCCTCCTGGTTCCCTCCTAGGCAGTATCGGCGTATAACACGCACACACTATTTGCACCCGATTTTCAGGGTGAAAAAGTGCATGTTATACGCCAATAAATACAGTATTTTTTTTTTATATATATATATTTTTGGGATATGTATTATAGCAATGTATTATAGTATGTTTTTTTTTTCAAAATGGGCAGTCTTTTTTTGTTTATGGCGCAAAAAATAAAAACCGCAGAGGTGACCAAATACCACCAAAAGAAAGCTCTGTTTGTGGGGAAAAAAAGGACGTCAATTTTGTTTGGGTACAACGTTGCACAACCTCGCGATTGTCAGTTAAAATAGCGCAGTGCTGTATCGCAAAAAATGGCCTGGCCATTAAGATGGGTAAATCCTTCCGGGGCTGAAGTGGTTAAGCCCCTACTACTGTTAACAATTTGGCCACACCCACTTTTTTTGCCACGTAGTACACTGCAGGTCACTGCCTCCCTCAAGTGTCCCTTGTTCTCAAGTTCATTAGTTAGGAGATATAATAGCTCTCAAATGAATTTTTGCAGAAAATGCAGTATTGCTTCTATTTAAACTAAAAAGAAAAAATCCCTTTACCTGAAAAAAGAAAAAAAAAAAATCTATGTTTTGGATACTCCCAAAATAAAACATTTTATTTGCAAAAGCCTGTGCTCATTAATTTCCAATATTTATAGCGTCTGTTAAGGACCTGCCTGGTGTTGGTCCCTGATGGAGTTAAGATACAGTAAAAGAAAATCAACAGCTTTTTAAAATATAGCCATTTCACCGGGAAATATTCATCCCTGGGGTGTGAAGTTAATGCTGAAATAAAAGATGACTTGTTAGTGCTGGCTAGCGTTCGTCTCTAACCTCAGCGCGCAGCCAATTCGAGACCGATAATGTTACTTTCTGAACGGACTCCAGCACACAGCGAATCTGGCTACCTCAACATGTATAAACCCCAAGAAAATATTCCTTTAAATCCCTTCCAGACTTTTTTTTTTCTTTTAAAGTCCTGGAAAATATTAATGAATAACATCTGTCCTGATTAAGTGCAACGCAACAAATCCGCATATCAAACAGGCAATGTGTCTTCATTTAAGTCAAACAGAACGTGTTGATATTGTAACGCGTTTTTATTATCAGTCCGAGGCTGGAAGGCTCAGCGGTACTGAAACGTATTTCGATGGGCGGATTCATAAGGAGGGTGTGCAATGCTATTCAATTCCCCTACATATATTTGGCTGTGTATTGTAAAATATGACTTGCTATAACAATGCACTTTTGTGTACATAGAAAAAGTCGTAGATCTTTGCGTTCAGCTCCTAATAGATAGGGGCAAACACAAAAGTCTTAATTTTGCTCAGTATATTTGGGTGATGTTAAATAAAAGAACAAACAATACAAACATTTACCAGCACACCTACCTGCTAGCCAGCAATAAAAAACAAAAAAACCCGAAAAACTCTATCTATTTAATAATTTTTATAAAAAATCGTATGAAAAAAAAAAAAATCTAATAAATACAATCTGAATAATAAAAAAAAAAGGCTGAAGTTCTTTTTTAGCTTTGTGCAATCTATGCATGAAAGTAAAAAACCTTCTGTGTGGAGCATCCCCCCCCCCAGATCCCCTAATACTTACCTGAGCCCCATCGCGATGTGCATGAGAGCAGCGGCTCCCCCGGGTCTCTTCCTCCTCATTGGCTAAGAGGCTCAATCTCAGCCAGTGAGAAGGGAGCAGGGGCAAGCTGGGCCACGTTCTGTGTGCCTTATAAACAAACAAAGATTTGGGGGGCACACCCTAAAAGATGCATTAAAGATGGTGCAGCCATAAGACCCTACAAACAGAACAAAATATTACAGCGCACACATGCAAAAATGGCATTTAACTCTGCAAGGCTATTTAAAACACCTGAACATTTTCAAAAGATATGGGGATTTAGTCACACCATATCTCCCAGGGGAAGTCACATGGTGTGACGAAACCGGTAGGAAGAGCTAGACTGGCTGACACAGAAGGTAGTAAAAAGTGCTGTGGAGATACAGGACAGGGGAAATGCCATACACCGGGGCTGCAGTCCGGAATACAGGTGACAATCACACCCCCCAATCAGGACCGTTTTTAGGGCAGGGCAAAAGGGGCAGCTGCTCTGGGCCCCATCATTGTAGTGGGGCCCAAAGCAGCTGCCTCATACTTGCCAACTATCCCAGTATAAATTCCCTTATCCCTTGAAGTTTTAGTCCCATTCTGTGTCCAGATATCTCAGTGTAAACTTCTGCTGCTGCTGCCCAGCTCTGCCCTATTGCCATTTACAGATGACTCACCTGCAGAGTCTTTGTTTACATGTAAATAACCTGCATTGATATGTAAATAGCGACAGCATTAATATGTAAATAGTTGTGGACTGCGGCATTGATATGTAAATAGATGCGGCATTCATATGTATATCATGTCCCCCTGAGGAAGCAAATTGGAGGTGGAACCCTTCTTCAAAATAACATGGTGCCACAGCACCTTGAATTTTGCTGCATGTGTATATGCAGGCAGGCAGTGAGGAGATGATGTGCTGTAACCTTTAGCAACCAATCAGTGAGCAGTAATGCTGTGCACTAACCTCTTGCAACAAATCAGTGAGCAGTAACCTCCAGTAGTCAATTAGTGAGTGGTATAGATGTTCAGTAACCTCTAGCAGTCAATCAGTGAGCATTATTGATGTACAGTAATCTCTAGCAACCAATAAACAAGCAGAAGTCATGTGCTGTAACCTCTAGAAAATAACAGTGAGCCATAATGTGTGCTGTAAACTCTAGCAGACAGTCAGTAAGTGATAATGATACACTCTAACCTCTGGCAACCAATCGCAATCACTGCCTGATCTGAATCAGTAAACTGATTTTGAGTCTAGCTGCTATTTATTGTATTTCTCAAAGCATGTGGAGAGCGAAATTGCATGGAAGAGGGGGCCCACGAAAATGTTTGCCCAGGGTCCAGTCAATATTAAAGATGGCCCTGCCCCTAATAGTTTTAAAACGGAGTTACACTATTGTACGCCTCTGTTACTCCCTGTATGCATATGAGGTAATTACTGAAAGACCAGGAGGAATTTGTGGTTTTGTTGATCAGCGATTTTACCAGGAGGAGGAATGAATATGTGGTCTATGCTTAAAGTTAACCAGCCAATATATGGATGAGGAAAACACATGATGACCATTTAAGCTGGTGCCAATTACTACAGGCTCATTTTTAAAGCCCTTAAGGTGAGGGTACACCTGGTGGGGGAGAGTGCACATTGCATGAAGACACCATTTTTTTCACCTATTTCTTTACTTTTAAGGACTATCATTATTATTTGCTTGAAAACATCATTGACCTACACTTTATTTTTATATATATATAGCTTAAAGTGGATCTCCACCCGTTTTTAAAACAATAGATGAAGAGCATTACCGCAATGTCCTAATGACAAAACGGCACTTTTTTTTTTTTTTTTCTACTGTACCTTTGTTGCTGTTAGTATCTTTGTGTCTTCCAGGAAGTCCATCCTGCGGTTATGGGCGTGTTTACTGCGGCTAAATCGTCACTACCTATTAGCCGCACTGGCTCCTGGGAGCTTGTGTCATTGTTCCCAGGAGTCAGTGCGGCGGTCTGGCGTGAGTTATCTCGAGATTTCTATCCTGCAAGTGACATCATTATCAGCGTTGCCATCACAACGGGACGGGACTTCCTACGACGCCTCTCGTTGTGATGGCAACCGGAGCTGTTGACGGCGCTCCGATGTCAGTGTACTGCGCATGCGCGAGATCGGAAATAGAACGGGCGGTGCATGCTGGTCGATCAGCAGCACCGTATCCCGGAAGATGATGCCTGTGGGCTTCACATGCCCACAGGCAAGATGACAACCGTCTCGAGCAGAATTTATAACTTTCTTTATTAGGAGAAAACGGGCAGCACTGAACCTCAAAAACGGAACAAGTGAGTTCTATATTAATAGATCCTAATCTTTGTCATTTTGCCAAAAAAAAAACTGTATCCGAGATAGTGGAACCCCGCTTTAATTGAGCACTTGCACCATATTTGGGATATGTTTAATTTACTTTAGAGGTTATATAATTTATGCATTTTTGTAAATTGTTTATATATTTGTGTCAACCTGCATATGTTCACTTTAGCACTGCACATTGGGTATATATGTTTGCATTGTCACATTTTGAGGAAGTGTGGGGAGTGCTGGCAGCTATTTTATAGTATATAAAATAGGTTTATATCTATATTTAATCGGTTGTTTTAAATAGCCTTGCAGGAGTTAAATGTCATTTTTGCATGTGTGCGCTGTAATATTTTGTTCTGTGTGCCTTATAGACATACGGAGGCGGCTCCGGAGCAAGCACGCACAAGTGCCCACAGAGCAAGCGGCTTGCTATGGGGATACTCAGCAGGGAGGGGGGGGGGTTCAGAAGCACCGGAGGCGAATTTAAAAAAAAACACGAGCCTTTAAAGCGCAATTCCAGCCAAATATTAAACTCCTGCTTTAAGTGCAGATGACCCCCTGACATGTCACATTTGGCATGTCATTTTTTTGGGGGGGGGATACTCTCTTTTTAGAGGTATCCAGCTCCTACTTCCTCCCGGGGCTCCGCGGCACCGGAAGGAAGTTCACCTCTCCCCGCTCTCCCTCCCTGTAATCTACTGGGACATGTCACAGGGTAGTTAGTATCAATGTTAGAAGGCGGGTGAGAGCGGCTTTAAGATTTGGGGGACACACTAGAAACCCAGCATAGCACAAAGGTAGCTAAAGACCTCCAGACCCAGACCAGTGTGTCCCCTTGCCAAATCCAGCAAGGTAAATAAAATTGGAAACTGCCCCAATTTAAAACTAGCTTACAGTAAGGTGAACATGGAGGCTTTACACAGAACAAACAACATACAATTTTTACTGCACACAAACCTGTTAGCCAGCAGTTGTTTAACAACCGGGCACTTTTACCCCACTCCTGCCCAGGCCAATTTTCAGCTTTTAGCGCTGTCATACTTTAAATGACAATTGCGCGGTCATGCAACGCTTGTACCCAAATGAAATATTTATAATTTTTTTGAGACAGAGCTTTCTTTTGGTGATATTTATTTACCACTGGGTTTTTATTTTTTTCTAAAAAAAGGTTTTCTTAGTTTCTGTTAGAAATTTTTGTGAATAAGTAATTTTTCTCCTTCACTAATGGGCACTGATAGGCTGCACTGATGAGACAGCACTGAAGGGCACTGATGAGAAGGCACTAATATGCAGCACTGATGAGCACTGGTAGGTGGCATTGATGGGCACTGATAAGTGGCACAGATAGGCAGCACTGATGGGCACTGATGAGCAGGCACTGAGGGGCACTGAAAGGCAGCACTGATGGGCACTGACTGGCATCACTGATGAGCACTGTTGGGGTTGCACTGATAGGGCACTGAATATCTGTGCAGATCTCCCCTGTGAGGAAATGCCGCTGATCGGCTCTAAAAAAAAAGGTTTTCTTAGTTTCTGTTAGAAAATAAATAGGTAATTTTTTTCCTTCACTGATGGGCACTGGTGAGACGGCACTAAAGGGCAGTGATGAGGTGACACTGATGAGAAGGCACTAATATGCAGCACTGACGGGCACTAATAGACAGCACAGATGTGCAGCACTGATGAGCACTGATAGGTGGCACTGATATGTGGCACGGATAGGCGGCACTGATGAGCAGGCACTGAGGGGCACTGATTGGCATCACTGACATGTTATCAGCTGTGATTGGACACAGCCGCATCATCGGCTCACCCGCCGTGTCCCAAAGACGTGCGGTGAGAGTGGGACAACCTCATCTAATGTTGTCCCAGAACGAGAGAGCCACCATGCCACCGTCATTTGACTATAAGGGCGGGTGGGAGGTGGTTAAAAACAGTGTTTTTTGTTTTACACATTTGCAAAGCTCCTCTGCATAGTGTTGTCTTTAATACTAGTCCATGAGGCTGCAAACTGCGGCCCTTTGCTTGCCTTTATCTAGCCTATGGGGCACTATTCCTCCCACTGACACCAACAATGGTGCATAATTCCTCCCACTGACACCATTTTGATGCAGTGAGCTCCAGTCCAGTAGGTGCTGGGATTTCACTTGGAGTACTGAGTGATAATGAATTTATTGATTATTCAAGATTGCAGATAGAGATACGGGCTATTGTTTCATTTTTTGTTTGATTTCCAAACATAGATTTTTTTTCTGCATTATTTTTGTATACACAGCCTATTATTATTTTAGCATTTTTTGTCATTTGAATAACCTTTGTTAAGGTGTGCAGTTGTAGTGTAGTGTTAGCACATATATTACTAAATAGGGATGAGCTTCAGCCACAAAAAGACAGATCCCTGTCTGCTGTTTCTAAAGACAAAATGTCCCTCTTAGTGCCCGGTTCAGATAGCACTTTGCAGGAACGAGCGTTGCGCATAGGGCAGCCTCTATACTTCCAAGGGCTGCTCTATGCACATTTGTCACCCATAAGAAACTCCTGCTGCTTTTTGGGCGACAAGCTTAGCACATTTTTTTATACGTGTGTTTTTTCACGATTGCCATGCAATTCTGTCTAAGATATAAAGTGTAATCCCTTGCGCTACTATGTGAATAATGACTAACTAACTAAAAAATAAAAAAGATTGAGTGAAACTGCTGCTGGACCTGAAGTGTACACAATGCACAAATGGTATGTTAAATAAAAGTGATCAGCGCAAATTTCTAAGTGATTGATGACTGAATCAATAAACAATAAATGAAAAATATTTGAATAATACAGTGAATATTTAGAGTCCAAAATATCCCAAAATAAAAGTGAAAGTGAGACGACTCTTCTAATGCCGCGTATACACGAGCAGACTTTTGACCGGACTGGTCCGACGGACCGAGTCCAGCGGACAATTCGACCGTGTGTGGGCTTCATCGGACGTGCAGCGGACTTTTTCGGTCGAAAATCTGACGGACTTTAGATTTGCAACATGTTTCAAATCTTTCCGACGGACTCGAGTCTGGTCGAAAAATCCACTCGTCTGGGCAGCTATTGGCTACTGGCTATTAACTTCCTTATTTTAGTCCGGTCGTACGTCATCATGTACGAATCCGTCGGACTTTGGTGTGATCGTGTGTAGGCAAGTCCGTTCGTTGGGAAAGTCCGTCGGAAGTCCGCCGAAAGTCCATCGGATAGACCGTCGGACCAGTCTGGTAGAAAAGTCCGCCCGTGTGTATGCTGCATAAGAGATAAAAACAAATGCTTCTTAATAACAATCTTCGTGACTTCACCAAAGCTCAATGCTCACAGAGCCCTTGACTCTGTTAGGAGGTCACGACACGTGACTTCATCAGGGAAACGATGAAGTCACGTGTTATGACGTAACGCGTAGGGCGTGGCCGGATGTTAGAGTGAACCGGAAGTGACGTAAGAATCGTGTTTGCGCTGCATGAGCCTGTTTTACTTGCTTTTATGTAAGGATCCACTTGGTGCTTTAATAAATTTATATTGTTTATACATACTACACTATGGGATGCCATTCTTTATTCCTTTTTTTAACAGTTAGAGCCGGAAGTTAACGGTGTCATCGGGAGGACCAAAGGAGAAGCTTGATACCAGCAGAGGGAGGTCCGAGCCTGGCTAAACACCATCTAGCTTCAGAACCCCTATACGGTCACAAATTGGAGATCTGCTGCTGTGTATCCGTTCCCATTATAGGATATCCACAAGGCTGCTTATACTCCTAACGGAGGTAAGGGCTCTGTGAGCATTGAGCTTTGGTGAAGTCACGAAGATCATTAAGAAGCATTTGTTTTCATCTCTTAGAAGAGTCGTCTCACCTTCACTTTTATTTTGGGACATTTTGGAATCTAAATATTCACTGTATTATTAGAATATTTTTCACTTATTGTTTATTGATTCAGTCATCAATCACTTAGAAATCTGCGCTGATCACTTTTATTTAACAATTCTGTCTAAGCATTTAAATGAGAAGAAGCTGAGGAGTTTTTTTTTTTTGGGGGGGATCAAACTTACCTAGGTGGTTGTAGCAACTGACAACTGAGTGATCAAACACAGCTGTTCGCTCGGTTCTCAGTGCTCCGTGAGCAGAGAACTGGTGACTGTCCGCCCGCTATCCGTTGAAAACGGCTCATAGGAGTACAGAACGAACTGCACTCCTGTGATCCACAGGAGAAATACAGCCAAACGAGATTGAGCTGTCCTTCTCCTTTAAAGCTGGATTACTTTATCAAGAATTCATTAAAAAAATGTTTTGGCTTTAGAAAAACTTCTGTAGTGTCATGGCTACATCTCACCAGTCCCTATGGCGAGGGCTCCTGCATACTCTGTGGGGACTCCTTTACACAAGCGACACATAACCCCCATAAAAATCTGTATGTGTTTAGCTAACCTCCATCATCTCCCAATGGCAACCCACTCAATAGCCTACAGTGGCGGCTGGTGTTTTTTTGTTTGGGGGGGCGGCAAACAAGCAAACCCCCCCCCCCTTCCGCGGCGACTCAAATTCCCCCCGCTGTCCAACTGTCGGCTCACCGGCACTTACCCCAGGAGCAGCAGAAGGGATCGGGCATCCAGGCATCAGTGGGCACTGGGCATCCAGGCATCGGCCAGCGGCTCTTCTCCTCCTCGCTTCCGCTGTGCATCTCCTCCCCTCATCCTAGGCATCCAATAGGATCGCCTGTCCTTTCAGCCAATCGGGTGACGGGTATCAGACACGCTTCCCGATTGGCCAGAAGGAGGATCAGTGTTGTAACAGTGAATTTTCATTGGAGGATGGGATAAACAGTTCAATCTCTGTATTTGCAGACGATACTAAGCTAAGCAGGGCAATAACTTCTCCGCAGGATGTGGAAATCTTGCAAAAAGACCTGAACAAATTAATGGGGTGGGCGACTACATGGCAAATGAGGTTCAATGTAGAAAAATGTTAAATAATGCATTTGGGTGGCAAAAATATGAATGCAATCTATACACTGGGGGGAGAACCTCTGGGGGAATCTAGGATGGAAAAGGACCTGGGGGTCCTAGTAGATGATAGGCTCAGCAATGGCATGCAATGCCAAGCTGCTGCTAATAAAGCAAACAGAATATTGGCATGCATTAAAGGGGGATCAACTGCAGAGATAAAACGATAATTCTCCCGCTCTACAAGACTCTGGTCCGCCCGCACCTGGAGTATACTGTCCAGTTCTGGGCACCAGTCCTCAGGAGGGACGTACTGGAAATGGAGCGAGTACAAAGAAGGGCAACAAAGCTAATAAAGGGTCTGGAGGATCTTAGTTATGAGGAAAGGTTGCGAGCACTGAACTTATTCTCTCTGGAGAAGAGACGCTTGAGAGGGGATATGATTTCAATTTACAAATACTGTACTGGTGACCCCACAATAGGGATAAAACTTTTTCGCAGAAGAGAGTTTAATAAGACTCGTGGCCACTCATTACAATTAGAAGAAAAGAGGTTTAACCTTAAACTACGTAGAGGGTTCTTTACTGTAAGAGTTCCCTTTACTGTAAGAATTCCCTTCCACAGGCGGTGGTCTCAGCGGGGAGCAAGAAACTATTAGATAATCACCTGAATGACCGCAATATACAGGGATATGTAATGTAATACTGACACATAATCACACACATAGGTTGGACTAGATGGACTTGTGTCTTTTTTCAACCTCACCTACTATGTAACTATGTAACTATGTAACACACTTGGGTGGGCTCCGGACACATTCTCTGCGACCTAGGTGCTTAAAAAAAAAAAAAACCTGGCCGCTGTAATTCATGCGCCCGGTGCCCTGAAAGGGGACAAACACATGAACAGGGGGTGGCCGCTGCGGCCATAGATAGATTCATGCTATGTATGAATCTATCTATTGCATATAGGGGGAGGCCTGGAGAGAGGGGGCGGTTCCCGGGAGCCCCTAATGGATGGGCCGTCCCTGTTCTCTTGTCAGTGCACCCTGAATGCTCTCACATTCACAGGCTGTTTTATTGAGACATGAATAACTTAAAGCTTACACTTGAGAAATGCTCGTAAACCAGAACTTGAATGTTGCTTTTGCATTGAATTTTGCTTTCCATTATTCAGCAGGAGGGCAGAAGGAAATGTGTCTAATGCTTTTACCTAAGTAGTGTCATTACTTGCTTCACAGGCTGTCAATGCATTCTGCATTCGATTGTAAGCACTTTGCAAAGCAATACGTTCCTGACTTGCTGCTTCCACCCCTCTACTACATGATAGCGATGAGCTTGGGTGTGTTCGGATCAAACCCACCAGGAAGCCGGTACTGCACACCGCCAATCATAGGCAGCGTGTGTATGTGCAGATGCCAGTCAGGAAATGCCTCACTGCCTATGATTGACGGTGTGCAGTGATGGCTTTCTGGCGGGTTCGATCCAAATACGCCAGAGCCCATCACTACTGCTGGAGGGTGAAATCGAGCACTTGTCCCAGATTTTCTCCTTGGTGCCTATGCAATACGTTACCTACTCCAAAGAGCTGCTCTCTGTACACTGGGTTGTGCTCTACAAGGGAAGTTGCCCAGTGCAAGGGTATTTTTGCCAAAGCTTTGTGAATGATATGAAGCTCTGCCATCATCCAACCACATTCAAGCATAAATGTTTTTTTTTTCCCTTGTACATGTGTAGCAGCATCCCCGACCTCCAAATGCCTAATGGTGAGTCAGGGAGAGTTGACATCCTTCCTTGTAGTGTGGGTTATTAGACATGATGGATGTATTGCAAGTTGAAAACATGGGCGCCAGTCACTTTTTGGAATGCAAGAAAAGAGATTTATTGTCTCTTAAACAGAACTGGGGGAGAGAGGGTTTGGGCCAGAACACACTCTTAGGCAGATGCAATGGTAATTGGCAGACTCCAAGACAAAATAACAGGCAGACAGCTATACAGGTGGAGGGCCTTTAAGCTGGATGCAGCAACTGTATTTGTAGAACTGCTGTCTCCTATGGCAACTGATTTTTGAACAGTTAATAGAGATCTATACATGTAACTCACAGTAACCCGTTATAGATCTCCTCTCATATCTCACAGTATCCCACTGTAGATCTTCACTCACTGAGCTCCCGGTCTCTCACTAGACTTCAAAATCCCAGGCACTCTGCTGAAGCTTTCCTACTTCTTCACTGTCCCCGGCTGGTGAAAAGGCTGCTCTGGTACTCCTTTAGACTTCCATACACTGGCCTCTGATAACAGGAGTGATTTTCCCTTGGTGGCAACTGCTTCCCCTTTCCCTCTGCCGTTTACCTCTGGCCAGGTGCCCCTGGTGAAAGGAGTGGCCATCCCTTGTGGCAACTGCTTCTCCCTCACCACTGGCAATGATCCAGTTCCCCCGTCCGGCTGGGTTGGGCTTCCAGCCTGAAGTCCCAACCCTGCTCTGCCTATCTCAAACCTGGATAGGTCTCAGACAGCCTAACAGCCAGGTGCTCCCAGGATAGACCTCAGGCTTCTGACCTAGCATCCCGGAGCCTCGTGACTGTCAGGGCTGGGCTCAGCCCTTCCTTCCTCTGAGCTGGCCGCTCAGCTATCGGCTAATTGCCAGCTCCTATCTCTCCACAGTGACTCACCTGTTGATGATATCCTGCTCGTCAGTCCTGCCTACTTAAGCCGTCCAGCCCAGATGATCTCTGCCTTCGCCTTGGTCAACATCACAGAGACTATCTCCTGCGTTTCTGTTAAAGACTTGCTTGGCTAACATTCCTTCTGGCTCCAGATCCTGCTTGCTGTTCCACTACGCTGATCTCTAGCTTGTCTGACTATCCGTTCTGGTTACCAAACTTTGGCTATGCTTTGACTACGTTTGTTCTATTTATTTTTATTAATAAACAAGTGTGATTTAACTGTACTTCTGTCTCGGTCTGATTCATGGTTTCTAACAGTGACACACTCCACCCAGACAGCCATCCTGGTGGGACAGAACCTCGATCACCTGACTCCTCCCGAATAAATAGGCGCTCCCAGCAGGCCAAGGGACCAAAGAGATCCCTGCCAATTGGCTGAGTCAACCTATTCACTCCTAGTCTGGATTCCCTATGCCCTTATCATTCTACTGCCACAGGCAACAATGCCGCCTAGTGACAAAAGAGAAGGGGTGCATCAAATCAGTTAGCAAAAAAGCCAGTGAATCCCTTATCAATCAGCCAGGCTAGTTACCACCTACAAAGCTAAATTTGTTAGCAACCCTGCCTACTATCAGGGTGCTACACATGGCTAGGTCTTCTTTGCAAAGTTGAGTTTCACCATATTTCCTAAGCTCTGTGGAAAATTGTGGCACTGTGCTGTTGTAATATGTTCACTGATTTATGTGGGACATATCACTACATGTGCAACTTTTCTTGCATCGTGAACAGCCTATTCATCTTTAGTAAATCAACCCCTATGTTTGTCCCGATGACACCCAGTGTTTCACAGTGAGAAAGTCAGGGAAATGAGGACATCAAAGACAACTTGACAGGAGTCAATGCTGATATATACAGTATCTCACAAAAGTGAGTACACCCCTCACATTTTTGTAAATATTTTATTATATCTTTTCATGTGACAAAACTGAAGAAATGACACTTTGCTACAATGTAAAGTGGTGAGTGTACAGCTCGTATAACAGTGTAAATTTACTGTCCCCTCAAAATAACTCAACACACAGCCATTAATATCTAAACCGCTGGCAACAAAAGTGAGTACACCCCTAAGTGAAAATGTGCAGATTGGGCCCAAAGTGTCAATATTTTGTGTGGCCACCATTATCTTCCAGCACTGCCATAACTCTCTTGGGCATGGAGTTCACCAGAGCTTCACAGGTTGCCACTGGAGTCCTCTTCCACTCCTCCATGACGGCATCACAGAGCTGGTGGATATTAGAGACCTTCCACTCCTCCACCTCAATCTGTGGTTTGCCCCAAAGATGCTCAATTGGGTTTAGGTCTGGAGACATGCTTGGTCAGTCCATCACCTTTACCCTCAGCTTCTTTAGCAAGGCAGTGGTCGTCTTGGAGGTATGTTTTGGGTCATTATCCTGTTGGAATACTGCCCTGCGGCCCAGTCTCTGGAGGGAATGGATCATGCTCTGCTTCAGTATGTCACAGTACATGTTGGCATTCATGGTTCCCTCAATGAACTCTAGCTCCCCAATGCTGGAAGCACTCATGCAGCCCCAGACCATGACACTCCCACCACCATGCTTGACTGTAGGCAAGACAGTCTTGTACTCCTCACCTGGTTGCCTCCACACACGCTTGACACCATCTGAACCAAAAAAGCTTATCTTGGTCTCATTAGACCATGGGACGTGGTTCCAGTAATCCATGTCCTTGGTCTGCTTGTCTTTAGCAAACTGTTTGCTGGCTTTCTTGTGCATCATCTTGAGAAGAGGCTTCCTTCTGGGACAACAGCCATGCAGACCAATTTGATGCAGTGTGCAGCGTATGGTCTGAGTACTGACAGGCTGACCCCCCCCACACCTTCAATCTCTGCAGCAATGCTGGCAGCACTCATATGTCTATTTCCCAAAGACAACCTCTGGATGACGCTGAGCACGTGCACTGAACTTCTTTGGTCGACCATGGCGAGGCCTGTTCTGAGTGGAACCTGTCCTGTTAAACCGCTGTATGGTCTTGGCCACTGTGCTGCAGCGCATTTTCAGGGTCTTGGGAATCTTCTTTATAGCCTAGGCCATCTTTATGTAGAGCAACAATTCTTTTTTTCAGATCCTCAGAGAGTTCTTTGCCATGAGGTGCCATGCTGAACTTCCAGTGACCAGTATGAGAGAGTGAGAGCGGTAACACCAAATTTAACACACCTATTCCCCATTCACAACTGAGACCTTGTAACACGAATGAGTCACATGACACTGGGGAGGGAAAATGGCTAATTGGTCCCAATTTGGACATTTTCACTTAGGAGTGTATTCACTTTTGTTGCCAGCGTTTGGATATTAATGGCTGTGTGTTGAGTTATTTTGAGGGGACAGCAAATTTACACTGTTATACCAGCTGTACACTCACTACTTTACATTGTAGCAAAGTGTCATTTCTTCAGTGTTGTCACATGAAAACATATAATAAAATATTTACAAAGATGTAAGGGGTGTACTCACCTTTTTATAGAGAGACCCTAGGAAATAAAATGGCGGTCGTTGCAATTTTTTATGTCACACAGTATTTGCACAGCAATTTTTCAAATGCAATTTTTGGGGAAAAAAATACACTTTAATAAATTTTAATGCAAGAAAAAACAATAGATAACCCAATTTTTTGGTACAGTAAAAAGGATGATGTTATGCTGAGTAAACAGATACCAAACATGTCATGCTTTAAAATTGCACACTCATGGAATGGCGCCAAACTACAGTACTTAAAAATCTCCATAGGCAACAATTTTAAAATGTTTATAGGTTACAAGTTTAGAGTTACAGAGGAAATCTAGAGCTAGAATTATTGTTCTCACTCTAATGATCGCAGCGATACCTCACATGTGTGGTTTGAATGCCATTTACATATGCGGGCGCAACCTACATATGTGTTTGCTTTTGTGTGCAAGCACGAGGTAATGGGGGCCCTTACATTTTTTTTATTGTTTATTTTATTTTTTTATTTTTACACTTTCCCTTTGATTAAATATTTTTTTATCACTTTTATTCTTATTACAAGGAATGTAAAGGTCCCTTGTAATAGAAATAGGGCAAGACAGGTCCTCTTTACGGAGACATCTGGGGTCTAGAAGTCCCCACATCTCTCCTCTATGCTGAAAAGACTAAAATAAAAAAAAATTGATCTCAGGCTTTTCGGCAAAGAAAAAAATGGCAGTGTTTACATCTGTCAGACCTGGAAGTGACGTCATGATGTCGCTGAAGGTCATAGAGATGGCCAGGGACCATCTGGTCCACAGCCAGCTCTATGGTAAACCTGTGCCACCGCCGAATCCATTCTCCGGCTCCCCAATCGCACGGGGTGAGGCCGGAAAAAACACCGGGGCGGCAGGAGGGGGAACGTCCCCTTCCGCTACCTGTAAAAGCAATCAAGCGCATAAACAGCCGTTAAGATGGCTTTTACACGATAGGGAATCACTTGCTGAAAGAAAAAGATATCTGGATGATGCCTGTAGCTGCAGGCATCATTTAGATATCTTCAACCAAAGTCCAGGACATCATATGATGTCCTATGGCCGGGAAGTGGTTAAAGTGTAATTAAAAGTGGAGATGGATTTAAACACCTATTAGGTTATTATTGCTGTCTGTGCCCCCATTAGAGAGATTCCCCCTCTCTCTTTGTCCTGTTTACCATTATCATTACAAATGAAAGTAAAAGAAAATCCCAAATTTTGGGTTGTCCCCATAAAAGTAATAGAGGGGAAATCTTCCAATGTGGACACAAGTTCAGGTGACCTGGAGAGCTTGAATGGATTCCATAGTTGCCAACAATCCCGATTTTGGGACCCTCGTCCCGATCGGAGGCTGTCCCGAATCGGGAAAATCGGGAATGTTTGTTTTTTATTTTATTTTCTGAGCAGCTAGCTCCAGCAAAATGGCCGCCAGCGCCGCCGCTAGATCTTCCCCCTAGTGTTCAGTGGAGAGAGGAAGGGGGCTCGATCCATGCAGCCAATAAATCGGCTTCTTTAGCTGCACGGATCGGCCCCTCCCCTCTCCACTGAACACACGGTGCCGGCGGCCAGACACAGCACAAACACAATCGGCCCGTCAAGAGAGAGGAAATGCCGCCATGGAGGTGGACGGGCAGAGCGAGTATCTGCAGCACGGCAACAAAAGAAAATGTACAAGTTCCTCCCAGGGGCCGTAGTGCTGCCAGTCAGTCCCACTGCATTATCACATAGTGCTCCATTCTGCTCTAATGGACATGTGCTGGGGGGCGTTATGGGAGGGGAGATCTGCACTGGCACTGATAGAGGGGGGGTCTGCACTGATGAAGGGGGGTCTGAACGGAGGGGGTCTGAACTGAGGGGGTCTGCACTGATGGAGGGGGATCTGCACTGATGGAGGGGGATCTGCACTGAGGGGGGTCTGCACTGATGAAGGGGGATCTGCACTGAGGGGGTCTGCACTGATGGAGGGGGGTCTGCACTGAGGGGGTCTGCACTGATGGAGGGGGGTCTGCACTGAGGGGAGTCTGCACTGATGGAGGGGGGTCTGCACTGAGGGGGTCTATACTGATAGAAGGGGGGACCGCTCTGAGGGGGTCTTTACTGAGGGAGGGGGGTCTGTACTGAAGGGGGACCATAATTGGGGGAGGGGGGGTGACACCAATTTTTTTCCGCACCGGGTGACACCAGCTGTAGTGACGCCACTGGCTCTTGTCTCTGCAGCAATTTAACTTTAATGTACAGGGGGGGTAACTATATACAGGAGGAGGGGGGTTACGTATATACAGGAGGGGGGTTAGCTATATACAGGAGGAGTGGGGTTAACTATATACAGGAGGGGGAGGGTTAACTATATACAGGAGGGGGGTTAACTATATACAGGAGGGGGGTTAACTATATACAGGAGGGTGAGGGTTAACTATGTACAGGAGAGGGGAGGGTTAACTATATACAGGAGGGGGGGTTAACTATTTACAGGAGGGGGTTAACTATTTACAGGAGGGGGGTTAACTATGTACAGGAGGGGTTACTATGTACAGGGGGGAACTATGTACAGGGGGGATACTATGTACAGGGGGGGGGGTAACTATGCACAGGAGGGTAATTATGTACAGAGGGGTAACTAGAGGGGGAGAGGGGAAACTATGTACAGGGGGAGGGGGTAACTATGTACAGGGGGGTAACTATGGCTCTGCCTGGGACACTGATTTAAGGACTGAGTCTGGGAACACTGGTGTAAAGACTGACTCTGCTGGGGGCACCTGATGCAAGGAGGGACTCTGCAGGGGGCACCTGATACGAGGACAGACTCTACTGGGGGCACCTGATGCAAGGACAGACTCTGCTGGGGGCACCTGATGCAAGGAGGGACTCTGCCGGGGGCACCTGATGCAAGGACGGACTCTGCTGGGGGCACCTGATGCAAGGAAGGACTCTGCTGGTGGCAGGCGACGTGGCTAGTGACATACTCAGGGATCCCTGGGATTCGGCATTATGGTGAGTTGAATGATTTCATTTTATATTACAATAGTAATAGTAGAAATAATGCGCTTCAATCACCCTGACACCATAACAATCACGGTGCCGGGATGATTGAAGCGCTAACACCAGGTGTTTGGAGTATCTTTATCTGTTGATTGTTAAACTTTCTAGAATACACATAATTCTATTGTTGTATAGGATCTGGGGCTGCTGTCCCTTCATTCCTCTCTCCCCCTTTCCCTCTCCATCCCTTATTCATCTCAGACTCTAACCACACCCCCTTTGAGCCACGCCCATTTAAGCTACGCCCACTATTTCGCGTAAACCGCGCCCATTTTTCACCGCAGCGCGCAGTTTATTTTTTTTAGTTAAACCACGCCTACAAACACATGCCCCGCCCCCTAATTATTATACGGCTCCGCCTACAGCCAAAAAAGTGTCCCACATTTTTTTTTGCAATGTTGGCAACTATGGGATTCCCTTATTTTGCAGAGATTTCCTCTCACTTCCTGTTTGGCTATGGGACAGGAAGTGAAGGGAAATCTCCCCAATGGGACACAGATGGCGAAAAAAAACAATATGACAGGGGGTTATAACCCTCCCTTACTCTTTTCAAAATGAAACAAAAAGTTTTGTCTATAGTTCCACTTTCAGCCTATTTGTCTTCTTTGCTACATATGTATGATCACCATGCAAACTCCCTGAGATTTTAGACAGGATAAGTCTTTTCAGCAGAGTTAAAAAATACCCTACTATGTAAAAAGATAAATTTAGGATTCTATTTGGCACCAGGCCACATGATCTCATTTGAAAGACCTTGGGGGAAGTAATGTTCAGGTGGAGCTGTCCAATCAACAGTTTTGTCTGAACAGTAAGCCACTCCCTCGCAGAGCCCACATAACTGCACACTGAAGGGGTGGCAAATTCAGCTGTTTAGGCAAAAAAGGATGACATAATGGAGAGCATTTCATGAAATAAATATTGGCTACTTTTTGTGGTAAGTGATATTGATGATTAACAATTTGAAGACAAGGCCATTTATGGCACTTTTTGTTCACTTGCAACAGTCAGTATTTTTTGCTAGAAAACTACTTAGAACCCCCAAACATTATATATTTTTTTAAAGCAAAAGCCCTAGAGAATAAATTGGTGTTTTTTGCAATTTTTTTTATGTCACGCAGTATTTTTCAAATGCAATTTTTGGGAAAATATACACTTTTTAAATTTTAATGCAAAAACACACAATACATATCCAGATTTTTTTATAAAATATAAAAGATGTTGTCACGCCAAGTAAATAGATACCAAACATGTCACGCTTTAAAATTGTGCACGCCCGAGCAACAGCGACAAACTACATACATTTTCTATCCATAAGCGACACTTTAAAAGCCTTTACAGGTTACCACTTTCAATTTACAGAGGAGGTTGGGTGCTAGATGCTCATGATCTGATGTTCGTGGCGATACCTCACATGTGTGGGACGATCGCTGTTTTTCATGTGCGCAGGATCGATGCACGCGTTCACCTTATGCACGCTAGCATGGGGGGGATGGGGGCACTTAATTTTTTTAAAATTATTAATTATTTTTTTTTTTTTTTTTACACTGTTGCTTTAAATTATTATTTTTTGATCACTTTTATTGCTGTCACAAGGAATGTAAACATCCCTTGTGACAGCAAGAGGCATGTGACAGGTACGCTTTATGGAGGGATCTGGGGTCAATAAGACCCCTAATCCCTCCTTTGCACTTGAAAGCATTCAAAAAATGCCAAAATCAATGTTTTTGAATACTTTTGACTTTCAAAAAATGGCACTGTTGACATCCATGTCATGTCATCGGTTACCATAGCGGAGACCCGATCCAAGCTGATTCCGGTATTGTATGGGTCTCCGACTTGAAGTCAAATGGTGTACCAGGTACGTGATTTGGCGGCAAGTGGTTAAAAGAAAAGAATGTTCCTTTACAGAATGACTCTCCCTAAAGCCTGGTACACACTATTCGTTTTTGTGAGATTAGTTCAGAGATCGCCCCGCCCCCCCCGCCAGAACACTCCCACACTGCCACTGGCTGAGAGCGCTGATCAGGAGGTGGTCGGATGCTGGTTTTCCAGCATGCACATGGGTAGAATGTTGGATGTTTTTTTTTTAACTGCCCGTTGTCTCCCGAAATTCGGCCCATGTGTACCCGGCTTTAGTCACAGGTGCAATTTAGTAACCCAGGCCCTTCATACAAGCCATTTTGCAAATTGTCTATTTGCTAAAAAAATAACAAAACAAAACATTTTCACACAGTTTTTAATTGTGATCCACTGAATGGAACAAACACATTGTTTTTGTGAATATGTGATCTTCTCTGTAAATACCCCACTTGAAATGTTGCAATAGCTGGAAAGAATAACATTTATCTTTACCATCACTACCCATTTTCCTCATCTTCTAGGCATGTATTTCAAACAACCTTCCAAACCTACTCCACTGATGCTTGGCATGATTCACATGACCATCTGATTGGATTCTATTTCTGAACACAATAGGAACAATGGTTTATCCATCATGACATCTTGACATAATCATGGGTCTTTTTATGCAGCCTTCTTCGCTCACTAATGAAAGCAGCGTACAAGTAATGTGTCAATGCAATTAGGTGTTAACTCCAAATGACCAGCACCATTCATATGCATAACAGCTGAGTTGTCAGTATAAATATAATTCTATCCTGGGTCTTATGAGAACCGGTATGAGGATTTTGTTTGAAATGTAACTGTTTACTGTCAGTTGTTCACCTCTTGCAGTCAATCAGAGATTCTCTTCGCCATGTCCTTCTCGTGGTCTCTTTCTGCTTCGGGAATGAGTTGTGTTTGGGCAGATATTTGGTACTGTAGTGGGGGAGACCTTTTATGTCATCAAGAACCACATGGGCAATCCCCAAACTGTTCCCACAACGTTGGGAGCATGAAATTGTCCAATATGTCTTGGTATGCTGACACCTTAAGAGTTCCCTTCACTGGAACTAAGGAACCAAGCCCAACCCCGGAAAAACAACCCCACACCATCATCCCCCCTCCACTAAAATGATTTGGACCAGTGCAATAAGCAAGGTCCATAATAAAAAAAGTATGAGCAAGTTTGGGGTGGAGGAACTTTACTGACCTGTCCAACATCAGTGCCTGACCTCACAAATGCTCTTCTGGGAGAATGGTCAACATTAACCTTAAAGATGTTGTTAAACCCCCCCCCCCAAAAAAAAAACCTGCAAGACAAAGGCATAATGTGCTAGTATGCATCGCATACCAGTTCATTATGAAATGCTTACCTTAGAACGACAAAAAGAGAGGGTGAATCTTACCAGTGAATAAAGACACAGCAATAAAAACCTGACAAGGGTTCTAAACCCTACCCCCCCTATCCAAAACTGCAAAAAATGTTTGTCTTTAGATATACTTTAACCCTTTCCAGATGGTGGGAACCGGACCCTATAGGAGTTTGTGATTCTGGAGATGTTACATCAGTGATCATGTATTCCGTCCCGCCAGCATCAATTGCATACAGCCCTGGTGCTCAATCTGTGGCCTGAAGGCCACACGCGCCCCTTTGGTACTTGCTGTGTGTCCCTTTGCACATCTTCAGCAGTCAATAATGGTAACATTCATTTGTAAAGAGGCTATAGTGACCTTGATCTAACAGTTTTATGTAGCATGTCTCCACTCTCTCTCTCTACTGTGGATTTGAGATCTGGTGGCTCTGGAGGCCATTGGAGTACAGTGACCTCATTGTCATGTCAAAGAATGGTGAGATGATTTGGGCTTTGTGACATGGTGCATTACCCTGCTGGAAGTAGCCATCACAGAAGATGGGTACACTGTAGTCATAAAGGGATGGACATGGTCAATACTCAGGTAGGCAGTGGCGTTTAAACGATGCACAATTGGTACTAAGGGGCCCAAAGTATCCCAAGAAAATATCCCCCACACCATTACACCACCAGTCTGAACTGTTGATACAAGGCAGGATGAATCCATGCTTTCATGTTGTTTACACTAAATTCTGACCCCACCATCTGAATATCGCAGCTGAAATCGAGACTCATCAGACCAGGTAACGTTTTTCCAATCTTATGTAGCACCCTGGGGTTTAGTCAGGGAGCTCCTCACAAATGTACTTGCCAAGAGTAGTCATCTTGGTCGATTGATAGAGATCTATTGATTTCTCCCTAAGTTTGGCCTTGTTGCACCTTTCTCTTCTGCCACTAGGTGGCCGGGAACTTGGTGGTACTAGATATGAGAAGGGCAACCCAAGGTCAAGTTATGGGTATATGGGGTATCTCAGCCAATGGGCAGGGGTTTTCTTGAATCCCTTAGCCTGCTAGGAGAACCTATATATTTGGGTGAGGTCAGGTCTGTGCCACCTGGACGGCTGTCTGGGTGGACGTGTTTTGTACACCCCAAGCTGCTAGGCCAGAGATTGGGCCTATCCTGGGGGCAACTGGCTGCCAGGCTGTGTGAGGGTCTATCCAGAAGTTTGAGGGCAGCACAGGATTGGGACTGCAGCTTGCAGTCCTACTGAAAGTGATGGTTATGTCAGCCGGAGATGGTCGGAGGTCGGAGGTAGAAGCGAAGCTGTCGCCACAAAGGGACCAACCACCTTTAGCAGGAACCACAGTGAGTAACTGAAGAAAGTACCGGAACCATATTCTCACCAAACGGGCACAGTGGAGAATCGGGAAACTTCAGGCGGTGATCAAGTCAGGGACCCAACCAGCGGAGGTGACACTTGCAGAGCAGCCTTGTGAGTCAAGCCAGGGACCAAGCCGGTTAGCAGGGCGAAGCTTAAGAAGTATCTGGAGTGCCAAGCTAGGGACCCAGCAGGGAATCGTGGGTGACGCTTGAGGGAGATACCACAGCCAACTTGGAGGAGCTCAAGGGATTCAGAATCAGTGAATCAGAGGGTCTAGTTAGAGACCGGGAGCTCAGTGTTGAAGAACTACAAGAGGCAGTTGTAGTAGAACTAAAAGAAGTGTTACGTTTAAGTTAGGAACTGTTAAAGGACTGTTGCCATAGGAGACAGCATTCCTGCATTTGCAGGAGTGGCGCCTTGCTGGGGCCTTTCCCTGCACGGCTTTTCTCCTATTGAAGTCTCAGAGTCTACCAATTGAATCTATAACTACTTTGGGTGTTCTGGCCCTAACCCTCTTTCCCCCAAAAATACAAAAAAAGGACTGTCAAGAGAAATAAAACCTTTTTTACATCCAAGAAGTGTCTGGCGCCTCCTATGACTTTCACCATCTTTGCACCCACTATGCCTTACAACCCAATACATACTGAAGGATGTCAGCTATCTTTGGCCTTGGAGGTCCTCATTAGACTGGACAAGGCCAGAAACCTTGCTACACTTCTAGTGTCCAATTTTGGTGAGCCTGTGCAAATTGTAGCCTCTGTTTCCTGTTCTCAGCTGACAGGAGTGGTCTACTGCTGCTGCAGCCCATCTGCTTCAAGGTTCGAAGTGTTGTGCATTCAGAGATGGTATTCTGCATACCTTGGTTGTAGTGAGTGATTATTTGAGTTATTGTTGCTTTTCATCTCAAACCAGTCTGTCCATTCTCCTCTGATCTCTGACATCAACAAGGCATTTTCCTCCACACAACTGCAGCCCACTGGATTTTTTCTCTTTTTCGGACCATTCTCTGTAAACCCGAGAGATGGTTGTGTGTGAAAATCCCAGTAGATCAACAGTTTTTGAAATATTCAGACCAGGCCATCTGGCACCAACAACCATGTCATATTCAAAGTCCCTTAAATCCCCTTTCTTCCCCATTCTGATGCTCAGTTTAAACTTCAGCATGTAGCTTTCACCACGTCTAGATGCCTAAATGCATTGAGTTGCTGCCATGTGATTGACTGTGTAACGAAACGTCCCACACTCCGCTTGGGTGCTTTTGTCATACACCGCTTCCTTCCAGTCTGAATATCGATATCAGATATTCCAACCGCTTGCAACTACAAACTAGGCAGTAATCGTTTTGGCTGCTGAACATGAACTGTTTATTTAACTGTGTGTATGTGTATATATATATATATATATATATATATATATATATATATATATATACACACACAACATTCCAGTGTGGTTGTACAGTGAGTCCGGTTAGTACAAATCAGACTGGGGTTCTCGGTCACCCTGTGCCCCTAATAGACACACAGGGAGACTTAGACATAGGAGGTGCATGGGGAGCTGAAACAAGGGTTTCCCAACCTCTCCAAGGGATTCTGGGTTCCACGGGCCCCCCGCCCAAAGTGACTCTGGTCACAGGCTGATTAGCAATTTGTATTACCAAGCAATTGAACAGGTGTACCTAATAAAGTGGCCTTTGAGTGTATGTGGCATCTATTTTCCACCATATACAGCAATACACAGTTGCTACATGATTGTTTGTTTGTATGGTAGAATCATTCTATCAGCAGAAGCAGGAAACCGGAACGCTATGATTATATGACTGTTCACATTTCACGCCTACCACTTGTTGATATATACGTATAAGCTGTCCCAATGGACAATAGATATCATCAAATTATTGGATGTAACATAAAAGAGGAAATTGTTATTTCATGCATGCAGGACAATTCCAAACAGTAGCACCACTTTTCAATACCTTCCTGGAGACAGGATCCACAGGAATGGAGTTGCGGGGGGTTCTTTGAGTTTAGTGTCTTTTAACGACAATATTGTCAATTTACTACAGTGATTTTTTTTTTATCTACTAAATGGTATATTGGAGGAATGTGGTTCACTAGAGTGGTCTTTGTGCCACTCTCGTTGAAACCTATTTTTTTATATTATGTGTTTCATCAATAAAGCCTTATATTTTTGTTCAATTATACCGTGGTTGACCCTCCTCTTTTTTGCCCTCTGGTGACATCTCTTTGTCCAATTTCTTTAAGTTCATATAGACTGTCTAATCAGCAGGGAGAGCTGATGGAGGAATTCCCCCCTCCCTCCTCACAGCAAACATACATACACATCCCATAATAATCAAGGCAGACAGACACAATAGAGCAATGGAATACAGCCACACCCCAAAGCACCCAACAGAGAGCACACCATAGTATGAGACAATATACAGTATATATATATATATATATATACTGTATACTATATACTAATAGACACAGGGAGACTTAGATATAGGAGGTGCATGGGGAGCTGAAACAAGATTTTCCCAACCTCTCCAAGGGATTCTGGGTTCCACGGGCCCCCCGCTCAAAGTGACTCCCGTCACAGGCTGATTAGCAATTTGTGTTACCAAGCAATTGAACAGGTGTACCTAATAAAGTGGCCGGTGAGTGTATGTGGCAACACAGAGTTAAAGCCAGTTGCCGTTCTGCTACATATATGCATACATCCACTGGGAAGGGGTACATTTTATTTTTCGAAGCCTAACCAAAATAAGTAAAGAATTTTTAAAACATTCTCTTTAAGGAGTTACTGCAGAATAATTGCCATTCTTAAAAGGAGAATCTTGCGTGACAGACGTCAGACTGAAAAGATTCCGCAGTAACATGTGCTGAGC
Source organism: Aquarana catesbeiana (assembly GCF_042186555.1). NCBI lineage: Eukaryota > Metazoa > Chordata > Amphibia > Anura > Ranidae > Aquarana > Aquarana catesbeiana. Next base: position 31,382,411 of record NC_133328.1, on the reverse strand, counting down.
GAATTCTGGGCGGGATTCCAGAACGTTGTTGAATTAAACTTGGCAGCCCTTTCGGAGTGCTAAGATTTTATATTTGATTTACACAAGCCCCTTTCTATATAAATAAATAGAATTATCTAATATATGCCAAATGCTGACACCTGCCTAAACACCTGCAGCCTCCTTCCTACTTCAAAACAGAGAGACTGCGCACGAACGTTACCTTTGGTTTCACAGCGGGTAGCAGGCCGTCTATTTATTTATTCTGGATTGGTTGATGCTTTAGCTTACACACACACAACTTCCACCAAAAGTTTTCTGGGCAACAGACGTCACCGAAATCACTTTTGTTTTACTTGTCAGCATTATAATCATCGCTTCGAATTTGGCAGAAGTTTAATGAACAAGCATTGTTTACTCATACAATGTTTCTCTAGAGACGTATGGCAAAGGCATTGACAGAAATTAAAGAGCCGTTCCAAGCATCAACGGGTTTGAAACCAATCAGTGACCTATTAATGCTATCCAGAAAATACAGCAATTGCACAAAAAAAAAAGTTAAAGAAGAACTTTCCTCTCAGTTTTTTTGTACCATGATTCTATGTGCTCTGTAAAGCTGGTTACACACTATACAATTTTCTGTAGATTTTTTCCTTCAGATTTACTAAAACCATATAATATGAGGTCAAACCTTAATGCCGCGTACACACGGTCGGACTTTTCGTCTACAAAAGTCCAACGGACGCTGACGGACTAAAGCTGGCTGGTAATCCGATCGTGTGTGGGCTTCTCCGGACTTTCAACGGACTTTTTTAGCCTAAAATCCGACGGACTTTAGATTTGAAGCATGCTTCAAATCTTTACGTCGTAAGTACGACGGACCCCGAAGTCCGCTCGTCTGTGTGCTAGTCCGACGGACAAAAACCCATGCTAGGGCAGCTATTGGCTACTGGCTATGAACTTCCTTATTTTAGTCCGGTGTACGTCATCACGTACGAATCCGTCGGACTTTTGTGTGGTCGTGTGTAGGCAAGTCCGTTCGTTAGAAAGTCTGCTGCAAGTCCGCCGAAAGTCCGCCGGAAGTCTGTCGGACAGGCTGTCGGACTTTTGTAGACGAAAAGTCCGACCGTGTGTACGCGGCATAAGAGTTTCAATTTGTATGCAATCATGCAGGCCCTTGCACTACATATTTTTGGTAAATCTAAAGGAAACCAGACAACAAAAGTTGTATAGTGTGTATGGGGTCTAAGTCTAGCTACAAGGTTGGACAAGGTGTCCACCCTCCCCCTGTGGCCGTTGGACAACGCAGCTACTATCTAGCAAGGAAAAAAACTGGATCACAACTAGCCCTTGCCCCGCGTGCTTTTGTAAGCCTAGCTATGAGGTCGAGCAGGGCACCCCCTCTTTTCCCTGTAGGCGTCTGACCACGTAGCTAGCAAGGAGAAGACTATTTGATTACCGGCTTTTGTCTTGGCTTCAAGCACTTACCCAAGGCATGTTGGCAAGAGGAATGCAGAGGGATGGGAGGCTGATACTCCCCCCTCCTTCTGCATTCTCCTTGCTGCCTCTTGTTTTGGGCCAGTGCTTGGAGCCAAGACATGAGCAGGTTAGCAAACAGCCTTCTACTTGCTAGCAAATATGTCAGATGACTGCGAGGGGTTGGGGGTGTTCTTTCCAACCTCTTAGTTAGGCTTACAAAGCCAGTCTGTAGAAACATAGGAGAAAGCACTACATGTACTTTGGCCCCTGGGGCAGAACACTGAAAAAACTTTTGAAGCCAGAGTTCTTCTTTAATGCCCAACTCTGGGCACCATATTTCCCATAGCTTAAAGTGGACCTCCAACACTCCCCAATAACCCTCTTTATAAACCCAACTACGTAAATGCAATCTATCCAGTAAAAGTAACAGAGAGTAGTACTTACATGCCTCCTCCTTTCCCTATGTAGAGCTGCTGAATAGAATGGGTCATCTTGTTCTAGCCCTAAACTCCTCAGGTACCTCTTAATCACCTGATTGGGTGGAGGTCTGTATTGTATCAACACAAAAGCCGCTTGGCCAGTACTTGATACCGAGCAATAATATTCCACTAGAGCGACAAACACCAGTTAAGTTAAATCAAAATTAATTTACTCTACCCCAAAACCATTATATTCCACTGCATCCACAGACCACATCACAGGGTCAGTAGGAAAGCAGTTGGCTTGTAATTCATGAAACCAGTGATGCATAACTTCCTCTCTCTGAAACCAGCATCACCAATTATACTTAAACTCCCATGGTAAGTTTAGAACTGATTGGTAAGAATATCTCATTACTGACGGACTACTTCTTGCCTACCTGCAGGATGAGTTACCTCTTTATGTGAGGAAGTGGATGTAGTGGCAAGAAAACTGGATCTCTACCACTCGAAATTCTGCTAATGTTCTTGCAGTTGAAGTCAACCACAAGCCTATGCTACATTGGTATTTAGTCACCTTGCCGATCTCCTGTTCTGTCCTTGGATATTCAGAAGGATCTTTCTAGTTGGAATGGCCTAAGGCAAAATGGTAGTACACCATTATGTACATGTAGTTGGTGTCCCATTCTGAAAAAGACCTCTACAAGGCTCTCCATAATAAATAAATATAAATAAATAAATTATATTTAAGCTCTGAATACTCTCCCCTTAGCTTGTACCCTACTCAGATGTACTCAGTGATCTTTTTTGGATCTGCTGCGGGTCCCCTTCTGCCACCTCCTAATACATCCCCCTCAACAATGACTTTTTCCTGTGGGTAGGCGCAGCATGGTGCGGCAGCAGAAAGCACTCCAGGTGAACAGAAAAATATTGCAATTGAAGTTTAGCAAAATACAACAACCCAACGGTAAACCAACTCAACCGGGAGCACTCACAGGATGTAACAATGATGAGTAGTAGCAGAAGGTCTCAGGAGTGCCTACAGGGTCTGTCTCGAAGGGAAGGAATGCAACCTATATAAATAATAAAAGGTGCAGCGCTAACTCAATGGGTGACCATACAGAGAAATATATAATATATAATAAACCGGAAGCAAAAAGAAATTTCCAACAGTAAATGTCCCAAAAAGGCTGACATAAATCCACCAGAGGTGTGATGATAACAGCAGACAATAATGTGTGATACTGGAACCCTTCACCATAGATCGAATGGCCTCTCACCTGGTCCTAAAGATAATCAGGCAATGATACAAGATCGGCAGACAAGGAGATCTACATGACAAGGGACTCCTCCGGATGACCAGATGGCAGGTGGGTATCATGAGCATGTAATCACAAAAGGGACAGACATAGTGCTCTCCGTAATCAAATGTTTATTGTAAAACGAATAAAATCAGACTTACATATCAGGCACTTCACAAGTGCCAGGAAACGAACATGGACACACAGTGTGTGAGCGGTGGAGCATGCGCAGTAGCAGCGGATGACGTCACGACGTCACGTTCTAGACGCGTTGCGTCCCAGTGGGCGGGGACTTCCTCAGCAGATGTCGTGACTACGTGGGCACCCGCGCTATAAGGAGGTAAGTTGTCATGGCAACACCAAAGACAACTAAGATGACGTGTACCGGAAATGGGCAGACTCCGGAAGTGTCTCCACATACATCATTCCGAGCCTATGTAGCCCAATTAAGTATAGAGAAGGCTCAAAAATACATATGAAATGGTCAAAGTATATAAAACAATCTGGTGTCAGCACAAGACATACCCGAAAGTGAAGTCTTGAAGGAACAGTGTCAGAGCACCATAATGTCTAAAATAAAAAATGACTAAAACAATGCAAAAAAATGCATGATAACTGTCATCCGCGGCCACCGACTGCTCCCCATCATGATATAATAAAAACATTATTACCATCATGGTACTAATTGTTACATGATGTGATAAAATAAGGACATTATTACCGTCACAATACTTTCTCATTACACAGACAATAAGAAAAGGGAAAAAGGAAAAACTAAAAAACTAAAAAACTTTATCGGTCAGATAAAAAACAATTGGTATCGAATTCTACATTTAACCCATCGGGGTGCATGACCCCTGTCTCATAAATCCAGTGAGATTCTCTTTTACTAAGCTGCCGGATGAAGTTACCCCCTCTCCAGTGCTTAGTAACCCTTTCAATGCCCCAAAATTTTAAATACTTAGGGTTTTGTTGGTGGGAGATCTTGAAATGTCTAGACACGCTATGGGTCTTGAGACCTTTCTTGATGTTATTAACGTGTTCAGCCAGCCTGACATGTAAGGGTCTTGACGTTCTTCCAACATACTGTAGACCACAGCTACATTCCAGCATGTAGACCACCCCAATAGTGTCACATGTAATGAGCTGTTTAATCTCATACTCTCTGTTAGTAACCGAGGCCAAGAATTTTTTCCTCTTTTTGATATTACCCTTAGAATGTTTACAGGGGACACATCTACCACAGGCATAAAAGCCTCCCAAAAAGTCTGCCCATTTCCGGTACACGTCATCTTAGTTGTCTTTGGTGTTGCCATGACAACTTACCTCCTTATAGCGCGGGTGCCCACGTAGTCACGACATCTGCTGAGGAAGTCCCCGCCCACTGGGACGCAACGCGTCTAGAACGTGACGTCGTGACGTCATCCGCTGCTACTGCGCATGCTCCACCGCTCACACACTGTGTGTCCATGTTCGTTTCCTGGCACTTGTGAAGTGCCTGATATGTAAGTCTGATTTTATTCGTTTTACAATAAACATTTGATTACGGAGAGCACTATGTCTGTCCCTTTTGTGATTACATGCTCATGATACCCACCTGCCATCTGGTCATCCGGAGGAGTCCCTTGTCATGTAGATCTCCTTGTCTGCCGATCTTGTATCATTGCCTGATTATCTTTAGGACCAGGTGAGAGGCCATTCGATCTATGGTGAAGGGTTCCAGTATCACACATTATTGTCTGCTGTTATCATCACACCTCTGGTGGATTTATGTCAGCCTTTTTGGGACATTTACTGTTGGAAATTTCTTTTTGCTTCCGGTTTATTATATATTATATATTTCTCTGTATGGTCACCCATTGAGTTAGCGCTGCACCTTTTATTATTTGTCTAGAGGGATTTGATCGTTTACCCTGGTGTTCAGCTGCTTCATTTTTTATTTACATTTTTACTTTGTGACATACGTGCGCTGATATACTTTTATATTTTTGCTGATTTACAACGTTCACATATCTAGCTGCAGTATGGATGTTTTTAGGTATTTTGATCAAAGAGATATCAAGATTAATGAAGTATTTTCTAGGAATCCTACATCTGAGTCCCGCAATGATCTCCCCCAATCATTTAGGAAATTGGGTTATATTTATGAGAAAAAAATTAAAACATGGTGGGACATCACCTCTTTTGAGCAATATTTGACCGCCAGACTGATTCCGAGACGGTTAAGGTGGGATTTACCCCCTAACGATGGTCTCACGGACGTTCAGTCCATGTCAGAATGGAGCGATTTTTTTATCAAAAGAGGTTTTGAATTATTGGAATTTCTCCTAATACGTAAAAGGAAAAGAATGCTGGCTCTAGATTCCCAAATTGGGGAGATTACTCAAATTATTGAAGCATCAAAGGATAGCGAAGAGTTTTTGAGACTATCAGGTGAACTCAAAAATAAACTTGCAAAATGGGATCTAGAGACGCAGAATAAGAAAAAGAAAAAATTCATCAGGGACTTTGATGATTTCAATGGAGGGGTAATTTTTAAATGGCAAAACACTCCCACAGTAGAGGAAACTGCCCCTAATTCTCAAACCTCTCAATTGAGTGCTGATACTGCTCCTTCCAGTACTTCTAGAGTGAATCCGGTTTATGAATATGACCTCCCCTACCCTATTGAACCCCAACCTTACCATAATCAAAATGTTTTTAGGAAAGTTAATAACAAAAGAGGGAAAAACACAAAGGGAAGAGGAAGAGGGAGAGGAGGAAGCTCCAGGCCATACACTCAACAATCACAGAATCTGAGAGATCCACCCCCCCCTAACCCCCCTCCTTATAGGAACAGCTATCCAAATGATAGAAGAGAGGGTCACTTTAGAAATAGTCCTTATCCTGTGTATGAAAAGTCTATCACTACACAGAATAGGTATGCACCACTCACAGAATATAATTACCGTTACAATAATGATGATTTTTTAGGACAACGGGGGGCACCGAGATACCCCCCATCTCAGTATCCGGTTGCCCAAGAGGAACCTTGGCCACACCGGGCACCACACACACCATCGAATCCCAATCCCCCCCTAAAGCGAAAACAAAGAGAGGAAGCAGAGGGGGGAAGCGAATACAAAAAATCCAGGCCACATCAGGTTTAGGGATTTACAATCTCAGTCATGCTGTCCTTAGTGACGATGAAGTTAAGGTCCTTGATCGTGGCTTAAAATTCGCACCCATAAAAAATCTCAACAAATTTAGTGCGTATGTGAGTATTCAAAAATACATTAGAACATTGAATATGAAAAAATATTTTTTGTCCCATCCCTCTCAAGGGCCCAGGCCCTCTGGACAAAATTACTCCACTTTACGTAACAGATCTACATTTAACCCTCAGATCTCAGACAATAAACATTTAGATGTTTTTAAAAATATGGTCTCCAAAGATTTGGAGAAATTACATATTAAAAAAGTTTCTGACCCACTGTTCATCAAACGGGGAATTAAATCTTTAACTGAACGAAAGGACATTGTGATCCGTCCGGCGGATAAGGGAGGTGGGCTGGTTATTCTTAGTAAAGAATATTACCAAAATGAAATGTCCCGCCTTTTATCAGACCGTGACACTTACCATGTTCTTAATAAAGATCCCATGTTATCTTTTAAGGACGAGCTACATAGCATTGTTGAGGACGGTAAAGACCGTAAGATCCTGAATAAAAAAGAGGCTTTATACTTGGATCCTTTATTTTGTCGAACACCCATCATATATTTCTTACCTAAAATCCATAAGGACACGGTTAACCCCCCGGGACGACCCATTGTCAATGGGATCGATTCTGTATCCGCCAGATTAGGACAATATATCGACTTTTTTTTGCAGCCCTTGGTCATGCAAACTCCAGCATTTTTGAAGGACACAAAACATATTATTCAAATTCTTGAAACTTTAAACTGCTCGCCTTCCACGTTCTTGGTAACAGCGGACGTAAGTTCACTGTATACTATCATTGGCCACGAGGATGCAATGACTTCAGTTGAATGGGCATTAGCTTCGTCTTCCCTCTCTGGTGGTCACCAGGAGTTCCTCTTGAGTTGCCTGGATTTCTGCCTCAAGAGGAACTATTTCTGGTATGACAGAGAATATTATCTGCAGACCAGGGGTGTTGCCATGGGGGCCCGCTTTGCTCCCAGTGTGGCTAATATTTTTATGGCCCACTGGGAGGATGAAGCTGTCTTTCTCCATCGCCCCCCCGAGCTGTTGTGCTACAGGAGATTTATTGATGATCTCATCTTGATCTGGAATGGCGAGAGATCCAGGTTGGATGAGTTCATTCAATCATTAAATAACAACTCCAGAAATATATCTCTCACATGGACCATCAGCTCTGAAAAAGTGGTGTTTTTGGATTTATCTATTAGTATCTTGCAAAATAAGTTCTCTCTTACTAACTATTTTAAGCCCACCGACCGCAATTCTTATATTCCCCTGGGGAGTTGCCATCACAGTTCTTGGCTGTGTAACATCCCCAGGGGGCAATATATAAGATTGCGTCGGAATTGCACCACTGTGGAGGATTTTGTTAGCCAGTCTGAGGTCCTCACTTCGAGATTCGAACAGAAGGGGTACAATAGGGCCTTATTAGATGAAGAGGTATCTAAAATCATGTTATTAGAGAGGAATGAACTGATTGCCAATTCCTCTAAGCCCCTCGCTAGTGATAGCCACAATTTCAAAATGGTGTTGGATTACAATATTCAACACCGGAAATTTGAGAAAATTATTCAAAAAAATTGGGCTATTTTGAAACAAGACAGAGTCTTAGGCCCCATACTACCTGATAGACCTCAGTTTATATACAAAAAAGCCCCTACGCTTAGGGATCGCTTGGCACCCAGTGTTCTTGACCCCCCAGTACCTACCTCAGATAAGCTTTTTTCCTTTTTGGGAGGCTTTTATGCCTGTGGTAGATGTGTCCCCTGTAAACATTCTAAGGGTAATATCAAAAAGAGGAAAAAATTCTTGGCCTCGGTTACTAACAGAGAGTATGAGATTAAACAGCTCATTACATGTGACACTATTGGGGTGGTCTACATGCTGGAATGTAGCTGTGGTCTACAGTATGTTGGAAGAACGTCAAGACCCTTACATGTCAGGCTGGCTGAACACGTTAATAACATCAAGAAAGGTCTCAAGACCCATAGCGTGTCTAGACATTTCAAGATCTCCCACCAACAAAACCCTAAGTATTTAAAATTTTGGGGCATTGAAAGGGTTACTAAGCACTGGAGAGGGGGTAACTTCATCCGGCAGCTTAGTAAAAGAGAATCTCACTGGATTTATGAGACAGGGGTCATGCACCCCGATGGGTTAAATGTAGAATTCGATACCAATTGTTTTTTATCTGACCGATAAAGTTTTTTAGTTTTTTAGTTTTTCCTTTTTCCCTTTTCTTATTGTCTGTGTAATGAGAAAGTATTGTGACGGTAATAATGTCCTTATTTTATCACATCATGTAACAATTAGTACCATGATGGTAATAATGTTTTTATTATATCATGATGGGGAGCAGTCGGTGGCCGCGGATGACAGTTATCATGCATTTTTTTGCATTGTTTTAGTCATTTTTTATTTTAGACATTATGGTGCTCTGACACTGTTCCTTCAAGACTTCACTTTCGGGTATGTCTTGTGCTGACACCAGATTGTTTTATATACTTTGACCATTTCATATGTATTTTTGAGCCTTCTCTATACTTAATTGGGCTACATAGGCTCGGAATGATGTATGTGGAGACACTTCCGGAGTCTGCCCATTTCCGGTACACGTCATCTTAGTTGTCTTTGGTGTTGCCATGACAACTTACCTCCTTATAGCGCGGGTGCCCACGTAGTCACGACATCTGCTGAGGAAGTCCCCGCCCACTGGGACGCAACGCGTCTAGAACGTGACGTCGTGACGTCATCCGCTGCTACTGCGCATGCTCCACCGCTCACACACTGTGTGTCCATGTTCGTTTCCTGGCACTTGTGAAGTGCCTGATATGTAAGTCTGATTTTATTCGTTTTACAATAAACATTTGATTACGGAGAGCACTATGTCTGTCCCTTTTGTGATTACATGCTCATGATACCCACCTGCCATCTGGTCATCCGGAGGAGTCCCTTGTCATGTAGATCTCCTTGTCTGCCGATCTTGTATCATTGCCTGATTATCTTTAGGACCAGGTGAGAGGCCATTCGATCTATGGTGAAGGGTTCCAGTATCACACATTATTGTCTGCTGTTATCATCACACCTCTGGTGGATTTATGTCAGCCTTTTTGGGACATTTACTGTTGGAAATTTCTTTTTGCTTCCGGTTTATTATATATTATATATTTCTCTGTATGGTCACCCATTGAGTTAGCGCTGCACCTTTTATTATTTGTCTAGAGGGATTTGATCGTTTACCCTGGTGTTCAGCTGCTTCATTTTTTATTTACATTTTTACTTTGTGACATACGTGCGCTGATATACTTTTATATTTTTAAGGAATGCAACCTGGCTGGTCCGTACCCAAGTGGGGAGGCTTTCAGGTATGAAGTTGTGTCCCTGCACTTTCCTTACTCCTCAGGAACCTCTCCCTGATGATAAGCACTGTCACTGACAAATGGGTGACCTGCCCCTACTCTAGCCACACACGAAACTTCGTGCCAAGCCTGGGAAGCCAAGGTTTTAAATAGACTTTGCCTGACCCAGGAGTCACATGGGGTGCTGACATCCAATCGGACAGCAGCCCCCTTGTGACTCAGGAAACCATAGAGAAACTAGGTTCTTTCTAACTTTCTCTACATCTGCAATGCCACTGCTGTTGAGCACCACCTGCAGTGGATTAAATAGACTGCCCCTGTCTACACCCCTACTTCCCCTATTCATTCCTCTATTCCATTTTCCCCATTCTTAGTAATCAGTCTATCTACCTATAGCAATAGGGTTTAATTTTGACTATTAAATGGATCATGGGGTATTACAAATAGCTGATTGTATCAAAGTTCTTATGCATACGATACCACTTGTCTATTTTTGTTTCCTCTACTGGTTACACTGTTTCAAACCAGCTTGTCCTGAAATACCTCTAGGTGTAACCTTGTTTTGCTCTATTTATTAAAAAGCCTTTTAAAAAAAATTCCCCTCTAGTCCTGAACGAGTGACAACTTAACATTTTGAGTTTTTTCTCACATTAAGTCACCTGTTACAATGGTTATATGTCCAAAGTTTGAAACTTTAAAGCACAGGGACATCTGAGGAAGGCGAAACCATGTGGTCCACTATTGCTCTTTCCTGCCTCGTAGGAGATTACTTCGCTGTACAGAGTCTGCAGATAGTTGGAGGTGAGTGCTGGAGCGCTTGGCTCTGAGGCGCAACCCAGATCCACAGGATGCCGGGGATGTGTTGAAATTCCAGGACAGTCCCGCAGAATCCAGGATGGTTGGGGGAGTTTGATTATGGTCACCAGGGCAAATAGAAAGCATAAAGCTCTTCAGCAGCAGTATGGAAGCAGTTTTACTCTTTCTATACCTTATCCAGAGCCAAGAAATACAAACAATTTTGTCTTTAAATACACTTTATAGGACAATTTCACTTTTTTTGTAGATCCCACACTGCTGAGTACAGGCTATCTGGGATAATTATTACCTTAATTCCTGATCCAGTCCTGATCAGATCCTCATCATATTGCGCATGTGCGCCCTGGTCTCACTATAGTAATAGGGTTTAATTTTGACTATTAAATGGATCATGGGGTATTACAAATAGCTGATTGTATCAAAGTTCTTATGCATACGATACCACTTGTCTATTTTTGTTTCCTCTACTGGTTACACTGTTTCAAACCAGCTTGTCCTGAAATACTTCTAGGTGTAACCTTGTTTTGTTCTTTTTATTAAAAAGCCTTTAAAAAAAAATTCCCCTCTAGTCCTGAACCAGGACTGAACCAGCTCACCATGTGAGCTTTACGCATGGTGCTCACAAGTGATCCCTCAAGGTACGGCTTACCCATAGGAATGAATAGGGCACAGTATGAAGAAGAGCCAGGTTGCAGGAAATATTGGTGTAGAAAGAGTTATGTATTATCCCAAGTTGGCTGCATTCAGGGGGTAAGGGTTATTTATTAAAGGACAACTTCAAGGTAAAATTGTCTTTTAAATGTACCTTTACATATAGACTTTTGTCTGCTCTTGCGCTGCATCTTATATTTCTTTTGATTAAAAACCCCTTTTTTACGGGGAACAAGGGTTGGTCATTTTTATCTACATCCAATATTACGACTGCTTACATAACAAAGCTACATGTGACAAACCATTTTAAATCTACTAGATGCATGTCAGATAACGGTGGAAGGTGTTTTCTATTAGCGCACAGGTAGTCACCCTAATGAAATCCACTATATTACCAAAAGTATTGAGACACCTGCCTTTACATGCACATTAACTTTAATGGCATCCCGCTCTTAGTCCGTAGGGTTCAATATTAACTTGGCCCACCCTTTGAAGCTATACTGTAACAGCTTCAACTCTTCTGGAAAGGCTGTCCACAAGGTTTAGGAGTGTGTCTATGGGAATGTTTGCCCATTCTTCCAGAGGTGCATTTGTGAGGTCAGACACTGATGGTAGACGAGAAGGCCTGGCTCGTAGTCTCTGCTCTAAGTCATACCAAAAATGTTCTATCAGGGTGAGGTCAGTCAAGTTTCTGCACCCCAAACTCGCTCATCCATGTCTTTATGGACCTTTCTTTGTGAACTGGTCCAAATCATATGGTGGAGGGGGGATTATGGAGTGGGGTTGTTTTTCCGGGGTTGGGCTTGGCCCCTTAGTTCCAGTGAAGGGTGTCAGCATACCAAGACATTTTGGAAAATTTCATGCTCATAACTTTGTAGGAACAGTTTGGGGATGGCCCCTTCCTGTTCCAACATGACTGTGCACCAGTGCACAAAGCGAGGTCCATAAAGACATGGGTGAGCGAGTTTGGGGTGGAGGAACTTGACGGGAAAAAAATGAAAACTAATGCAGCCAACACATCCTAGGAATGGCAAGCTGCAATTTATGACATTTTTGGTCTTGGTTTTTTGATACACTTTCATTTGCGGAAGCAAGGTTCACTAAAAGGAAGGCCACAAAGAAAAGAGATATCTGCCCGGTTTAGCAGTTACAGGGGCTTAAAAATAGCAGTGATTACATAGAAGGGGTCTTAGGAGCCAATAATGGTGGTAATAAAGGGACAGACAAAGACTAAGAGGTGAAAATAGGAGCCAAGGATTAAAAGTGCGGTTTTGTCCATCGGCTAATGAAAGATGGAATAATTTCTGTCAAAATGGCTGGGCTTATTATTACATTTGCTCGGCTGAATATATTTCGGGTAATTACGCCTTCTTAGAAAATGACCATTTAGAAGATGCAGGTGTAGCTTTTTGAACAGTAGCCAATGATTCTCTTGCTCAGTGATTTTACACACACTTCTCTAACACGCTCCACTATGCAATTAATCCCATTATACAGGCAGCTGCACTGTGTGTTTAAAGCCATTTCACCAAGAGATGCACCAGGGCTTATTGTGGAGCAGATAATTTGATTCCTTTCTTGTTTAAGATTGGCCTGTGCTCTAGTGGATAACTACCCTGCTTTGTTAGTGCCCTCAGCAGTTGCAAATATTTAACAGAAGGAAAAAAAAAAAAAAGGCAACAAAAATCTACTTTTGAGTTTTAGTAGATGCAAACCCCAACTCTATAACATTTAGTTTGCTAGAGTGCTGCGTATCGAAAATAACTAGCAATTTTTAATGAAAAATACAGTTTTTGCCCTTTTTCCTCTTTTGTTATTTCTCAGCGATGCAGATCTTCTGCAGCCTCTTTGACGTCATGTCAAGCTTGCATGCACTCCAGCGATGGCTGCATAGCATTTCTTAGGATGGGTTTCTAATGGTGTAAGGAAGCATTCTCACCCTTCTTTACCCCAGATCTTTTGGCCCTACTTCTCCTGTGAGTCACAGGAATGCACTGGTTCTGCACTCCTGTGCAGGGCCAGGAGTCCAGGACAAGGGGTGGGCAGGAGGGACGGCTGCCTTGGGCACTGTGGTATCATGTGATGTGGGGGGGGGCACCACAGGGAGATTGGGAGGGGGGGGGATGTGTGTTTGGATGGGGAATTGCAGCGGGTAAGAATTGTTCTAGGAGGGGAAATTTGGGGGGGGGGGGGTGTGTGCTAGGGGTGGTGATTCGGAGGGGATTGGTGTTGGGAGGGGGGATGGGGGGAAAGAGGATTTGTGCCAGGAGGGGAGATTCTGGAGGTTTGTGCTAGCAGAGGCGATAGGGTAGAGGGGGCAAGAAATTTGTGCTAGGAGGGGATTTTTTTTTTGTTGGGGGGGGGGGTATTTGTGCTAGTAGGGATGATTGGGGGGGGGTATTTGTGCTAGTAGGGATGATTGGGGGGGGGGGGTATTTGTGCTGGGAAGGGGGATTTGGAGAGGGAGGGAGAGGAAATATGAGGGGTAAAAAATTTGTGCTAGGAGGGATTTTGGGGGGGCAAGAGAGAATTTGAGCTTAGAGTGGGGTTGGGGGGGGGGGCAAAGATTTGTTCTGTCAGGGGGGATTTCAACAGGGGGTAGATTTGTACTGGGAGGAGGGTAAATTTGGATTAATGCTCCATTTCTTGGGGAGTTGCTGACACATAATGCCCATACATCTTTGGGGAGGGAGGTTGGGGCAGAGTTTGGTATGTTTTCCTTGGGCTCTAGATGATCTTGTACCAGAACTGCTTCTGTGACTCAGATTCAGCCAACAGTGGGCTAAAGTCAACTGATGTCACTCAGCCAGTCCAGACTCTGGAGGGATCCTGACTTTAATGTCAGGATCCACCCAGGTGCCTGACCAACCGCTAAGCAAGCCACTCCCACACCCTCCAAAGCCTGGCGCCCCAATGAGCACTGGAGGGACAGAGCAGAGAGTCGGTAACTGACACTCACGGCTCTCTGATAACCAAAGACCGAGAACTGAGTTATTAGAGGATTTTGATTGCTCAGTTCTCGGTCTTAGAGGTAGCAGGGAACACATGCAGCATCCACCTAAGTGAATATGATTGTTATTTTGAAATCTGGCACTTCTCTTTTAACCACTTGCCGACTGCACTATAGCCGAATGACGGCTACAGCGTGAACAGCTAGTTCTGGGAGGCCATCATATGATGGTCTCCCGTGATCGTGCCCGCTGTGGGGTGCGGAAAGAGCGCTCTGTGATTGCAGGGGGGGGGGGTTGGCTGAGGGGGGAGCAGCTTTTGAAAGGTTTTTTTACACCCTTTGCCTTTATAACCACTCAAAAGCAGTAGTAGAAACAAAATGGCTGCCTGCAGGTTTATGCCATAATGTGGATCACATACTGGCACATTGTGGCAGACTTACCTGTGAACCGAGTGTCTCCAAGCGGCTCCAAGTGTCTCCGAGCATCACCGGCGCCCCTGCACCTCTGGCCAAATGCGATACTACACACCCCAGAGGCTTGAATCCTGCTCATCTTGCGAGACAATGCTCGCAAACCGAGTCAGGATTTAAAGAAAAAAAAAAACAGCTCATATTGTGAAACGCTCATAAACCACGTTACTCGCAATCCGAGGTTTTACTGTATAAGGGAATAGTAGTGGTAAAAAAGCTTTTGTGGGTTTAACCAATCATTTTTTTGCGCAGTTGTCCTTTAACCACTTGCCGCTGGACTATAGCCGAATAATGGCTACAGCACGGCCAGCTAGTTCTGGGAGGCCGTCATATGACGTGATCGCGCCTGCCGCACGCCCGCAGCAGGGCGTGGGCAATGCACGGAAACAGAGCGTTGTCACCCTATGACAGGAAGGGCCTGAACAAGGACCTTTATGGGTGGATCATCAGGTATTATTACATTTTATTTTTTTTTTATATTGAAAATTTGTTGTTGAATTTCATTATAGTAGCTGCATAGGCGTGCACAGAGGGTGTGCTGGGTGTGACTAGGCACACCCTAATCATCCCGTGTGGGGCAGATTCCCCCTGTTTAGACCCCTGATATTTTGCTCTTAAAAAATAAAATTGTTAAAAAATAATAAAAAATAAAACAATAAAAATAAAAATAATGACTGACAGCAATCTTCGCCCTACTGACACCACCGTCCAGTGCTCTATTGACACCGTCAATACATATATACACATGCATATGTGTTTGAGCTTTGGGGTGCACACCCTAATGCAATAGGCTGCGCACACCTATGAGTAGCTGAATACAATTTGCAGCGAGTTTCGAATAAAACAGTGCCTGCACCACATGAGGTTAAATTAGAAAAGCCATAAAGTGCTTCTAAAATGAAATAACTTTTATAATTTGTTTGAAGGTATCTGCTTTCACCCTGTATAATGCATTCATTTGATTTCTTAATTGCAGTTTTGTGAGCAAACTCTATGTAGATGGGTTTGTGAATTAAATTTTAAGGCAATCAGGAAAATGGGATAATTTGTTAAAAATAAATATTACCTAATCACTTCCACAGTCAGGGGGAAGCAGGCACTTTTCAGAAGACAATTTATTTATTTTAAAGGAGACTATAGTCTTTTTTAAGGGATCATTAAGACGGTTGGGGTGCGTTACCACACATACAGTACATTAATGTGTTTTCTTGCTTTAACATCGTTGTGTTGAAGCTGCCTAATTTTTTTTTAATGTGTCTAATAAATGCAAAAAAACGAAAAAAAAAAGTCAACACTACGACATCTGTTTCTCTATAAATATTGATCTAGTTCTACACCAATTCTAATAGGATATATTCCCAATGAGGTTCATACCCCATACACTGAACCATTAGTCCTCATGCACACTGGACGTTATAATAACATTATAAAAACACCAGTAGCTTTGCAGTGAGTTTTTCAACATTTTTCAACATTTTTGCCATAGCGTTTTTTAGCGTTTATTAGCATTTTTTAGCGTTTTTTCGTGTTAGTGTTTTATCGTTTTTTTTTTTTTCATTCTCCATGGCATAGATTGGAAACATTCCTCAGAGATTTTGGTCCATAGTGACATGATAGCTTCACACAGTTGCTGCAGATTTTTCGGCTGCACATCCATGATGCGAATTTCCCTTTCCACCACATTCCAAAGGTGCTCTATTGGATGGAGATCTGGTGACTGTGGTAGAGTTGCCACCTCATCCCTTTAAACCCGAACACATAGGAATTACACAGGTTCTGAGGCTAGTTAAATGCAGATAAGGCAGCAAGTGAGTTAAATTACCACCTTAATCAGCCACAGAACCTGTGTAATTAATATGTGTTCGTGTTTAAAGGGATGAGGTGGCAACTCTAGACTGTGGAGGCCATTGGAGTGCAGGGACCTCATTGTCATGTGTAAGAAACCACTGGTAAGATGATTGGAGCTTTATGACATGGTGCATTATCCTGCTGGGAGGAGCCATCAGAAGATGGGGACACTGTATTCATAAAGGGATGGACATGGTCAGCAACAGGTAGGTAGGCCATGGCATTTACACAATGCTCAATTGGTACTAAGGGGGCCAAAGTGTGCCAAGAAAATATCCCCCCACACCATTAGACCACCACCACCGTTGATACAAGGCAGGATGGATCCATGCTTTCATGTTGTTTATGCTAAATTCTGACCCCACCATCTGACATCAGTGCCGCCTATCAGTGCTCATCAATGCCTATCAGCGCACATCAGTGAAGGAGAAAAATTACCTGTTTGCAAAATTTTATAACAAACTATGAAAAAGATTTTTTTTCAGGATTTTCAGTCTTTATTCCTTTATTTAGCAAAAAATAAAATAAAAACCCAGTGGTAAATAAATACCACTAAAAGAAAGCTCTATTTGTGTGAAAAAAATTATAAAAACTTTGTTTGGGTTTCAGTGATGCATGACCGCGCAATTGTCATTCAAAGTGCGACAGCGCTGGAAGCTGAAAATTGGCCTGGGCAGGAAGGGGGGGATTAGTGCCCAGTAGGCAAGTGGTTAAACAGCCCCAAACATGAGCAGGACCTACAGAACTTTTTTAAGTGGAGGCGTTCTTTAAAGTTTAGTTCCAGTCTTGGCTTCCAACAACTTTGATATCCTGAACGATAGAAATCTCTACCCCCTACAATAACTGAAAGTATCAGTGTTTAAAGCACTGGTGTATTTTTGTAGTTGGAATGAACCTAAAGGTTAAATGTCTATTCCCAGCCTGAGAAGATTGTCCTTGTAATTAGCTGGCAGCCTATTAGCCTGAGAAAAACGTTCCTCTATTTCATCTAAAAATAGCCCTGCCAATAGAGGTGGAGGTGGCTGCCCAACACGCTATTGTGGACACAGGAAAAGTGCTAATTCCTATCACATGGCCAAAGACGGGCTGGGTTAAATTTAGACATCATTTGAATTTTATATGGAATGGGAACCATGTCAGCACCATTATTTCTATCTGCACACTAATGACCAATCTGCCACTGATTATTAGCTGCCTGGAAACACACGGTGCTCTGTGCTGCTCCTACAAATTAAAGGGAACCTGTCAAGGGGCCTTATACATGGCTCCCATGTTGATCCAATGGCTACAATACCTTATGAGAAGGGATGCTGACTATGACCCCAAGAACACCATCCCTACAGTCAAGCACAGAGGTGGAAACATGATGCTTTGTGGCTGTTTCTCTGTCAAAGTACAAAGTACGACTTTGCCACATAAAGGGGCCAATGGACGGGCCATGTATTGTAAAATCTTGGATGAGAACCTTCTTCCCTCAATCAGAACACTGAAGATGGGTCGTGGATGGATCTTTCAGCATGACAATAGCCCAAAACATACCGCCAAGGCAACATAGGAGTGGCTCAAGAAGAAGAACATTAAGGTCATTGGCGTGGCCTAGCCAGTCTCCAGATCTTACTATAAAAAATGTATGGAGGGACCTGAAACTTCGAGCTGCCAAGCGACAGCCAAGAAACCTTAATGCCGCGTACACACGAGCAGACTTTCCGGCAGACTTGGTCCGGCGGACCGGACTCCGTCGGACAATTCGATCGTGTGTGGGCTCCAGCGGACTTTTTTTTTACCAAAAGTCAGACGGACCTAGAAATAAAACATGTTTCAAATCTTTCCGACTAACTCGAGTCCGGTCAAAAAATCCGCTCGTCTGTATGCTAGTCCGATAGACTAAAATCGAAGCTAGGGCAGCTATTGGTTACTGGCTATCAACTTCCTTTTTTTAGTCCGGTCGTACGTCATCACGTACAAATCCGTCGGACTTTGGTGTGATCGTGTGTAGGCAAGTCCGTTTGTTGGGAAAGTCCGTTGGAAGTCTGCCGAATGTACGTTGGATAGTCCGTCGGACCAGTCCGGTCGAAAAGTCCGCTCGTGTGTACGCGGCATAAGGATTTAGAGAAGATCTGTAAAGAAGAGTGGACCAAAATCCCTCCTGAGATGTGTGCAAACCTGGTCACTAACTACAAGAAACGTCTTACCTCTGTGCTTGCCAACAAGGGATTCTCCACAAAGTACTAAGTCATTTTTCCCTTGGGGATCAAATACTTATTTTACTCACTGAACTGCAACTTAATTTATAACATTTTTATCATGTGTTTTTCTGGATTTTTGGTCGATATTCTGTCTCTACCATTTAAAATACACCTATGATACAAAATTATAGACCCTTTATTTCTTTGTAAGTGGACAAACTTACAAAATCTGCAGGGGGTCAAATAATTATTTTCCCCACTGTACGTATTGCGAATCTCAAGTGGTTACCTTGCGGATGCCCGTAAGCTGCATGTGAAGTGGTGCATCTATAGGATGCATAAAACTAAAACCCACTACAGCAAAATTGACATTTACAAAGAAAAAAATATGCTGCTAAAGTTGCTGGTAAATAACAGCTCCCGAACTCTTACTTCTGTTCGTAAACAGTAGCTGGGGATTACTTTCATCTATACCGGACCCTTATACTAGATGAGAGTCTGAAATAGATATTAATAGGGGATCTCACAAAAGAAATGGCCAAATTCCATAAAAACCCTTTGAGTTTGGTATTAATTTTAAGGGGGATCTCCTTGCAAAAGACAAACAAAAAAAACAGTACAAGGTCCCCACAAAATCCATACCAGACCCTTATCCAAGCATGCAGCGTGTCAGGTCAGGAAAGGGGTTGGGGAGAATGCCCCTCTTCTTCCCTCCTAAACCATTCCAGGCTAAATGCCCTCAACATAAGGGGGTACCTTGCCGGGGAAGCACAACACTTTGTCTCCATGTTGATGAGGACAAGGGCCTCTTACCCACAAACCTGGCCCTGGGTTGAGGTGGTCTGTAGATGGGGGTTTATCAAAATCTAGGAGCCTCTTTAAACATATGGGGTCTCCCAGATACTGCCACCCCTTCAGGAATGAGTAAAGGGTACATAATATATTTGTCACATATGACAGCTGCTACTAATTGTAATAATTGTCTTTTCAGAGGGTCCCAGCTCCCGCTTCCTCCCGGCGCACAACGGCACCGGAAGGGAGATGACCTCTCCCCCCTCCCTCTCGGTAATCATCTGGGACACGTCACATGTCCCAGATGATTGCCCGGCCAGTCACGTGCGTGGGGCGGCTCGCCACAGCCGGGCGCCCACACTTACAATGCCGGCGCTGCAGACAGGAGGGGGAGACGGGCGGGGCTTCTCTCCCCCCCGCATCGCTGGACCCTGGGATAGGTGAGTGTCCGATTATTAAAAGTCAGCAGCTACAGTACTGACGCTTTAATAGTAAGACATGCAAGCTTGTAAAAATACCGACAGGTCCACTTAAAATTACAGTCACAGAGGCTAAGACTTAGGGATCAGCGACAGCAGCCCACAGATTTAGTTGCCTGATATATTCCTGGGTATTAACACATGTTCCCACACCTGGCATAACACTACATTTCACATGTCCTGCTACTAATTTTGACTTTTTCCCGTCTGTCAGCACATAGCAAGTGTCAGTCCAGGTAACAGAAACAGAAAACACATGGAGGAGCAAACACCCTGCTAACTAGAGAGCACCATCGTAAAGCTCCAGATAACACAAGTGCCACCTGCCGGATTGGTGGCGGGCCACATATTACCCGGACATAGTAAAGTAATGTCCCCATTTGTCAAATGACCTGCAAAACAGAATATTTATATCACACTCCTTCCGCAATCTTACATTATTAGAGCAATTCTTACCTCTATCTTATTGGCCAGCAATATTCTATTATGAATTCAAAGCTGGCAGAGGCTGCTTATGAAGACTACACAAACATATTTTGTTCTGATGTGAGGATGTTTTTTTTGTGACCAGGCCATTATTTGCTATTCGGCACTGCGCTACTTTAACCACTTAAGAACCGGAAGGATTTTGCCCCCTAATGACCAGGCCATTTTTTGCGATATGGCACTGCATCGCTTTAACTGACAATTGCGTGTTCGTGTGACGTTGTACCCAATTGATGTCCTTTTTTCCCCACAATTAGAGCTTTCTTTTGGTGGTATTTGGTCACCTCTGCGGTTTTTATTTTTTTCGCTATAAACAAAAAAAGACCAACAATTTTGAAAAAAAACCCCAATATTTTTAACTATTTGCTATAATAAATATCCCAAAAAAATATATAAAAAGCAAATTTCTTCCTCAGTTTAGGCCAATATGTATTCTTCTACATATTTTTGGTAAAAAAAAAATCACAATAAGCGTATATATTGATTGGTTTGCGCAAAAGTTATAGTGGCTGCAAAATAGGACAGGGATCTCCAAACTACGGCCCTCCAGCTGTTGCGGAACTACACATCCCATGAGGCATTGTAAAACTCTGACGTTCACAGACATGACTAGGCATGATGGGAATTGTACTGAAAAACTGGGGGGCCGTAGTTTGGAGACCCCTGAAATAGGGGATAGATGTATGGCATTTTTACTGTTTTAAATTTTTTTAATAGTAATGGCGGCAAAATGCTATTTTTAGCGGGACTGCGACATTGCGGTGGACAGATCGGACACTTTGGACACTTTTTTAGGATCAGTGACATTTATACAGCGAGCAGTGTTATAAAAATGCAATGATTACTGTATAAATGTCATTGGCAGGGAAGGGGTTAACACTAGGGGGCGATCAAAGGGTTAAGTGTATTCCCTGGGAGGTGTTTCTAACTGTATGGGACCTGGGCTGATTGGAGGAGGAGAGAGATTGCTGTTCCTAATCACTAGGAACAGGCGATCACTCTCAGCTCCCCTGTCAGAACGGGGATCCGCTGTGTTTACACTGGCAGATCCCCGTTCTGCCTCTGTGTGGAGAGATCGCGGGTGGTCGGCGGTCATCGCGCCCGCCAGCCACGCGCACAGGCTACAGGGCTGCGCCTGCTATATCTATTATACGAAGCGACGTACAATGTCGGCGATTTGCAATGATTACTGTATAAATGTATAAATGTCATTGGCAGGGAAGGGGTTAACACTAGGGGGCGATCAAAGGGTTAAGTATATTCCCTGGGAGGTGTTTCTAACTGTATGGGACCTGGGCTGACTGGAGGAGGAGAGAGATCGCTGTTCCTAATCACTAGGAACAGGCGATCACTCTCAGCTGCCCTGTGAGAACGGGGATCCGCTGTGTTTACACTGGCAGATCCCTGTTCTGCCTCTGTATGGAGAGATCGCGGGTGGTCGGCGGTCATCGCGCCCGCCAGCCACGCGCACAGGCTACGGGGCTGCGCCTGCTATATCTATTATACGAAGCGACGTACAATGTCGGCGATTTGCGTAGTAGAGCCAACCTGCCGCAGTACAACTGCGGCGGCTGGTCTTTAAGTGGTTAACTGGTATTTGCGTGGCCATGCAACACTGTATCCAAACAAAATTTATATCATTCTTTTAACACAAATAGAGCTTTCTTTTGGTGGTATTTGATCGCCACTGAGTTTTTAATTTTTTGCGATATAAAAAAAAACAAAAAAACGAACATTTAAAAAAAATCTATATTTTTTTTTTACTTTCTGCTACAAAACATATCCAATAAAAAATGTAAAAAATATCAAATTTCTTCATAGATTTTGGCCAAAATGTATTCTGCTACATGTCTTTGATAAAAAAAAAAATCCCAATAAGGCTCCATTCACACCTTAACATGTTGCTTTTGAGCGTTTCTGCAGTGCTTTTTGCTGTGCTTTCCGCGTTTTTGGACACGCTTTTTTGATGCATTTTGCGCTTTGCATTTTTTTATAATTTGTTCATGTTATTTGGTCAATTTGTTGTTGGGCAGATTAAATAATGCAAATTGCGTCAAAACACATCAAAAAGGGGCTAGAAACGCACTACATGCTTTTCTGCAGCGTGTCTATTAAACCAAGAAAGCAAAAAAACAGCATTTAGCGTTTAAAAACTCCCTGGGTTCATACATTTTTTTTTACCTTCCCCTTCAAATGACAACAATAAGAAGGAAATGCACAGAATTGATTAAATCAACAAAATTTACTTAATGAGATGGAAGGAAAAAAAAATCAGAGTCAACTCAAGTTTATACTTTAAAATGTTGTCTCACGTAGGAACGTCACTTATAACTAAATAACAATCACTTATGAGATTCAAACATTCAGCAGTGAACTCTTTAATCCTTGTGCTCAACTGAGCGCATATAATATCTATGTGAACAGGCTACAGTAGAGCAGAGGAATGGCTCTTGTGAGTGTCAGACCCCTCTCTACTGCTCTTTCACATATAAATGCAGAACAGTAAATAACAAATACAACTGTTAGCAAAAGAACTGCATTGCAATTCAACCTGCTCTTTCAGAGAGTTCTTGGTGAATTATAACTCTATGAGCTTTAAGGAAATAAATCCCTGAAGTGGGGAGGGAGGTGAAAGTAGTCCTGTGTTGCTGTGTGGCAATCCTGTTGATCTTCAGCTAGCTCTTTTATATTTGATGGCATACAAAGAAACTTTGGGTGGTAAAGCAGAGTAACTGACCCAATAAGTTGAGAATAAACAGCAAACAATCTTCCTGGGTAAATTAGACTGTACTTGGATTCACAGAGTCACTGACGGTTTTCCCGAGTGTGGCTCAGGGTTAAATTTCAGTACCGTTAGCGGTAACCCCGAGCCACACTCGGGATTGCATTGCAGGATCCTGGTGCGGTGTACTTACCTTGTCCCCAGGATCCTGCGATGTCCCCCTGCTGTGTCTGCGGGCTCTGTCCTCCGCCCAAAGCCTCTGTGTGCCAGGCTCTGTTCCTTGCGAGTCCCTCGACACACGGGGGGCGGAGCCCGGCGGCAAATTAAAAAAATTGAAAAATCATAATACATACAGTACAGTGTAATCTTACAGATTACATTACTGTATGAAATTATTTCACATCCCTTTTGTCCCCAGTGCTTTGTCCAATGCCCTGCATGCAGTTTTATATAATATATACTGTTCTTTCTGCCTGGAAACTGGAGATTGTCGATAGCAACCAAAAAGTGTTCCTTTGCGGCAAAAGTGGTTTTAGACCAGCTAGAAAACAGCGATAGTAAATTAGAACACTTGCAGAATTGAGCGATAGTGAATCGTGGGGAAATTTATTTTATTATATTATTATTTTTTTATAATTATTTATATTTATTCATTATATTATAATTTATTATTTTGTGTTTCAAACTTTATCATACCCGGGATAACTACTAGACTCTTGTTTGGACAGATTTAAGTGTGTTATTGCTAAGAATTACAGGCCTACAATATAAAACGCCAAATTTTTATACAAAATAATTGTACCGCTTTGAGACGCAAAAATCTGACATAATCATACCACCAGGGAGGCTACAGATGTTACGTTTTGTGGAACTACAAGCAACAGCAGGAGTGTGGAAAGCAAAGATGTCTGTATATAGTGTCTATATGATGTTTAACCTAGATCCTTGATACTAAAGCTGACAAGGAATCCAGGAGACAATGATGTCTATATACAGTGTCTATAAGGCTGGGCTGTTGCCCGCTCACCACGCTGGAACAGGAGATGATGATGATGGTGATGATTCGGCTTATGAGAATGAGGATAATGATGATGATCTCTCAGGAATGTGGCTCAAGGGATGACTTCCTGACTCCACGGCACCACACTACGGCTCACCCGAATCTGATACCACTGCAGGATGGATGGAATTGGAGCGGCCTCCTGGCTGCCGCCGAACAGCTAAAGGGAGCTGTCCGCAGGTGTCCCTTCAGATATCCACTGGATAATTCTGCAAAGCAGGCCACGACTCAGCTGCAGCTCACACCATAACAGATTCCCTACATACAGATCTACACCGGGTCCCAAGCAAGCACGCCAGGCCTCAATCCCTCCCTCTTATAGTTTCTCCCAGCAGTCTGCTCTTCCCCATCAGCCAGTTGGAAGTTGTAGTTCCACATCACTCAGCCAGAGGGCGAATCCCATCTGTATTGGCTTCATGTCCCAAGATGCTTTGCTCTGGATGAGTGAGTTTGGGGTGGAGGAATTTGACTGGCCCGCACAGAGTCCTGACCTCAACTCGATAGAACACCTTTGGGATAAATTAGAGTGGAGATTGTGAGCCAGGCTTTCTCATCCACATCAGTGCCTGACCTCACAAATGCGCTTCTGGAAGAATGGTCAAACATTCCCATAGACACCCTCCTAAACCGTGTGGACAGCCTTCCCAGAAGAGCTATAGTTATAGTTGCAAAGGGTGAGCCAACTCAATATTGAACCCTACTGACTAAGACTCTGATGCCATTAAAATTCATGTGCTTGTAAAGTCCCAATACTTTTGGCAATATAGTGTATAATAAGAGTGCAAAAGTGTGGTGGGAAATCTGACACAGGGGGAAATGGACTAACTGCCACTGATTTCATCACTGCCACTAATACAGTGATCAGTGATAATATTATCCACTGTCACTGTACTGACACTGGCTGTGAAGGGGTTAACATCTAGGGCGATCAAGGGGATTAACTGTGTACTTAACTATGTGTAATGTGTGTAATGCATGCTGCTTTTACTAATAGGTCTTTCATTTTCTCAACCCCTTCTTTGCAGCTCTGGGCTGTGATTGTAAACCGCTGATCAGCAGGTCCCGGCCCTGAATCATTGGCAGGGATCTTCTGACAGGCACCCAAAACCCGCAAACAGGCAGCAACGTATGGGTATGTCACTTTGACTGTGCGGGCTGTCCGTCCGCAGTACTTTGCGGGTGAGCGGTCTGCATGTGAGTAAAAAAAAGTGCAACTGTACTCACTCCAAAAGTAAAACATATTAAAAATATATTTTCTTCAAAATTAAAACATTTGGAATCTTTTCCTTTCGAAATTCTTCAAAGAATACTAAGAAGGGTGGAACCTGGTGGCACTGGCAGTCGAGATAAGGATGCCCAGGCAATAGCAGAAGAAGACACAAGACAGGAACAGCCTGTAGGGCAGTCTTTGGTCCCTTCCTCCCAGAAGCCTTTTTGAAATCCAAAAACTGTAGCTGCTGAATATTAACACTGGGTTCATACCTATGCGTTCTTAGTGCGTTTTGCAGTTTGCAGAAATGCACTACAGTCCATTTTACATGGACAACTGCACAAGGGGGCGGGGCCACCTGGTGATGTCAGTGGGTGACCCCGCCCCTTAGTTATTTGAGAACTACCAGACAGCGGGAGCGTTCGGCGGTAGTGAACCATTTTTTTTTCTTTTTTTGGGTTGGCAGGGGTGGCAGGAGTCGTGATTGACGAAGGATCTACATGGGAAGGAGATTGTTTTTTATTTTTGTTTTTGAAATAAAGGACTCATTTTTTTACACTATACCTTTTTTTGGTGAATGAGTACCCCTACTCATTCACATGGGGGGGGGGATTTGGAGGCCCGTAGACCCTCACAACCACCGGTTGAAGGGCCTGGTATGGATTGGGGAGATCTCGTGCTGTTTTTTAAAATTCTTGTTTTTACATCCAGCTGAGGCCTCATCAGGTTTTAAGGACGCAGAGGCCAGCTTCCCGGTCCACTCCTTAACAACCAGCTATACACAGTTTGTTAAAGAGAAAAAAAAACACAAAATGCATGAAAAACACATGCAAAAAAGCATGAAAGACCGCATCAACCGCAACCACATAGATGTGAACCTTGGGTAATAAACAGACACTTACCTGTCCCAGGATCCAGCGCTGTGCTCACCCTGAGCCGTATTCTCAACCCGTTTCCGGTCCCCGGCGCCGACATCTTAACTTTGGGCGTCCTTGGGAGGAAAGGAGAGTCGTTAACTGGCAAGACTGTCAGTACATTGTTTACACTGATAATCAGGGCACTGATCATCAGTGCCCTGATTATCAGTGCAGCCCCATCAGTGCCGATAGTGCAGATCAGTGCCCATCTGTGCATTTTATTAGTGCCCATCAGAGTTGTCTCATCAGTTTCGCCTCATCAGTGTTTTCTCATCAGTGCCACCACATTAGTACAGCCTCATCAGTGCCCATCAGTGCACATCAGTACCCATCAGCACAGCCTATCTGTGCCCATCAGTGTAGCCTCTCATCAGCGCACATCAGTGAAGAAGAAAATTTACTTACCGTATATACTCGTGTATAAGCCAACTTTTACAGCACATTTTTTATGCTGAAAAAGCCCCCCTCGGCTTATACTCGAGTGAGGGCAGGGATCCCATGCTTTGAACTGTGACTGCAGCGCTCTCCTCTCTCCCTCCCTTACACAGCGGGAGACCTCTGTGTCTCGGAGCTGACTCTGAAATTTTCGATCGTGCTGTGACAAAAGTCCCGCCCTCCTCCTAGACCAGCTCGTGTGATAGACAGAACACTGCATCTATCACACGAGCTGGTCTAGGAGGAGGGCGGGACTTTTGTCACAGCGCGGCTAAACATTTCAGACTGAGCTCTGAGATACAGCGGGAAATGCCCGCTATGGAATCCAGGTACTGACTGCTGAGACTGCATGAATGGGCACAGTCACTACTAGCGAGGCAGCAATGATGGATGTGAGACTACAATGATGGGTACGGTCAGGCTGCGGTGATGGGCACAGTGAGGCTACAATAATGGACACAGTAAGGCTACAATGATGGGCATGGTGAGGCTGTGGTGATGGGCACAGTGAGGCTAAAATGATGGGCATGGTGAGGCTGTGGTGATGGGCACAGTGAGGCTACATTGATGGGTACGGTAAGGCTGCAGTGATGGGCACAGTGAGGCTGCAATGATGGGCACAGTAAGGCTGCGGTGATGGGCACAGTGAGGCTACAATGATGGGCACAGTAAGGCTGAGGTGATGGGTACAGTGAGGCTAAAATGATGGGTATGGTAAGGCTGCAATGATGGGCATGGTGAGGCTGCGGTGATGGGCACAGTGAGGCTATAATGATGGACACGGTAAGGCTGCAATGATGGGCATGGTGAGGCTGCGGTGATGGGCACAGTGAGGCTATAATGATGGGCACGGTAAGGCTGCAATGATGGGCATGGTGAGGCTGCGGTGATGGGCACAGTGTGGCTACAATGATGGGCACGGTAAAGCTGCAATGATGGGCAGTGAGGCTGCATTGATGGGCACAGTGACGCCGGCAGCCTCTGTGTTGTCTGTGCTGCACCGCATCCTGAAAATTTACCAGTAACTGCTGCATTTCCCACCCTAGGCTTATACTCGGGTCAATACGTTTTCCCAGTTTTTTCTGGTAAAATTACGTGCCTCGGCTTATATTCGGGTCGGCTTATACCCAAATACATATGGTACTTGCAAAATTTTATAACAGAAACTAAGAAAAACTTATTTTTTTCAAAATTTTCAGTCTTTTTTTCGTTTGTTTAGCAATAAATAAATAAAAAATGAATTTGGGTACAGTGTTGCATGACCGCGCAATTGTCATTCAAAGTGCGACATCACTTCAAGCTGACAATTGGCCTGGGCAGAAAGGCGGTGAAAGTGGCCAGTGTTGAAGTGGTTAAAAAAAAAATGAAAACGCTTGAAATCACTTTAAATGGAAGTCTGCAAAGCAGCTGAAACTCTATCGCTGATTTCTTGGCCGCAATATAAAAAGTAAAAACTTTTTCTATGTTATTTTTTTCACCATTCTACAGCGCTGCAATCTCCCTTCACATGTGACTGGTTTACTCTAAGTGCCGGTGTCTGCGAAGTTTAAAAACGCCGCTTTATTTGTACTTGGAAAGTGCGCCTAACACAGAAAACATGCCAGAGCTTTTTGGAATTTTAAAGATCTCATTAAGCGGTGTGCGCTTACATAATGCGATCATAGCCGGGTTATAATATTTTATGACAATGGTTGGAAACATATGAGCGATGTTTGACTTTTATGCCTCACTTTCTATTTTTTAAAATTTTTTTTTTTGAGGTCCAACTTTTCAGCTCGGCCGCAGACATAACTTGTGTGTTTGTAGTTTAAGTGCTACTCCGCTGCTTTTCTGTTGTGTCTAGAGGGCTCGCTTCCTGCCTACACAAGTGTGTATGTGTATGAATGGACTGAGCAGCCCGGGGTCTGCTGTGCAGCTGTTCCCCCCCCCCCCAACAATCCCTGCAATGATTGCCACATGACAGGGCCGTGCAACCCTGATGAAAAGAGACAATTTTAGGATAAAACTTCAAACACAGAAACAAACACAGGGAGCACTGGATAATATCAGAGGTTAGATGGCAGCGTGGCGGGAACAGGCTCTTTATGCTCCACCAGACAACATCCGCTCCATCTAGTGAGTAGCAAGCGGGTCTGCAACTTAAAGAGCCACTCCAGACAATGACAAATCAACGGCCCGCTAACATAGACCCCAACTGTTCTTCATTTGTCAATGAACATAGCCTGGTACAGTTTTCAAACACAACAGAGACTTCTTGTTTTATGGATACCTGTACCCAAAACAAAAATGTAATATGAGGACAGCACCAAAAGTAATGCAAACATGGGCATAACTCTTTTTTAATTTACGTATGTCATTCAGATTTTACATGTTGGTAGAGTAAGGCAGGCCAAAGATTTTTTTTTTTTTTTTATTCCAAAATATTTTATTGGTAAAAATAAAAGTAGGTTTACGATGCTTTTGAACAGAACGTCAGAAGTACCGTTATCAATTACAATCAATGGTATAACAGTTGTGATCAGAAGAAACAAGAGTAAGTATCTGTAATGAAAATCAAGTCTATAAGTCAACAAAACGAATATGAATTAAGACCAGTGGCATCGCTAGGGGGTGGCTTTTGGGGCTATAGCCCCGAATCTGGGGCCCATAGCCCCGAGTCTCTGCAGGGGTCCTCAAGGGGAGGGGAGGCTCTCTAGGGACCCTGATGTAAGTTGGGGGCTCTCTGGGGACTCTGATTTAAGGGAGAGGCTCTCTTGGGACCCTGATTTATGGGGGAGGCTCTCTGGGGACCCTAATGTAAGGGGGGCTCTCTGGGGACCCTGATGCAAAGGGGAGGCTCTCTGGGGACCCTGATGTAAGGGGGGCTCTCTGGGGATATATACACACACACACACAAACATGTGTATATTATATACATGTGTATGCCCGCCCAAGCGTATGACTTTCTTTACTACGCTGCTATGGGCTCTAGCCCCAGATCTTTTGTAGACCTAGCAACGCCCCTGATTAAGACATAAGGTTTGGTTTGGTTGGATCTGTTAAAGTTTAGTGCTCACTATAATAACAAGCCCTCTGTCTAGTGCTAAATTAGATTGGGGTGTTACTGGTGTATGTAATTGGGTATTTAAGAGTTGGTATGAACTACAATCACTGAGTGTGATATTTTGCCAACGTAACATATGACCAAATCTGGTCAATTATCAGTGCTCAATGATATAGAGCTCTAGTGGTTGCATAAGGTGATTAAAGATATAAACCATAAGAGAGGGAGAAAAGGGAGAAAGCGAAAAAAAAAAAAAAAAAAAGGGGGAGAAGGAGGTATAATTCACTTTCCAGTTTCCACCCACAGGTTCCAAAAATTGATGTAAGAAGGATAGAATAGCCAAGTCCAAAAGTTTTGGATATGTAATTAGATACCTCGAGAAGGATCCTCCCTCACTCTTCCCTACTTTAGGGGTGGGAGGCTCTATGTCTGGTGCTCTAATGGGGATATTGGTTGAAACGTATAAAGAAAGTCATTAAAGCGGAGTTCCACCCACATTTTTCACTCCTCACCATGCAGCACTAAGGTGTTCCTTAAATGAATTGCAATTTTTTTTTCTGTTCTGTTCCTGATTTATGCCTATATCTAATTTCACTCCCTCCTCTAGGGGGCCCCGGCTGCGGACGTCATTTCCGGTTTTGCATTGGCTCCTGGGAGATCCTGGTCAGCTTGGCATGGCACTGCTCCAGTAACATTTAACATTGGCGGCTATGGAAATTCTTGGTCAGCTTGGCATGGCACGGCTCCAGTAACATTTAACATTGGCATCTATGGAAAATCTTGGTCAGCTTGGCAAGCTGACCAAGATTGCACCACACTGCACATGCGCGAGATCGGCAGGTGCCTGCTGGGTAGCCAGCATGTACAGAATCCAGGAAGAAGGACACTGTGGCTTCAGATGCCCACACTGGAGATGGCCTCGCTCAGCAGAAACTTCACAAAGTAAGAAAACAATGCTGCACAGATAGAAAACTGATCATAGTTTACAGCATACTTTTGTTACATTGCACGAGGCATGAGTATTCTAGGGGTACTTTTAACTTAAAAGTCACATTTCAGCTGGAACTCCACTTTAAGAGTCATAAATACCTTGGGGTGGAAGGTCAGGTTGAGTTTGGCTCATCAGTAACTTGTATCTATCTGTAGTGCGGAAGTGGCATAGATTATGCAAATACAATAACAACAACTAATATAGTGTGGTGCTAAATCCCAATATCATATTCAGGAAGGTGCCCCAGTGATGTCAACTTACACTATATTGCTAAAAGTATTGTGACACCTGCCTTTACACGCACATGAACTTTAATGACATCCCAGTCTTAGTCTGTAGGGTACAATTTTGAGTTGGTGCACCCTTTGCAGCTATAACAGCTTTAACTCTTCTGGGAAGGCTGTCCACAAGGTTTAGGAGTGTGTCTATGGAAATGTTTGACCATTCTTCCAGAAGCACTTTGTGAGGCCAGGCACTGATGTTGGACTAGAAGGCCTGGCTCACAGTCTTCACTCTAATTCATCCCAAAGGTGTACTATCGGGTTGAGGTCAGTACTGCTAGGTGAAATATAGGTTTTTTTTTGGCAGCATAGGAAAATGTACGCAGGCTTGGATGGCAGCCAGGCCTGCTTGTTTTGCTTCCTGGATTGGGTAGAGATCCAGGGAGAGCTGGGTGACTCACAAGTAGCATCATTGAGACCTTCCACTTATTTCCAGAACATGCTAGAATATTCTGGAAAGATAGGAGGAGAGGTGAGGTGGAGCTGCCTGGAGTATTCTGAGGGCCCTGACCAGGAGGCACTGGGAGCAAAGAGGACAGTTGGATGACACTGCCAGTCAAGTCTCCAGGAGGAAAAACAAGGATCAGCCAGGAGGGGGGGGTGGTAAATATGTGGCCGAAGGCGCCATTTCTGTCTACCAACAGGGGATGGCAACCATCTGTTCCTGTGTGGCTGTATGAATGCAGCGCCTCCAGTTTCCACTAGGGGGAGCTCCTCTCGCCCTGGTGAGCAAATTGCATGCACCTGGTGAGACTGATTGAGATATATACTAATAGGGCAAGCTGATCAGCTGGGTCTATTCAGACGGGCAGATCACTCCCTGCTGTGGGTGCATAGGAAGCACATGAGGAGCCTGATACACCAGACCTAAAGAGAGATTGTATTTTGTCTATCCCCCTTTCCCTTTGATGGGCTGTCTTTATCCTATAGAACAAATATGTATCTGCGTATTGTCTTTATCCGGTTTAGGAACCCCAAATGATGGGTCATTCCCTTAAAATCGGTACACAGTATAAAGAGTAACCTGTTACAAACATATTGTGAGATAGAGATTACAAAGGAGGAAAGACACAAACAGCCTTTGGATCTGCTGGGGACAACTTACCAGTTATAGCCAGGCTTCTCATTATATGTGCATCACCTTGACCAGTGTAGACCAAATGTCCCCTACATTCAGTCACCGTAATACTCCAACCCCATATCTTCCACCACACCTTCTCTTTGTTGGAGTAAAATGGCCATAACAGCCTCTTTTATTAAAAACACTTCCAAATAATAACTCCAATAAATAACCAATAAACATAAATAATAACGTAATAACCTAAACTGTTAACCCCAGTCTGATGGTCTCTGACGGTGACCCACCTTTCAAATATAACCAACGTATACCATCGTATAACACCAACGCACTGCGGGATATTTTGCAAACTAATAGGCCTCCAGCTGTAGCCGCTCAGAGACAACCGCTTCCCGCAGCGCCACAAAATCAGTATTCCCTCCAACGTTCAGGAATACACTGGAGGGGCACATGCTAACGATGAGCCCCCCACCCCTTATTTTATCCCTCCTTTTACTGCCCCTGTCAAAGACCACCAGAAGAACACAGCCCCTACCCAAATTGGACCATCCGTGCTGTCATGACGACCCTCACCCATTCCTGTTAAACAGAAAACAACACACAACACACAACACATAACACATGGCACATACATAACATCTCTATATATATATATATATATATATATATATATATATATATATATATATATATATATATATATATATATATATATATATATTATATATAGGGAGGGAGGGTGGGAAAAACTGCCTCCTCTGTCTAACTCTTTCACATATTGATCCTTTGCTCCACCCCTCCTTTAAATATAACTCCTCCCCCTTCCTTCCAAAGACTGTTTTCTTACCTCCCCTTTTTCTTACCATGTTTTCCTTCCAATATTAACCCCTTCAGTGTCTCCCTTAGCCACACTGTCATGCCCGGCCCTACACTACCCCTCCTTTTAGTCATTATCGCTCCGGGCCGCACTATATTAACCGTAAGTTTTATGCCGCATACACGCGACTGGTTTAGCCGTCGTAATAAACTTCGACGGTTTCTCCGATGGAACTCCGACGGAATTCCATTCAAGCGGTCTTGCCTACACACGGTCAGCCCAAAGTCCGACCAAAGTCCGACCGTCCACAACGCGGTGACGTACAACACTTACGACAGGACTAGAAAAAGGAAGTTCAATAGCCAGTAGCCAATAGCTTCCGTCTCGTACTTGCTTCAGAGCAAGCGTTGTTTTTGGTCCGTCGGAACAGCATACAGACGAGCGGTTTTCCCGATAGGAATTGGGTCCGTCGGAAATATTTAGAACATGTTCCATTTCTAGGCCCGTCAGATTTTTCAAAAAAAAAAAGTCCGATGAGGCCTACACAGGATCGGTATATACGATGAAAAGCTTCCGTCTGACTTTTTCTGTCAGATAATCCGCTTGTGTGTACGCGGCTTTTTACTATCTCATAGGATCCACCACCTAGGAGTGGAGACTATATTTATGTGTATGTCCAGCCATACCTGGGCCTCTATATATCTTTATATATTATTAATATACCACTCTATATGTTACCCACCTACATGTATCCCCATATCTACCCTTAGCTGTGAGATGGGGGGAGGCATATCCACCACTGGTTCCTCGCTCTTTATAATCTATCCTGTTTGTAAGTATTAAGAAACTGCTTATCTTATATAAAGTATGTGATTATATTTGTAAATTGTTACAAATTAAACTCTGTCTGTGTTTATTCCTGTACAGGGTTAGAACTGTATCTTAACCCTTCATGTTCCTGAAGAAGTGCTACTAAACGCGAAACATGTTGAACATACCCCTGTTTTAGTGTGAGCCCACTTGTCCCTCTACAACTACAGCCTTGTGTTTACTATCAGTGTTCTGGTGAGGCTCTTTACTATGCTGAATAATTGTTAATGAGAGTACTTTGGGGGCTCCCTACCTATTTTTGGGAGGGTGGGTACACTCGTCCAGGCCATTCTAGATATGTTTGTATTTGGTTTAATGATTTTGTTAATAAAATACCATGTTTAAATGTATACTTTTGTTTCTTTATTGTTGATACGGTGCCCATAAAGTCCCATCTTCCTGCAATTGCAATTTTTCTCCAGGAGTGCTGATGGGTGTCACACAGTCAGGAGGACCGGGGAGGCACACCTGAGAGGACTGGGTACAAGCAGTCTGGGATGGGTGCAGAGCCAGTGGAGAGGACTGTGGTGGCACGGACAGTGGAAAGGGGCAGCTGCAGCCAGGAGGGCTGGCAGGGACTGGAGAGGTGTTGTTGGGATCAGTAGCCACGTGGGACAGCTAGCACTAAGAACTACCATTTTGCTACACCATAGGGGCCTGCGGGCCCTGCCTGCAAAGGGACTGACTGAGTCAATATCAGGCCTCAACTACAGTGCTAGCTGGTCCCAGGAGAGTGTTAAGCCCCGTACACACGATCGGACTTTCCGACGGGAAATGTTGGATGTGAGCTTGTTGGCGGTAAGTCCGACCGTGTGTACGCTCCATCGGACATTTGTTGTCGGACTTTCCGCCAACAAATGTTGGCTAGCATGTTCTCAAATTTTCCGCCAACAAATGTGTGTTGTCAGACTTTCCGATCGCGTGTAAACAAGTCCGTCGGACAAAAGTCCTAAGTACAAACACGCATGCTCGGAAGCAGAAGCGGTCGGTCTTGTAAACTAGCGTTCGTAATGGAGAATTAACGAATTAACATTCGTGACGTGGCAAATTATGAAATCTCCAAATGCAGCGCACAATTCTCTTCTTCTTTGTTGGGATAATAATGAAGCTACTTTGCTGGTGATACTGATGGAGTTATTCCAAACCTTTTTTTTCTAGTGATATCAAGAATAATATTATTATGCTTTTTTTTAAATTTTATTTGGGCAAGTTACCACATCACCATTATCCTGTAGTTTTTAAAATCAAAGATACAACTATGTTGGTGTGCCTTGTTAATTTTACATTGTATTTTATTAAATGTAACTGCCTGCTCCCAAACTGTCATTTGAAGTAAAACACATAGCCAAGTATTATTCTACACAATTTTTTTATTGTGCATTAAAAAAAGAAAACAAATAAAATTAGACATGCTATCTGCCAATAGAACTTAACAAAAAAGTGCATTCTATGCATCCAAAAATATAGAAAATATACCAAATCAAATCATTATTATTCAACCAAAAAAATTATGTCAAAGCAATAACTCCAAGGCCAATATGTTATCTCCTCCGATTCCGCAACATGGTTGGTTGAAGAAACGGCCGTTCAGAAAAGAACTAAAAAGCACTAAATGAAAAGCGCGTACTGAAAAGTGCTAAATGAAAAACGCGAAAAGAAAAGCGCAAATCAACACTCACCAAACTTCTACTAACACGAAATTAGCAGAAGAAGCCCAAAGGGTGGCGCTGAAGAGCTGAAAAAACACGTAATACGGCATTATGTTCGTAATTGTTGGCCGACATTTGTGTGACTGAGTGTATGCAAGACAAGTTTGAGCCAACGCCCTTCGGACAAAATTCCACGGTTTTGTTGTCAGAAAGTCCAATCGTGTGTACGGGGCATAAGTCTGCAATCAAGTGAAGGTGCTGGGAGAAGAGAGGAAGTTGTATATACCGGAGGTATACATAGTTCCCAGTCCCTATATTGCTTTTACAAATCAAGTGAGCATCCCATACCTACCCATCCCCATCCAAGTTACAATCCCCTCAATAAAGCATAAAAACAAAGTACAAGGACTGCTTCTTGACTAGTGAGTGTCTGAAGATTCATGTGCCTGGCTGTGCAGGGTGAGAGGCGGACCACAAATACCAGCAGTCCCTACGGGGGGACCGCTACATTTTGTACACTGGTCCAAATCTTTTGGTGGAGGGGGGATTGTGGTGTGGTTTTGTGTGCGCAGCAGTTCCTCCTATAGGAACACAATTCAATGCTCATTTTGATGCCTTTCAGTTGCAATGTTTTTTACTCTACAGCAATGGAAAAAAAAGGGTACATGGGTCTTCTAAGGAAATTTGCCAAAACAAAAACACAGCGTTTATTCGTCACTCAAAATGATTTGTGAATAAACATTAGAAACGGGTCTTTCCGAATACTAGGATATCGATGGTAAACAGGGGCAGGTTTCCAGAGATTCCATGTTACAGATCTCCCTGATCTCTGATTGGAATTATCACATTTAAGACATACTCTGGTCAATAGATATATGGAAATGCTGCACCGTACTACAACTAATTCAGCATGAGCTGGTATATCAGGAGATGTCAAGGTGAACAAGTTAGTGTTACTAAACCCACAACCTGCATTCACTATATCTGGTCTCTCATAGAACATGGGAATGCAATTATTTTAGCAAATATAAAGTGATGAATACCTTTTTCTCATCAGCAGTATATAGCAGTCTTGTGACTTGTATCAGTTCCTAATAAAGCTTGTAGGAGGAGTTTTCATTCTCCCCTGATCCACTGTCTGGACAGTGCTGATTGGCTCTGTGCTGATCACATGCACCCTCCAAAGAAAGAAAAATAAACTCTCTAACAATACACACCAAACTGAGCATGTGCAGCCCGTCCCCTGGCTCTGTAAATATTAGGTTATTTTTTGGAGAGAGTGGAAGAAGAGGCGGATCAGAGAAGACAGGATCAAACAGCCTTTTTACACAATGCAGAGGATTAACCCCTTAAGTTCCACAGTGAGTATAACAAGCATGCTTTACTGCATACAGTGCCTTGAAAAAGTATTCATACCCCTTGAAATTTTTCACATTTTGTCATGTTACAATCAAAAATGTAAATGTATTTTATTGGGATTTCATGTGATAGACCAACACAAAGTGGCACATAATTGTGAAGTGGAAGGAAAATGATAAATGGTTTTCAACATTTTTTACAAATAAATATGTGAAAAGTGTGGCGTGTATTTGTATTCAGCCCCCCTGAGTCAATACTTTGTATTTTTGCCTTTCGCTGCAATTACAGCTGCAAGTCTTTTTGGGGATGTCTCTACCAGCTTTGCACATCTACAGAGTGACATTTCTGCCCATTTTTCTTTGTGTAGTGCCCTGCTCCTGTTGATCAGGCGCTTGCATGTAAATTTAAGTGGTTATCTGTTCTGTATATAGTTCAGATTTAATCTGTGGCTAAATTAGCTTCTGTTCCAGCAGTGGCTGTGTTGCGTGTAGTTCCACACTGTTGTCTGTAGGTGTCATTGTCACCACGGGCCAGTGTTGGAAGAGCAACAGGCTGAAGTGTATTGAGTGCTCTTCTTTCTCAGAAGTAACCCAGTGGGGGGTGGTCCACCGCTGTGCATTCTGGGAGAGGGTACTTAAGGGGCAGATGCCATTTCTTTTTCTCTCTTACCTCCTGGCCCTCCTGGCCTAAGGTATGTGGTGACTTTTCTCCCGCCTCGAGGCCACGCTGGCCTGAGGCTATGTGACTACAAGTAGGCCCAGAGGCTGTCTGGGGCCTACTACCGCAGAGGCAGAGGTGGTCCTTAGGCTGTCTTGCCTGTTAGGAAGAAGCCGAGCCAAGCTGAAGAGATCCAGGGGAGGACCCTTGCTGGAGAGAGCCAGGATGAAGGCTGTTCTCTCGGGAGGGCCTGATAACTTACTTGGAGGACGCACCAATACCTAACCAACCTACAGCACAGTACTGCCGGGTCGGCTTAAAGGTTCTGGTACTGTGTTTGCTGTTCATCGAATACTAAATCCTGTGGCAGAGGATCGTTCAACGATTGCTAAATCCTGTGGCAGAGGATCGTGCAACCATTTTGTTCTGCTCAAGTCTGTGGCAGAGACTTTTCGTCCGTGTGCCATTCCAGCTGCTAGGTCAGTGAGAGAGGCCTATCTAGGTGGGCAAAGATCTGTTGACTGAAGGTTCAGGATCTCAAATTCCTCAGTGATCTGCATAAGGTATCTGAACCTTCCTGCAACTCCCTTTCTACCTCTTTACTGCTACTTCTTCAAAAGTTTTTCAATAAAGCATTGGAAACATAACGAAGTGACTGGTGCATACATTGGTGGGCGTAAGGCCTAATACAGACTCTAAGTCCAGTGTCTGGTGGAAATACAGGTAAGGGGGTGACGGCAAAGACCCAAATAAAATCAGCTGCTCCTTTGGGGGTAAGCGCTACATTTGTAAAATAGCTCAAACTCTGTCAGATTGGATGGAGAGCGTCTGTGAACGGCAATTTTCAAGTCTTGATTTAGGTCTTTTAATTGGGTTTATTGGATTTAGGTCTGGACTTTGACTGGACTTTGACTGGGCCATTCTAACACATGAATATGCTTTGATCTAAGCCATTCCATTGTAGCTCTGGCTGTATGTTTAGGGTTGTTATCCTGCTGGAAGGTGAACCTCCGCCCCAGTTTCAAGTTTTTTGCAGAATCTAACAGGTTTTCTTCTAAGATTGCCCTGTATTTGGCTCCATCCATCTTCCCATCAACTCTGACAAGCTTCCCTGTCCCTGCTGAAGAAAAGCATCCCCACATGATGCTGCCACCACCATGTTTCATGGTGGGGATGGTGTGTTCAGGGTGATGTGCAGTGTTAGTTTTCTGCCACACATAGCATTTTGCTTTGAGACCAAAAAATCACATTTTGGTCTCATCTGACCAGAGCACCTTCTTCCACATGTTTGCTGTGTCCTCCACATGGATTCTCACAAACTGCAAACGGGACTTCTTATGACTTTCTTTGAACAATGTCTTTCTTCTTGTCACTCTTCCATAAAGGTCAGATTTGTGGAGAGCACCACTAATAGTTGTCCTGTGGACAGATTCTCCCACCTGAGCTGTGGATCTCTGCAGCTCCTCCAGAGTTACCATGGACCTCTTGGCTGCTTCTCTGATGAATGCTCTCCTTGCCTGGCCTGTCAGTTTAGGTGGACGGCCATGTCTTTGTAGGGTTGCAGTTGTGCCATACCCTCTCCATTTTCGGATGATGGATTGAACAGTGCCTCGTGAGATGTTCAAAGCTTGGGATATTCTTTTATAACCTAACCCTGCATTAAACTTCTCTACAACTGTACTGTATACTTGATTATTGCGAGTGCACGTAGGTCTGCGACTGTTCTGCGATTGCACGTAGGTCTGCGAGTACCTGTGTATTGTCTTGTTGTGTACCTGTGTATTGTCTTGAGTATTAGTGCCAGGAAGCTAGCTGTTAGGTAATTTGGACAGGGTAAAATCCCCAAATCCTCACTAAATTTAATAGGTACGATGCCCGGCGGTTGTGGAGAGGCGACTCTTTGTACATCTTGCGGCATGTATGCGTTCCTTGATCATCCGATCGAGGGCGAATACTGCTGTGCAAAATGTAAGCACATTGTTTCCCTGGAAGCCCAGGTTATGAATCTGGGGAAGCAACTGTCAGCACTGAGAAGTCCCTCCATACTAAAGGTAAGCCAGGAACGTACACGGCAGGGGCCAGCACAGAGGCGGGTGGAGACAAAGAGGTGCAGGCACTAGCAAAGAGTAGATGGGTGACAGTCAGGAGGGGTAGAGGGGAAAGTGCCAGGGAGGCCGATCCAGGACTGGAGCATCCCAATAAGTACGCTCCATTGAGTGACATTGGTGAAACCAGTCAGGGACCAGCACTGCTGGAGATGAGGGTCTCTCCTAGTTGCCAGGGGAAGAACTCCTCCTGTGAGAGTGGGGGGGCAGCAAAGGGAAAGGAAAGACAGATTCTGGTGGTAGGGGACTCAGTTCTTAGAAGCACAGAGAGGGCAATCTGTAACCAAGACCTGAAGCGCCGAACAGTATGTTGTCTACCGGGCGCTCGGGTTCGGCACATCACGGATCTTGTGGACAGATTACTGGGAGGGGCTGGGGAAGACCCGGCTGTCATGGTGCACGTTGGCACCAATGACAAAGTCAGAGGCAGATGGAGTGTCCTAAAGAATGATTTTAGGGACTTAGGTGCTAAATTGAGGAAAAGGACCTCCAAGGTAGTGTTCTCAGGAATACTACCGGTACATCGAGCCACACCAGAAAGGCAGAGGGAGATTAGGGAAGTAAACAAGTGGCTGAAGAGCTGGTGTAGTAAGGAGGGGTTTGGGTTCCTGGAGGACTGGGCCGACTTCTCAGTCGTTAACCGGTACTATAGAAGGGACGGACTGCACCTAAATGAGGAGGGTGCAGATCTGCTGGGAATGAAGATGGCCAAAAAGTTAGAGGGGTTTTTAAACTAGGCGACTGGAGAAGAACCCCCACTAGCTGGCAAAGTGGGGATCAGGGAGGTGCGGGGTCTGGTGCATTCTTAACATGTTATAGTGCATCTGGAAAGTATTCACAGCTCTTCACTTTTTCCACATTTTGTGATGTTACATCCTTATTCCGAAATGGATTAAATTCATTATTTTCCTCAAAATTCTGCAAACAATACCCCATAATGACAACAAAGTTTGTTTGAAAACTTTGCAAATTTATTAAAAATAAAAAATCCCATGTACATAAGTATTCACAGCCTTTGCTTAATATTTTCTTGAAGCCCCTTTGGCACCAATTACAGCCTCAAGTCTTTTTGAGTATGATGCTACAAGCTTGGCACACCTTTTTTTTGGGCAGTTTCTCCCATTCTTCTTTGCAGGACCTCTCAAGCTCCATCAGGTTGGATGGGGAGCGTCGGTGCACAGCAATTTTCAGATCTCTCCAGAGATGTTCAATTGGGTTCAAGTCCTGAGCCCACAGAGTTGTCCCATAGCCACTCCTTTGTTATCTTGTGCTTAGGGTCATTGTCCTATTGGAAGATGAACCTTTACCCCAGTCTGAGGTCCAGGGCGTTTTGGAGCAGGTTTTTATCAAGGAGGTCTCTGTACATTGTACACTGCTGCATTCATCTTTCCCTCGATCCTGACTAGTCTCCCAGTTCCTGCTGCTGAAATTCATCCCCACAGCATGATGCTGCCACCACCATGCTTCACTGTAGGGATGGTATTGGCCGTGTGATGAGCGACACCTGGTTTCCTCTAGACATGACGCTTGCCATTCAGGCCAAAGAGTTAAATCTTTGATCAGATCGGAGAATTTTGTTTCTCATGGTCTGAGAGTCCTTCAGGTGCCTTTTGGCAAACTCCAGGTGGACTGCCATGTGCCTTTTACTGGGGAGTGGCTTCCATCTGGT
Source organism: Aquarana catesbeiana (assembly GCF_042186555.1). NCBI lineage: Eukaryota > Metazoa > Chordata > Amphibia > Anura > Ranidae > Aquarana > Aquarana catesbeiana. The sequence continues at coordinate 31,341,130 of NC_133328.1, read as the reverse complement.
CACTCTACCATAACGGCTTGATTGGTGGAGTGCTGCAGAGAGGGTCATTCTTCTGGAAGGTTCTGCTCTCTCCACAGAGAAACGCTGGAGCTGTGTCAGAGTGACCATCGGGTTCTTGGTCACCTCCCTGGCTAAGGCTCTTCCCTCCCGATCGCTCAGTTTGGCCAGGCGGCCCGCTCTAGGAAGAGTCCTGGTGGATCCAAACTTCTTCTATCCATGGATGATGGAGGCCACTGTGCTCATTGGGACCTTCAATGCTGCAGAAATGTTTCTGTACCCTTCCCCAGATCTGTGCCTCGATACAATCCTGTCTCAGAGGTCTCCAGACAATTCCTTAGACTTCATGGCTTGGTTTGTGTTCTAACATGCACTGTTAACTGTGGGACCTTATATAGACAGGTGTATCCCTTTCCAAATCATGTCCAATCAATTGAATTTACCACAGGTGGACTCCAATCAAGTTGTTGAAACATCTCAAGGATGATCAGTGGAAACAGGATGCACCTGAGCTCAATTTTGAGTGTGATGGCAAAGGCTGTGAATACTTATGTACATGGGATTTTTTATATTTAATAAATTTGCAAAGTTTTCAAACAAACGTTGTTGTCATTATGGGGTATTGTTTGTAGAATTTTGAGGAAAATAGAGAATTTAATCCATTTTGGAATAAGGCTGTAACATAACAAAATGTGGAAAAAGTCAAGTGCTGTGAAGACATGCACTGGATGTACTGTAAATGTTACATCCCGAATATGGGTGTAACATATAACATGTTATGAAAGGTGAACTTATCCTTTAAAGAAGCATTTCGCTAGATTGGACCAGGCCTTACTCCAGTCCTCAAGAGGTCTTGTTCCCAAAGTCCTTATGGGGGTGGGTGATTTGCTCAGCAGGTATTCATGACTGAGTATAGAAGTCAATATAAGTTTACGACAGCCTGAAGGCAGATGTGTTCAAAGACTGACTGTGTATAGATATGTAATTTTTTTTTATGCAAATGTTGTCAAAGCAGTCAAGTTAATTATATTTATATTTCCGTAAAATTGAAATTGGTAATCAGTTCAAACAAAATCACTCCTATAGGAAGCTTCCTAATGAATTCTCTAAAAGTACAATTCCACTGAAACTTAGAATGCCTACCAAACTCACAAGAGTGAGTTTATCTGTGTGAGTATCACAAAAGGTCATCATGTTCTGGAATCTGGCTGGTCAAGTCAGTCCAGCCTGTCCACCTCTCTGTCAAGGCTCACCTGTCCGCTGACTCATAGACAAAGTATTGGGTTGGTTTAAACTGGAATTTAGTTTTTTTCACAGCAAATGTTTTTTTCCTATCTCTATATGCAAATAAATACATAACTGTGCCTTTACCTCTGGGTCCTTTTATTTTGTACTCAGTGAAACAAGGAAAAAGCCCATACGCTGTTGCATCGATGTCCAAAAATTCAAATGAATAATACAAGCTTACTTCAACAGTATTTGCTACAATATTGTGATTTTTGAGTACAGGCACACAACTGAAATGTACAACAAATGTTTGATGTGAGCCTGTTGTTGGAAATTCCGACCGTGTGTAGGCTCCATCGGACATTTGTTGTCGGAATTTCCGACAACAACAATTTGAGAGCTGTCTCTCAAATTTTCCGACAACAAAATCCGTTGTCGGAAACTCAGATCGTGTGTACACAATTCCAACGCACAAAGTTCTACGCATGCTTGGAATCAAGCAGAAGAGCCGCACTGGCTATTGAACTTCATTTTCCTCGGCTCGTCGTACGTGTTGTACGTCACCGCGCTCTTGACGTTCTGAATTTCTGACAACCTTTGTGCGACCGTGTGTATGCAAGACAAGTTTGAGCCAACATCTGTCGGAAATAAATCTAGGATTTTGTTGTCGGAATGTCTGATCGTGTGTGTGCGGCAATAGCGTGCATGCAATTGAGTTGATTTACTAAAACTGGAGTGTAAAATTTGGTGCATGGTAGCCAATCAGCTTCTAACTTCAGCTTGTTCAATTAAATTTTACAAAAAAAAAATTGGAAGCTGATTGGTTTTTATACAGAGCTGCACCAGATTTTGCACTCTCCAGTTTTAGTAAATCAACCCCAGGGAATCACTAAGAAATGTGGCTTGTTAATACCCAACTCCAACTTGGACAAATAAGTAAAAATGATGGTACTCTGCCTCAAAAAAAAAAAAAAAAAAAATGAGCAACTCTGGTTGCAATACTCACCCTATCTGTGGCGCTGTCCCCTGCAAACCCAACCACTCACTGATCCAGTGCTGCTCCTCTTCCAGGTTGAATTATGCCCAGTGCATTCAACCAACTTCCTGTCAGCCCAGGGTGTCATGGCTCCTCCCTTTACCGTGGACCACAGGAAAATGCAGAAGAGAGCAGTGCTACATGATTATGTGGTGCTGGTTTTTGAAGCATTTAGAATCCACCTACTGCTGGAGGAAGAGGACCTGTAACGTCACTTGACCAGACTGAAGACACCTTGAAAAAAAGATATTTATAAAGATCATTTTTTTTACAGCTGCAGGTGTACTCTAATATGGGAAGGAGGCAATCAGGGACAGGGAGGGGTATCTGGGCCCAGAGTGGGTTTTAGGCAGCTAATGCTCCATCGTCTTAATGTGCGCCAACTACATAAGCGGTGCACACGTTCCGTAAAACCAGAAAAAAAAGGGTCAGGTCCAGTTTTGGGTGCACTGAAGTGCATTGGCGGTCCATTTAATATGACTTGGTTGCTTTAAAGCGTTTGTTAACCCCCCAAAAAATGATCCTGTTCCCTTAAAGCATGTTATATACAGCACAATGCCCCTGTATCACATTTTGGCTGATCCTGCCTGGCTATACCCCCCCTGTAAACTGACCGCTATAATCAGGGCTGCTGAGCCCTGACACCGTGGTCAGAGTATGTGCCTCCGTCAGCCACAGCCCTCCTGTCCTCTTATGTGCTCCTCTGATCTCCTCCCCCCTCCCCCCTCTGCCTGTATCAGAAACCATGAATCAGACTGAGACAGAAGTACAGTTAAATCTCACTTGTTTAATAATTATAAAAAAAAAGGTAAACAGAGTAAACGTAGTCAAAACATAGCCAGAGTTTGGGAATCGGAACGGATAGTCAGACAAGCCAAAACGTCAGGGAGCCAGAGATGAGCGTAGTAGAACAGCAAGCAGGATCTGGAGCCAGAAGGAATGTCAGCCAAGCAAGTCTTTAACAGGAACACAGGAGAGCGTCTCTAGAGATGTGACCAAGGCGAAGGCAGAGATCATCTGGACTGGATGGCTTAAGTAGGCAGGACTGATGAGCAGGATATCATCAACAGGTGAGTCACTGTGGAGAGATAGGAGCTGGCAATTAGCCGACAGCTGAGCGGCCAGCTCAGAGAAGGAAGCGGCCAGCCTTGACAGCCTGTCATTCCCAGATCCTCCCCTCCTGCACTGAAAAAAACAAAGTTTTCCTTCTATAGTTCCCACTGATATAGAACACTAAGCAATTTCTAAAAATATGCAGTATAACAGCTTACTTCAGAGCGCCTTTCGGCGCTCACGTGACTGCCCGCTGGTCTCCTCCTCTCTCCACTCCTCCTCTCGGCTGACGTCAGCGGGGGTTTCCCAGCACCTCCCCCTGCAGTTATCAGATCGGGACAGTGGGCAGTCAGCTGAGCGCCGAACGGCACTCTGAAGTAAGCTATTATACAGCATATTTTTAGAAATCATCTATATCAGAGGGAACTATAGAAAAAAAATATTGTCTTCACAAACACTTTAATGGCATAACATGCACGAACGTGTGTTCGGTAATGAACCACAGTGCACCGCAAAGGTGTAAAGGGGACCTAAATGAAATATGCTGAGCTAACCTAAATACACCCAAATAAACACCTCTAAAAAAAGAAAAATGTTGTTTGAGCAGCTCTTTATTTTAGGACTTTGCAATGCTAAAGTTAAAGGCTTCATGCGCACTGCTTTCTTGTAAATGCTATTTCTCCTGACAGGAAGAAATCAGCGTTATAAACTCACCTAAGCTGCATTTTTTCAAACCAGTGTAGGTGAGTTGAACAGTGTTTAGCAGCATTTGGAGTTTGGGAGTTAATTTATTTCATTGGCCAGAATTTTAATTTATTCTGGCCACTGAAATTAATAAATGCTGAAGTGCTAAACCTGCCTAGCGTGTAGGTGTGTTTAAACGCGTTTAGGCACGTTTATGTGCGTTTAGTGTTTTTTTATGCCCAGAAGCTCCTCTCCTGAATGCGATTCTTCTGTGTTCAGAAGAGGAGCTTTGACTGCCTCTAAACTCTGCTGCTCCTAAACTCTGGTAAAATCCTATGTGTGCATTAACACAAAGGCTTTTATTGAGTCGAGTTCAGGGGCTTTGGCAAAAAAAAACACCAAAAGCTCCTAAATGTGAGCTTAAGAGCAGTAGTGTGCATGAGGCCTTAAGCCTCGGACACACGGTGCGATTGTTGGCCAACCGAGTGTCTGATTTTTGTCAAAAGGGCGTGTGCCAGGATCTTGTCTTGCATACGGTACACAATTGTCGTGCCACAAACAAGAATGTAGTGATGTACTATGAGGAATTTCGGCCCTTGAGCGCCACCCTTTGGGCCCCCTCTGCTAATTTCGTGTTTGGTGAGCATTGATTTCGAGTATGCGTCTTTGTACTTTCAAAATTTTGTGTGACGGACTTGTGTACTGACCATACAACAATCATACAACGGACCATTGTCTGCTGAAAATTTACTAGCCTGCCATCCAACAAGCTGGACAACAATTGTCAAAAGGAGCGTACTAACGATACAATTTTAGGACCACAGTCTGTCAACAAACAATCCCCTGCTAACAATCGCATCGTGTGTACGAGGCTTTAGGTTCACCATGGAAAGGCATGTGCTATTGTCCAAGAACAGGATGGTAGGAGTGATATTTGTGATAGGTGTGATAGCTGTTTTAGTAACATAATCCCATCCTTGGAGTCGGGAAGGCTTCATAGGTGTCCATTCTTCAATCTACATGGCTGAAATTGTGACTTTCTGTCAAAATGCTGGGGTAGAAATGTAAAAACGGTATTAGACCCCTTTCACACTGGGACGTTTTTCAGGTGCTTTTGGGCTAAAAATAGCGCCTTTAAAGTGCCTGAAAAACGCCTCCCTTGCAGGCCCAGTGTGAGAGCCCAAGTGCTTTCACACTGGGTCGGTGCGCTTGCAGGATGTTAGAAAAAGTCCTGCAAGCAGCATCTTTTGGACAATGGAGGAGCGGTGTATAGCGGTGTATACCGCTCCTCCACCGCCCAAAAGATGCTGCTGCCATTGAAATCAATGGTCACCACTGCCATTGAAATCAATGGCCACCATTGCTGAAGCGCCTGCAAAGCACTTCGGCAACGGTGCTTTGCGGGCGCTTTTAACCCTTTATTCAGCCGCTAGCGGGAGTTAAAAGCATCCCGCTAGCAGACAAAAAGCGCCGCTATAACAGCGGTAGAACGCAGCTAAAACTAGCAGCGCTTTACCGCTAATGCCCCCCCATCCCAGTGTCAAAGTAGCCTTAAAGTTGGAAGTCAGATGGGCCAACATTCCATTCGGAATAAATGTGAGCATGTGCTGAGAAGGAGACAGCAGAACAAAAAAAAAATGTGCTGAGGAAAAGACCTGGTATATTTGCCAATACTGTACATGGCCCCAGCTTGTTTGCAAAGAAATGCGCACAGCATTGGCGCACATTTGCACGCATCTGCCAGTGGAATTGGTGTCAAATGCCCTATATAAGGTCAGTGGCTGCACTCAGAGATTGCTGGGTGATCTTCAGCTATCAGTGCTCCTTGTTCCAGTGAATCCTGTATTCTTTGGACTACTCATTACTGACTCAGCTTGCCTCTGGATCTTCCTGTTGTCTGATTCCTGGTTTTGACCCAGGCTTGTTCTAAGGACTCTGCTTCTCTTGTCCAACCATGTATGACTCTGGCTTGCTTTTCTGACTACTGTTGTGCCTGCTACTCTGGATTCCTGTGTATGACCTCGGCTCCATCCTTGACCACACTTCTGCCTACTCCCTGGCTTATCTTCCCATGTATGACCCCAGCTATCATCCTGATCCTACCAGCCTGACCTTGTTTCTTCCGTGGGTGATACCTTGCTTGTGGTCGCTGCCTTGGTCCAGCTACACTTCTACGGACAACAGAGTTTCTGCTGTCAGTCCTGACAGTCCAGCTGACAGCTACCCCGTTGTCTTCACTGCAAGCAACTTCCAGCACATCAACCTAAATGACACCTGTGCTTATTCAAAACTGACACTCCCTGTTCTCACCTCAAGGGGTGTTTGGTGCTCAGCCACAAGGAAAGCCCTCTCGTCAGATCAGTCTTCAAGCAGGAACGTGACAATAGGGGCAAATTCTACAGGCTAAAACTTAGCAATTTTCCTACACTGTAAGTATAAAGAACATTCTTTCAAGGGGAGAGATGTGCACATTTTGGACAGAGAGGACAACCAGTTCACAAAAGATGTGAAAGAGGTCATCTGCTGCAAATTGTAACAACCATCAATGAAAAGGGGTGGACAACAATTCACACCTGGAGCTATGTGAAACGGAAAATTAACACGTATGAAGCCGTCCTGACACCAAGGAGATTCCATCCTGTTCTGGGACAACCAAAATCTTCCTTTCCATGATGATTGGATATAAATGTTGGGGTATGTTCCTGACACTCATTTAGAACTGAAGACGTGGCATTGATAACCTATGAAATGTCTTCAACATTACAGAACAAATTTTGTTGAATGTGACTAACTACTACTAGAAATGCACAAAAGGAGAAGCCACGCACCATTGACCTTACTCAACTCAGTCAATTTTTATTCAGCCATAAAACCGCCAGGAGACCGCCCCCCTCTCTGACATGTTTCGCCATTATGGGCTTAGTCATAGAGAAATATGACTAAGGCCATAAGGGTGAAGCATTTCATAGAGGGGCAGTCTCCTGCCAGGGAGAACATGTGTTGTTTTTATAGTTGAATAAAAATTGACTGACCTGAATGACGTTATTGGTGTACAGCCTTTTCTTTTCTGCTTCTTCAGGAAGTAAGGACAGGCTCATAAGACCGGCACAGGATTGGATTTGCTGCGGTGCAGGCCTGGAGTAATGACTTCTCCATATACTAGACATACTTATGCGAAAAGTGCCCTTATACTTTAAAGGCTTAGACAGCACTTCTCTCTCTGTGATTATTTTATGCAAATGTAATTTTTCGTGTGTACAAGACACGTTATTCCCCAGAAAATATTGCTGATTGCCATTTGATGAATATTTTGCTGCCTTTAATGCGGTTATGTGGATATTTTTTTTTTTTTTACTTTTCCTACTATGAGAGGAATAAAATGTGTTTGGATTTAATAGATACACAAAAACATCAAAACTAACTGTTTTGATTCGGCTATTCAAACGAGTCAGTTTTCCTTAATGCAGAAAATAGTATTTTTAAATGAAAAAAAAAAAGAAGAGAGAAAACTAGTAGTAATCATCTTGAAGGGCATTTTCTCAGGAAGAAAACATTGTGTTTGTGTAGGTGGGACTTTGTATTCCCATAATGGAAGCAAAGAGAAGAAAAATGAAAGGGGTTGCGTAACCTGTTTCTCAGTTAATATAGGTAATTGCGCATCATCAACATAATAATCAGATCCTGTATATTTTATATAACACCGGTTATTTTGCAGAAGAAAATAGGAAAAATTGATACACCAGAACAAAAAAAATCAAGATTCAAAATACAAAATCAAGTTTCCAAATGGTAAACCCAAACTCCAGGCGGATATAAGAGATACAAATTAATTCAGCTCTATATTTATTAGTACAATATTAGTGTTTATTTTTAAGCAAGTACCTGAATCTGACCTGCTATTGCCCTCTTGCAATCCCCTGTACAGCAGGGCTCAGATGGCTGAATGGAGAAGGAGCACAAGGAGCCATTGGGTTGTGCCAAAAACAGAGGGAGCAGAGTGACAGAGAGATGAGCTCATCAGTCTGCAGTTTATCCTTATACTATCCAATCACAGGCTGGGGGAGGGACAAGACCTCTAACCCCTAATTGAAGCAGATCTCCTGCCCTCCCAGATATGTCTCTGCTGTGTGACAGGGCTGTGTAAATCTCAGAACTGGATGGACAGAAACACAAATTCTTTAGGAGTTAAAACAGCCCCTGTATTACTTGGGGCATGCTGAACGAGGGGAGAGGCTAGTTGAAACTATGTATTAGTTAGCTATACAGATTATTTTATTATATAGTTGCTAAACTCCTTTCTAACGTCCACCTAACCACCTGTCACCTGGGCCCTATTGCCTCTCAAATACTACGGTCACCCTCTGACTCTATCCTACACTCTCTAACCCACATCTTCAATCTTTCCCTCTCTTCTGGCATCTTTTCCAATGCTCTAAAACATGCACTGGTCACCCCCATACTTAAAAAGCCGTCCTTGGACCCTACCAATCTTAACAATCTTAGCCCTATCTCCTTGCTCCCTTTTCCCTTAAACTCCTTGAACGCCTGGTTTACAACCAACTGAGTGACCACCTCATAAAGAATAACCTTCTTGATCCCCTTTAGTCTGGTTTTGCCCTCAACACTCCACAGAATCTGCTTTTCTAAAACTCACAAATTACTTAACCGCAAAAACCAATGCACACTATTCTGTACTCCTACTTCTGGACCTTTTGGCTGCCTTTGATAGGGTTGACCACCCCCTCCACCTCAAAAAACTTTACTCCCTCGGTCTCTGTGACTGCACTCTTCGGTGGCTCTCATCCTACCTATCCCAACGCACCTTCAGTGTTACTTACAATTCTACTTCCTCCTCTCCTCTTCCCTTCTCTGTTGGGGTCACCCAAGGTTCTGTTCTTGGACCTCTCTTAATTTCAATCTACATCTCTTCCCTGGGTCAGCTGATTGCCTCACACGTCTTTCAATATCATTTCTACGCTGACGACACACAAATCTATCTCTACACCCCTCAACTCACTCCATCAGTCTCCTCGGGCGTCACTAACTTGCTAACAGACGTATCTGTATGGATGTCACACCACTTCCTCAAACTCAACTTGTCCAAAACCGAGCTCATAATATTTCCTCCCCCACGTGCCTCTTCCCCTGACTTCTCTGTCAAGAGCAATAGCACAACCATCCATCCCTACATGCCAGGGTGCTAGGTGTTATCTTGGGCTCTGAACTCTCCTTTCAACCCCACATCCAATCCCTTTCTAAAGCTTGTTAACTCAACCTCAGAAATTTCTCCAAACCACGTCCCTTCCTAACCAATGAAACTACAAAGCTCCTGATTCACTCCCTGGTTATCTCTCACCTTGACTACTGCAACTCCCTCCTCACTGGCTTACCTTTGAATAGGCTATCCCCCTTCAGTCTATCATAAATACTGCTGCCAGACTCATCCACCTTACAAACCACTCGGAGTCTGCTACCCCTCTCTGCAAATTAAATTCAAAATACTAACAATCAGTTACAAAGCCATCCACAACTTTGCCCCCCAGCTACATCACTAGTCTAGTCTCAAAATACCAACCTAATCGCCATCTCCGTTCCTCCCAAGACCTCCTGCTCTCTAGCTCCCTTATCACCTCCTCCCATATTTGCCTCCAGGACTTCTCCCGAGCCTCTCCCATCCTCTGGAATACCCTACCCCAATCTGTCAGACTATCTCCAAATCTATCTACTTTTAGGTGATCCCTGAAAATGTTTCTCTTTGGAGAAGCCTATCCTGCCTCCACCTAACAACTGTTCTTTTATTTTCTTCATCAGCTCATCCCCTACAGTCATTACCCTTTCCTATCTCTTGACCCTCCCTCCTAGATTGTTAGCTCCAACGAGCAGGGCCCTCTGATTCCTCCTGTATTAATGGTATTGTAATTGTACTGTCTGCCCTACTGTTGTAAAGCGCTGTACAAACTGTCGGCGCTATATAAATCCTGTATAATAATAATAAAAAATACAAATCTGCCCTTATTCAGTATGCCTGTACCGAACTGAATGTTGTTTCTGTATCTTTTTTTCCATCCAGAGCATACTGTTCTCTGTTGTTTTTCATCATCTGTATGTTTGGAAAAATGAAATAAAGATTAAAAAAAAAACAGCTCCTGTATATGTTTCATCTATCTTGCTATTTGCCTGGAATTCAGATTTGCATGTATGCAAAAAAAAAAAAAGACATCAGCAGCTACAAGTACTGTACTGTAATGTGCTGGCTTTTACAAAACCGATACTCCGTTGCATTACAAGCCCATGAAGTCCAGCGCTGTCTTCGTACAACCCGATAGCTTTAGCGCTGTCTTCGGTTCTGCACCGCCATCTTGGACTTGGGAGCCAACTGTGACTTCCTGTTCAGCCACAGCCAACTCTGCACCATGCATGCACAAGATGCCCAGATTGGAACAGGCTGTCCCAAGGCCTCCTGGGATTTGTGATGGAGCCCAGGAGGCTGCAAAAAAGAGGGGAGGGGGCTGGGGGAGGTCTCGGACCTATCAAACGCCATCCTCGCCTAGGTGAGGAATAACGAAGTGGGAGCAAGTACCTTTTGGAAACTGTACTTGCTACCAAAGAAAAAACTTTCCAATGCATTAAAAGGAAGGCCTGCATTTGCAATCTTCAAAAGGTAAGTGAAAGTCTGTGTTTAGTTTTTTTTTTTTGCTACTTTGACAAGCTTTTAATATAAACTGAGAAAAAAAAAAACACATATTTAATGCCGTTTTTTTATTGTTCACTGTAAAAAATATTGTGCTGGGTCTACACAAAAAAATTGAGGCAGCTATTTGCATCAGCTTTTTAAGTACTGTCAACTAAACTTATTTTTGTCTGACTCATTAGGCTTTTCATGTTTTCAACTTAGTTGTTTTGAGTAAAGCCAACTCAATTCTTTTCAATTCATAGACCATAGTGTTTTAAGTTAGGAATACATACCTTAACTTGTCAGGAACTATATTTTTAAATAAAGCCAACTCAACTTTTCCAGTTTATAGACCATAGGTTCAAGTAGAGCCAACTCATTTTTTCCAGTTTATAGACCATAGGTTCAAGCAAAGTCAACTTAATGTTTCTAGTTTCTAGAAAAGTTTAAGTTAGGAACACATACATTAACTTATTTATTTCAAGTACTTAATATAGCACCGTCAATTTATGGAGCTCTTTACATATACATTGTACATTCACATCAGCCCCTGCCCTCAAGGAGCTTTCATTCTAAGATCCCTAACTCACTTTCATACATACACATATTAGGGACAATTTACACAGGAGCCAATTACCCTACCAGCATGTCTTTGGAGTGTGGGAGGAAACCTACACAGGCACAGGATAGAACATGCAAACTGCAGGCAGGGAGTGTTGTGGTCAGAATTCGAACCAGCGACCCTTTTGCTGCTAGATGAAAGTGCTAACCACTGTACACCACTGTGCTGCCCTATTACTTAGTTACTTAGTTACTTAATTTTAAGTGGTAATAACCTGTAACTTACTCCATTTTTTTTAGTTGCTAAAACTTATTTTCCAAATGTATTTGATATATGTTTGGAGGTTTTTATATAAAAATAATACAATAATATGGTTTTTTAAAAAAGGAATAGTCTCATGAAACAGGCTTTCAAAACAAATTAACATGTATTATTTATAAAGTGTTACAAATGTAATATTATTAAAACAGCATCAAATGAAAATGTAAGCATTTAAAAAAATAAATTAAAATAAAAAATCCTTTTTTTCATCTAACAAAGCAAACTGAAACACATGTATATATACTATATCTCTAAAGAACATAGAATACAGAATATATTAACTTTTTTTTAAGCCTTTCACGAAAGTAATTTGCACTTTAACCACTTCAAACTGACCTTCCTTTTTTTCCCAACAAATAGAGCTTTCTTTTGGTGGTATTTGATCACCTCTGCGGTTTTTATTTTTAGCGTTATAAACAAAAAAAGACTGACAATTAAAAAAAATATATATATTTTTTTTTACTTTCTGCTATTATACATATCCAAAAAAAATATTAAAAAGACATGTATTCATCAGTTTAGGCCGATATGTATTATTCTACATATTTTTTGTAAAAAAAAAAAATCGCAATAGGCGTATATTGATTGGTTTGCGCAAAAGTTATCGCGTCTACAAACTATGGGATAGATTTGGGGACTTTTATTTATTTTTATTGTTTTTACTGGTAATGGCGGCGATCTGCGATTTTTTTTTTTTGATGGGACTGCAACATTGCGGCAGACAAATCTGACTAAAAAATTACACTTTTTGGGGACCAGTGACATTAGTACATTAATCAGTGCTATAAAAATGCACTGATCAATGTATAAATGACACTGGCAGGGAAGGGGTTAACACTAGGGGGCGATGAAGGGGTTAAGTGTGTTCCCTGGGTGTGCTCTAACTGTAGGGGGGATGGGCTACCAGGGACATGACAGAGATAGCTGTTCCCAATCACTGGGAACAGTAGATCTCTGACATGTCATCTGGCAAAACAGGAATCACCTTGTTTACATAGGCAGATCCCCGTTCTGCCATTGTATAACGTGATCGTGGGTCGCCGGTGGACATCGAGTCCGACGGACGCGTGTGCACACTCCGGCAGTACGCGGCAGGCACGCACGCGCGCCCCTGTTATCTCCTGTGCAAAGACCAACATACACCTACGGCGGTTTGCGCAGGAGCGCCGACCTGCCGCAGTATAATGACGATGGCTGGTCGGCAAGCGGTTAAAAGTGTGAACTTTTGAGGATAGATTCCCCACATCCAGCTCTAAAAAGATCGTCTGAAAACTTCAAAGGTATATTTTAGGTTTTCAGGGTAGCTCAGGCTAAAAGCATAAAGGAGTCCCATAATCATTCTTTCTGATACAAAATGAGAGTGCTAAATGAAAAAAATACACTATACCAATATGCTTGTATTTCCTGCCAATGCAGCATAAATATGGTATATTTGTTTTTTGAAATGTAATAACATAGTGCAAAGTGGGCGGGGCTTTAGGTTACATAATCTAACGTTGAATGCCCAATATCTCAAAAACCGAACAAACAGAAAGTTTGTTTTTGTAGTACAAATCAGCACAAACACATTGTATAATTGTTTTTAAAATGTAATAACATGTGGTGCAAAGTGGGAGAGATTTCATCAACTATAATGCGCAAAATCTATGAAACCAAACCAGCCCATACGTTCGTTTTTGCAGCAAAAATCGGCCCAGATGCAGTGCAAACGAACGCTATATTTGTTTTTCAATTTTAATAACATTGGGTGCAAAGTGGGCGGGGCTTAATGTTACATAATCTGAATTTGAATTCTAATATCTCAAAAACTGAACCGGCTGAAACATTCATTTTTGTGGCACAAAATAGTTTTTAAGCTTAACAGCCGGCGGTCCCTCACCCAGCATCTTGGTTGCGTTCTGCAGAATGCAGTAAGCGCAACTTTGCGCGCGCATAAGTGAGTTATCTCAATAGGTGCATACAACGGACGAATTTCCATTTATTATAAATATATTAATCAGCAAATAAAATAAACATTTTGGATGGTATGTTAGGCAACATTTAAAGCATATGAACGATAATTTGTTCAATGTTTTGGCATTGCATGGATTTGTAGTGACTTGGAAAAATTCTTGTCACTGGTGGTGCTCTTTTGTCCTGATGGGCCTCAAACGTATGGGAACTGCCTTGTGCAGGTTTTCAAAGTTCCAAAAGACGTCAAACTCTTTAAAATATACAGCATCCCGCAATTTCAGTCAAATGAAAAGATCATTTTTTTAAGTAAATGTAATGCCGCGTACACACGACCGGTTTTGCCGTCGGAATAAACTCCGAAGGTTTCTCAGACGGAATTCCATTCAAGCGGTCTTGCCTACACATGGTCAAACCAAAGTCCAACCATCCAGAACGCGGTGACGTACAACACGTACGACGGGACTAGAAAAAGGAAGTTCAATAGCCAGTAGCCAATAGCTTCAGTCTCGTACTTGCTTCAGAGCATGCGTCGTTTTTGGTCTGTCGGAACAGCATACAGACGAGCGGTGTTCCCAATAGGAATTGGTTCCGGCAAAAATATTTAGAACATGTTCTATTTGTAGGCGCGTCACAATTTTCAAAAAAAAAAGTCCGATGAGGCCTACACACGATCGGAATAGACGATGAAAAGCTTCCGTCGGACTTTTTCTGTCGGACATTCCGCTCGTGTGTACGCGGCTTTACTCAATTAGAATATAGAAATACACATACCTTAAAAGTTTTGTCCAGATTACACAATATTATACGTTATTTTCGTAAATGAAAAAGGTGTGTTTTAAGAACTAATGAAAATTGAGTAAGGTACTTAAAATATCAAAGTAAATTAATTAACATTTATTTTTATGTTGAAAATTGTAAAATTTTTATGTTAAAATTACAAGTCAACAGAATAATTTTTATTAGTGTTGTTTTCCGTCCTCGTTGGGAGATTTCTCCCCACTTCCTGTCTATTTGAAGGGTGAGTCACAGCAGGAAGTGAGGAGAAAACCTTCAATAAATACACATTTTATACTCAAGGTAGGCTTTTTTTCAAGTGTTTATCTGAATAACTATAAACTGGTTTGATGCAAAAAAAAAAAAAGCGTTTATTGAAATGAATAGCTGATGCAGCAGAAGAGTGACTCATCAGTCCTCCCCCACTGCCCGCCTGCTCTCTTCATACAGGACCCTATGGAGATTCAATTATCAGAGACAGTCACAAAGGAGGCATCTGCATCTGCCTGGCATCTGCTTCTGGCTCTGCTAAATCAATGCCATGGGTCTGCTCTGTATTAATTTATTTTGCAAAATAAGGATTTTATACGAATGATAATAAAAAAAAAAGAGAAAAGAAAAGAAATCAATGATCTCACAAATTGACCCAAAACCATAGCTACCAACTGTCCCTGATTTTGAGGGACTGTCACGTATTTGGAACAAATTCCCTCTGTCCCTCTTTCCTCCTCATTTGTCCCTCATTTTGTTCTGATCTATATACTTGTATATAAAATGCAGTTTGTATCTTTCAAAAAGTGATTCCCAGTGCTAAACCTTTCATCCAATTTCTAATTGGTTGTGTAGCAGTACCCCCGTAGGGGCTGCTGAAATTGTGGTGCACCTGTTGCCCTGCCCAGCCCAGCATGTACTTCCCAATCACCTAGAGTCAATGAACAGTCCA
This sequence comes from Aquarana catesbeiana, assembly GCF_042186555.1. Classification (NCBI taxonomy): domain Eukaryota; kingdom Metazoa; phylum Chordata; class Amphibia; order Anura; family Ranidae; genus Aquarana; species Aquarana catesbeiana. The sequence goes on along the minus strand of NC_133328.1, from coordinate 31,325,907 downwards.
TGTGATTATTTTGTTATTATTATTATTATATTATTGAGGGATTTGAACTTGGATAGGGATGGGAATTTATGGGATGCCCAGTAAAATTTTAGAACAGTCAACTTGGGACAGAACAATGTACACTCTTTGTACATGATACTTCCTAAAACTCCTCCTGCATAACACTTGCTTGCAGACTATCACTCTCCCTCCCTCCTGCACAACACTTAACTCCAGGCACAGCTAGCACATGGTTAGGCCCAACACTGACTTAGTCAGGCCTTAGGAATTGCCCTTTGTAGGCAGGGACCACGGGTCCCTTTTAGTGTGCAATCCCTCTTCAGGCCCTGTCAGCCCTCCTGGCTGCAGCTGCCCGACTCCACTGCCAGTGACATCACAGTCCTTGCTGCTGGCTCTGCACCCATCCCAGTCCTCTCAGGCGTGCCTCCCCAGATCTCCCGACTGTGCCTGCCCTCCTAGCCTCACACACACACCGATGGATCCCTCCTGAAGACTTGCCCGGCAGTACTAGCTCCCGCTGTCCTCTCTGACTACTCTCGGTGCCTCCTGTCCAGATCCTCCATGCGGCCTTGAAGGGATCCTTCCTGCACCCGAGTACCAGGCCCAAGGTCCCCCCCCCCCAGACTGGGGAGCGGCCTCAAAGGCCCTGACAGCATAGCACTCCATCCTCAGTTTTTCCAACCGACAACAACTCCCCAGCTGGGCTGACCCTAGGTATTTAAGGAGGCCTGCCCCCTGCCAATCCTGATTGGGTATTTGTCAGGACTCTTTAGAACACCCTAGGCAGCTCCACTTCTCTTTGCCTCCTCTCTTCTAGAATCCTCTTGAAGCCAGAGGGAGGTAACCAAGAAGTGATGCTATCTGTGAGTCACCAGCCTACTCTAGGCCACTCCCAGCCCACACAGATCAAACAAACAGACCTAGCTTTCAGCTAGGCCTGCCTAAATTTACCTGCACTTAGCAAAAAATCTCACCTTTAGCACCTAGTAGAGGGTGCTACAGCTGCATTTGTAAATTTCAAAAGCCAATTTAAAGGAATAGTAGTGGTAAAAAAAAAAAACTAATAGTTTTTTTGTATAGTTCTCCTTTGAGGGGGCGTGGCAGGGTGTGTATCCTATGATTACATACCTTTGCTAATAGCTGTCCCTCGTTCCCATCTCAAAAAGTTGGGAGGTACGCCAAAACCATTATAATTTGCTTTATAGAAGAACTTTCACTACAATGTTCTTTTCGGCATTCTGTCCCATGTAGTTGTAGCACTGCCCCCGTAGAAGCTGCTGGATAGGATGGGTTCTCTGTTCTTTGACTTAACCTTTTCGAGAACTTCAGCCCCTCTGACACACCAGGTTGAGTGTACAAACAAACAATATCACAGGAATTCACTGAGAGTAATACTTAGTACCCAATAGTAGTGCTATATCAAAGAAAACAGGCACCCAACCAGGTATTAAAGGCAAACTTTATATATTGTCACCCGATATGGTTGGTAACTAGGCAAGCATAAAATAGATTAACAATGGTAATAACACAATTTAGCATACAAAGTGATTAACAGTAGGGACTAGGCATAAGATCAAATTTGGTGTCCAGATCAGCATAAACAGTGCAGCAGTGAGCAGTAGTAAAGTTTATTCTAACAAGTGCTGGAACTATACTACCAGAGCACTGTCCAAAAGAAAAGGAGGATGGTAGCGGAGGGGCAGGGGAACAAAGAGGGCTTGCAAAATAATTATTATGGGAGGGGCAGTCCTTTTCAGATATTCCTCTGCCGGCTATTGTTGGGCCCTTCAAGAGCGTTGATGCAGTTAACGACAGTCCCAGTTAACCTTCATGCAGTATAGGTAGAGTATAGGTACGGTATAGTCTTGACAAAGGTGCAAGGTAGGTGTTGTTCAAATGTGGTAAAGGTTCAGTATAATGTAGTATTGGATTGGTATGGCAGCAGCCTAGGTTTGGAATAAGAGCGGTAAAAAGTGCAGTATGGGTGTGCTATGGGTTGAGTACACATGGTGTCCTGCTTTCAGTGCCTCAGTCCCTACTAGCAGTATCAGCATTGGGTAAATAGCCCTCTCACCAGTCCCCAGGATGCTGCGGTGACCTCTCACTGTACAAGGGGGGTCCCCTTAGTCTCTCCCCAAAAGCCTCCAGTGATCAGCGGTGGGAAGCAGAGGGTGAGTGGATGCTCCATTGTAGGTTCTGTGATGTGGGTGGTCTGCTCTGCCCTCAAGTGTCCTCACTCCCAGTCTCAGGCTCAGATCTCTGCTGGTATAGCCTCCAGCTGGCAGGCGAATATCCAGACAGAGGTGCTCTCTCTCTATCTCCTTCGGTGCCAAGAGGAAGAGCATTCCTGGGCAGTTTTAAAAAAATCATCTCTCCGCTCCTCCTACTGCACAGTGCCTATTGGGATCTTTAGTGTAAGGAGTCTATTCATCCCAATATATTTCTGCCGTCTCAAACTACAACTCCCAGGATTCAGTGATTTAATCAAAGATTGTATGGCCCAGAACAGTGGGAAACAAAGTCTTACTTTGGAAGTTTGCAGTCAGGGTGTCCTCCCACACACCAATAGACAAACAGTCATCGAGTAAAAGAAGCAGCCGACAACTCCATAACATCAAGCGGATTTATTTTGAAGCCTTCACAGTGAGTACAGTCAGCAGCACACTAGTTTCGGCGATAAGCCTTGTTCACAGCAATCATCCCAGGATTCAGAGCTCTCTACATAGAAGTCTATGGGCTTGCTTGACTTTAGCTTTCCCCCTGCTGGCCGGAGGAGAATGGTACAGAGGGAAAAAAGTATAAAAGGCAATGTCTTGTTCACCATGTTGCTGCAGCACCTGGTTACATGTTCCTATGTGCTTTATAAGCTTAGCTATGGGATCAAACAGAGCACCCAAATCAAATAGTTCCCCAACACACTGGAATGGCCCAAAAAACATATGTGATTTTTATTTTCAGCAACACAGCACACCACAACACATTGGGGGTTATTTACTAAAGGAAAATCCACTTTGCACTGCAAGTGCACTTGAAAGTAAAGTCGCTGTAGATCTGAGGGGGACATGCAAGGAAAATAAAAAACAGCATTTTAGCTTGCACATGATTGGATGATAAAATCAGCAGAGCTTCCACTCATTTCAGATCTACCCCTTAGATTTACAGCGATTTGCAGTGCAAAGTGGATTTGCCTTTCGTAAATAACCCCCATTGTGTCCATAGTGTGCTGTGCTGTTCTCCCGGTTCAGTTTGCACCAGAACTTGCGAACAGACAAAAAATTTGTGCGAACACCGTTAAAGCCTATGGGACACGAACGTGAAAAATCAAAAGTGCTAATTTTAAAGGCTTATATGCATGGTATTGCTATAAAAAGTGTATGGGCACCCAGGTCCTGCCCCAGGGGACATGTATCAATGCAAAAAAAAGTTTTTGAAACGGCTGTTTTTTCAAGAGCAGTGATTTTAATAATGCTTAAAGTGAAACAATAAAAATATATATTGTGCCTGGGGGGTCCCCTTAGTCTGCCTGTAAAGTAGCACATTTTTCAAATTGTTTAGAAAAGTACCACAGCAAAATGACATTTCTACAGGAAAAAATGTAATTTAAAGTTGCTCACGGCTGTAATGTATTGCCAGATCCTGGCAATATACATAAAAAATAATTTAAAAAAACAGTGTGGGTTTTAAGGTGAACTCCACGCCAAAATTTGTTTAAAAAATGGCGTGGGGGTCCCCCCCCAAAATCCATACCAGACCCAAGGGGCCTGGTATAGACGGGGGGAACCCATGCCGTTTTTTTCCTAATTCTGTCATAGGGCTCCCCTTAACCACTTCAATACACTATATTATATAAAAAACACAGTGACTTCCAGCGTTAATAAGTCTTCCAAGGTGTGCAGTAACAGATGTCAGATAAAATGGTGGTGTGAAAGGTATATATGGTATCCCAAAACTAGGTGGATGCTGCCTTCCTCAGATGGGGTAATCTGCAAGGAACTACAGGAAACACAGAAATGGACACAGTGCATTACCAGAGATAATTTAATAATAAGAAATGTTTGTATAAAAGTGGGTACTCACAAAATGCAACTGACAAAAGGCCATAAACACAGTGCATGGACATGCACAGAACACGGGGTACAGCTAACGCATTTCAGGGGTGCGCCCCCTTCCTCAAAACTAGCCTTGAAGCTCATCCCTATGGCTATTATGTGCACATTTTAAAGTTCGTTACCTCCAATTCACAATGGGACCTCAGAACCAACGTCAGTTTATAAAATTTTATACATTACATTTTTTTTAATGAATCTGGAAAAACACGAGGGTCCACTTACAACAACTTATCATTACCACATTACTGCATTGTGGTGCATTCACGTTGAAGGCAAAGTGTGAATGGGCCCTATAACATCTAATGAAGAGGAACTTAATTTGCCCTTCTGATTTTTTTTTTTAACCGATCATACCTGTTATGCCCAGCGGCTTATGCTGCAATCTGTTAATCAGGTGCAGCAGCCCAAGTCCTGCCCACCATCTTGGTCCTCCTTATGCCGAGTACACGCGATCGGAAATGCCGCCAGAAAAACTCAGATGAGAGCTTTTTGTCAGAAAATCGACCGTGTGTATGCTCCATCGGTCTTTTGCTGGCGGAATTCCGGCCAGCAAAAGATTGAGAGCATGTTCTCTATTTTTCGGTCGGGAAAAGTTCCTATCCGAAAATGCGTTGTTCTGTATGCAATTTGGATGCGCAAAAAATCACGCATGCTCGGAAACAATTCGACGCATGCTTGGAAGCATTGAACTTCATTTTCTCGGCTCATTGTAGTCTTGTACGTCACCGCGTTCTTGACGGTCGAAAGTTTAGAGAATTTTTGTGTGACCGTGTGTATGCAAGGCAAGCTTGAGCGGAATTCCGTCGGAAAAACCATCCAAGATTATTCGAACGGAAATTCCGCTTGTGTGTATGCGGCAAAGCCATCTGCCTCTTCAAGAATTAAGCAGCCCGCCTACAATGAAGACTGCAGCTCTGCCCACCAACAGCTGGGAGTTCCTACTCCTGCAGACTCCTGGGATATGTGACGTGGAATCCCAGGAACCTGAGGCAGCAGGGACTGATACCAATGATGGAACACTATTCCTCCCACTGACACCAATGATGGGGCACTATTCCTCCCACTGACACCAATGATGGGGCACTATTCCTCCCACTGACACCAATGATGGGGCACTATTCCTCCCACTGACACCAATAATGGGGCGCTATTCCTCCCACTGATACCAATGATGGAGTATTATTCCTCCCACTGACACCAATGATGGGGCACTATTCCACTCACTGATTCCAATGATGGGGCACTATTCCTCCCACTGACACCAATGATGGGGCAGTATTCCTCCCACTGACACCACTAATGGAGCACTATTTCTCCCACTGATTCCAATAATGGGGCACTATTCCTCCCACTGATTCCAATGATGGGGCACTATTCCTCCCACTGACACCAATCATGGAGTACTATTCCTCCCACTGACACCAATGATGGGGCACTATGCCCCCCACTGATACCAATGATGGGGACAATTCCCCCCACCGCCAATAACAATTATATGGCACTATACCTCCCACTGACACCAATGATGGGGCACTATTCCTCCCATTGATACCAATGATGGGGCACTATTCTTCCCACTGACACCAATGATGGGGCACTATTCCTCCCACTGATACCAATGATGGGGCACTATTCCTTCCACTGACACCAATGATGGGGACGATTCCCCCACTGATAACAATGATGGGGCACTATTCCTTCCACTGACACCAATCATCATTGGTGTGCTATTCCATTGGGGTGCTATTCCTCCCACTGATACCAATGATGGGGCAGTATTCCTTCCACTGACACCAATGATGGGGCACTATTCCTCGCCTAGATGAGAATAGTGGTCGTGGGATCAGAGTAAAAGTAGAAAAAAAACCCTCCTGATTTAAATTGCACAGCGGCCATGCACAGAGCCTTAGTTGATCTTGGGGGGGTCCACATTAAAATAAAGGCAGTTAAAGAATCGTAAACATAAAAAAGACAACATTAAAAAACACAAAAAACAATTAGGGTCCATTTACACTAATGCACCATCACAGTGTTTCTGCATTGCAGTGCCATTCATTACGAATGTGTTGCATTACAAAGGGTCACGTCTGACTTTTGGCTCGTTAGGATGCGTTAGCAGCCCATTCATTTCATCGGGTTGCCGTAATGCAATACACATTTATGCATGTTAACACACCGCAAAGAAGACTTCTATTCATTTTTATTTTTGAGCTTAGTGTAGATTACCCTTCCATATCTGGGAATGTATAAAATGATTGAAAGTGATATGTGCTTAAAATATTAACAGCCACATCCTCCCACAATTGTTTGGAAGTCTCTTAGAAAAAAAAAAAAAAAACCCTAAAAGGTGAGCATAGCCTCTTATAAAGATGACACAGTGTTGTTCATTTAAACTCGATAATTACAGCGAAGCAGCTGGGAATGCTTTAAAAGCCACTTTCAGCTACTTTTGCATTTTGTGGAAATGTTTCTGTTGACTTTATTAAGGTTGTAGAGTGCAAAGAGTATTTTTTTTTATTATTTATATGTTAAGAGTATTGCTTCCAAAGTTGGTTTTTACCAAGCACTCAATGATGTACTTCACATCGACAGAAAGTGCAGAGAAAAAAAAAAAATGATTGCATAATTTGGTTCGGTCTGAAGTACTTTAGAAAAAGCAGATTTAATTGAGCATACAGACTTGTTATCTTGTCAATCCGGGAAAGAGGCAGTATCTGTAGGTAAAATGCATGCTCGTCACTGCGGCGGTGACTACTCTCCTGGCCTTTCAACAAAGTAGGCTTTTATACCTCTCTTTTATGCTGTCAATTAACATTAGGGGCTGGCTGTTCAGGGAGATGAATGGGATGTATTCCTTCAGGTGAAACAGATCAAACTGATGGTTTGATTGGGATGTCAGTGCAGTTAGATGCTATACATATATATATCTATATCTATATATATAGATATATATACACTGTATTTCATGTCTAGGCATATATTTATAAATTTGCATTGCTAGGGTTGTCACGGTTCTTCACAAAACACTTTTTGTATTTAAACCATATTTTGCTTTTACCTTTTACATCAGTGGTCTCCAAGCTGTGGTCCCCGGGCTGGATGTGGTCCTTTGTTTGCCTTTATCCGGTCCTTGGGGCACTGTTTTTCCCATGATATGAGGCAGTGTGCCTCCAATGACACCAACGATGGGGAACTATTCCTTCCATTGACACCAACAGGGAGACACTATTGATCTTTTATTAAAAAGAATCAAGCAACCAATTTTATACAAAAGTAAAAAACAAAACCATAGTACAAAACTTCAACAGAAATCCAAGGAATACACATCCATGTTCAGAATATATACAATATATACATAATCCACTACCAAAATTATTTACATAAAGCAGCAGAGAGGGCCTAAGAGGCACAACCCATCACCTATGTACGCAGCCATTTATCAAAAATTAATCCCCAAAAAAATAATAATCTAGGGTGATAAGAGACAGACAGCCACACCCGGGAAAGAGACTCCTGGCAGTCAGGGAGGCTTGAAACCCCTCCACGCCTTCAACCAAGCCCAACAGGGAGACACTATTCCTCCCACTGATACCAATGATGGAGCACTATTCCTTCCAGTGATACCAATGATGGAGCACTATTCCTTCCAGTGATACCAATGATGAAGCAGTATTACTTTCCACTGATACCAATGATGGGGCACTCTTCCACAAACTGGTACCAATGATGGAACACTATTCCTCCCACTGATTCCAATGATGGGGCACTATTACTCTACTGATACCAATGATGTGACACTATTACTCCACTGATACCAATGATGAGGTGCTATTCCTCCCACCAATACCAATGATGGGGCACTATTCCTTCCACTGATATCAATGATGGGGCACTATTCATTCCACTGCTACCAATGATGGGACATTATTCTTCCCACTGATACCAATGATGGAGCACTATTCCTCCCACTGATACCAATGATGGGGCACTATTCCTTTCGCTGATACCAATGATGAGACACTATTCTTCCCACTGATACCAATGATGGGGCACTATTCCTCCCACTGATACCAATGATAGGGCACTATTCCTTTCACTGATACAAATGATGGGACACTATTCTTCCCACTGATACCAATGATGGGGCACTATTCCTCTCACTGATACCAATGATAGGGCACTATTCCTTTCACTGATACCAATGATGGGACACTATTCTTCCCACTGATACCAATGATGGGACACTATTCTTCCCACTAATACCAATGATGGGACACTATTCTTCCCACTGATACCAATGATGGGACACTATTCTTCCCACTGATACCAATGATGGAGCACTATTCCTCCCACTGATACCAATGATGGGGCACTATTCCTTTCACTGATACCAATGATGGGACACTATTCCTCCCACTGATGCCAATGATGGGCACTATTCCTCCCACTGATACCAATGATGGGACACTATTCCTCCCACTAATATCAATGGTGAGGCACCATTCCTCCTCCTACTGACCACAGGCGCTATGTCATTTTTTGTAATCTCACTGACCACCAAGTCTGAAATATTGTCCACTCTCACTGATGCTAGGACATTTTCTACTCTCAGTGGCCACAGTTTGCCCCCCTCAAAGTCCGAAGGACACTAAACTGGCCCTTTGTCCCTTTGTTTAGAAAGTTTGGAGACCCCTGCCTTAGGGGATCAGAACACCTAGAACTGCCTTATCAGAACACCTAGTCCGAGGCAAACAGAGCTTGAAGCTATCTTCCTTTGTCCTGCTATCTCCTTAGGTAACCCAAAGTCCCAGAATAAATGTTTAATTGTAAAATAACATTTGTATAAATTCTTAAAAAAGAGTCTAAAAACATAGGAGCTTTAAAAAAAATAATAGAATTGACACAAAACCATTATACTGTAGTTTACCTTTAAGGTGTCCACTGCCGTCCCAGTTATTATACAGTTTTAATCTAAAATGATCATGGCTTATGGAATGTAGGAGACACCACGGGCCAACAGGCTTAGCTATCAAAAGCTTTTTAATGTCTCCACCGAAACTCTAAACAAATGGTTGCATCATCTGAACATCTAAGAACGAGATTTCATAGAACAAACAAATTGTGATCAAAGTTTGCTAAAAGGCTGATTCTGTAAATGTCATCTGACTTTTCCACCAACCTGGTGCTGTCTTATACTACATATCTCATCATTACTAAAAGTGTGAGAGTGCTAACAAATATTGGAGTAACCAAGAGGCCCAAGAATGTATAGCTTGGGACTATTCTGAGCCTTTTCTGTTGTTGTCAACAACGCATAAAATGCTTCTTTTGGCCTCTGAACTGATTGTCTCTTTAATTCTACATAAATGCTTCCTTCCTGATATGATTGATTTATGACTTCCAGTAATTCAGTTTAAACATATACAGTTGTGTTTGTCTTAGCAATAGATCTACCATGTTGGTTGTTATATAGCTAAACCCCATACGTTATAAATTAACCACTGGCATATCTCCCAACTTTCTGAGATGAGAAAGAGGGACATCTTGGAGCAAGTATGTAAGTAAAGGACATATCCCTGCCACACTCCTAATTTCCCAGCCCATGTGATGGTTGAACCCAGAAGTGCTTTTTTAATCACCTCAATTTTCACTTTATCTTGGCTTTTTTTTTTTTTTTTAAACTACAGATGGAATAAAATGTTGGTTGTTAAATAGTTAATTTCTTTAGCGGTCCATACATCAGGCCAAAAGGATTTGGTTCCAAAAGATGGACAGCTGGGGGTTATGACCACTGGAGTAAATTTTGTTTCGATTTTTTGAAAGATGAATGAACCATCAGAGTACCTTTTCGGACTCTATTGTTGAGGTCTTTGTTCCTCAGTCTGCACACCTTCTATGGCTATTATAATGGGTTCTAACTCTCCCTGTTGAACTTTGTTCTTAAAGTGCAACGGGAAGAATTGTAAATGCCGTGCCTCGGGCCATGCCCCCTGACATGTTTCGCCCCACCCACCGGGCTTAATTATATACACCTATGATTAAGCCCCAGTGAAGGGGTAAAATATGTCAGGGGCAGTGGCCCAAGGAGCGGCATTGACTGAGGTTTTCACATGTACAGTATATATCTGCACTAGGATCGGCTATGGTGAATAGTAGTTTTATGTTTAAAGGTTCATTGCTCACTGGATGAGTTTTTCTTATGCTGGTATCCCTACTATCCTGAGTGTGAATGGGGCTTCATACCTCAGTACAAATAAATGGCCACTGTTCTTACCTATAACTGGCCTTTGCAGGAAAGAGCACATGGAAGGGCAACACATGCACAACAAAACCAGAGAAATTCCCTGCTTAACTTACCGACCAGCCTGCAACCAACCAAAAATACTGGGCGTCTTGACGAGGCTCTGTAGCTTACGTGTGTATTTGCAAATGTGTGCAGACTAAGCCCCTGTTTTCAATGCATACTGTTAGACAGGATAATTCAGTTGGCTGCAGGCTCTATACCTCAGCCTGGAGGTGCACCACCAAGTACTAATGGCCTTATTGGTAAGAATTGTAATGTAAAAAGTTGGGTACGAACACCAAAAACATCCAGGTAGACAGGAACAGATTTGGAAATTATGAGAGATCTCAATGTTGGAGTTTCGAAGGACATCCAAAAAAACACGGTCTCTGACCCAACCCACCAGACTGTAACTTTTTGTCAGACTGACCCTTCAAAAGAGATCACACCCATTCAAATGAGGCTCAAAACTAATGAAGCATAATTACTCTACCTTATGTTCAAAAACATCTCTAAACATCTTCTTCAATCCAATTACCATCATAAATTCATCAAGCAGATTCTTCGTAACTATTCATCTTCTATAAATGAAAAGCCACTCTTCTTAAATGACCTGTGAGGATTATTTTGTTGGTCTTACCAGCCACCATGTCCCCTTAGCCTGACTTTTTGGGGTCGCGGCTAATCCTTTCGCCGTCGTGAACGCTCTCATCATCCAATTACAAGTAAGGAAACTGCTCCCGTATTCCTTTATCAAATTATATAAGCATTTTCCATAATTAAGATGCATTGCTTCCTACTACTTTCTTCAGCATATCATAATGTAATCATTAAGCTACAAATTATACCAAAATATTCCATGATTATGTGACTCGAGCGGCTTTTCTTAATTTAGTTAATGCAGCCATTAAATACCGTAAGTTAAAGAGCAACAGGGTAGTAATTTCAGTTATGTATAAACACTGGGAAATTCTGAACAGTTACAAATTACATTTTTCAAGTGCCGCACTTGTTCTGAAAACATTTAACATGAGTATTCAATGTATTGAGTTAACATAAAATAAAGCCCCGAGGGATGTTTTTGAATTTTTTTTTCCTTCCTCCGTACAAAAGACAACTGCCATTTGTTAAGCTTTGTGCAAACACCTGTTTTAATTGTGCTTGCCGCTCGTGCATTCCTTCTTCTGTTCTTAGGCTCGGCGAGTTAACCTTGTTTTTTTTTAAAAAAAGGGGGCACCTGCCTACTTCCGAGCGCTTATTGTAAATCAAAACACGTTTAGATGCTGAGGCATTATGATAAAGGAAAACTGACAAGTAGCTATACTCGTGGGATTAAACACTTTTCAACTACTTGAAATTTCAGAAGAGAAGGATGGCTGAGCCAAATGATATTACAGGGAGAATGGAATTCTTAAAAAAAAAAAAAATTTTTCTTTGGATTGGGTGTCCTAATTTATTGGATACTCTGGAATGGGAGGAACCAAGGATTTTTGAAGAGAAAGGAACAAAGCCACCCAATGTTCCCCGAGGCATCTCTAATTGATTTTTTTTTTTTTTAGCTTGTGATTGGAACCATCCAAAATGCTGTCACAGAGCCTGGCCCCCAACTGAGTCACAGCCTGCCATGAATGTGAATTAAGTGACTCAGTGAATGCGTGAGCATCTATTAGAGTAAATGGCACGTTGGGTTCTTAGCAGTACATTCAACCAGTGATTGTACGAGCAGCTTGGATATGACAAGTGCTATTTATTTATTGAGGTTAGCTAACCACATGACATCCTCTTCTTCCAGGCCATTATGCACACGTATATTCCTCAGTCCATGCTGGAAGCAGAATTAAAAAATAACTCTGACAGACAATATTGGCATCTAAACTATTAATAAATTGAACTTAACATCAGATATAGTTTTTCATGGTCAATGAATGCATGCTAAGTAATGTCTGGGAAGGTTCTCATGTATCCAGGTTATCGTATATATCAGGACACTCCAAATTTTCTGAACAAGGGGCCTGTTTACTGTCCTTAAGACTTTAGGAGGGGCCGGGCTGTGGGACTAGAAACTACTTGACTCCCCAGCAACAACAGATCCCCTACCAGCAGCAGAAGACCTCCCCAGCAACAAAAGATCACCACAAAAAAAATAGATCCCCTCCAGTAACAATAAATCCCCCAGCAGTCAGCATTAATAGACACTCCAGCACACCCCAGCATCCCCTGCCATTACATATATTCAGTGCTGGAGGTGCCAAAACTCTGTGCCCCCATGTTCCCCCTGAAAAAAAGCCCTGGTCCCAGTGGCGGCCCATCCATTAGGGGCTCCCGGTCGCCGCCCCCTCTCTCCAGGCTACCCCCCTATATGGTAATTGATAGATTCATGCATAGCATGAATCTATCCATGGCCACCACGGCCACCCCCTATTCATGCGTCTGGCCCCTTTTGGGGAACCAGGTGCATGAATAACAGCGACAGGGGATTTTTTTGAAGCACCTGATTGGAGCCAGAGGCTCTAATAGGCTTCAAAATAGGGTGGGCTTGGGTCGCAGAGTGTGTTACAACAGCGAATGACAATTCGCTGTTGAAACACTGATCCTCAATCCAGCCAATCAGAAGCGGGTGTGAGACCCGTTTTCCGATTGGCCAAAGAAAGAAGGAAGAAGACACCCAATTGGCCGCCGAGGGGGATGGAGGAAACGGAAGCCACCAAGGAGAGCAGAATTAAAAAATAATGGGGTAAGTGCTACCGACTGACCGGGGGGGAGGTGGCATACTGTTTGTTGCCCCCCCAAAAAAAATTCCACCAGCTGCCACTGCCTGGTCCTATCATTGGTGTCAGTGGGAGGGATAGTGTCAGAAACCATGAACCAGACCGAGACAGAAGTACAGCAAAATCACACTTGTTTATTATTAAAAATAAAAAGGTAAATAGAGTAAGCATAGTCAAAGCATAGCCAGAATCCAGTAACCGGATCGGGTAGTCAGCCAAGCCAGAGTTCAGTAACCAGATCAGTTAATCAGCTAAGCCAGAGTTCAGTAACCAGATCGGGTAATCAGCCAGGCCAGAAGTCAGGGATCCAAGTAGAGGAACAGCAAGCAGGATAAGGAGCCAGAAGGCATGTCAGCAAAGCCAGTCTTTAAACAGGAATGCAGGAGATGGGTTCTTGTGATGTGACCAAGGCGAAGGCAGGAATGAAGTGAGCTGGAGATCTTTAGGTAGGTGGGACTGACGAGCAGATCCACAACAGCTGGTTAACTGTGGAGAGAGATGAGAGCTGGCAATTAGCCGACAGCTGAGCGGCCAGCTCAGAGAAGGAAGGGCTGAGCCAGCCCTGACAGATAGTGCCCCATCATTGGTATCAGTGGTAGGAATAGTACTCCATTGTTGGTGTTAGTGACAAGAATTATACCCCCATTGTTGATGTCAGTAGGAGGAATAGTGCCCCAAGGGCAAGCAAAAGCTTGCATCTGGCCCCTGGGCCACAGTTTGGAGATCACTGCTATATATAGTAGTAGTTGGTCACATTCAGTGGGATTTGTTATGTATTGTTGAAGATGTTTCATAGCTTCTCTAAGCCTTTTCTTCAATTAGGAACTAAAGAATGGGCTTGGGTAAGCTACAAAATTACAAGCAGAGGAGACTGAAGAAATGCTCCACCCTTAGCAAAAATGGAGCAAAAGAGCATAAAATCCATTCTCTTGGAGTCCCTAGTAGTAGGGAAGAGGTTTATAGCCTTAAAGCGGCTGTAAACCTCAGACATGAAATATGAACAAAGCACATCCCTCTATAGTGTGTACTTGTCTCAATCCAGAGCACTAAGTGTCATTTCTGTCTGCTGCCTTGTTTCTCTGCTATAAGCATGAGTCCCTTTTTGTACACTTTTTGTAGCTGCCTTTTAATCGGACACTCACCTGTCCCATGGTCCAGCCATGTGGGCGAACGAAGCCCCGCTCCTCTCCCCCTCCTCTCTGCGGTGCCGGTACTCTGCTTTAATGTTCATTTTTTTGGCATCATTGTCTCTACAGATCCCAGCAGGGGAATGATAGGGTAACACAAGAACTGAGTGATAAATACTCATAAGGGCCCATTTATAACCAGAGTGGACATTGCTCCCTGTTATACTGTGCATTATTGCTCATACTTACCAAAATGATGGTCCAGCAACACTGTAAACCCCGCCCACAATCTGCTTTTTTGTCCTCAATCATTTCAGGTTGGTGAGCATAACTTACATGCACTTCATGGGGTGGTTCTGCTCAGACTCCACCTCTAAATAGGTGGAGTTGCCCACTTGCAGCCCCAATCCCCACAATTATTGCCTTTTCGAGTTACTGTGCATGTGCAGTAACTGAAATAAGGTTGATGCTGTGATCCCAGGGCATGGCCCAGGACACAACATTGGTGGGAAGACCAAAAGAGAGCAGCCAAAAAGCAGGACTGTCCCAGTAAATCTAGGAGAGTTATCTGCTATGGTGTTACTGCACACTGGGTCCCGCATTTTAGGGTCCATACAAATGGAGCATGCGGTATGTTTTCAAAGCTCACTCTACTTAACCACTTACGGACCGCCGCACGCCGATATACGTCCTAACTTTGAAGAGGTATATCGTTGTTATGGCAGCAGTTAGCTGCCATAACCCCGGTATCCTCTTCTTCAGCTGGCGGTCCGCTTTCCGATAATAGTGGTCTCTGCGGTGAGATCACTTTTACCAGTGGCAGGAGAGGGGCCCTCCCACCGCGCTCCAGTGCCCTCCGCCGCTTACCGGAGCCATCTGCAGCGGCGGAGGCGATCGGATCCTTTCTCCTGCTGGGTATGGAGACGAGTGAGGGGAAGATGGCCCCCACCCATCTCCATACCATCGCAGGGCGGAAGCGACGTCAAAATATCACTTCCGCCCATAGCTCTTAAAGGGCCATTTTAAAATTTTTTTTTTTTTTAAATGACATTTTATTTTATTTTATTTTTTTTTATTGCATTTTACTGTAAATATGAGATCTGAGGTCTTTTTGACACCAGATCTCATATTTAAGAGGTCCTGTCATGCTTTTTTCTATTACAAGGGATGTTTACATTCCTTGTAATAAGAATAAAAGTGACACAATTTTTTTTTTTCAAAGAACAGTGTAAAAATAAAAAATAAAAGGTAAAATAAATAAGAGCTCCCGTGCAGAAGCGAACGCATACGTGAGTAGCGCCCGCATAAGAAAACAGTGTTCAAACCACACATGTGAGGTATCGCCGCGATTGTTAGAGTGAGAGCAATAATTCTAGCCCTAGACCTCCTCTGTAACTCAAAACATGCAACCTGTATCATTTTTTAAACGTCGCCTATGGAGATTTTTAAGGGGTTAAAAGTTTGTCGCCATTCCATGAGCGGGTGCAATTTTCAAGCGTGACATGTTGGGTATCAATTTACTTGGCGTAACATTATCTTTCACAATATTAAAAAAAATTGGGCTAAATTTACTGTTGTTTTATTTTTTAATTCAAAAAAGTGTATTTTTTCCAAAAAAAGTGCGCTTGTAAGACCGCTGCGCAAATACGGTGTGACAGAAAGTATTGCAACGACCGCCATTTTATTTTCTAGGGTGTTAGAAAAAAAATGTATAATGTTTGGGGGATCTGAGTAATTTTCTAGTAAAAAAAACTGTTTTTAACTTGTAAACAACAACTCTCATAAAGAGGCTCGGCCATTAAGTGGTTAATGCAGCACAAAGAACTCTGTGATTTGTTGAGTGTCGTGACTTTGACAGATCATATGACCAAACTTTCCTCCTTACTTTTTTTTTACTCATTCATTTGAATTGCACTCTTGCAATTATTGCTATGCTAATGCGAATGCCATATAGCTACTGTATAGTCTACTTCCTGATTTACACACATAATGCTTAAATCGGTCATATTGCCTGCAGATCCTGGACAGTGTGGGGTCACCCTTATAGGCTATGCGGGTATATGAAGCAAAGTTTATTTTTTACAGGTATTTCTATAGCTCCAGCAATTAATGCAGGGCTTTACATATTGTAAATTCTGATTGCCCCTGACCCTAGGAGCTTACAAACTAAGGTACCTACCTCACATGCATACATACTCTATACTGGGACCAATTTACACAGGGGCCCTTTACAGTGCATCCGGAATTCACAGCGCTTCACTTTTTCCACATTTTGTTATGTTACAGCCTTATTCCAAAATAGATTAAATTAATTATTTCCCTCAAAATTCTACAAACAATACCCCATAATGACAATGTAAAAGAAATTTGCAAATTTATTTAAAATGTATTAAAAATAAAAAATTAAAAAAAATCACAAGTACATAAGTATTCACAGCCTTTGCCTTGGCACTCAAAATTGAGCTTGGGTACATCCTGTTTCCACTGATCATTCTTAAGTTGTTTCTACAAATTGATAGGAGTCCACCTGTGATAAATTCAGTTGATTGGACATGATTTGGAATGGCACACACCTGTCTATATAAGGTCCCACAGTTAACAGTGCATGTCAGAGCACAAACCAAGCCATGGAATTGCCTGTAGACCTCCGAGATGGGATTGTATCGAAGCACAGATCTCGGGAAGGGTACTGAAAAATGTCTGCAGCATTGAGCACAGTGGCCTCCATCATCTGTAAATGGAAATAGTTTGGAACAAACAGGACTCTTCCTAGAGCGGGCCGCCCGGCCAAACTGAGCAATAGGGGGAGAAGGGCCTTAATCAGGGAGGTGACCAAGAACCAGATGACAGAGCTCCAGCGTTTCTCTGTGGAGAGAGGAGAACCTTCCAGAAGAACAACCATCTCTGCAGCACTCCACCAATTAGGTCTGTATGGTAGAGTGACCAGACAGAAGCCACTCCTGCATTAACCTCCCTGGCGGTATGATTCTGTCTGGAATTTTGTGCTGAAAGCGGTACAATTATTTTGCATGGAAATTTGATGCTATGTATTATAGGCCTGCAATTCTTAGTAATTACTTACTTAAACCTGACCAAACAAGATTCTAGTAGACATCCCAGATGTGATAAAGTTTGAAACACAAAATCATGATTTTAAATTTTTAAATAATATAATTTTATTCAATAATGTAATACAAACTAAAGAAATTTGTCAGACAAAGAAAATTCAATAAACATCCTGAGTATGATAAATTTTAAAGCAAGGTACAGCACACAGTCCCACGTCATAATCCGGACAATAGAACCTGCTTTCTTTTCTGATTTTTCTTCCCTTGTCATCTCTGTGTGAACAGCAAACCACACACATCCTGGTAGGTGCTGCCTTTTTTGCGGTTGGCGGTATATAGTCCATAAAGTGCCGACCTGTTAGGCATTCTGGGTTGGCAACACCAAGAGCACGTCGTCCAGGTCTGTTCACATCAACTGATGGCATCTGGTGTTTGGCAAAAATCTGCTCAGCCACCTTCCAGATAAAATCTGCATGAACAAGAGGCCTGTCACTCCCTGCTCGGTACAAGATGTAAGCGTTCCAAAGGCATTGTTCCAGAAGATGCCTGAAAATCTTTTTGTAATATTTTTTCTGCTGTTTCCGCATAGTCGGATAAAAGGTCATTGCCTGATCGGCTCGGTCGACACCTCCCATAGTGCAATTATAGTCTATCACGACTTGCGGCTTCAGCACATCTTTCCCACCTTTTGTGTGGACCGTGGCAGTGGAGGTATTGTGCACAGTGCTCATGAGACACACGTCCTTCTTGTCTCGCCAACGTATTGCCATCATCTTACCCTTCTGCCAGGCAACCATTTCTCCGGGTTTTAGTTTTTTCTTTCCAAACATAGATGGCATGTCACGTCTGTTAGGCCTAACTGTACCATCGGCATCCGTCTTGTTTTGGATCAAAACCTCAAACAGTTCCGGCGACGTATAGAAATTGTCCATGGTCACACAATATCCCTGGTTCAGTAATGGCTCCAGCAGTGTAAGGACAGATGATGTGGCCATCCCATAATTGCTGTACCTGGGGTTGAACTTCGTGCCTTTACCGGTGTAAATGACCGAGTTCCATATGTACCCGGTGGATGACTCGCAGAGCATGTATGATTTGATGCCAAACCGCGCTCTTTTGGATGCAATATACTGGATCCAGCTTAGGCGTCCTTTGTAGGCCATCAAACTCTCATCCACGCTGACGTCCCTTTCTGGCACGTAGGCCCGCTGGAAATTGTTCCCAATAATTTGGCATACCTCCCAGATTTTTTTTAGCTTGGGCGCAGGATGCGTGGCCTCATCAAACTCTTCATTGTTAGTGAAGTGAAAATATTTCATGATGAGGGAAAAACGGTATTCGGACATCACAGTACCAAAAAACAGAGTGGCCAATAACTTGTTGGTGGTCCAGTACCATTTCTGGCGTGGTTTCCCCACCACCCCCTGAAGAATAATGAGTCTGAGAAACAGCCAGATGTCCTCTTTAGTCACCGGTTCCCACCTTCTGCTTCGGGAAAACCTGGCATGCAGCGTAGCGGATTGCTGCTGTTGGTAGCGATTTGTCTCTATGACAATTTTTTCAATTACCTCCTCTGTGAGAAATAATTGCAGGTATGCCAGAGGGTTGCCACGCTCAACTTCGACCTTCATCCCAGGTGATCCAGTGAAGGGAAATCTTGGGGGTGCTACCTGGTCCGTATCGCACTCAATAGGGCACCAAGTGCGCACATCGCTGATGTCAGGTGCAGGATCATCACCGCTGTCATCGCTGTCACTTGTCAGCTCAGTGTCAGACGACAAATCTCCCCACGACTCACTATCGCTGAGTTCTGGGAGCAACTCCACGTCGCTGTCGCTGTCATTCAACTGCTCCAAAGGCGATTTTGTAGCGAAATGGCGCTTTTTGGATTCCATCTTCTCAGTATTTTATTGGAGGCAAGGGGCACTGGGGCAAGGGGCACTGTATCAGTGAGATCTGAAATGATACAATGTAATCCTCTCAGATTACACTGTATCAACTCTTTTTATATGTGTGTTATTGTGTTTGAACTTTTGAACTTTTTAAATTTCCCGCCTAGTTCCGCTCCCGTGCGCCGCTGCTGCTCGCAGGGAACGGAACTAGGAAGTGAGATGCTGTGATCGCGCTGGCGATCACAGCGGAGCACAGCCGAGGACAGTGGAGGGCATCGCTGGAACCCAGGAGAAGGTAAGGGCTCCGCTGGATGCTCTGCAATGTTACCCCGAGCGTGACTCAGGGTTACCACTCCTGACAGTAAAAGTCGGACCCGAGTCACGCTCGGGATTACTGCCAAGGAGGTTAAAGGTACATGACAGCCCGCCTGGAGTTTGCCAAAAGGCACCTGAAGGACTCTCAGACCATGAGAAACAAAACTCTCTGGTATGATTGAACTCTTTGGCCTGAATGGCAAGCATCATGTCTGGAGGAAACCAGGCACCGCTCATGGCCTGGCCAATACCATCCCTATAGTGAAGCATGGAGGTGGCAGCATCATGCTGTGGGGATGTTTTTCAGCGGCAGGAACTGGGAGACTAGTCAGGATCGAGGGAAAGATGAATGCAGCAATGTACAGAGATGTCCTTGATAAAAACCCGTTCCAGAGCTCTCTGGACCTCAGACTGGGGCGAAGGTTCATCTTCCAACAAGACAACAACCCTAAGCACACAGCCAAGATAACAAGGAAGTGGCTACGAGACAACTCTGTGACTGTCCTTGAGTGGCCCAGCCAGAGCCCAGACTTGAACCCGATTGAACATCTCTGGAGAGATCTGAAAATGGCTGTGCACCGATGCTCCCCATCCTACCTCATGGAGCTTGAGAGGTCCTGCAAAGAAAAATGGGAGAAACTGCCCGAAAATAGGTGTGCCAAACTTGTAGCATCATACTCAAAACGACTTGAGGCTGTAATTGGTGCCAAAGGTGCATCAACTGAGTATTGAGCAAAGGCTGTAAATACTTATGCACATGGAATTTTTTTCATTTTTTATTTTTAATAAAGTTGCAAAGATTTCAAACAAACTTATTTTACGTCGTCATTATGGAGCATTGTTTGTAGAATTTGGAGGAAAATAATGAATTTAATCCATTTTGGAATAAGGCTGTAACGTAACAAAATGTAGAAAAAGTGAAGCGCTGTGAATACTTTCCAGATGCACTGTATCCTTCCCGCATGTCTTTGAAGTGTGGGAGGAAACCCACACAAGCACAATTAGACTATGCTTCAAAGTTATTCAACTGTTCTTGCTATGTGCATCCAGCTAGATATGCGTGCAACAATGTAGCAACTTTAAATCATTACAATTTCAACTCATAAAATTTCTTGCATCTGCACAAAGCAGCTCTACTAATCATGGTTATCAGTTTGCATGAAAATGTAATTCATTCATTCAAGGACCAACTATTGATATAAGGGTGATAGAAGGGGAAGCAAGGGAGAGATATGCTTGGTATATATATATATATATATATATATATATATATATATATATATATATATATATATATATATATATATATATATATATATAAATATGAGGTTAAAAGGAAGGAAGGAAGGGGAAAAATTAAAAAAAAAAAAAAGGAAAAGTAATAGGTAGGATGATAGTAACAAAGATGATTGATGATTGTAGGGTGAGGTAGGGTAGATGAATGGAATTTATTAATGTTGGAATTTGTAAGAGAAAATGTACTTTTTATATAGTATGTATACTTTGATATGTAATAAAGAGTAATTAAAATTCATTGCTCCATAAAGAAGTGTCAAGCCATATCACCCTTGCAGCTCTTCAGGCAAACAGAGGGGACTGCTCCTTGGAACTGAAAGATATGAAGGGAGAAAGAGTACATCAGCGTCATGTAGCTGATACGCTATAAAACAATGTCTTTGCACAATTTACATATAGGTAGCAGCTTATTGTATCTTGGAACTGCTGCTTGTAGCCATTAGGCTTAGCATAGATTATTAGCAGGTATATAGCCAAAGGCTTAACACTAGTGTGTGTGCAACACCTAGATAGGTGACGGATTTTTAAGAGGGACCCAGACAAAAAAAAGAAAGAGAATGGAATGGAGTTTGCCCAAAATCCATACTAGACTCTTATCCAGTCATGAAGCCTGGCTGTCCAGAAAACGGAGGGGTTGAAAGCGTGCACCTATCCCTTCTGAACCATACCAGGCTACATGTCCAGTGACTTCTCCAGCTTTCATATTTAGGGGGGGCACATTGGGGGACAGGGACAAAAGTAGGGGGGCAACTATAAAATGCAATTATATTACTACGATCCCACAACGGGCCCTTTAACATGTTCTGCAGTGAGCTCCCTTCCTACTGTATTGGGGTCCCCCAGGGTGGCAGAAAACAAGAGATATATGTCACCAGCATACCAAGAAAATATAAGGATCCAAAGCAGTGGGAGAACTATCAGGGTTGCAAAGGTTGTCTTGTCACCGGGCCCTGGTGTTCTGCAGGGTTCCCCAGCCTCCTCTTGCTGTCCTGCCCCTGCTATTGACAGCACTGGTCTGGCATCTCTTGGAATTTACAGGCTGGTTCTCCTGTCCTAAGGACGGGAGAAATCTGTCTGTTTTTTCAGTAACTGAGAGTCCTGGTGGCGTCCTTCCTGCAACTCGCTCTTCTCCCTGCCAATGAGGATGCAGGGGAAGGAGCAGATCGGGCAGCCGTGGTTGTGTGAGTGCTCGCATTATGCAGTGTCAGCGAGCAGAGGGAGGGGGGAGGAATCACCCGCAGGAGCTGACTGGGGACGCTCTCCCTCTCAATAGAGACCGTGTTACTCAAGCGGCGGCCCAAGTAAGATGCGGCGCATCCACTACGAATGCAAACAAAAAAGACATGTTGGGGGGGTCAGGGCCCCCTCTGGCCTCCCCTAGGGATGCCATTGTACATGTCCTCAACAATGGGAGGGTGCCTTGGCAGGGGGCTCCTACCCTGACAAGGCACCTTGTTCCCATGTTGATTGGAACAAGGCCCTCACCCCCCACATCCCTGGCCTGGTGGATGTGGGGTTGGTTAAATCTGGAAGCTCTCTTAAAAATAAGGGAGTCACAGATATTTGACCCACCCCCACATGAATAAGCACAGAATACATAGTACCCTTTTCTACTCATTTACAAAAAATATATAAATAAATAAATAAAACACACACGCACACAAACTGTTGAAAAAGCATGTATTTTAAAAAAATTGTCCCACAATGTAAATCCAATGTCAGTCACACCGTCCTGCAAGGTAATCCATCATCGATCAAAATGAACGACTACTCACTGACACAAAAATGACAAACCAAGTGTGATCCTCTTTCGCTGGACTCTTGCCACAAATGAAAGCTACCGGATAGCTGCTGAAGGCCAGCAAACCATCTGAGGATGTTGGCTGATGTCATTGACAAAATTTGGGCATGACCATACTTGGTCAATGACATCACTTGGTATTCCCACTTGCTACTCTGGCAACCCTCAGACGAAATGCATTAGGGAGAGGTCAAGCTGTGACATCATCACGCTGGCTCGGATGAGCGTGTTCTGCTATGTTTTAATGCCAAACTGTTCCATCTTTTATGTGAGTATATAGGCTGTTTTAAATAAATGAGTGAATTAAATACACTACACTACACAGAGGCATAACTAGAACCTTCAGGGCCCCAGTGCAAGAAACCAAAATCCTTGTGGCCCTTCCCACTGATCCCGGGGGGGGCACTTTACTCCCATTGTTGGACCCTTTATTACAGTCCTGCAGTGGGCCACCTTCCTGCTGTCTTGGTGCCCCCATGGTGGCTGAACGCCAGAGCCCAGTAGCAAGTGCGACCCTGGTAGTTCTGCCACTGGTGTCAGTAGTTTTTTATTTTTGTTGTTTTATTTATTTATTTTTTAACCATTTTATTTTGTACTATTTTTTACCAGGTAGGGAAGCACACAGGGGCCTGCAGCAACGGGACAGGGATAGGGAGGAGGCAGGAGCAGTATTTAGAGGAACCGATGCCCTCCATTTCTCTCCTGAAGCCACTGAATGTTTGCAGGAGGAAGAGGAGAAGCGTGCATTAAGCGGCTAAATGGAGGGAGCGGCTCCTCTACATGCCACTGCCCCGGCTGCCCTCCTATCCAGGTGTTCAGGGGAGCAGCATGGGCCCCCTGGAGCATGGGGCTTGGTCTCAATGACGACCCCTGCAACCCCTATAGGTACGCCCCTGACAATACACTGTACACCACACACACTATTGTATCCCTTGTCCCTCCTTTCTATTTGTGAGATACATTTGTAAAATATGAGGTGCCCTGCTGCGGGAAAGCCATCCATGGCTGTAGGAAAGGATTGTGAGCCATCCATCTCACTGAGAGGAGTCCAAAGTGATATTAGACCTCTTTTGCTTTGAGATCTTGGGTTCTGGTAAGCAGCTTTGTGTGGTGGAGGTTGGAGCACAGAGGCTGGTGATGGTGTTATCGCATTGAACTTTACAAGTGGATGCATGTTCAAAGATCATTCTGGGACTTTTTCAATGGACTTATTTCACATTTGTTATTTGCTTTGAGCATAACAGTGCAACTGTTTTTTTATTCATTCCCACCAACTTGTTTTAAATTTAAAAACAAGCTGGTAGGTGGGCATCCGAAAGCTGTCATTTAAAGGCGGTAGTATTAACGATTTTAAATGAATGACTTGCAGCTGCAGCAGTCAGAGGGTTGCGTAGGCGTGCCAACTAGCCAATCATGGCCATTTAGTTTGCTCCTGCTCAGCGAAGTATGAACAGCTCAGGTTTGGGTGGATCTCATGGTTGACCTGAACCCAAAACAGATCCCCAGTAATCATCTTCCACCATCTTGGCCTTTATAGTCTCTAATAAAGAACACGGCAGATTTCAGCAGAGGTGACTTCATCTGCTTCCATCATGCACGACTTTCAGCATCTCAATTTGTCAATTAATGAACAAAATGGTAAAATCACCGGTGTCATTCCGTAAACTAGGAAAGATTATTTTGACAGCTGAAAACAATACTCGCTAAAAACAAAACTCGTTTTTTTAAATCGGGACGTTTAATCCCGCAAGCCGAAGCCAAAGCTGCTTTGAAGTGGAGCGCCGCCTTGCGCTTTTCATCTCTAGTTTCAGTTGTCATCGGCACAAATCATGACAGGTGACATCCTGTGTTATGCAAATGGGCGAGTGCGCTCGTCAATCGAGTTTTCGTTCCGCCCCTCTCCCACCTTCACCCGAAGAGACGAGGCGAGGGGCTGAATGATGTTATTGTTGGGAGTGACAGCTGAAAAGTTCACTTTAAAGGGGAACTCCACCATTTTTGGCTATGTTGATATTCTAAAGTCAGCACATCTAAATAATTAGGTGTGTCAATTGCATTCATTAAAGCGGAATTAAACCTCCACCAACATTTTTTATTTTTAATTGGGCCTGGGGAGCTTTTAGCCATGATGTGTTAGTATGCACTGCAAAGAGGGCTGGAGATCAGCAGCAATGAGATGCAAAAAAATACAAAAAAAAGATCAAAAGAGTATATCATGAAAAAAGGCAACTGTTTATCATACACAGTGCTTGATCAAGCCAAATGTCATCCAGTTAGGGTCCATTCACATGTATGTGTTCTGCTGTGGTGCGATAATGCACACACACTAATGAACGTTATGACACATGTGCATGTGTGTTGCATTCTCTGCATAAAGGTTCAAAACTAGAGATGAGCCGAACATCCCCCTGTTCGGTTCGCAACAGAAATCCCAAACAGAGGAAAAGTTCTGCTGCAAATGCCATTGAAGTCTATGGGAACATGAGAAAGTGCCCATTTTGAAGGCTTATATGCAAGCAATTGGCCATAAAAGGGGTATGGAGGTCCAGGTACTGCCCTGGGGGACATGTATCAATAATGCAATTTCTTTTTTTTTTTTAAACGATTGTTTTTTCAGGAGCAGTGATTTTAATGATACTTAGTGCAACAAGTGCGATAAAAATTCCTGGGGGGTCCCCTTTGCCCAATCAGGGCGCAGAATGCACTGTGCAGCATGCAGTGCATTGCAGGGCATTCGGAGGGGCGAACACCCACTAAACGTCCTGCAAATTCGGGTATTCCCAGCCACTGTTCGGCCCAAACTCATTCTCAGGCTGAACCGTTTACCCCCCCCCCCGGCCGATCTTGATCCAACGCTGTATCCTAGAGCTTTCTCTCTCTCCCTCCTGACTGGACTTGGTGAGAGCAGTGGAAGCCATTGGCTCCTGCTACTGTCAATCAAAAAAAAAAAGAAAAACAGTAAAATCTCCGCGCTAGCATTACCCCCCAAAATTAGCAGTAGTTCAACTGTGAGCAAAGCACAACAACAAGAAACATAAAAGGAAATAAAAGAAAAAAAAACTGCACAGTTGCAGAGCCGCTGCTCTATCCACCATGGATCACTTTTTAGGGGGCGATAAGAACTATATGCGTGTCTAAAAGAGCCCTTAGGCACCACAGTGGATGAAAAAACATGTATGAGAATATGTGTGCTCTGCTGTGCATTGAGCTCTATTGTACAATGGGTTGGGGCGCCATTCACAAAGAACATAGAGCAGGAGCATTGCCATGTGTTTTGGCAGTGGCCGTTAACATACATGTTTTAGCGAGCATTGCCACAAGTGCGAATGGGCCCTTTAGGGTTTCCATCTCCTCTAATCATAGTAGTATGATATTTCATTTTGCGTTGAAAAAGATCACACGGAGTGACAGCCGACCGCCATTCCTTCTCCTATGGTATGTCCTGCTGACTGTTGTCCTCTTATCAGTCGCTGCCATCAGAACTCAAAGACATGTCTGCACCATGCACATGGCCTCATACACATATCTCTGTCTGTGACTTTATGAGAGCTCCTAATGATGGATTAAGCTGTAAGGCATGAGAGCCGTTCAACTCGCCCAACCGGACGAGGCACAATATGCCAACAACAGGATGTGGCCTTAGACATACAACTACGGGAGACGCGTCCAGTCCATTACATTGCATGGTGCCAAGCCTATGAGATAAGGGACAATTAATGAAGGAAACTGGTGGCTGTCATTGAAGCAATTCGCCTATAAAACGGGTTTGGTCAGTGAGGGAGCTGTAAACCCCCAATAGACAGTGATTAGCCTACAATTACCAAGAGAGGGGAAATGTTTGCTTCCTCACTAAAGATAAAACAGAGATATGTGATCACACAGCAGTTATTTTAATTGTTTCAGTTGCTGGAAAGTCTGAGAGCAGCCTTGTGTTCCCATGATTCCTTCCCGGATTTAGCTAGGAAAGTGCTGGCAAATGTAAGACAAAAAAAAAATGAATCCAAACCCAAGATGGAAAATGTAATATATTGAGGCTTACAAACCATTCCTTAGGGTAGGTTTACCATCACAGCTTATGCAAATATGCATTGATATGCACTGGTTATGTGTGCTACGGTGCATTCGTGCATGCACTGGGTTGCAATTTGTATGTGCGTTGTGGCGTGTATCGGGGTATTTTTGACAGATTGCTTACTTTTAACCTAACACGTGCTGCAGTGCGTTGTGATGCTCTGCAGCTTGTTGCAACGCGCTAAGGTGTAACAAGATGCATCATTTTTTTTACAGTGCAGACCTGTCGCAATACAAAACAAGGCTTTGTCCATGTCCATGACCTGGGAATATGTTGACCAACATAGGTCAATGCATTGATCAGTGTAGCCCAACAAATTAACCAATGCAGTCCAACAGACTGACCAACCAATGAAACCCAACACATCAACCAATGCAGCCCAATGCATTGACTAGTATAGCCCAACACACTGACCATTGGAGCCCAGTGCATTGATCAATGTAGCCCAACACATTAACCAATGCAGCCCAACACATTGACCAACGCAGCGCAACATATTGACCATCACAGTCCAGTCCATTAACCAAGAAGTCCAACACATTGTCCAATGCAACCCAACACATTGACCAACTAATGAAGCCCAACACATTGACCAATGCAGCCCAACGCATTGACCAATTTATCCCAACACACTGGCCAGTGCAGCCCAGCGCATTAATCAATGTAATCCAACACATTAACCAATCCAGCCCAACACATTAACCTCCCTGGCGGTATGATTATTTAGGATTTTAGGTGCTGAAAGCGGTACAATTATTTTGCATGGAAATTTGGCGTTTTATATTGTAGGTCTGTAATTATTAACAATAACACACTTAAACCTGTCCAAACAAGAGTCTAGTAGATATCCCGGGTATGATGAAGCTTGAAACACAAAAACATAAATTATAATATAATAAATAAAAATAAATAATTAAAAAAAAAAAAAATAATAATAATAAAATAAATTCCCCACGATTCACTATCGCTCAATTCTGCAAGTGTTCTAATTTACTATCGCTGTTTTCTAGCTGGTCTAAAGCCACTTTTGATGTAAAGGGACACTTTTTGCTTGCTATGGACAATCTCCAGTTTCCAGGCAGAAAGAACAGTATATATAACATAAAACTACATGCAGGGCATAGGACAAAGCACTGGGGACAAAAGGGATGTGAAATAATTTCATACAGTACTGTAATCTGTAAGATTACAGTACTGTATGTGTTATGGTTTGTACAATTTTTTTAATTTGCCGCCAGGCTCCGCCCCCATGCGTCGCGCCTCTCGCAGGGAACGGAGCCTGGCACAGAGAGGCTTCGGAGGAGGACGGAGCCCACAGACACTGCGGGGGACATCGCAGGATCCCGGGGACAAGGTAAGTAAAGCCACACCAGGATCCTGCGATGTAATCCCGAGTGTGGCTCGGGGTTACCGCTAATGATCCTGAATTTTAACCCCGAGCCACACTCAGGAAAACCGCCAGGGAGGTTAACCAATCCAGCCCAACACATTAACCAATCCAGCCCAACACATCGACCAACACAGCCCAACATATTGACCATCACAGTCAATTGTATTGACCAAGAAGCCCAACACATTGACCAATGCAGCCCGACACATTGACCAACACAGCACAACACATTGCCCGTCGCAGCCCAACACATGTGGTGTGATCAAGCCCTTAGATATAGTGGCTTTATTTGTTTTCTTTTTTCAGGCTTCTTTTCCTCTACTTTGACCTGATAATCCTGCCAGTAACATGTGTCCTTTCCTGTATTGCATCTATGTAGGAGCAGCATTGTAACCCATAATCCTTATCTTTCTAGCATTAGTAAATAGATAGGAAGGCATATTATATTTACGTAAAGTGGAAGTAAACCCATAGATTTAACAGTTTAAAAAAACAGTTACATTTCCGACACATGCCAACTGTCACATTGGATGTGCTCTGAACCAAACTGTTAAACCATCCAATGGCTGGAATCATAATGGATCATAAGTGCAGCACCATGGCAGTTGAAGATTAAACAGAGGCCAAGATGGCAGCTTCCTTGGCTTAAAACGATAGGAAGGTTTACTTCCACTTTAAGTTTTGATTAAACTTTTTTTTTTTTACATTCCTTCAATTGCTTCCTGGTTGCTGGCCAAGGCCAAATGATGTCATACATCCCAGGAGTTTTCATGGGAGGAGGGGCTTTCTCAGGTAAGCACACCCTCCTGCCTGCTCTGAGGAAGAAGGTAACCCTTTCGAAACGCGTCAGCCAGCAGTGGTTCACACGTCCTCTCTCTAGGATCTGGAGACTGCTACCAGTAGACGGATTGTCATAAACCAAAGACTGTTACATTGTGGATTTCTTTCTATGCTTGTGAGTAGTTTTTAATAATTTTTCTTTTATTAAATACATCAAAGGATAATGCACAAGGCTGGTAGAAGTAGATGGAAGTAGATGCTACATGAATCATCATCACTCAACATGATGCCAGCTAGAAATGCTAGGGAGGTGTTCTTCAAAGTGATTTCACAATAAAATAAGGCACGGAGACATGGATGGATGGGTGAGTTTGCTCTGAATATTTAAAATGAATTATATAATGTTTTTGGTTTGTGTTGCTCAGATACAGTTAAGTTCTGCTTTAGGAAGTTCCATTAAAACCAGTTTGTTGAATTACAGTTCTGTATTAGAAAATAAATGTTCGGCGTTACACTTTTTAGTATGTTGAACTGTTTTAGCCATCTGAGTAGCCAGTGGAATTCTTTGAAAAATACAATAGAAGGTGCATGTTAAAGCTTGCATTGTGGTGAGATCCTACCCTTGTGAGGAATCAACACAGTGGGGGTTATATACTAAAGGCAAATCCACTTTGCACTACAAGTGCAAACTACAAGTGCAAAGTGCACTTGAAATTGCACTGAAAGTGCACTTGGAAGTGCAGTCGCTGTAGATCCGAGGGGAACATGCAAGGAAAATAAAAAACAGCATTTTAGCTTGCACATGATTGGATAATAAAATCAGCAGAGCTTCCCCTCATTTCAGATCTATCCCTCAGATTTACAGCGACTGCACTTCCAAGTGCACTTTCAGTGCAATTTCAAGTGCACTTCGCACTTGTAGTTTGCACTTGTAGTGCAAAGTGGATTTGCCTTTCGTAAATAACCCCCAATGTCCGTTATATGCTGTTTTGTACCAGCCCCAGCAGGAACCAGAATTCCTGCGAAAAAGTGACATTTATCATTGTGAAAGTCCAGAGTGCAAGAAAGCGGCAGTAAAATAATTTTCATCTGTGACCCCTCATCCAGATATATCTCTTCCTGAAGTAGGTTTCTCTTACACAAAGGCAGGAATTCCTTCCACGGACTGTCAGCTCACATGGTAGAAACAATTTGAGACACACAGCAGACCCCTGTAAGGAGAACCTTCAGACTTCCTCTGGGCTGAGCAGGTTGGGAGTTGCGTTCTACCAGCCTGTCTATTTACAAGTGACAAGTCACAGGTGTTCTCAGACCTGTCAGAAGAATCAAAGGCAGTCACTAGAAATGTTTTTCCTGGAAGGATTACCGTTATCTAGCTGTTGGGGAAGGGGGATTGCCGTTCAACATCCAAATTTTGCATTCCAAAATATTATTACGACAGACACAGTCAATAAAATTTACAACCTGGATATTTGGACTGATTGTTGATATTCTGATCTGATGTTGGAAAATGTATGATTTCTTTAATTGTACTTTTCTGAGGCCAATCGGGGTAGAATCAATTGTGTAGTTTAAAGTATGCTGTTTATCAAAGGTAGGAATGAGCCAAGAATTTTGAGGGAAATCGATATTGCCACAAAAATTTAGATTTTGTTGAAATGATATTGAAATTAAAAGATTTCACCATGCAAACTGGTAACTGTAGTTGAAGAAATATACGTCTTTGTTCTCTAAAAAAAAAAATGTGATGGACAGCTCAGCAATGACATGATGATCAATGGCTTATCAATTTTGCCAATTTTTTTTCAAAAGCTTTAATAGCTTTTTAGCTTTCTAATTTCACCATGCTGACTACAAAATGTGGTTGAAGAAAAACATGTATTTGTTCTCCAACAAAGCCATATCATCTACGGGTCAGCAAAGATATGATTGATTCTGCCACGAATTTACTGTTTTTGCCAAAATTTCATCAAAATTAACCTTAAGTTTCACCATGTGGACTGTAAAATATTGTTTGAAGAAAAATATGTCTTTGTTTTCCAACAAAACCATGTGATCGAAAGGTCAGCAATGAGAGGATAATCACTGGCTTATTACTAATTTTGACAAAATTTCATCAAAATTAGCCCTAAATTTCACTATGTGGACTGCAAGATGTGGTTGAAAAAAAAAATACATCTTTGGTCTCTAACAAAGCCATGTGATTGAGAGCTCAGCAATCACATGATGATCAATGGCTTATTGATTTTGCCGAAAAATATGATTTTGCCAAAATTTCATCAAAATGAGCCTTCAAACTTACCATGTAGACTAAAAAAAATGTGGTTGAAGAAAAATATGCCTTTTTTGTCTAAGAAATCCATGTGATCAACGGGTGAGCAATGGTGTGATGATCAATGGCTTTTTAATGGTGCCATGGAATTACTAAATTTGCCAAAATTTCATAAAAATTAGCCCTAAATTTCAACATTGATATGATTATACATGATTTATATAGCGCCAACAGTTTACGAAATGCTTTACAATGTAGAGGGGGGACAACACAATTACAGTACAGTTCAATACAAAAGGTACAGGAGGGCTCTGCTCGTAGAGCTTACATTGTAAAGGGAGGGGGTGGTGGTACAAAAAATAATAGCTGCGGAGGATCATTTAAGGGGTTGCTCGGGGACAGTTCTGGGACAGGGTGTGGAATAGGCTTCCCTGAATAAATGAGTTTTCAGGGATTTCCTAAAGGTGGACAGTTTAGGGGCTGATCGGACATACCGGGGCAGGGAGTTCCTGAGGATGGGAGAGTATCTGGAGAAGTCCTGAAGGCGAGCATGGGAGGAGGTAACAAGGGAGCTAGAGAGCAGGAGGTCCTGGGAGGAGCGGAGGGGACGGTTTGGGCGATATCTGCAGATGAGGTTGGTGATGTAGCTGGGGGCGATGCTGTGCATGGCCTTGTATGTTGTAGTATATTGAATTTTATGTGGTGGGGTAGGGGAAGCCAGTGAATGGATTGGCAGAGAGGAGCAGCAGTCAAGGATTGGCTAGTGAGGTGTATTAGTCTAGCAGCAATGGCTTTGTTTAGTAGCAATTTTAGACTGTGACCATGTTTCCTTTTACATCCTAAATATGAAGCATGATCAGAGAGGTGTGTAGGTAAGTGCCCAATGGGGTATGTGGTACCTTGCTTCTGTGTAACATAGCTTTTGGCCATCAGGCTGCCTAAGGGGACAGGAAGGGGTTTAAGGCTGTCGACTCCCAGGTGTTCATGGCTTTGTCCCCTTGTGGTGGACTATAAATAGTCGAGGTAGCCTATCAGGTGTTGGACCTTCTACATGGGAATGTGCAGGAAGGAAGACTTCAGAATGCAGTTCTACTTTGAACACGTGTGCTCCCTTTTAGAGATACCCAGTCGGGGGACCAGGAAGCAGACTCCCTCTAAGTGGACTGGGATCTATGGACTCCAAATGGCACTAAGATATGTGTCTGTAAACTGCATCAACTTTCAGTAGAATTATTATTATACAGTATTTATATAGCGCCAACAGTTTACGTAGCGCTTTACAACTTGAGGGTAGACAGTACAAATACAATACACTTTGATACAGTAGGAATCAGAGGGCCCTGCTCCTTAGAGCTTACAATCTAAGAGGGAAGGTCAAGAGATACAAGAGGTAATAACTGTGGGTGATGTGCTGATTGAGAAGATAAATGTACAGTTGTTAGGTGGGGGCCAGATAGGCTTCTCTGAAGAGATGAGTTTTCAGGGATCGTCTGAAAGTGGATAAAGTAGGAGAAAATCGGACGGATTGGGGTAGAGCATTCCGGAGGATGGGGGAGGCTCTGGAGAAGTCCTGAAGGCGAGCATGGGATGAGGTGACAAGGGAGTTTGAGAGCAGGAGGTCTTGGGAGGAGCGAAGAGAACGATTAGGTTGGTATTTTGTGACTAGGTTAGAGATGTAGCTGGGGGCCAGGTTGTGGATGGCTTTGTAAGTTATAGTTAGTATCTTGAATTTAATTCGGTGACTGAGTGGCAGCCAATGGAGGGATTGGCAGAAGGGTGTAGCAGACGCTGAGTGGTTTGTGTGGTGGATGAGCCTGGCAGCAGCGTTCATGACGGACTGAAGTGGGGATAGCCTATTTAGAGGTAAACCAATGAGGAGGGAGTTGCAGTAGTCGAGGCGAGAGATGACCAGGGAGTGGATTAGAAGCTTTGTAGTGACATTGGTTAAGAAGGGGCGTATCTTGGAGATGTTGCGGAGATTGAGGCGGCAAGCTTTGGATAGTGATAGAATGTGGGGTCGAAAGGTTAGTTCAGAATTCTAGTTTATTCAAAGAGAATGCCTGGTCTGAAGTTCCTGGGAAAAGGGGTGCGTGTAAGGACGTACAAAAAACAGGGCTCATAATGGGTGACGAGAAGGAATTCAGGAGAGGACACTAACAAGGGTTAAAAAGTGGAAAAGTCTAAATAGTAATGGTTATTCTGCTGTTGCCCTGAGGAGCATTGGGTGTCGTATTTAACAGCCAGCGGAAGAACAGTGTGACTTGCAAGTGATGGTGGTGAGCTCTGGTAGCGGGGGGGATTGAGTTTAACCCCCTCCCTAGTGATTGGTGCCCATGGGACTCATGCACAGAGCCCCTATGATTCTAAAATGTATGTCATGGGGAAGAGAATGAGAGGAGGATTTTCTGGATTACAGGAGCTCAAGGTTATGTAGAGAGTTCATTGCTGGATGCTAGTGAGAATTCTAGTGTGGTCATCCGGAGTGAGGCCTGATGGTTGGCTGAAGGAGCAGGATAAAGGCTCTACGAAACCCCCTCAGAAGTGCTGCAGCAGGTGGAAGTGGGCACATTTTTTTTTTAATCAAGATTTTTATTTAAGAAAATTATTCTCATAATACATATCATTCGTGCATTTTGTTCATTAAAACATTACAAAAGAAGTAGACGTGCCAAATCTTACATTCATGCTCTATTCTAATTCAATCTTGTGCATTTGCTTCTATATCATATCACTCTCTATCTTCTTTTCCCCTTATCTCCCTTTCCCCCTCCCCTCTGACCCCAAGGCTACAGCCATCCAGAGGCGTATCTAGTGAAAATGGCGCCCATGGCAAGCACTGAAACTGCGCCCCTGTCAAAACATTCGAAACCCATCTTTCAGATAACCTTAACAAAAAAAAAAAACAGCTAACAAAACTACAACATCACCACCCATAAATGCGGCATTACCAGCACCCATAAATGCAGTAACATCAGCACCCATAAATGCGGCATTACCAGCACCCAAAAATGCAGTAACATCAACACCCATAAATGCGGCATTACCAGTACCCAAAAATGCAGTAACATCAGCACCTAAAAATGCGGCCTCACCAGCACCCAAAAGTGCAGTAACATCAGCACCCATAAATGCGGCCTCACCAGCACCCAAAAGTGCAGTAACATCAGCACCCATAAATGCGGCCTCACCAGCACCCAAAAGTGCAGTAACATCAGCACCTAAAAATGAGGCCTTGCCAGCACCCAAAAATGCAGTAACATCAGCACCCATAAATGCAGTAACATCAGCACCCATAAATGCAGTAACATCAGCACCCATAAATGCGGCCTCACCAGCACCCATAAATGCAGTAACATCAGCACCCATAAATGCGGCCTCACCAGCACCCATAAATTCACTAACACCAGCACCCAAAAATGCTGCGCCAGCGCCTCTGACACTGTACAGAGGTAGAGAGGGAGTAGGATCACCAGCGGCCGGGTGCCCTAGGCTGCCTAGTTTGCCTAGTGGTAGCGCCGGCCCTGTCTGCTTGGCACACACGCAGAATCGCACATGATGACTTTAAGACCCCTTTCACACTGGGGGCGTTTTTTTAGGCGCTACAGCGCTAAAAATAGCGCCTGCATAGCGCTTGAAAAAAGCTCGAGTGCCTTCACACTGGGGTGCTGCGCTGGCAGGGCGGCACAAAAAGTCCTGCCAGCAGCTTCTTTGCAGCGCTGTAGGAGCGGTGAATACACCACTCCTACACAGCTCCTGCCCATTGAAATCAATGGGGCAGCGCTGCCATACCACCGGCAAAGCACTGCTGCAGCGGTGTTTTGCGGGCGGTTTTAACCTCTTTTCGACCGCTAGCGGGGGTTAAAACCGCCCCACTAGCGGGCGAATAGTGCCGCTAAAACGATGGTAAAGCGGCGCTAAAAATAGTGCCGCTTTACCGCTGATGCCCGGGGCAGGCTCAGTGTGAAAGGGGGCCAAGTCATCATCATGTGCCAGGCCCAAGCAGAAGCAAGCAGCCAATCAAATATAGTGCCTAATATGGATTAAATAAATATGCTTAGCCATTGATATCATAAATAAAGTGTAATAAAGTGATTTGTGCAACAGCAGGTACTACTAACACAAATCACTTTATTTCACTTTATTTATGATATCTATGGCTAAGCATATTTATTTAATCCAAATAGTTTGAGCACTATATTTGTTTGCTTGCTTTGCAGTTGGCACTGGTTACAAGTTACTGGTACACTGTACAAATGCTGCATGCACATGATGATCAAGATCGTGGTGACAATTACTGTCTGTACTAATACCTGCTGCTGCCTGGGGGGGGGGGGTTCCAATTATTTTTCTTCTCTCTAGTGACGTCTCTCTCTCCTCCTGGTCTCCAGCCTCCGTTCAGGTTCCCCTCACCGGCTTCACCGACCACGTCACGGCACGTCACACAGACCCGGGAGACCCCCAAGATAAGAAGATGAAGCAGACAGCAGTTGCGCAGAGGAAGGTAGGCGGAGCTTTAGGCTCCGCCTCCGCCAGTTACCCTATGGCTACGGGCGGTCACTCTGACCAGAGCCAACTCAACGGCCGCCATGGGGGCGCCTGTCGCTTTCCTCCTCACTAGCTAATGAAGTGCTGTGCCGGCGCCGCGCTCCTGCAGGCCGGCCGTGGCGCTGGGGACTAGATTGTGCGGGAGGTGGCCGCGAGAGGACTGGTGGGACTTTTTTTTGTGTGCAGGGGAGGCTTTTTTGCTGCCCCCCTCCCCCCCCCATGGCGCCCATGGCACTTGCCATGCCTGCCATACCCTAGATACGCCTCTGCAGCCATCACCTGTGTCTTTTAACATCCGGTTACCACAGCTTGTTTTTCCTTTTCTGCCCCTTTCTCTTTCCCTTTCCTTTTCCTTTCCTCTCCCACCACCAATACTCTCTCCTATCTAAGTATTCAACCTTTATTCCTTCAGGCCTTTCTTTTCCTCTCCCCTCTGCCCTTCCCTCTCCTACACCTCCCCCAGGGTTCTACATCTGAAGTCTTTCCACTACCAGTTGAGATGGTGCTAGATCCACATCCCCCAGCCATGGTTGCCATATAGTATTGAATTTGCCCTTTTCTCTCTTACGGCTATTTGTCAATCGCTCCCTAAGAAGCAAGGAGTTTACAAAGGAGATCCTCTGCTTCCCCGTGGGTACCATTGGTGCCATCCAGTATTTTGCAATGAGTTTTCTGGCTAGATACATCAATCTGGTTAACATGTAATACATTCCTCTTGGGAACATTTCTTCATCTATGGCACCAAGCAGGTACACCATCAGGTTTAAAGGGACAGGTACCCGTGCTAGTCTAGAAATATACTGGGAGACTTCTTCCCAGTACCTGTGTAGTTTTGGGCACCTCCAGATTAGGTGTATAAAGTCCCCCTTGTGTATTCTACATTTAGGGCACAAAGGGGAGTCTCTTCCTTCCCATTTATATAACTGCACTGGTGTTCTATATGCCCTATGCAAAATAAATAATTGTGACAGTCTATGGGATGCCGATACCGATACCGCTGGTATAAATTCAAGTGCTATTACCCATTGATTTCCCTCTATCTCCCCTATATCTTCCACCCATTTGTTTCGACATTTTAACGAGGCATGGTCTTGGACTGAGGACAGCAATTCCCTTTAAATTTTTGATATTAGTCCTTTCCTAGTGTCCGCTGCGAGAACTTCTTTCAACAGAGGAGATGTTGATACTGTCAAGGGGTGTGTTGTTTGTTGTGCCTGCAACGTGTGGCGCAGTTGAAGGTATTGATAGAAGCTCCTGGGATTTAACTGAAATTCCCTACATTGCTGTTTATATGTCTTTAGCACCTCCCCCTCGTACAACTGTGCAAAGAACCGGATCCCCCTCTCTTTCCAGGGGGCGAAGCCCTGCAGTTCCTGTACCTCCGGGAATCTCCGGAAGTGGGCACATTAAGCCTCGCCCACAAGTGGACATATTCTGTTAGGATATATTGCTGCTGTAACATTATGGTAGGACTGAGCTGGGTTTTTTGCTATCAGAAATAAAGGCAGAACTAATTTCACACGTTTCTGATTGCAAAATTTTTGAACGTCCTTGTGCTTTGATGCCCATACAATAACTGCCGATGTACAGAGCACTTGGTGTATTCACTGTGACCTTGAGATTTTTAGGAAGGGAAATTTTCTGTCCCAACCTGATTTCCCATTTAATGGTGAAAATTGGATAAAAAATAGCTTGCCCTATGTGTTGGCACTATCTGACTTTTAATGGCATTGTATCATTTTTATCTTTGTAAGGAACTACTAGGCCTGTATTCATTTCCACCATCACAAACCCAGTACACACGGAGGAGTTTTGGCCCATGTGTCCGCCCCCCCAGATGTTCAATGACACACATGACTCTCTGTCATATCGTTTGTGAGAGGCTATGGTATATTATACTATGAAAAATATTTTTGATAAAAAAACTTTTTTTATTTGCATAATACATTTATGTGGATTTTCATTATATTTAGCAGAATATGATACTTTGTAAGGTGGTCCTGAGGAAGCTACACAATCAGTGAAACGTGTTGACAAGTGGATGAAATACACATGCCTCCACTTTCTTAATGTGGAATACGAATATGCCAATAGGAGGTGTTTGTTTAGTGGTCCCAAGTGGGACCTATGTATCATATTTTTGGTTTTATCTAATCAGTAATGTTTTCTTCATTAATATTTAAAAATATGTTAAATAAAGATTGATATTTTTTTTTATAAATTGGATTCTGTTTCACGTGGGAGCCAGTAAAGTGCAGTATCAGCAGGGCTGGTTCCTGCATATTGCACATGTACTAGTTATTTTGGATGCGGCACGGGTGGAGGTCTTCCTATTCTTTGGATAAAAAGGATGAATATGGAACAAAAGAAATCAATATTTTCTAGTTTAGATTAAAAAATGTAAATGATTAACAGACATTTTCTATTATCGCATACAGTATTAGTGAAATTTAGGCAGAAAGTCCCCTATCCACGGCATTGCACAGGACAGGCAGGGAGAGAGACATCCTTGGAACACAGTTTAATAGATGTAAACTCAATCACTAAAATCTCATATGAACATAGGTGTGCGCAAGGGGTGTGCCAGGTGTGCCTGGGCACACCCTAATCCTGGGGTTGGCAACCTGTCAATGGTGGGCAGGTGACAGGTAAATCGCAATCCTTCCTTGCCGACCCTTAGAACCTGGACAGAAGAGGTGGCGGGGTGGAATTTAGTGGATCCGATCTGTATTTTCCTCCTGCAGCAGCTGAAAGTAGGCTTCTCCTCCTCTCCCTTTTGTCAACATTCAGCTGCCACAGGAGGAAAATATAGGGGATCAGTACTAATATATGCCACCCCCGCCACCCCTCCTTTCCCTGTTCCTCTTCCTTCTGTTGCCCGGGTCCCCCATGTGCTCCCTTGCTCCCCCTTCCTCCCATTGTTTCAGGATGGAGAGTGGGGAAGAGGCTGGACAAATGTAATGTGTTGGAGCTTTGGGGTGCACACCCTAATGCAATAGGCTGCGCACACCTATGCATAAAAACTATAACATGACAATGTCATTGCAGAAGTAAGGCCTTCTTGAGACCCTTTCTGCAATGTTGACTACGCTCGGTCCCTGACTCCCAGTTGTGATCTGATGTTGTCACCATGTTACACGGACCTCCGCTGGATGGATGGAGGTCCATGTAATGGCTACTGGAAGTGGCCATTACATGGGCAACTTACTATGATACACAATGCTTTATCAAACTAACTGTCATTTATTTAGGAGCCATATACATCTTTGTGTTATGGCCGTTGTTGCACATTAGGCCTCATGCTCAGAGATGGCGAGAGGCTGAAAATATGCTGAGTTTAAGATTCCAGGTGTTTTCCTCTGGCCAGGGAGATAGGCTGCCATACAAGTGAATAACTGTACATGGTCCTATTCTTGTAAGCGCCAATGCTTCGTGGTTACCCGTGGTTACCCATACATGTTCATGCAATGGGGTTGATTTACTAAAATAGGAGCGTGCATCTGGAGCAGCTCTGCATAGAAACCAAGCTTAATTGAACAAGCTGAAGTAAGAAGCTGATGGGCTACCATGTAGCATTGCCACCCTCCGCAGCATTTTTTACTGACAAAATGTGGAAAATTTACCGGTGGAGCAAATTATTTACAGACAACCTAACAAAATGACAGAATTCCTATTAAAAATTAAAACAACTGATATTTAAACACAATATGGAAACACTGACAATACCCAAAAACAAGTAATTTGCCTGGTTTACACTTAGAAAATCAACACAGCATGACAAATGATCAGACCCTGATATTTACAGACAGTTGTAAATGTACTGATGGTTGGCAACTCTGCTACCATGCAGAGCTGCACCAGATTTTGCTCTCTCCAGTTTTAGTAAATCTATCCCACAGCAACCCTAATTGAGGAGCTATGTCATACAAGTCTATGTCTGTGCAATGGCATTTACTGTGCCTTGAAAAAGTATTCATACCCCTTGAAGTTTTCCACATTTTGTCATGTTACAGCCAAAAACGTAAATGTATTTTATTGGGATTTTATGTGATAGACCAACACAAAGTGACACATAATTGTGAAGTGGAAGGAAAATTATAAATAGTTTTCAACATTTTTTACAAATAAATATGTGAAAAGTGTGGAGTGCATTTGTGCTCCGCCCCCTTTACTCTGATACCCCTAACTAAAATCTAGTGGAACCAATACCTTCAGAAGTCACCTAATTGGTAAATAGAGTCCATCTGTGTGTAATTTAATCTCAGTATAAATACAGCTGTTCTGTGAAGCCCTCAGAGGTTTGTTAGAGAGTCTTAGTGAACAAACAGCATCATGAAAACCAAGAAACACACCAGACAGGTCAGGGATAAAGTTGTGGAGAAGTATAAAGCAGGGTTAGGTTATAAAAAAAAATATCCCAAGCTTTGAACATCTCACGGAGCTCTGTTCAATCCATCATCCGAAAATGGAAAGAGTATGGCACAGCTGCAAACCTACCAAGACATGGCCGTCCACCTAAACTGACAGGCCGGGCAAGGAGAGCATTAATCAGAGAAGCAGCCAAGAGGTCCATGGTAACTCTGGAGGAGCTGCAGAGATCCACAGCTCAGGTGGGAGAATCTGTCCACAGGACAACTATTAGTCGTGCTCTCCACAAATCTGGCCTTTATGGAAGAGTGGCAAGAAGAAAGTCATTGTTGAATGAAAGCCATAAGAAGTCCCGTTTGCAGTTTGTGAGAAGCCATGTGGGGGACACAGCAAACATGTGGAAGAAGGTGCTCTGGTCAGATGAGACCAAAATTTAACTTTTGGGCATAAAAGCAAAACTCTATGTATGGCGGAAAACTAATACTGCACATCACCCTGAACACACCATCCCCACCGTGAAACATGGTGGTGGAAGCATCATGTTGTGGGGATTCTTCAGCAGGGACAGGGAATCTGGTCAGAGTTGATGGGAAGATGGATGGAGCCAAATACAGGGCAATCTTAGAAGAAAACCTGTTAGAGTCTGCAAAAGACTTGACACTGGGGTTGAAGTTCACCTTCCAGCAGGACAACGACCCTAAACATACAGCCAGAGCTACAATGGAATGGTTTAGATCAGTGGTTCTCAACTCCAGTCCTCGGGACCCACCAACAGGTCAGATTTTAAGTATTACCTTGGGGAGTTGCAGACTAGAATACTGCAATCACTGAGCAGCAAGTGATATCACCTTGTGATGTATTTCAGCTATCTTGCAAACCTGGCCTGTTGGTGGGTCCTGAGGACTGGAGTTGAGAACCACTGGTTTAGATCAATTCATGTGTTAGAATGGCCCAGTCAAAGTCCAGACCTAAATCCAATTGAGAATCTGTGGCAAAACTTGAAAATTGATGTTCACAGACGCTCTCCATACAATCTGACAGAGCTTGAGCTATTTTGCAAAAAAGAATGGACAAAAATGTCCATTCAATTTGTAATTGTATCATTTTTAAAAATTGATTTTGGCAGCTCAAGTGAACCACACATAAAGTGTGACTGAGCACGCATGTGTGAATGCATGATCTCAGAATGATGCTGTTTTGTGCATTTAAAAAATGTGTGACAGTCATTGAGAATGTAAACCAACTCTGTGTATGAGGGGCCCCCAGAACCTGAAGTCCCCCGGGCCCTCCAAGGTCGAAATCTGGACCTAGGCACCCCAATGGACTAAGGCAATGCACAAGCATTGTAGAGCACTGCAGAGCATTGCAATGCACCATAGTCCATTGCGGTGCGTTGCATTACACATTTTAAGGCTTGCTAGATTTTTGGGACCTATTGGTCCACCGATTTTAAGGGGCTGCCCTAACATATGACGCTTTAATGCTAAACTTAATGTAAACGCACTTTAGCATACCGTAGGAAGGTAAATAGGCCCTTAGGCTTCACGTTTAGTTTAAAGGGATGGGATTTTTTCTATATTAAAATCCAAGTAACACTGAGTGCAGAAAATACTTGCCAGCTGGGACACAGAAATTGCGTATATTTAATTAATCTGCAGAAACACGTGCAGCCAACTTATTCATAATCAAGTGTGTTAATCAGTAACCCGCGGTGTTCTGTCATAACCTAACGATGTGGCGGAGTTATTGTTAATCTCACGCCACTCACCCACGTTTAACGGTTGGACAGAAATAAGTCTGGCCTGCCATACAATGGATTTCTATAATCCGGTCCAGTATGGAGAGGTCAATTTTAATAGGTCTTGGGTCTCACAAATAAATTGAAGTTAACGTATTTATGAAGGTGATTATTTTAAAGGGAGCCTGTACTGAAAGAAATGAGTAGGCGTTTTATACTGTCCATTTCTGAAACTGCTACATCTAACAGTCCCCTCCCCCCAGACTGGCAACACTGCTGTCCAAAGGTGCCTCCTGTGCTCCTTCATCCAGAGCGGAGGCACTCTAATACAGGAGGCATAGGCGTGCGCACAGGGTGTGCCAGGTGTGATTGGGCACACCCTGATCACCCTGTGTGGCAAAGATTCCCCCTGTTTAAACCCCTGATATTTCACCAATGCCCTCTAACGGGGGCTCCTAAAAAAATAGTAAAAAAATGTATAAAATAGTAAAAAATAATAACAAAATAAAATAATACAAATAAAAAATACATAAAATAATACATAAAAAAACACACAGCCATTAATGTCTAAACTGTTGGCAACAAAAGTGAGTACACCCCTAAGTGAAAATGTCCAAATTGGGCCCAATTAGCCATCCCCCCCCCCCCCCCCGTTGTCATGTGACTCGTTAGTGTTACAAGGTCTCAGGTGTGAATGGGGAGCAGGTGTGTTAAATTTGGTGTTATCGCTCTCACTCTCTCATACTGGTCAATGTAAGTTCAACATGGCACCTCATGGCAAAGAACTCTCCGAGGATCTAAAAAAAATAATTGTTGCTCTACATAACGATGACCTAGGCTATAAGAAGATTGCCAAGACCTTGAAACTGAGCTGAAGCACGGTGGCCAAGACCATACAGCGGTTTAACAGGACAGGTTCCACTCAGAACAGGCCTCGCCATGGTCGACCAAAGAAGTTGAGTGCACGTGCTCAGCGTCATATCCAGAGGTTGTCTTTGGGAAATAGACGTATGAGTGCTGCCAGCATTGCTGCAGAGGTTGAAGGGGTGGGGGGTCAGCCTGTCAGTGCTCAGACCATACACTGCACACTGCATCAAATTGGTCTGCATGGCTGTCATCCCAGAAGGAAGCCTCTTCTAAAGATGTTGCACAAGAAAGCCCACAAACAGTTTGCTGAAGACAAGCAGACTAAGGACATGGATTACTGAAACCATGTCCTGTGGTCTGATGAGACAAGATAAACTTATTTGGTTCAGATGGTGTCAAGCGTGTGTGGCGGCAACCAGGTGAGGAGTACAAAGACAAGTGTGTCTTACCTACAGTCAAGCATGGTGGTGGGAGTGTCATAGTCTGGGGATGCATGAGTGCTGCCGGCACTGGGGAGCTACAGTTCATTGAGGGAACCATGAATGCCAACATGTACTGTGACATATTGAAGCAGAGCATGATCCACTTCCTTCGGAGACTGGGCGCAGGGCAGTATTCCAACATGATAACGACCCCAAACACACCTCCAAGATGACCACTGCCTTGCTAAAGAAGCTGAGGGTAAAGGTGATGGACTGGCCAAGCATGTCTCCAGACCTAAACCCTATTGAGCATCTGTGGGGCATACTCAAACAGAAGGTGGAGGAGCGCAAGGTCTCTAACATCCACCAGCTCTGTGATGTCGTCATGGAGGAGTGGAAGAGGACTCCAGTGGCAACCTGTGAAGCTCTGGTGAACTCCATGCCCAAGAGGGTTAAGGCAGTGCTGGAAAATAATGCTGGCTACACAAAATATTGACACTTGGGCCCAATTTGGACATTTTCCCTTGGAGGTGTACTCACTTTTGTTGCCAGCGGTTTAGACATTAATGGCTCTGTGTTGAGTTATTTTAGGGGACAGCAAATTTACACTGTTATACAAGCTGTACACTCACTACTTTACATTGTAGCAAAGTGTCATTTCTTCAGTGTTGTCACATGAAAAGATAGAATAAACTATTTACAAAAATGTGAAGGGTGTACTCACTTTTGTGAGATACTGTATATATACACATATGCACACACACATGTGTTTGAGCTTTGAGGTGCACACTCTAATGCAATAGGCTATGCATACCTATGACAGGAGGTGTGTTATTGGCCAGATCAAAAAAAAAAGGCAAAACTGATGGAGCCATCACATATAGGAAATAGTAATTAACAATATATTACATTTTTGTTTTTGGGTTTAGCTATGCTTTAGGCTGGCATTACATGTATCATTTCAAACCACCACGAATCACAAATACGATAGCCAGTAATTCCCAGAAACTAAGCAATCTACTACCCATGAGTTCATTTGCTATATTGAGAGTTTCCGTACAAATATTTGTAGAAATGTTCATTCAAACCTCTACTAATATATGGCCACCTTACAGTAGTAGTAAACCCTAAAGCAAACATTTAATATATTGCTCCAATTCTTAGATGAGATGGCTGCATTCGTTTTCTTTTTAGGCTTACTGTCTTCTATTTTCATCTGGTGATCCTGACAGTAAATCTGGTGCTTTCAAAATAACAAGCTCCCTTGCAAATGTATCCAGTTACAGAGATGAGACAAACTATTTAACACTGGCAGGGGTGTTTACAATGAACAGCTTTTATTATTTATGTAAAACCTTTATTCCAAAAGGAAAACAAAAAAATTGGTAAACTGCAATATATTACATTTTTAGTTTTGAGATTGATTCCGCTTTAAATTGAAACAGGAAAAACTATGGCAATCTTTTTATTTACTGCTATTTTAATAATATTTCCTTGCAGTTAAAACTACCATTTTATGTCTTTAATTGCTTTGTGATATTGGCGGACATAAATTTCCATCCAATACAACAAAAAATGGAATTGACAAATCTATTGCTCGAATAAATTGCCCTGTGCATGACAAGCTTCAGGGAACAAGAAATGGTGAGCCCAATCAAATTCAACGAGGTCTTACCAAACTTGTGCCCTCTACTAATAAATAAAAGCAGAATTCCCCTTGAAGGTTGGCAGCTATGGGTGGGAAACCTGTAGGGAGCACCTCGGGGGTGGAAAATGAGCACCCATAGTGAACTATGCAGCAGATGGATTGTGAATACCTGCCCAATGTCAGTG
The DNA here is from genome assembly GCF_042186555.1 of Aquarana catesbeiana. Lineage (NCBI taxonomy): Eukaryota > Metazoa > Chordata > Amphibia > Anura > Ranidae > Aquarana > Aquarana catesbeiana. Next base: position 31,280,961 of record NC_133328.1, on the reverse strand, counting down.
TCTGAATCCCCAGATTTACTAACAATTGTTTTTATATCAGTATTTAAAAAGTTCTTATTTGGTTTATGTTCAACCCAGCTTTTGAATACGTTTATAAAAGTGAATGTTCATGAGCAGTGGCGGCCCGTCCATTAGGGACGCACAGGCGCCGCCCCCCCATCCATGCGTCCGGCCCCCTAATCTAAATACAGGGTGCCGGACTATGGATTCCAATGGGGGGGGGGGGTGATTAGAGCCAGAGGCGCTAATAGGCTTCAAAAAAGGGTGGGCTTGGAGTGCAGGACACTGAAAAATTTTCAGCCCGCCACCTGTCATCCAGCACACTTCGCCCCGATCCCACCCAGTTGTGTGACAATAGCGAATGAATATTCGCTATTGTCACACTAAATCTCCTCCCCGCCAATCAGATAGTGGGTCGTGAGACCCATTTCCCAATTGGCCAAAACGTCAGTTGGTCTGATTGGACGCCTGGCGCCTAGGAGGAGGAGAGAGGAGACGCGCGGTGAAAGCCGCCGCGCTGGAGGTGAGGACACCAGAGCCGCTGCCAGCAGCCGGCCGCCCGCCCACCTGCCACCTAGATCGGGTCCGCCATGCTGGAGCAAGAACACCGGAGCCGCTGCCCTCAGCCCGCCGCCTGCCACCTAGATCGGGTCCGCCACTGGAGCAAGAACACCAGAGCCGCTGCCCTCAGGCCGCCGCCCGCCACCTAGATCGGGTCCGCCGTTCTGGAGCAGAGGACACCGTAGCCACTGCCAGCAGCCCACCCCCCCCGTCCGCCACCTAGATCGGGTTCACCGTTCTTGAGCAGAAGACACCAGAGCTGCTGCCCTCAGCCTACAACCTAGATCGGGTCCACCTTTCTGTAGCAGAGGCCCCTGGAGTCATTGCCAGCAGCCCCCAAGCCCCCCCCCCCCCGCTGGCCACCTAGATCGGGTCCACCGTTCTGGAGCAGAGGACACCGGAGCTGCTGCCCTCAGCCCGCCACCTAGATCGGGTCCACCGTTCTGTAGCAGAGGACACTGGAGCTGCTGCCCACTGCCTAGATGGGGTAAGTGCCACCGCCAGCTACCCGGGAGGTGGTTGTTTGCTGCCCCACCCCCCAAAAAAAGACCCCCACCAGTCGCCACTGTTCATGAGCCAATTATGGAAATCAGTTAGATATTTTTCAGTTATAATTTGCTCTACAGGCCGAAGGTTACCTGCAGAAACAAAACAATTGTTCCAATCTATTCAACAACAGTTGGATCTGGAGACAGTTGTAGGGCTACCCTCAACCTCTGCAGATAACCCCGAATGGCAAGTTTCAGGAGAAAATGAGAATTGGGTATTTTAAATCGATTTTCATGGATAAGAACAGTTGCTCCCCTGGGAAAAGTGCATTTCCAGGGACATTTTCTCTGGTGTTCAGATGTGACCTGGGGGTTATACACTAACGCACAGGCATCAGAGGCTACTGGGTGCAGGACTGCACAGATCATGATAATACCTCTTTAGCAGACCCATGCTGGCTACGTGCCAAAGATGTAGTCCATACAGATTAGAAGTTGAGTTGCTTTCTGTAGAGTCATATTTAGCTGTAGGCAGGAGATACGGGACTTGGAGGAGACAGACAGATTTGGAGAGGATAAATGTCACAGATAAAGACTGTAGATTAGAGCAAAAAATTTTCACTGATGGACATAATAGTACATGACCTTTCACTCAAATTCCACTGGCTTTACATACAATAAATGGAATACAAGATGGCGCTAATGTAGTGCTGGTATTGCCATACAAGGTAACCATTAGCACATATTTGGACACCAATAACTTTTACTGTATGTGTTATTTTGAAACACACGCAGAGCCCATTCACACCATGCATTGCATTAGTTCAACACAATATTGTGTTAAAAGAGAAATATGGAAGTATGGGAATTTAGGAATCATACTTACCTAGGTGGATGCAGCATCAGTCTGATGTTGCGTCTGTCCCCCACCGGCTCTAACACTGATAACTGAGCAATCAAACACCGCCAATCGCTCGGTTCTCAGAGCTTTCTGAGCAGAGAGCCGGTGACTGTCAGTCACTGGCTCTCTGCTCTGCCCCCCTGCACTCACAGGAGCACTGGGCTGTGGAGGGGGCGGGAGCAGGCGGCTCAGGCTCTCAGTGGCTTGCTGAGAGGTTGAGCCGGGTGCTGGTCCAGGCATGTGGGCAGATCCCGACCATATGGTCATGATCTTTCCCGAGCCTGTACCTACTCTGTGATGTCAGCCGACAGCGGGCTTTAGCCTGCCGCCTGCTGAAAATGGGTCACAGGCAATGGCGGCCGGTCCATAAGGGGCGCAGGGGTGCCCCCCCAAAGTTCATATTCATAGAGCGATTTTTTAAAAATAAATGATAATATGACTAACATTTTTTAACATCTTAAAGTTAAAAAATGGTAGTCATATTATGATTTCATTTATTTAAAAATAAATCATTCTATGTGTGTGCAGTGCACTGTGCGGGGCACCGGACTTATAGAGGTCTATTAGCTCCGTCAATTTTTAACAAGCACGTGACTAGAGCCTGAGGCTCTAATTGGCTTGTTTTATGTTGTCCTCAGGGCACAGAGCACTGCCCCGAACCCTCCCACTTTTGATTTTAGCGAATCAAAATTCCTCATCGTGTCACTGCCAGTTTCTCATAAGATTTGGAACCCAGAAGCCACCGGGTATCAGGGGAGCCGTGACAGCCCAGACTGGAGGCTCCGTTTGCAGGTAAAGACCTGGAGGGGTTTGTTTGCGCGCCCCCCCCCAAAAAAAAGTTCTATCACCAGCCGCTACTGGTCACAGGAGTGCAGAATGAACTACACTTTTGTGATCCACAGGAGAAGTACAGCCAAACAAGCTTTGCCAGTACTTCCCCTTTAAAGTGAGGTGACATCATCTTGGCCCGGTCAGTGAAAGCGGCCGGTGATCAATACCTAGAAGCCGGCCACCCAAAGATGACAGTAGTCGGCGGGGAGCTTCGGGACACCGCATCGCTGGACTAAAAGGTGAGTATAGTTCCGCTTTAAGCTGTGCTATAATAAGGCAGCCCATTCATGCCGAATGTGTTGGCATTGCACACAAACCTATAATATATCTCATTCCCCTGTACAGCCCCCCCCACCTCCACCCTAAAGTACAGTTCCCCCTCCAGCACAGCTCTTCCCCCAATACCACCCTCCCCAAGCCAAAATCACCCCCAGGACAGATTTCCACCCCCTCCTACTAGTGCTTATTCCATTAATTCCAGTGCCTGTCCTCACAAATGCGCTTCTGGAAGAATGGTCAAACATTCCCATAGACACACTCCTAAACCTTGTGGACAGCCTTCCCAGAAGAGTTGAAGCTGTTATAGCTGTAAAGGGTGGACCAACTCAATATTGAACCCTACTGACTAATGCCCCGTACACACGGTCGGACTTTGTTCGGACATTCCGACAACAAAATCCTAGGATTTTTTCCGACAGATGTTGGCTCAAACTTGTCTTGCATACACACGGTCACACAAAGTTGTCAGAAAATCCGATCGTTCTGAACGCGGTGACGTAAAACATGTACGTAGGGACTATAAACGGGACAGTGGCCAATAGCTTTCATCTCTTTATTTATTCTGAGCATGCGTGGCACTTTGTCCGTCGGATTTGTGTACACACGATCGGAAATTCCGACAACGGATTTTGTTATCGGAAAATTTTATATCCTGCTCTCAAACTTTGTGTGTCGGAAAATCCGATGGAAAATGTGTGATGGAGCCCACACACGGTCGGAATTTCCGACAACAAGGTCCTATCACACATTTTCCGTTGGAAAATCCGACCGTGTGTACGGGGCATAAGACTGGGATGCCATTAAAGTTCATGTGCGTGTAAAGGCAGGTGTCCCAATACTTTTGACAATATAGTGTGTGTGTATATATATATATATATATATATATATATATATATATATATATATGTATTAATAGGAGTAAAAATGGACTTTCTTTGTACCTCATAAACACATACCACAATATTATCACAAAAGTATACTATACTATACTTTTATTACATACATCAAGTCTAAAATCACCAATGTATACAGATGCAATTAAAAACACAGCCTCTCAAACCATGGATAGTGTTTCTCTTGACAACTAGACATTATTAAATCTAGCACCCTATATCCTAGAGCAGGGCTTAAAATTTCAAGTCCTGTGCTACTAGCCAGGCCTTAAAGTGACTGTAAATTCAGAAGGTTCTTTATCCTAATACATTCAATGCATTAGGATAAAAAAAACATCCGTGTGCAGCAGCCCCCCCAACACTTACCTGAGTCCCCTCTCCGTCCAGCGATGTCCACAAGTGTCTCGGCCATTCGAGACTCTCCCTCCTGAGTGCCTGAGACACAGCAGCGGCACCATTGGCTCCCACTGCTGTCAATCAAAGTCAGTTAGCCAATCAGGAGAGAGACACAGGGAGCTGTGGCTCGGCTCGGGTGCCCCATAGTAAGCTGCTTGCCGTGGGGGCACTTACCAGGGGGGAGGGGCCAGGACAACAGACATTTGTCCTCGGAAAATTTTAAAGCCTGCCATCCAACATTTTTGTCCGCAGAAAATCCGACAACAATTGTCCGATGAAGTGTAAAAACGGACGGATTTTCCGCCAACAGCCTGTCATCACACAAAATCCGATCGTGTGTACGAGGCTTTACTGGCCTGATCACCAGGTGAAAATAATATTTATTTATTTGTTACAGGTACTTATATGGCGCCATCAATTTACGCAGTGCCTTATACTATATATATTGCACGTTCACATCAGTCCCTGCCCTCAAGGAACTTACAATCTAAGGTCCCTAACTCCCTAGCTCCCTAATTTTGCAAAATTGTGCAATAAAGCAGCCTAATGCCGCGTACACACGACCGGTTTTTCCGTCGGAATGAACTCTGAAGGTTTTTCTGGTTCCAACGGAGTTCCGCTGAAACTGTCTTGCGTACACACGATCACACCAAAGTCCGGCCGTCTGGAACGCGGTGACATACAACACTTACGACGGGACTAGAAAAAGGAAGTTCAATAGTGAGTAGCCAATAGTTGCCGTCTCGTACTTGCTTCAGAGCATGCGTTGTTTTTGGTCCAGCAAACAGACGAGTGGTTTTCCCGATAGGAATTGGTTCCTTCGGAAAGATTTGAAACATGTTCTATTTCTAGGTCCGTCAGAATTTTCGAAAAAAAAAAAAAAGCCCTATGGGGCCCACACACGATCGGAAAGTCTGACCGTGTGTACGCGGCATTACATTTCCAAGCTTACAGGCAATTTTTCTCTTTTTGAACCTCTCTTTAGCATCATAATAAAACCCCCCTAGCAGATGAACCGACAGGAAACATCAAGTCCCCATAGACCCCTTCCAGCAGTGTACATTCAATATGTAGACTCTCAAATATCCATCCCCACTTGGGTTTTGAAGCCAAATCTGTCGTCTGTGAGAACTTCTTTAAAAACACTGCTGAGGAATCCTGAGGGGATCACGCTTCTGCCGATAACTCAGGTGCTCTCGGTGCTTTCACTATAAACAAACAGCCTTTTCGAAAAGTTGACGATTGTCTGAGATCTGCACCGCCAATTTTTTTTTTTTTTCCTTTTTCCCCAATAATTATGATAATGATCCACCACAAGGCACCTATTTGTAACTCTTCGAAGACGGAGCATCTGGGCCTTGGTGAAGCTTCAGTCAAAATGAACGTTAGCTGCAAATTTCACCAGTAACTTTGTTTCCTCAGGGCAACCGCTTATTTGAACAGCTGCAAAAAAAAAAAAAAAAAAATTACAAAAAGATCTTAGCCGTGTCTGGCAAGTGTGCATTTTGATAGTTTTTCCTTCTTCGACATAACCAACCTGTTTTCCTTACTGGGAATAATTTGGTGAAATGAAAGGTCACTGCGCTTAGTTCAACCTGCCAAGGACTGTCTGTACAGGTCAGGCCGATCGTTAACGGGTCACCGAGGAGGCCTGGGTAGCATTGAGCGTCTCTGTAATTTGTCAATTCTGTTTTCTTCTCTCTGGACCCCGAAGAAGATAAATAAATTTGTGAGTCACTGGTTGATCATATATCAAAGTTTACTGTTTGGCTGATGAAATAGAATCCTCCCGAAAAGGGTAGGGAAGCCATTCAACTATTTTTAGGTCTCGAGATGAAGAGACGGCAGTTGAGATAAAAGTTTTAATATGTGGCGTAATATCGGGTATGATTAGATGGAATTGCTTAATAAAGTTTAAAATATGCTTCCTTCTTGCGAAATAAAATTGGAACATTTAATTACATTTTCATTTTAAATAATGGTAGAGTTTAATTAAAGCTGCCACTTATGGTAAAAAAAAAAAAAAAAAAAAAACTGCCTAAAAAAAAAACCAGAAAAAAACACCAAATTTTCTAGTGCATGTTTAAATCTGCGATGATTAAGAGGGTTATTTATCGAAGCACGTTTTACACCAGAACTGTACGTTTTTTTGTATGCTTCAAAAAGCCAATTCTGGTGAGTAAATTGATTATTTTAGGATATTCAGAGATGACTTGATGAGCAGCTGAAAAATGTTTACACTGTTTATTTTAATTAGTAACTTTTTTAAAGGCTGTTTCCACTTTTGTAGTCATATTTGGGAATCCCCCCCGCTATATGTTTATGTGTTCCCATTCACACAGCACACCTAAAATAACAACTATAATAGTAATAAAAATAATAACACATTCATTATTTAATTTATACAAATATAATTATACAACGCACAACAGCTATTGTTCTTCTTCTTATTATTATTAATATTAGTAGTAGTGGTAGTACATTCATTTATTTTAATTTGTAATTGCTCTTTTAATTATTTAATTATAATTATATTTTTAATTTGTGATTATTATTACATTAATATTGTTGTTATGGAAGTGATGGTGATGATTACATTTATATAAATAATACATTATTTATACATTTATAATATCATTTCTAATTTATGGAAAAATATTTTTATATTATTATTATTGTTAATATTATTATTTTTTAGTATTATATTTTTTATATTTATTAATTATTATTATTATTATTATTATTATTATTATTATTATTATTATTATTATTATTATTATTATTGTTGTTATTAATATTAGTAGTAGTGCATTAATTTATTTTAATTTGTAATTGCTCTTTTAATTATTTAATTATAATTATATTTTTAATTTGTGATAATTATTACATTAATATTGTTGTTATATAAGTGATGGTGATGGTTACTTTTATATAAATAATACATTATTTATACATTTATAATATCATTTCTAATTTATGGAAAAATATTTTTATATTATTATTATTGTTAATATTATTATTTTATAGTATTAATTTTTTATATTTATTAATTATTATTATTGTTATTAATATTAGTAGTAGTAGTAGTACATTAGTTTATCTTAATTTGTAATTGCTCTTTTAATTATTTAATTATAATTATATTTTTAATTTGTGATTATTATTGCACTAATATTGTTGTTTTATACGTGATGGTGATGATTACTTTTATATAAATAATACATTATTTATACATTTATAATATCATTTCTAATTTATGGAAAAATATTTTAATATTATTATTATTGTTAATATTATTATTTTTTAGTATTATATTTTTTATATTTATTAATTATTATTAATATTATTATTATTATTGTTATTAATATTAGTAGTAGTGCATTAATTTATTTTAATTTGTAATTGCTCTTCTAATTATTTAATTATATTTTAAATTTGTGATTATTATTACATTAATATTGTTGTTATATAAGTGATGGTGATGATTACTTTTATATAAATAATACATTATTTATACATTTATAATATCATTTCTAATTTATGGAAAAATATTTTGATATTATTATTATTGTTAATATTATTATTTTTTAGTATTATATTTTTTATATAGTGTCATCATTTTGTTGGTTTTGGCACAATCTTACATTTTAAGTGTTACTAAACCCACAACAGAAAAATCTGTACGTATATGCAGTAAAGCATGCTTGTTATATTCACTATGAAACCTAAGTGGTAAATCCTCTGCATTGTGTAAAAAGGCTGTTTGATCCTGTCTTCTCTGATCCTCCCCTTCTTCCACAGTCCCCAATCCATCTCCCGATAGTACAGAGGCTAGGGGACACTCTGCACATGCTCAGTTTGGTGTGTGTTGCTTTTTTTCTTTTTCTTGGGCGGGTGCATGTGATCAGCACAGGGTCAATCAGCACTGTCCAGACAGAGGGTCAGGGATCCTGCATAGGACAGTCAGTGCAGAATGAAAATTCCTCCTACAAGCTTTAACCAGACACTCATAGAAGTCACAAGACTGCTATATACTGCTGATGAAAAAGGGTATTTAGCAGTTTATGTTTTCTTAAATAATTGCATTTCCATGTGCTGTGTACTGTGGGAGATAAGATATAGTGAATGCAGGCTCCTGGGTTTAGTAACACTAAAGTGGGACTTTTTTGCTCACAATTCTGCATGAAAAAAAGAAAAAGAAGAATCACAGTGTAAAGGAACAGTATAATTTTTCAAAGGAAGCATCATTTTTATCATTAAAAATCCATCTGTGAACTCCAGTAAAGTAACTTTGCCTAGGCTGAGATTATGTCTTCAGTCTGCTGCAGGCAAGAGGAATCATTTCCCCAACCCCCCCCCCCCCCCCCCCCCCATGATCAGACTGCAACATTGTAACTCTACAGCAAGTCACAATGTAAGAGGCCGGAGCTGGGGCTGATCTGTCTATGATTAAACCCGTGAGAGGGCGAAACGCGTTAGGGGGCGTGGCTTGGGAGAGGACAAGCTTAAGCCTTTTTCGTCATACACTTGTTGAACAAGGCCTATGGCATTAGTGAACACAGGCAAAAAATGCACAAGTTACAGGATATTCATGATTGTGTCATCTCTGAGCCGGCATCTCAGTCCAGGTAGGGACCAGATGGTGACACTGGATGATGCCTGAACAAAGATGGCTCTGTTCTTTTGGAACAGATGAATGCACTTCCATGTCTCCATGTTTTATTGAGAAATCACTTGAAAAAAACACCCCGCTAGCCAGGGCTGCTGTAAGGAACCACGGGGCCCCCACCCAAATAAACACAGTTTACTATGCTTCAGTTATGAATGCACACAGTGAGTGATCAGTGAGTAATCAGTACCAATCACTCATTGTGTTCATTCAGGAAAGGTAGGGGCTGGTAAATAAGACATATTTACTGGACCCTTCCCCCACTCTCCTTCCTATTGTGTTTGAAGCTTCCGGCAGTAAGGAAAGGAGGGAATCTGGCAGCACTGTCGGGGTAGGGGGGCACTAGAGTTGCCACACCATCCCTTTAATCCTGGACACATATGAATTACACAGGTTCTGAGGCTGATTTAATGCAGATAAGGCACCAAATGAGTTTAATTATCACCTTAATCAGCCACAGAACCTGTGTAATTCATGTGTGTCCTGGATTAAAGGGATGATGTGGCAACCCTAGGGGGCACACAGGGGGGTCTGGGCAACAGCTGTAAATGTATGGTGCATAGGGAGGGTGATCAGTGTGGCAGAGAAGCAATTACTGGAACCAATCCTCTGTATGACTCTCTCTGCAGCAGCTGAAAGCCGGTGGGATTAAGAGGAGAGAAGACGCCAGCTTTCAGCTGCTGCAGAGAGAGCCATACAGAGTATGGGTTTCAGTAATTGCCCCTCCACCGCACCGATCACCCTACCTGCCCACATCAGATTCACCCTGCTGCCTGGGCCCCCCTGCTGGCACAGGACCGGTGGTACCCCCTTATCCATGGCCCTGCCCCTAGCATTTCTAGCTGTGACCATCTTGAATAAGGGCAGATGCCCTTAGCTCAGGAATGCAGGTAGGAGGGTGTTGAAAAAGCCCCTCCTCCCATGAGGACTCCTGGAATGTATGGCATTATTTTGACCTAGGCCAGAAACCAGGAAGTAACTGATGACATGTAAAATAAATAAATAAATAAATAAAAAAAAGGTTTAATCAAAGCGGAGTTCTGCCCGGGTGAAAAAAAATCAAAAGTCAGCATCTACAAATACTGTAGCTGCTGACTCTTAATATAAGGACACTTACTTGTCCTAGGAGCCCACGATGTCGGCACCCAAACCTGACCCGTCCATGGGCTCCGGGTGTGGGTGCCAGCATCCTTACTAAGGAAAACAAGAAGTGAAGACTTACGGCTTCACAGCCTGTTTCCTACTGCGCATGCACGAGTCGGGCGGCGCTTTCTGAATGGTTCCGTTGTCTTCTGGGACACACACAGTGGAAGTGACGTACATCGCCGCGGCCCTGTGGGACGGAGGTCCCAAAGAAAATATAAGAAAAAGGTACAAAGGTTTCTAAGGAGTTACATTTTTGCCTGGAACTGCTTTAAAGCAAATAAATCCTCCTATCTAATTGCAAAGTAGATATTTTAATCTGATATCTTGCGTATGTATATAAAAAAAATACTTTATTTTAAGACTTTCATGTAACATAAATTTTACTTAATGTTCATTGGGTTTGCTGGTTCTGTTGTGGAATTCAGTTCTCTGAGTAAGGAGAGTGTTCCCCTGAGTCCATATTATTATAGTATTGATAATTTTGGTTCTACTGTCCAGATCTGTTATTAACTTTTATAAACAATTTTTAGTATTTAGAACTTTTTTGTTGTTCATAAAATAGCTAACACGATATACAATGCATCATTTTCACTTAAAGGGTATGTGCATTGTGTATTTAGTATGTATGTAAGTCCAGTGCTATGGTTTAAAATGTTAGTTTTTTAATTGTATTTAATCAGATAGAAATAAAATATTGTTCTGCGGATGTTGCACTGCAATCTTTTACATTTATCTTTTACATTTATCTGATTAAACTTATTTCATATTTATTTGACCTCATGTTTCCTGCAGTTTTTTTTACATCTATGCAATTCAACGCTATTCAAATAATTTGGAGCAGAATGAGTCTAAGGACTGTCTGCCCTGTCTCTAGTTCATATGACTCTTTAGTCGGGTTCACACTGGTACGACACGACAGTCATAATACGACTGTGGATCCGACATTGCCCTGCGACTTGAAGTCCGACATCAGTCCGACTTCAATGAACGGGGATCCGAGTTTGAGTTGAACAATGCAGGCACTTTGTGTCTGGTATGAATCTTTAGGGGGGGAACTCCACGCCAAATGTAAAAAAATAAAAATGGCATGGGTTCCGCCTCCCAGCCCATACCAGGCCCTTCGGTCTGGCATGGATTTTAAGGGGAACTCCCACGCAGAAAAAACAGCGTGGGGTCCCCCCCAAAATCTATACCAGACCCTTATCTGAGCACACAGCCCGGCAGGTCTGAAAAGGGGGTGGGGACGAGTGAGCGCCCCCCCCCCACGAATCGTACCAGGCTGCATGCCCTCAACATGGGGTGGTGGGTGCTTTGGGGCAGGGGGTGCCTTGCGCCCCCCACCCCAAAGCAGCTTGTCCCCATGTCGATGAGGACAAGGGCCTCTTCCCGACAACCCTGGCTGTTGGTATGGTCTTGGAGGGGGAACCCATGTTGTTTTTTGTTTTTTTGGCGTGGAGTTCCCCTTCAAGATCACAAGTCGCATGCCAAAGTCGGATCAGTTAGGACCGCAATCCGACTTTGATCCAACTTCAGTGATATTCAATGGGCTGATGTAGGATCAAAGTCGGACCAAAGGCGTTATCTGCGGCTGCACTCTGGGTTGGTGCTCGTGGGTTCATGTTTGACAGCTCGCAAACACATTAAATTGTCCATTTATATTGTATGTATCTTTGACTTAATCTTAGGCCATTTACTATATACTGTTCTGACTGTCAATTTTTCTTCATAGATTGAATAGTAGCGTTATAGGTATAAAACATCTGTCCCTGAAGAAGCCACCTCTGGTGAAACATGTAGGACTCTCAAATACCTGTCTACGGAACTGGCCGCCACACTCCTTAGGCCGAGTCTCGTAAAACTTCGCTACAAATGTTTTTTTAAATGTCTTAGTTGTGATGCACACCTTGTTCTTGTGAATCTCATTGTGTCCTTTTAAGAATTTTGTTAATAAAATATTCTTTTTTTACTTAAATATAACTGTGTATTTTTGGCACCGCTATAATCCCCGCACTCCTCTCCCCTCAACATGACTCTCTAAAATATTGGGATGAGGTGCCATATCATATTGAGGATTACCCAACCACTTCCTTTCGGACCAAAGTAGTGCAGGGAGCATTTTCAAAGTCGGACTGACTTGTGTCGGACCAGTTAAGACGGCTCCCATAGGGAATCATTGATTTTCACACGTCATGTGACATGAGCTCCCAATGTCCTTTTGGAGCATCAATTAGAGAGAGAAAGATAAACATGAGCAGCAACTACTAGACTGTCCTAATACAAATTTCAAAATGCTGTGTCAGCACAATGTAACGGAGGCCCTTAGCATTCAATGGGGGTAAATTTACTATAACTGGAGAGTGCAAAATCTGGTGCAGCTGTGCACAGAAACCAAATCAGCTTCTAGCTTTTTTTTTTTTTTGTCAAAGCCTAATTGAAAAAGCTGAAGTTAGAAGCTGATTGGCTACTATGCACAGCTGCATCAGATTTTGTACTTTCCAGTTTAAATAAATGAACTCAACTGTTTATTTCCTAAATGAAGTTTTTTTTTCACAAATAAAAGAAATGTGAACTAAAATATAATTTTATAAACAATAAAAAAAGGGGGAAACGTTGACCAAAAAGAAAACAATATAGGGAGTCTGTCACCAAGGAAAATATCGCCTGGAAAACACCTGCAGTATAAGGATTAATGCTGCAACGCTAAATTCACTTTGGGCCCAGCCATGCTAATCCATCCTGGACTTCTGAGAGCCAGACGGTTTTCTGTTATAAAGTCAGCAGTGACCTTGTTTTAACCCTTTGATTGCATTGATGCATTACACACATCATTGACCACCCAGGAGAGCGTACGCCCATGACGAATGTATTAGGCTCTTTACATAAAATATTAGGGTAGAGGTAAACCCTACATGAAGGACATTTAATTTGCAAACGTGTAGACAATGGCTATCTAAAAATATAAAAACCAGTTAGTTGGGAGGGCGGTCTCAATAAGAGACCCTCATTTGGTAGACCATATAGGTCTGTTACCTCATCCTGATCAATAATATACAAAAGAATGGACCCTAACAAGCTAAATATAAGGTCTATAATGGTACCCAATTTTTGTAAACAGTATCAAAAAGTATTTATTGTATAATAAAAATTGCACATGTATACATATCAAACAGCATACAAAAGCACACACAAAAGCTGCACATGAAACATAACCAAAACCATCTAGTACTCCTTGAATACAGATTCTTGGTGGCTCCCTTATAGTAGAGCACAGTGAGTTGCTGTCATTTCGACGCAGTTTGCGTTTCGCAGGAAGTAACCCGCTTCTTCAGGAAAAGTTTCAGAAAGAACACTAAAAACGGAATGGTACATATGTCAGTTACAGCTTCTTATTTGAACAATCAATATACTGGGTGATCAGCTGTCGTTACATACCTCACAGTTAATAGTCAAAAGCGTCAAAATAGAAACATATTGGATGATCCTCCTACAACTGGTCATTATTATTATTATTATTATTATAATACAGGATTTATATAGCACCAACAGTTTATGCAGCGCTTTACAACTTGAGGGTAGACAGTACAAATACAATACACTTTAATACAGTAGGAATCAGAGGGCCCTGCTCCTTAGAGCTTACAATCTAAGAGGGAAGGTCAAGAGATACAAGGGGTAATAACTGTGGGGGATGTGTTGATTGAGAAGATAAATGTACAGTTGTTAGGAGAGGGCCAGATAGGCTTCTCTGAAGAGATGAGTTTTCAGGGATCGTCTGAAAGTGGGTAAAGTAGGAGAAAATCGGGCAGATTGGGGTAGAGCATTCCAGAGGATGGGAGAGGCTCTGGAGAAGTCCTGAAGGCGAGCATGGGATGAGGTGACGAGGGAGTTTGAGAGCAGGAGGTCTTGGGAGGAGTGAAGAGAACGATTAGGTTGGTATTTTGAGACTAGGTTAGTGATGTAGCTGGGGGCCAGGTTGTGGATGGCTTTGTAAGTGGTAGTTAGTATCTTGAATTTAATTAGTTGGCTGAGTGGCAGCCAATGGAGGGATTGGCAGAGGGGTATAGCAGACGTTGAGCAGTTTGTGAGGTGGATGAGTCTGGCAGCAGCGTACATGATGGACTGAAGTGGGGATAGCCTATTTAGAGGTAAGCCAATGAGGAGGGAGTTGCAGTAGTCGAGGCGGGAGATGACCAGGGAGTGGATTAGAAGCTTTGTGGTGACATTGGTTAGGAAGGGGCGTATCTTGGAGATGTTGTGGAGGTTGAGGCAGTAAATTTTGTATAGCGATAGGATGTCATCGTCACCCATTTGATAGCACAGGACGGTCCTCCTCGTTTTCCAAGATAGTCGTTAGTTCCTATGTAATTGGATAGTGGAGTGAAGTGATAATGTGGAGTCCCTATAGTTACAAGCTACACCCCTTCTTTTTTTTTTCTTTTTTGTAATCTCTTGTGATTGAGTAAAGGGTCTACAATATTGTAAAGGCTGCATCACAACGTGTTGCCATCCTGCTAGTAGTAGGGACAGGATTGCAATGCCCCATTGTCATTTGAGTGAATGGAATGGGTGTGAGGCTGAAGTATGGATGGGAAAGATATGTAGTGGGGAACGAAGTAAAGTTGGTTTTAGGATATTATTATGATTCATGTTGGAAGATATATATAAGTAGAGGGAAATACATTTTCTAATATATAGATTTGTAAGAGGTGTTAATAAGAATGGTGAATACTGATGAGAAATGTGCCTTACTGTCATGCAATGTAAGGGGAATGGGGATAAGGCTAAAGAGGGCCCAAGTATATTCAACCATTCGTAGGGTGCAGGCAAAACTAATATTCCTACAGGAAAGACATATGACTAAAGAACGAATGAGTGACCTTGTAAAAACATGAATACAGTGGTCTAGCCACTCCTATCACACATCATATTCAAGTGGAGTCTCGCTGATGGTGCATCGGTCAGTAGTATGGGAGAGTATTCAGGTTAAATGAGACCCAGAAGGTCGATATGTATTTGTGTTTGCTAAACTGTACTCAATACCTTTTGTGATAATGGGTATTTATAAACCTCCACCGGCCACTTTGCAGGTAGTAAAAGATGCAGTAATGTTTATGACACCATTTCCAGATGCTTATATTGTATGTATGGGGGATTTTAATATGTGGTTAGATCCAGTAAAAGATAAACATGGAATAATTCAGCAGAAGGACAAGGTAGGTGTAAGCATATTTGGGAAGTTAGTAGAAGAGGTGGGGTGGATAGATCTATGGCGAGCTAGTAACCTAGATAATAGAGTATTCTCGTGTGTGTCTATGGGGAAAGGGTCACTCTCCTGAATTGATCTGGCCCTGGGTAATAAAAAGACACTACCATTGGTGCAGTCCATTACATATCTTTCTAGAGTAAATGTGTAGATGATCCCCTGCGCTACCAGGTAATTGTCATAATTCCAAAATATAACTTGACTAAAATAATAAAAATGGAAATGCTGCAAAAACGAATGTGTTCACAGTACACGTAAAAAGCAATAAATGAATAAAGTGATCTTGCGCAATTCCTCTAGTGTCACTCTGTGTAGAACATCATAATCCAAGACAATATATCAAAATCAATATCATAAGCATTTGTGAACGAAAACAAATATTGAAACAGGAATGTCCAAGTGTCAGAAAAAACAAATGAACTGAATTGAGTCCTTCTTAATTCTACTTCCACCAATAAAAGTGCTTTCACCAAACAACTCAGTGCTCTCACCTCAATAATGTGAATAGAAAGCCTTAGGGACAAATAATATGGGCTGGTGGACCTTCCTTGGTATATTTCTTTCCTTATCTCATCTATATGGAATCCAGGCTCCAGACTCTTGAAGCATCGCTAGTAACTCCAAACCACATGCAGGAATGAAATAGATAGAATGCCTCCCATATTGTAAAATCGTTTAAGAATGTGCAATTTATTAAAAGACAAATGGGTGCTTATATTAATGCAAGTTTTAAATTGCATAAATGTAAAAACAACGGCATAAAATCGCCTCTCACATCACTTCCGGTCAGGCTGGTGGACAAGGAATAGTGGACAAGAAGTGACGTGAGAGGAGATCTTCTGTTGCTGTCAGCATTGCTGCAGAGGTTGAAGGGGTGGGGGGTCAGCCTGTCAGTGCTCAGACCGTACGCTGCACACTGCATCAAATTGGTCTGCATGGCTGTCATTCCAGAAGCAAGCCTCTTCTAAAGATGTTGCACAAGAAAGCACGCAGTTTGCTGAAGACAAGCAGACTAAGGACATGGATTATTGGAACCATGTCCTGTGATCTGATGAGACCAAATTAAACTTATTTGGTTTAGATGGTGTCAAGCGTGTGTGGCAGCAACCAGGTGGGGGGTTCAAAGACAAGTGTGTCTTGCCTACAGTGAAGCATGGTAGTGGGAGTGTCATGGTCTGGGGCTGCATGAGTGCTGCCGGAACTGGGGAGCTACAGTTCATTGAGGGAACCATGAATGCCAACATGTACTGTGGCATACTGAAGCAGAGCATGATCCCCTCCATTTGGAGACTGGACCGCAGGGCACTTTTCCAACATGATAAGGACCCCAAACACACCTCCAAGATGACCACTGCCTTGCTAAAGAAGCTGAGGGTAAAGGTGATGGACTGGCCAAGCATGTCTCCAGACCTAAACCCTATTGTGCATCTGTGGGACATCCTCAAACAGAAGGTGGAGGAGTGCAAGGTCTCTAACATCCACCAGCTCCATGATGTCGTCATGGAGGAGTGGAAGAGGACTCCAGTGGCAACCTGTGAAGCTCTGGTGAACTCCATGCCCAAGAGGGTTAAGGCAGTGCTGGAAAATAATGGTGGCCACACAATATATTGACACTTTGGGCCAAATTTGGACATTTTCACTTAGGGGTGTACTCTCTTTTGTTGCCAGCTGTTTAGACATTAATGGCTGTGTGTTGAGTTATTTTGAGGGGACAGCAAATTTACACTGTTATACAAGCTGTACACTCACTACTTAAATAATAATAAGAATAATAATAACAAATTATAATAATAGTTAATAATTGAATTATAATAAAAGATACGAAAAAAGAACTTATCCAAATGTTTTTCGTTCTTTTGGATTTTTCGCATTTTTTAGATTTTCGTTCTTTCAAAAAAAAAATTTCGAAAAGAATTTGCCAAATTTTGACGAAAAACTAATTTGGAATGAAACGAATTGCACATGTTTACCCCCAAGTAGGTATAACCTACCACTCCCAAATTGCTCTACCTTTTATTACAGGTAGTGCTGTTGATTTACACAGCACTTAACATATATTGTAAATTCACATCAGTCCCTGCCCTCAAGGAGCTTGCAATCTAAGGCCCCTAACTCACATACATACACATACTAGGGCCAATTTAGACAGGAGCCAATTAACCTACCAACATGTCTTTTGAGTGTGGAAGGAAAGTGGAGTACCCAACGAAAACCCACAAAGGTACAGGGAGAACATGAAAATTTCAGACAGGTAGCGTCATGGTTGGGATTTGAACCGACAACCCCAGTGCTGCTAGGTGGAAGTGCTAGCCACTGTGCTGCCCACTCTACTCACTTACCTACTTTTCACTCTAAGACCCCCATAGTTTACGTTCCTCCCACTGGTGTCTTGATCCGACATGTGCCCATAGAGGTCTACACAAGCATGGACGTTGGATCAAGAAGCCAGTGGAAGGATGTATGAGAGATTTAGGTAAGTATAGGGATTTGGGGTAGGGTGAGTATTTTACGCCTACTTGGGGGGGGGGGGGTTGGGGATATTCGAGACCTACTTGAGGCAGGGGCTGGGGAGGTATTCTAGACCTAATTGGGATTGGGGTCAGGGGATATTCTAGACCTACTTGGGGGGAGTTGGGGGAATATTCTAGACCTACTTGGGGGTTGGGAACAAAAGGGTAAGGAAATTGTTACCTTACCCCTTTTACTGCATCTTTTAGGAGGTGTAAATCACAGGTGCACTGTCAGGTACACTTTAAATTAAAGCTGACTTGCACCATTGCTCTACCCCTATGGAAAATGCAATAAAATGCAGCAAGATGTACGGAATCCATGAAGATGATCTCGCTCCTTTGATGTTACATATTTTCAGGTTTGCTAGATTTACCGGATAACGCAGCTCTTAGGAATGGTATCTGTTGAAAGTGGGCCGTGTAATTAAAGGATTTGTTAACCAGCTTACAGTGGTGTAATGCTGCATGAGTCAGCAGGTAAGGGAGCTTATAAAGTACATGCTTGTGCAGATTTTTATCTGTAGCGTGAAACTCTAATGGCTTTCGATGGAGCCAGGACCATTTTATAGTAGGCATTACCCACTGTTCCCTACATGGACCACCACATACTGGCAAATATTTTCTGGGAGCAACAAGTAGAGATGGACAAAATCCTGAGTTTTCATTTTCTCCACAATTTCAGCAAAAATTAGATTAGCTGAAGTCTGGTCAACCTTTAATAATAATAATAATAATAATAATAATATTTGTGCACCCCCCCCCCCCCCCATTCTCTGTAAATGTGTGTTTGGTCTAAAGGGTGGGTGTATAGTAGAGGAATACTTACCTTAGTAAACAACTATAAATGTCAAACCTTTTAAAATGACCATTCTCAATGTCTTCTCAAATTTATTATTCCTTATTTACTGCTATTATTTTTGTTCTTAAACCTGAAGTTTAATCTGCTTATATTTTGTCTTACCTTCCACCATCAACATGCTAATGAAAGTTTTCTGTTTTGATTCCATACCCTATTTTAGACCCCATGGTGTAATCACTGTGTCTTTTTGCATCTCTAGATCCTGACTGATGGGAGGAACTTTACATAGCACCCTGAAAACATCACAGCATCAGCTTCAGTGCTTCCCACCAAGTGTCCTCAGCCCTGGGCTGGCTACTGGGAAGAATTAAGCAAATATCAAAATTGATGGGTTACAACTGACAACGGGAGTCTCAAGATCACGACCACTGCCCTTCATGGGCCCTTATTAGTTTACTAGTGGCTCGTAGGGTCCTTCTGAAAACTTGAACTTTTCCAGAAATCCCTGCCATCACTACGAAATTTAGGAGCTCTCTTTTTCATACAGAAAAATTGGACACTATGGTCCAAAACTTTGGACCCACCAAGAGATTCTTTGCCTTCTGGAGATCCTTGATGGACTCAACCTTTTCAGCTCCTGAACTACAACTGATATTGTTTTCTTTTCAATTCACGGAATGGTACGTCAAGGCGGACCTAATGAACTCACTAGGAAAACTAAAGATTTGCCCTTCTAATACCCTTCAAAGTCACTAATCCCACTTTTTTCTGTTTCTGCATTACACTGCACCCTAACTACGGTCAGTGCATTAGGCACCAGTTTGTCACAGTTATAAAAGTTTTTCTTATATGTATTTGGTTATGCTTCCTCTAGCTACTGGTCAGGCATCCGTTCACTATCCACATTTCCAAAGAACTGTTTGTAATGTTTGCAGAGGCTTGTTTCTTTGGACATGATATTCTGTTTTCATGTTTACCATTGTTATACCCAGTAGACTAATTTTTACTTTCTTTTACCTCTATTATTCCTCTCCATTGTCCTTTTATTTTCTTGTGTTATGCAAAACTCAATAAAGATATTAAAAAAAAAAAAAATGATGGGTTGATGTCAGTCTAAAGGAGTGGGTATTCCTATTTGCATGCAGACCACCCTAGGTAACGCCCACATGTGATGCTGAGCCTATATGAATAAGGGTCCATTACAACGCAGCGGCTGGTGTGCATTGTGGTGAAGGCAGTGCTGATGCACCAATCCTGGTGCATCGCACTGTTCACTTTTTTTTTAACAAACTTTACTGAAATGTCACATAGTCATAAAGTTCTATTGGTTGGTGTGCGGTGACTGCGCTGTGCTGGAAAAAATACTGCATTCAGTACTTTTCCAACACACACCACCCGCACACCACATTAACGTGGTATTGTGAACCGGCCACACTGGAGACAAAGCTTTTTGCCCTTCTGTAAGCAGGGGAGCAGGGGCTGATTTCTTAGGGCTGCTCAGTGTTGCACAGAGTGCTGTTCTGCTTTTTCCCCCTGCCTTCTAGAAGCATAGTGGGGGGAGGAGCAGAACAGGGAGCCTGAATATTTATGGGCCTCTAGCCAATCCCTGTGGAGGTGTGCCCAGAAGGTAGGGGGAAAGAGACCTAAATTGTCTGAAGCCTGAGTAGCAGGGCAGAGTTCCTGGGTCCAGTTCTGCAGAAGGAGACCACTGTGAAGCCTGTTGGGTTTTCCTGAACATTCAGTGCTGTCGGCTATAGCAGAAAATGCTAATCATAGTATTTGTTTTCCCCGTTCAACATGTTGGATAAACAGAAAAAAAAATTATTATGTATGGTCTGCCTTACAATAGAGCAAATTTGAAGTCTTAAACCTCCCCTGTGTATGGAGGCCGTAGTATTTTGCAGAACGAATCTCCTCCCATTGCCATGTGACTACATTACCATCTTAAGCCTCTGCAACAATCTCTCCTCCTAGGCTGCATACTTTAAGAATCAGACCAGCAGGATCATGTGACCTGGTTTTAGGAGCTCGTTTTATGGCACTTTCACAATTTATTTTTGTAAGTGGAGGTTTTTAATGCACGTGCTGGGGGTTCCTCTACAGGGCTATCCATATTTATCCTAGTGCAATGACTTCTGCTTTAATGATGACAAATGCCCACTTTGTGTATGGCGCAAGCTATGCTCTCACAGGGACCATTGATTATACAGCTGTGTGTTTAGACAAGAGACAAGTTATTGTGTCCGTCTACTGATGGCGCTTGCCTTATGAAATAAAACTCTAGGAAAGTTCTTGCAAAAGTTTCTTTGTGAAGATACCATGTCAATAAATTGCATTCTTGATCATCGAAAGGGATTCCGCTCAGATAAAAAATGATTGCACAGTGTCCCCTTTAGATGCCGAGTACGTTCGTTTCAAGTGTTGATTTTTAGGGAGCGTAATTAAACAGTAGTGGTAGCATCACCATGTCAGATCGGCATCTTCACATGTTAATTATCAGTTGGCTTGTGCCTTTTCGTTATTCTATGCTCGGCAACCACTCCCCTACTGGTCTGCAATTGTCTGTATCACATGTATGAGTCCTGTGCACAGCCAACATCTGTAATTACTCTCAGTATGTATATTTCAACCACTTATTAGCCGGAGCAAGCTTGGGCCTCTGCAAAAGTCAATAGTTCACAGACTTCCACTATAAATAAAATGGACTGCTTTTTGATGGCTTCTGGAGCATTCAACAAACTTCTAAACTAAAGCCTTTTTTCCCCATGTTTCTATCCATGATACTTTTAGGATGTAGGTACCTTTATACAATTTTCTAAAAGCTTTTTCCTCTCTCTCTGAGTAATAGTAACATATTCCAAACGTCTAAACTGGAAGGAACAATGAACATCTAGATTGGAAGAAAACATTTTATGGAATCCCATATTCCTGAAACTCTCTATGGAGAATGCAAAAGAAATTAGGTGCCTCTAATGGGGGCCTTACACCGGCAGAATTTAGTTTGAACGTGAAAGCTCATCCAACCATTTGATGCTGTCTTCATGGACTCGACTAATTTCAAATGATATTTTGCTTGAGTACCATGTCAATGTTTTGATTACTTCCGGATTAACTTTGACAAGTGCATGGACATAAGATTTTTCACAATTTTTCTTGTCCGGGAACGACTTCAACGATTAGAAATTTGTTCCTATTAGATTTGCCAAAAATATTTCATCCTTGTCTATCCCACCTTTGGTCAAAACAGATTGCTGCATCATTTCTTTAATACTCAGGTTGGGCTGGAAAGTACAATTATGCGTATCACAGCAAAGAGACATTCAAATACATGTATATGTATAGAAAGTGAAGTGGTCAATCGATTGTCATAGGCATTCTTCATAGATGGACATCAGATTGGTGGTTAAAGGAATTAAATAATTTCTAAGTGCAGTAGTAATGCCATTCAATATGGATCCGCATGGAAAGGGCTCACCCTAAATAAAATGCTGGGCAAGTGAACCACAGTGCTTAATAGAATGATCTCTCCTTCCAACTGAAGATACCAAAGGAACTATACCAAGTTTTCAAAACAATTTTTTTTTAGATTCTAAAAAAAATTGGTTCAAATAATTTTTCAGTTTAATAATGTATAAATAATGTATGCTAAAACTTTCCGTGTCAAAGCGCATTGTATCACTTTAACAAAATCCCCTAGGAATCCCTCATTTTAATTTCTCCAGATATCCTATTCTTCAGTGTTTCTTCAATCCTGATGAAGGAATGGAGCAACACTGAGATATAAATTATATTGGCAAAGGTGTGTGGACACCTTCTCTAAAAATGTTTTAGAGAATTGTTTACTTCCAGCCTTATGGTAACCATTTGGTGAAGGCTCTTTTCTGTTCCAGCAGGACGGTACTGGCCACATTATCGGGAGAATCCTCTGATGATGTGCCTATCAATCGGGTCTTGTGAGGGGAGCTATACCTGCATACCCAGAGTGGGGGGGGCTTTACCCACTAATGCGTGGCAAGACCTTATTACTGGGCTCTCTTTATCTAGTAAGCATCCATTCATTATACATGGTGGAGCACTGACAAATGATCAGTCAGAGCACTGTTTGGATTGTATTAAGCACATGTGCAGCACTTTTATCATCACCAGCATTGGATTTGGCATAATTTTTATCTCTGTTATTCATCCTCTATTTATACCACATTTGAAGATTTGGCATGCTGAATAAACATTGTTTTGGGGTTTTTATGCATTGCACAGAATATTTGGCACTTTATTTGGACATTATCTATTTTGCGCATATTACTTGGCACTTTATTTGAATATATTAATTTATTGAATGTATATGCTTATATGTGTGTGTACATGTGTATACAGTGCCTTGCAAAAGTATTCACTCCCTTGGAATTGTTCGTGTTTTGTTGCCTCACAACCTGGAATTAACATGGATTGTTTGAGGATTTGCATCATTTAATTTACAGAGCATGCCCACAACTTTGAAGATTTTTTTTTATTGTGAAGCAAACAACAAATAGGACAAAATAACAGCAAAAGTCAATGTGCATAACTATTCACTCCCCTAAAGTCAATACTTTGTAGAGCCACCTTTTGCGGCTATCACAGCTCCAAGTCGCTTTGGATAAGTCTCTATGAGCTTGCCACATCTCACCACTTGGGTTTTTGCCGATTCCTCCTTGCAAAACTGCTCCAGCTCCTTCAAGGTGGATGGTTTGCGCTTGTGAACAGCAATCTTTAAGTCTGACCACAGATTTTCTATTGGATTGAGATCTGGGCTTTGACTAGGCCTTTCCAACACATTTACATGTTTCCCCTTAAACCACTCAAGTGTTGCTTTAGCAGTGTGTTTGGGGTCATTGTCTTGCTGGAAGGTGAACCTCCATCCTAGCCTCATATCACACACAGAGTGGTACAGGTTTTGCTCAAGAATATACCTGTATTTAGCACCATCCATCTTTCCCTTAACACTGACCATTTTTCCAGTCCCGACTGCTGAAAAACATCCCCACAGCATGATGCTGCCACCACCATGTTTCACTGTGGAGATGGTGTTCTTTGGGTGATGTGATGTGTTGGGTTTGTGCCAGACATAGAGTTTCCTTTGGCCAAAAAGTTCAATTTTAGTCTCATCAGACCAGAGCACCTTCCTCCATACATTTTGGGAGTCTCCCACATGCCTTTTCGAAAACTCAAAACATGCCATTTTGTTTTTTGCTGAAAGTAATGGCTTTCTTCTGGCCACTCTCCCATAAAGCTCAACTCTATGGAGCATACGGCTTATGGTCGTCCTATGTACAGATACTCCAGTCTCTGCTGTGGAACTCTGAAGCTCCTCCAGGGTTACCTTAGGTCTCTGTGCTGCCTCTCTGATTAATGCCCTCCTTGCCCGCTCCGTGAGTTTTGGTGTGCGGTTTGGCAGGTTTGCTGTTGTGCCATGTTCTTTCCATTTGGTTATGATAGATCTGATGGTGCTCCTAGGGATCATCAAAGATTTGGATATTTTTTATAGCCTAACCCTGACTTGTACTTCTCAATAACATTGTCCTTTACTTGTTTGGAGAGCTCATTGGTCTTCATGGCAGTGTTTGGTTAGTGGTGCCTCTTGCTTAGGTGTTGCAGCCTCTGGGTCCTTTCAAAAAGGTGTGTGTATGTAATGACAGATCATGTGACACTTAGATTGCACACAGGTGGACATCATTTCACTAACTACTGTATGTGACTTCTGAAGGTAATTGGTTGCACCAGAGCTTTTTATGGGCTTCATAACCAAGGGGGTGAATACATACGCACATGCCAATTATCATTTTTTTATTTCTGAAAAATAGTTTTATGTATATATTTTTCTAATTTTACTTCACCAACTTAGACTATTGTGTTCTGATCCACCACATATAATTCAGATTTAAAAATATTGAACTAAAGGCTGTAATGTAACAAAATAGGTAAAAATATAAGGGGGGGGGGGATACTTTTGCAAGGCACTGTATAAGTATGAAATGTCTTTCTGCACTTTAAGCACTTTATTCTCATCAGTGTATGAGCACTGCACAAGTTTGAATATTTGGATCATCTTTTGAGTTTATTTACAGCTCAACACTTTTTTGATTAATATGGTTTTGTATTGGGGTGTGCAATACAGTGAGTGCAGCTGTTCAATAATCAATAATTTATTTTAGAGCACTAGACTTAGTACAGAAACCCTTTCTGTATAGTTTGCCTTTTAAGGAACCCAATCAATCAGAATGTGCCCCATTGCCTGTACTCCGCCAGGTAGACAGCATGCCTGAGGACAATGGGAACACTGGTAAACACATTTGGACACAGGACTGGAGCTCATTTCATTGCATTAAAATGAAAAGGCAGAAACTGTTTATATTTTATATAAAAATTGTTTAAATGATTGCAAAATTTGTTGTTTTCAGAGGTCACAATAATAAATCCAAAAGCACCTTCCTTTGAAAATATACTATAAAAAACTGCTGGATAAAATTATGAAAAAATGAAGCTGTTGTCTAGAGTAACCACTTATAGAAACATATAGAGAGGTCACAAAAGAGTTCAAGTGGTTCATCGAGTCTGCCCCATTTTTTAATATTTATTTATGGGGGGGGGGGGGGGTTGTTCTGTTTTTTTTTTTTTACCTTTTTGTCTGAATATAGATCTATGTTCGTCTCAAGCATGTTTGAATTCACTTACTGTTAACTACCTCTCCTGGAAATCGTTTTCAAGCATTAACTACTCTTTCGGTAAAATAATACTTTCTAAGATTTGTTTTGAACTTTCCTCCTGCTAGTTTGAGATCATGTCCCCGTGTTCTTGATCTTGAACCTTACTCACACCTTTCATGCATTTGAAGGTTTCAATCGTGTCTCCCCTTTCCCTACTTTCCTCCAGACCAGTGGTCTCCAAACTGAAGCCTGAGGGCTAGATGTGGCCCTATGCTTGCTTTTATCTGGTTCTTGGGGCACTTTTTCTCCCACCGATACTAGACACTATACCTCCCACTGACACCAACAATTGGCGTAATTCCTGCTACTGGCATCAATAATGGGGCACTATATCTCTCATTGACTCCAATGATGGGGCATTATTCCTCAAACAGACACCAATGATGTGGCACTATTCCTCCCACTGACACCAACGATGGGAAACTATTACTCCCCCAATACCAAAGATGCATTGTTTACTCCCACTGATGCCAGGACAATTTCTATTCTCAATGGCCACAATCAAGCCCTCCTAAAGTTTGAAGGACAGTAAACTGACTCCTTGTGCAGAAAGTTTGCAAACCCCCTACTCCAGACTGTACATATTAGGTTCCTGAACTCTCTCCTGATATGTTTTATCCCTCAGACCATTCTCTATTGCTGTTGCCTGTCTCCGGACCTGTTCAATCTCATCAATATCTTTTTGTAAGTGAGGTCTCTAGAACTGGACACAGTATTCTAAATGAAGTCCAAGTAAAGATCTCTATAGAGGAATCAGGACCTCCATCTTCCTGGTGATGATCGTTCTCGTGATAACTAAAGATCTATATAGAAGAATCAGGACCTCCTTCCTCCCACTGGTGATCCTTCTAGTGAGAGCTAAAGATCTATATAGAAGAATCAGGACCTCCTTCCTCCCCCTGGTGACCCCTCTAGTGATAACTAAAGATCTATATAGAAGAATCAGGACCTCCTTCCTCCTGATGGTGATCCCTCTAATGATAGCTAAAGATATATATAGAGGAATCAGGACCTCCTTCCTCATAAAGATGACCACTCAGTTAAGTGAAATGATGATGATGATTGGTCACTAATAGGATACAGAGCTTTTTTGCCCCATTTTATGTTCAGCAGTCCCCTAATTTTCTCTTTAATAGTCACTTTATTGCAGTAAAGCTTTTGTTACCCCCAAAACGTTGGATTCCTGATATGTGCCTGCTGTACCATGTACTTGTATAAAAAAGTATCCTGTACTCTTTGTATTGCTTCCCTTGTGTGAAATCCCTGGTGTTCCTGCCAGTAACTCTGCTCTCCTATTAACAACTGACCACACTAAGCAGGAGAGCACAACATGGACAGTTCTCTAGCTATGATGGGAACTCAGCATGCTCTCCTCCAATGATCAGACTTGCCCTGCACAGCCTTTCACAGGGAAGCTCAGTGTGCTGCTGCTCCCCCCCCCCCCCCAGCTACTATGCAGCTGAGAACAGATGGAAAGTGATCACTCAAAAAAAGGGGAAAAGTATTCATAAAGTTTTTTTTTATATTTATACACAAATGTTTTGCCTTTCATTTCAATTTTAAATGGAATGGATTGTTTTACAAGGTGATCGTTTACAAGCACTTTAAAGCAATGTATCACAATGTATCATTTATTCCAAAGTTCATCTGTAAGTTTATGGTGGATCAACTGCATTGCAGCAACTGAAATGTCAGATGTCATTGTCTTGGCAAAAATGACTTCAACCTCGAAGTCTGGACATATGAATATTAAAGGTTATTTACTAACTGAAAAACAACATTGGCTTGCAATGTGGGTAATTTGGTGCTCATGTCTATTTCGAGGTACGTGCCCATTATCAAATTTTAGAGTTGCAATTTAGCACTATAACCATTTGTGTGATTGCAGGAAAATTACAACATTCTGAAAGGTGAAAATGTTCAGACATCACAGATCAGCCTTTTGCATTTTTCCTATAAAGTAGAAGTTAGTTTGGATCCCCCCAAAAAAAGCAAAATCATACACAGTCTGCCTTTTAGTAAAGGTAACCTGTCTTAATATAAATAGAAGATCTACCATTGCTGGCTTACTTTCAAAGGTACACGTTCCTGAGCTGTCATCCTGAACCTAGGTTGGACTTGATGGACTTGTGTCTTTTTTCAACCTCACCTACTATGTAACTATGTAACCTTGCTTCTCCACTTAGGGATGCTCGTGTCTAGACAAAGCATGCAGCGAATGAAGCTGGGACTGTCAATCAGTATACTCGTTATCAGTGAATTTGGAAGATGATGACTGCCCTGGAGCTTGTACCTTGAAAAACAAGTTAGCATCGGCAACCAGAATTTATTTACTAAAATAACCTTCCTCTTTACCCTCACACTAACCCTCACACTAATTCCCTCTGTAACCCTAACACTAATGCCGCGTACAGACGATCGGAATTTCCGACAACAAATGTTCGATGTGAGCTTGTTGTCGGAATTTCCAACAACAACAACTGTTTGAGAGCTGGTTCTCAAATTTTCCGACAAAAAAAACTTGTTGGAAATTCCGAGTGTGTGTACACAATTCCGACGCACAAAATTCCACGCAAGCTCTGAATCAAGTAAGAGAGGGACTCGCTCGGTCTGGTAAAACTAACGTTGGTAATGGAGATAGCACATTCGTCAGGCTGCAAAGTTTTTCTTTTAATGCAGCGCATTCTCCTCTTCTTTATAATGCTAGAATAATTAAGTTGTTTTGCTGCTGATATTCACACAGAGTTCTGACAAACTGATTTATTTATCATTTCTCGTGATCTCCTGAATAATCTTTTATTTCATTTTTTGCCAGATCTCCTGAATAATGTTTAGTTTTTTTTTAATAGTGATCTACTTTTTTTTCTTTTAGCAAGATCTTCTGATGTTTTTTTTTTTTTTTCCTAGTGATCTCCATTATATTTTTTGTCGTTTTGTGTGTCAAGCTACCACAACACCATTATTATCTTGTATTTTTGTTTACAAACTTTTTTTTATTATGTATAAAACAAAAAATGGTACAGTGCAAAATGTTGATTATCAAGAGAAGTACATAGAAAAATAATCATCAATACAAAAAAAAAATTACAATTATGTATACAGCGGTTGTACAATTTTGGAATATACAATACAAGTATTTCTTATAGAGAGGTAGATGTGGACAATTAATTATTCCGAGTTTATAAATCGATTTGCATAAATGAACCAAGGGTTCCATTTTTTATCAAATATATGTTTTTAATTATTTAGGATGTGAAATATTTTTTCCATAAGAAGGATATTGATTATCTTGTATTTTTGAAACTCAAAGAGGTTGGTTGGTGTTGGTGTCCCTTGTTAATTTCACATTGTATTTTTGAAATGTACCTGCCTACTCACAAACAAAACTGTCCTTTTTGAACTAAAACACATAGCCAAGGATTTAAAAAAAAAAATTAGAAATTTATTAGGGGTTATAACAAAGTAAAGAGGAAGGCAACGCTGGAGAAACAGTTGAAATTGGCGAAGCCTTTGTACCCCAGGGCAGACATCAATTATTTGAAAGGCCAAATTGGTAAACTGAGGAGTCCATTTAATAGGGAGCACAATCTGGTCCAGGACTCTGAGAGATCGGGAGCAGCAGCAAATGACATATATGTCCCGAGGCTGTGGTCTTACAAACAGCCTGCGTCTTTTGCCAGACCAGACCGAACCCAGGCCATCACACGCTTCCTTCCAAGCTGTGGCTGTGGTGTTGGAGTTGTGGCAGGAGGTGGAGGAGGAGTATGATCCAACTCACATATGTGACTTTTTTTTTACCTGAAATATGAGCTCCTCACTGATGATGCCTTGGCCCACCTCCATTTCCTGCATCTTACTGGCCATCATACACGCAAAGGCCTCCTGGACATTAGGTGTGGTTGTGAGGACCGCAGTAGCCTGCCAAATCAAACCAAGCGCTGACTCCTCCACGTTCCTCCCCTTCCTGGGCCTTTTTGTTGGAAGGCGGAGGGGAGGAACCTGCGACTCGGTCAAGCTATTGGGCACGGCCACCTCCTGGCTGCCACTTTCCACTTATCCTTCTGACCCCAGCATTTTTCATTCTTCTCCCAATCATTTTTGGCTACTACTGTCTATTGATATGTAAACCACTTTGTTAAATCTGAAATTAGTGATCAATAATAACATCTAGTTAACATCATTCATTTTTTGACAAGAAATATGTTGAACAATGCTATACCTGGCTCAAGCTGGGCTCCTCCACATCTTCCTGGGTGGAAGGCCCAGGTTGTACGTCGGAAGCCTCACCTGAGGTGGAAGGAAGAGTGGAAGGAAGGGTTGAGAGTGATGGCCTTATTTCAGTCTGGTCTGACAAAAACTGTAGTCTGTTGTAGTACCAGAGCCTGGGGACATAAACGTCATCTGCTGCTGCTCCTGATCTCATGGAATCCTGGACCTTTTTGCGCTCCCTATTATATGTGCTCCTCATGCCACCAAGTTTGGCCTTCAAATAGTTGATATCTGCCGTGGGAATCACCGGCTTCACCAATTCCAACAGTTGATCAAGCGCTGCCTTCCTCTTTAGTTTGTTATTATAAAATGGTTGTTTCACTTGCCACAGACAGGGCAGCTCCCTGTATTTATCAATGAAGTTGGGAAGGAAGTCATGGTCATTGAATTTATCCATATTCTCTGCAAGACACAACACAAGACAAACCCTAATGTCAGGCTAAACTCTCCTAATCTTGTCCCAATATAGGCCTCAATCTCTAAGCAGTATAGGCCATTGATGCCCCAAGTTAAAATGTTACCTTCGTTAGCATGATCGGCGCCTACGCTATTCCGTCCTCCGCTCACAGATCGTATGCACGACGCATGCGTGTTATGCTTTATATACACTGCAAATGCGTGAAACTCCGCCCCTGACCTTCTTTATAGTATATTCCCCGCCCCTTCTCTTTCGGCGCAGTGGGAGAGCACATGGCGGAGACAGAGCAGGTGCATGAGTAGCAGCAATGACTAGGAAAGCCTGGAGCCACAAATGTCCCGATCCAGGAGATTTAAGGCCTCAAATATGTCCTTTGTTGAGATGGTGGACATCTTGAAGAGGGCCGACTATGAAGGGATATATGGAACGTGCAGAAACCCAAATGTGAGAAAGGCCAAAATCATGACTAAAGTTGTGAAAAAGTCTGCAGAAGAATTTTGGGGTACGACGATCCAAGGATCAACAGAGGAAATGATGGTCAGACCTCAAACTGAGGGAGCAGGATCAGTACAGAAGGATCAAGAGAGTGCTGCAAAAAAGTAAGTATTTTGTAGTGCGTTCCCATTATTATTATAAAACAGACAATTGTACGACACTTCCAAGCAATGTTTCATATTACTATATCTTGCCTTAAATATCTGTGTGCTAAGTATACCTTTTTTTTAATTCACATAGGGGAGAAAAGACTTGGGACATCAGAGGACACCAGGGACCCCCAACCTCCTAAAGAAGGGGAAGTCACCACACCACAACCTGAGGATGTGGAGGGAGGAGAGGTTGAAATAGTGACCACAACAGGTGAGTGTCTGAGACCACAGCTTCAGGTAATACATGTATGCCTGCATATTTATAATACATGATGTGTTTTATTCATTTATAGGTGATGTGGATGTTGTGGAAGAAGAAACTCATTTCACCAGAGCAAGTGCACACGTCCTCATTGGGGAGATCATGGTGTGCAATGGTGATTTAGAAAAGATAAAGGAAAACATCAACGATGTTCAACAAAAAAAGAAGAACATCATTGATGTTTTAGGCAGAATATAAAACACACAAATATTGTACATTTATTTCGTGAAATTTGTTATTTTAAATCCATTTTTAAAGTATTTTTTAATGTGCTATCTGCCATCACGGGATATCAATGTACGCCTTTTGTGGGTGCAACCCCTTCCTCCCAACTCAAGTAGGTGAGAGGAAGGGGTTGCACCCCCGAAACACGTCCGTTGATCCCCCATGATGGGAGATAGCACATGTTGACATTAGGCATGGGATCAGGAGTGAAATCCACATTTGACTCCCAATTTGTGTGCATCTTCAAAATTTGGCTTTTACAGGGGTGACATCACCGCATCTGATGAAGGCAATATCAACACAGTTTTAACATACTCATGTCTGATATTGCCTTCACTTTTTCAAAGTTGAACTTAAGTTCCTGAGTTGTGTATGTTATTATGATTTTAAACATGCCTGTTTAACCAAAAAAAGGCTATTTCTAATGTCAACCATAAAAACGTTATACACTAAAGATGTTGTTTTGTTAACCACATGCTGACCACCCGCTGCAGTTGTACTGCGGCAGAATGGCACGGCTGGGCGAAACGACATTATGTAACATTGTTTCGGCCTGTGGCCACTAGGGGGCGCACGCGCCGCCATAGGACCCGGTGTGAGCCGATGCAAGTGCCCAGCGGTCTTGATCACTGCCGGGCTCCTGCGATCACTCACACAGTTTCCGGTTCTCTGAGGGGAGAACTGACAGATCCTCTGTTCATACAGAGTATGAACAGCGATCTGTTAGCTTCCCTGCACTGTCCCCATCCCCTTCAGTTAGAACACACTAGGACACACATTAACCCCTTCCCTGCCCCCTAGTGTTAACCCCTTCACTGCCAGTGACATTTTTACAGTAATCAGTGCATTTTTAATCGCAGTAATCGCTGTATTAATGCCAATGGTTCCAAAAATGTGTTAAAATTGTCCGACGTGTCCGCCATAATGTTGCAGTCATGATAAAAAATGCTGATCGCCGCCATTACTAGTAAAAATAAAATTATTAATAAAAATGCCATAAAACTATCCCCTATATTGTAGATGCTATAACTTTTGCATAAACCAATCAATATATGCTTATTGTGATATTTTTTTACCAAAAATATGCAGAAGAATACATATCGGCCTAAGCTGAGGAAAAAAAATGTTTTTTTATATATTTTTTGGGGATATTTATTATAGCAAAAAGTTAAAAATAATGCGTTTTTTTCATAATTGTCGCTCTCTTTTTGTTTATAGCGCAAACATCAAAAACCGCAGAGGTGATCAAATACCACGAAAAGAAAGCTCTATTTGTGGGAAAAAAGGCGTCAATTTTGTTTGGGAGCCACGTTGCACGACCGCGCAATTGTCAGTTAAAGCGACGCAGCGCCGAATCGCAAAAAGTGCTCTGGTCTTTGGCCAGCCAAATGGTCCGGGGCTGAAGCGGTTAAAAAACCCTTTTCTAACGCACATGTGAATATGCACGGAGTAAAATGTTTTCTACTCAACAATGTGTGGCTTCTTATTTCAATGCTCAATACTCGTTTTTGGAGTAAGTTGTTGTAGTTTACAGTGACAATGGGGGTATTTACTAAAGGCAAATCCACTTTGCACTACAAGTGCACTTTCAGTGCAGTTTCAGTGCACTTTCAAGTGCACTTGCAGTGCACTTGTAGTGCAAAGTGGATTTGCCTTTAGTAAATAACCCCCACAGTGCTCTAAAATTGGCCCCAATCAGGCCATTTTAGGGACTCAACACAATGAATTCATGGTGCTGAAAACGATGATTCTTTTTATCATTAATGCATTACTTACATTAACAACAAAAACATGTGTGTGTGTAAAGATGTGTGTGTGTAGCAGACCCACAACATAATAGTTAGCTGAAGAAGAGATTGTCAACTCATGTATCAAATAAATTAAGTTTGCACTATTGAAGAAAATGGCCAAAAAGAAAAGCCCATTGGAGAACCTAGGAAACGGCTAAAAGAAACACAAGCAGTAAATCAAATGAAATTTAAGTTCAGTTTAAAATAAAATGTATTTTAAAAGCTTTTCACACATTTGCTGGCATATCAATACCCCCCCCCCCACCCACAAAGTACTACAGATATTTTTGTCTCACTTCGCACGAGCTTTGGGGGGGCAAGCCAGGACAGCCAGCTTCAAGTGCCGTCAGGGTTGAATGATCAGGAAAGCCAGCCTCAGTCCCAACAGAGGCCACATAGTTTGCTGCATGTTTGCGTAGATAATTGTGCATAATACAGCAAGCAAGCACAATATGGTTCAGTTTATATTCCGTCATGTGGATTGGTGTCAGAAATAGGCGGAACCGGCTGGCCTTTATGCCGAAAGCATTCTCCACCACTCTTCTGGCTCTGGCCAGCTGGTATTTAAAAACCCTCTGGGTGAGGGTCCTCATCAGAAATCGCCTCATGAGATGGTAACCTAGCCCAAACGCTTCATCAGCGACAAACACAAACGGAAGACCAGCCACGTTGTCTTCTGCAGGTGGCAAGCCCAAGCCACCATTCTGGAGCTGTCTGTAAAACTCCGTCTGGGCGATGACTCCACCATCCGACATCCGGCCTTTCTTCCCCATGTCCACATACAAAAACTCGTAAGTCGCCGACACCACCGCCAACATCACAATACTATTAAACCCTTATAATTATAATAGTATGAGCCCGAGTTGGGGGGTGGGACGATGTGGAGCATTTTCCATCTATTGCCCCTTCGCAGTTAGGAAAGTCCCACCGCTGGGCAAAGTGGTATGCCACAGTTTGCCATTTCTGTGGGTTTGAAGGAAACCGTGGAGTCAAACAAGAAAAAAAAAAAATTAGTACTTTTGCACAGAACATTGCAAGCAGATTAGACACAAACATTCTTGGCCAACATCAGTATTACATTTATTGAAATGAGTATTTAAAGAAAAAAGTATAAGGTCCACTTATCAGATTCCTCACCCCCTCTGATGGCCCAGTGTAAAAATTTTAGGGGTGGGGGTATGTTTTGGACAATTAACCCTCTCCACTTCATTGAGAGCCGAATGCATAAATAATGTGTATTACTTTGGCCAGCCCCTCCTTAATTACACTATTGGCAGCCCACTGGACAGGTAAGAAGTGTCATAATACAAAAATAGGAGTACACACTGTACAAATTGAAGCACATTTTTACATTCTGCAATTACCTATCAAGATAATAGGAGAACAAAACTTTAAACAGTACCATTTGAAAGTGTTCAGGCAGGCCCCTGCACTACATGCTTTGGTGAATTCATCCATAAATAACACAACAAAAGAGGTAGGTATAGCGTGTATGGGTTTGGCAAAGTCAGCAGATAGAGGATTGGTATCGGTTGACTTAGCAAGCGGTGGGGGGGGGGTTACAAATGAGTTTGGGCACCCCCCCCAAAAAAAAATTGCACTCTGCCTGAATTTAAGGACAAAAATAACATTTAAACACATTTTAGGGGGTGTTTAAGGTAAAGCAGTACAATGGAGCAGACAAAATACATTGTTAAGTGACTAGGCTAGGTGTGTATGGACCCAGGCTGGCATGCTGGGGAGGTTAATGAAGGCAAATATGCATGAAGGACAAAAAAGGAGCATTAAAAGCTTATAGCATGGATGAGGATAAAGAGGACATTCACAGCATATCACAATCATGGTATTTATGGAATGATGAAATAAATACAATACATTAGCAAACATTAAATGCATAGAATGTGATGTTAAAGGATAAAACCTACCTTAATATAGTCCTTCTCACAGACCTGGATGATGGCAGAACAGGTCTCTGCAATAATGATCCCCAGAGCCCGGGGGGAGATGCCTGACGAGAACTTGATGTCCAGCAGACTTCTCCCTGTCGCCAAGTACAGCAAGGTGGCGACAAGCCTCTGCTCAGGAGTGATGGCTTGCCGCATGCAGGTGTCCTGCTTGGTAATATAAGGGGACAGCAAAGCCAACAGACACTGAAAAACAGGGTTTGTCATCCGGAGATAATTCCTGAAATCATCAGGGTTATTCTCCTGGATCTCCCGCAACAAAGGCATGTGAGAGAATTGGTCACGCTGGAGCACCCAATTCTTTGTACATGAACTCCTCCCCCGCTGTTCATGGACTGGGCTTGGGTCAAAGTAAGAACCCCAACACCAAGCCCCCGCACAGCACAAACTCTACAACGAGTACATACCCGCAACATGGCTAGAAAACGGTTGGCTGGTCAGAACTAACAGAACGCACTGAAAATCAGAAAGAACCTGAGAAGAACGATCTGAAAATCAGAAACGAGCAGACAAGAACGCACTGAAAAACAGATACGAACTATTAAATAGAACGCACTGAAAGACAGAAATGAACTGACGACACGCACTGAAGAACAGATACGAACCCACAAGCACAAACTGAAGAGCAGTAACGATCTGAAAAGCATGAGGCTGAAAAGCGCGAATCGTCTCTCACCAAACTTCTACTAACACAAGATAAACACAAGATTAGTAGAAGGAGCCCAAACGGTGGCACAATGGCTATTGAACTTCCTCTTTATAGTGCTGTTGTACATGTTGTACATGTTGTACGTCAGCGCGTTCTTGCAGATCCGAATTTACGACAACATTTGTGCGACCGTGTGTATGCAAGACAAGTTTGAGCCAACATCCATCGGAAAAAAATCCACGGTTTGGTTGTCGGAATGTCCGATCTTCTGTACATGGCATAACCCTCCCTAACGTAAACTTAACCCCAACATTAACCCACCATGTACCCCTAACCCTCACTCTAACCCTACTTATTATCCTAACACCAGGGGCGTTGCTAGGTCTGCAAAAGATCTGGGGCAAGAGCCCATAGCAGCGATCACCAACCATGGTTGATATGGTATCAGGGTGATCGAAGCACATTGTTTCTATTGTTACATTGTAATATATAATGAAGTGGTTCAACTCACCATAATGCAGAATCAGTGGGAGCCCTGGGCGTGTCACTTGCCACGTCACCTGCCAGCATTTGCAGATTGTCATTTGCCACATTACTTGCCACCATTTGCAGATTGTCACTTGCCACCATTTGCAGATTGTCACTTGCCACCTCACCTGCCACCATTTGCAGATTGTCACTTGCCACGTCACTTGCCACCATTTGCAGATTGTCACTTGCCACGTCACTTGCCACATCACTTGCCACCATTTGCAGATTGTCACTTGCCACATTACTTGCCATCATTTGCAGATTGTCACTTGCCAATTCACCTGCCACCATTTGCAGCTTGTCACTTGCCACGCCACCTGCCACCATTTGCAGATTGTCACTTGCCACGTCATTTGTCACATCACTTGCCAATTGTCACTTGCCACTTCACTTGCCACATCCATTGCCACCATTAGCAGATTGTCACTTGGCACATCACTTGCCACCATTAGCAGATTGTCACTTGGCACATCACTTGCCACCATTAGCAGATTGTCACTTGCCATGCCAGCCAGTGCCACCAAATGTGCATTGTCGCTGCATTGGTGGCAGGCTGGCAGCACTGGCCCATTTAGTGAGGGCAGGAGAGCGGAGATGCGGGGTGGGCGGGGGTAGAGTGAGATCTGCTGTTCCTAGTAATCAGGAACAGCTTTTTCTCTCTATTCCCTGTCAGCCCCATCTGCCCACAGTTAGAAACACCTCCCTAGGACACATTTAACCTCTTGATCACCCCCTAGTGTTAACCCCTTCCCTGCCAGTGACATCTATACAGTAATCAGTGGCTATTTTTATCTCTGATTCTGTATATATGTCAATGGCCCCAAAAAAGTGTCAAAAGTGTCTGATCTGTCCGCCGCGATGTTGCAGTCCTGCTAAAAATCGCAGATTACGCTATTAGTAGTAAAAAAAAAAAAAATTCCATAAATCTATCCCCTATTTTGTAGACGCTATAACTTTTGCACCAACCAATCAATATATGCTTATTGTGATTTTCTTTTACCAAAAACATGTAGAAGAATACATATTGGCCTAAACTGATGAAGAAATTAGTTTAAAAAAAAATTGAAGTTATTCATTATAGTAAAAAGTAAAAAAATATAGCTTTATTTTCCAAATTGTGGGTATTTTTATGTTTATGGCGCAAAAAATAAAAACCACAGAGGTGATCAAATACCACCAAAAGAAAGTTCAATTTGTGGAAAAAAAAAGACATAAATTTTGTTTGGGTACAACGACGCTCGATCGCGCAATTGTCAGTTAAAGCAACGCAGTAAAAAAAAAAAAATATATATATTTTTTAATATTAAATGTTCCTCTGTTTTAACCCCTTATTAACACTTAATTTAAACTAATCAGCCTTAATGAACTCCTTATTCTCCTCCATTTAATTACTATTTTCCTGCTTATTTTGTTCACTTCTATTTTATAAACTATTAATAATTAAAACTTTTTTTTTTGTTTGCTTTGTTCGTTAATATTTTTACACCTTTAACATATATTTACATGTTTCACATTAAAAAAAGCGCAAAATTACAAACAAAAAATTTATTTCATTTGTAAATAACTTTTGTAACTGCTTTTTACCATTGCTGACAGCTGAAGTGTAAACAAAATGGTAGGTATCGGTAATTGTATCGGCGAGTACTAAAACAAACGTATCCATACTCGTATTCATTGTAAAATGAATGGTATCGGTGCATCCCTACTTTTTTTGGTGGTATTCAGATTGAAAATTTTGGGGAAAAAAAATGTCTTAGTTCCTGTTACAAAAATCCTACAAGAGTAAACAGATCAAAGGCAGCAATGTTTACAAGTGTGATTGCTCTGATTTGTCACAGAGATCACACGGTACAGGGCCAATGAAATTGGCCCTGTAACCTGATTCGGGATCCGCTCTGTTCCAAAGGACACAGTGATCACAAAGCACACCGCTACACACCTGAGAGGGCGCACACGAGCACGCTCAGGAAGTCGCTGTCCAGCCGTTTTAATGCAGTGATTGGGCGGCAGGTGGTTAAAGTGGGTGGATTTGTCAAAAAGTGGCCATGCATATGGCAAGCATTGGAGAATTAGCACTGCCAGTCTATAGAAGAGTATTGCACAACACAATCAGTGAAAAACATTTCAGGCACTGGGGGGTGAATGGGAAGAAACTTAGGTATCTTACAAGGGGAGAAGAACACATGGACAGAGTCATCCATGTGACCATTGTTCATTGTGCAAAGAGCAGGCAGGTGACTAAGGGAGCTGCAGATCTGCAATAATACATAGTGCTACCCATTCCCGGGACAAGGCCATCCAGCACCCAGGGCAAATATGCCAAGCTGCGCCCCTCCCTTTCCTCTGGGTTAGGGTCAGGGTGCCTACATCCCTGCAATAAACTATTGTGCCCAGGGCAGCCGACCCTCCTGCCCACCCCTTGTCCCACCCCTGGTGCTACCACAATCCTGGCCATGCAGGGGTGTGTGAAACCCAGAACCAGAATGACAAATATTTTGGCCTGTAATGCAATTCCCCTGTATGTATTATTTGTTTGGTTGGATTTCTGCTTTAAGTAAAGAATAAAAAAAGTCAGTAAGAAAATAGAAGGCAGGGAAGATTTTTCTAATATTCTCAGAGTTTCTGTATACCTGCCACTCTCCCATTTATTCCTACCAGCATGACAAACACACACCTCTCACTCTTCTCTCCTAAACCTGTCTTCATCTCCCGGGATGACAGCAGTAATTTTCTAAAGCCTTGTATGTCTCTTCGCTTTCCATCCCTACAAAATAAAACATCGGGTCTTGTGTTCTGCACTGCCTGATTAACTCTATGCTAATGGCTTTTCTGTAAACACCGACTCCTGTTACAGCATTAACACTTCTTCCACCCATTTACCTGCTTACATTTTACTCCTGGCATATTAAACTGTGATCTGTCATTTCTGTTATATATAAAAGAAATATATAAATTTACATTGCATGGTTTTTCCCCGCACCTACATTTAAAGTGTACCGACTGTCATTGCAGCTACTTCAGGGCTTAGAAATAGTGTTGAGTGGTGCAATGATGTCATTTGTCTCTAGTAAATGGATAGGTGCATTCTCAGTGATGTCACTGGTCAATAATAAATGGATATTTGCATTCTCAGTGATGTCACTGGTCTCTAGTGAATTGATAGGCTTCATTCTCAATGATGTCACTGGTGTCTTGTAATTAGATTGGGTCTATTCTCCGTGATGTCACTGGTGTTTTGTAATTAGATTGGGTCTATTCTCCGTGATGTCACTGGTGTCTTGTAATTAGATTGGGTCTATTCTCTGTGATGATACTGGTCAACAATAAATGGAAAGGCTGCATTCTCAGGGATGTCATTGGTTCCTAGTGTGAGGATAGGCTGCATTCTCTGTGATGTCATTGGTCTCTAGTGTATGGATAGGCTGCATTCTTTGTGATGTCATTGGTCCCTAGTGTATGGATAGGCTGCATTCTCTGTGATGTCATTGGTCCCTAGTGTATGGATAGGCTGCATTCTCGGTGATGTCATAGGTCCCTAGTGTATAGATAGGCTGCATTCTCTGTGATGTCATAGGTCGCCGGTGTATGAATAGGCTGCATTCTCTGTGATGTCATTGGTCTCTAGTGTATGGATAGGCTGCATTCTCTGTGATGTCATTGGTCCCTAGTGTATGGATAGGCTGCATTTTCGGTGATGTCATAGGTCCCTACTGTATGGATAGGCTGCATTCTCAGTGATGTCATAGGTCCCCGGTGTATGAATAGGCTGCATTCTCGGTGATGTTATGAGTCCCTAGTGTATGGATAGGCTGCATTATCAGTGATGTCATAGGTCCCTAGTGTATGGATAGGCTGCATTAGTGGTGATGACATTGGTATCTAGTAAATGGATGGACTGAGTCCTTGGTGGTATCTTTGGTCTTTATTGTATGGGTAGGCTGCATTCTTTGTGATGTCATTGGTATCTAGTAAATGGATTGACAGCATCCTTGGTGATTTCATTGGTCTCTAGTGTATGGATAGGTTGCATTCTCAGCAGTGTCATTGGTTTCTAGTAAATGGATTGACTGCATTCTCGGTGATGTCATTGGTCCTTATTGTAAGGATAGTTTGCATTCTCGGTGAAGTCATTGGTCCTAATTGTATGGATAGGTTGCATTCTTGGTGATGGCATTGGTCCTTATTGTATGGATAGGTTGCATTCTTGGTGATGTCATTGGTCCTTATTGTATGGATAGGTTTCATTCTTGGTGATGTCATTGGTCCTTATTGTATGGATAGGTTTTATTCTTGGTGATGTCATTGGTCCTTATTGTATGGATAGGTTGCATTCTTGGTGATGTCATTGGTCCTTATTGTATGGATAGGTTGCATTCTTGGTGATGTCATTGGTCCTTGTTGTATGGATAGGTTTTATTCTTGGTGATGTCATTGGTCCTTATTGCATGGATGGGTTTCATTCTTGGTGATGTCATTGGTCTCTGATGTATGGATAGGCATCATTCTCTGAGATGTCATTCTCAGAGATGTCACTGGTCTCCAGAAAAAAACATTGGATACAATCTCAGTGATGTCACAGGTCTCTAGTGAATCAATAAACTTATATTGTATATTACCATATTACAGTGTGCCAATATGTATAACAATTTAAATGTTGTTTTTTTCTTCTCTTCTTTTTCCATATTCAATTGTTTTCCATTTTTATTGACAATATGAAGTTTTCTTCCCAGCAACGGTAACCACGCAAAACTGTCAACTGCCTTCCCTCTACCCCCCCCCCCTCTGCACTCATGTCGTGAATGGTAGAATGTAAGCAGCCTTCTCTCTGCACTGTTGCGTGTTTGTCAATTGTTGCCTTTTATCTCACAAGTGAAATGATAATCGTTGTAGTCACCAATTAAAGACTCATCGCTCATAGCAGTCACTTTGACATCTGCACCTGAATTGTCTAAAGTGCGCCTGTCAATCCATGTCTACGGAACCTTTCAAACACCAGCCAAAGACTGAAGCATGATTCTTTTACAGGGAAATGTTCTGCGCCTCCATCGAGTACTCTCATAGTGTTTACATGAACATAACTATTGATGGAACATCTACCTGCTTGGTGTGCCATGTGATCATATATTCATACACTGTAGGTGCTTCTTTGTACGTTGGATAAGAGAAATGAACATTGTAAGGATGCATTCACACTTGAGCTGAGTGTTTGTCTTTTGCAGGCGTTTTTATGCAGTTTTTGTGCCTTTTCTTAACCACTTCAGCTGCGGAAGATTTTACCCCCCTTCATGACCAGGCCATTTTTTGCTATTCAGCACTGTGCTATTTTAACAGGCAATTGTGCGGTCATGCAACACTGTACCCCAATTCAATTTATATCATTTTTTTCACATAAATGGAGCTTTCTTTTAGTGGTATCTGATCATGATCACCACTGGGTTTTTTGGGGGTTTTTTTTGTGAAATAAATGAAAAAAGACCAAAAATTTTGCCAAAAAATAAGTTTTTACTACTTTCTGTTATAAAACATATCCAATAAGATCACATTTTGTCATAAATTAAGGCCAAAATGTATTCTTCTACATGTCTTTGGTAAAAAAAAAAATAGAAAAAATCCCAAAAAGTGTGGACGTATTGGTTTGTTTGAACGTTATAACATCTACAAACAACGGTATATATACAGTGCCTTGCAAAAGTATTCACCCCCTTGGCTTTTTACCTATTTTGTTACATTACAGCCTTTAGTTCAATGTTTTTTTTAATCTGATTTATATGTGATGGATCAGAACACAATAGTCTAAGTTGGTGAAGTAAAATTAGAAAAATATATGCATAAAACTATTTTTCAGAAATAAAAAACTGATCATTGGAATGTGCGTATGTATTCACCCCCTTTGTTATGAAGCCCATAAAAAGCTCTGGTGCAACCAATTACCTTCAGAAGTCACATAATTAGTGAAATGATGTCCACCTGTGTGCAATTTAAGTGTCACATGAACTGTCATTACAGATACACACCCTTTTGAAAGGCCCCAGAGGCTGCAACACCTAAGCAAGAGGCACCACTAACCAAACACTGCCATGAAGACCAAGGAACTCTACAAACAAGTAAGGGACAACGTTGTTGGGAAGTACAAGTCAGGGTTAGGTTATAAAAAACATCTACATCTTTGATGATCCCTAGGAGCACCATCAAATCTATCATAACCAAATGGAAAGAACATGGCACCACAGCAAACCTGCCAAGAGACGGCCGCACACCAAAATTCACAGACCAGGCAAAGAGGGCATTAATCAGAGAGGCAGCACAGAGACCTAAGGTAACCCTGGAGGAGCTGCAGAGTTCCACAGCAGAGACTGGAGTATCTGTACATAGGACGACAATAAGCCGTACGCTCCATAGAGTTGGGCTTTATGGCAGAGTGGCCAGAAGAAAGCCATTACTTTCAGCAAAAAACAAAATGGCACGTTTTTCAGTTTGCGAAAAGGAATGTGGGAGACTCCCAAAATGTATGGAGGAAGGTGCTCTGGTCTGATGAGACTAAAATTGAACTTTTTGGCCATCAAAGAAAACGCTATGTCTGGCGCAAACCCAACACATCACATCACCCAAAGAACACCATCCCCACTGTGAAACATGGTGGTGGCAGCATCGTACTGTGGGGATGTTTTTCAGCAGTCGGGACTGGGAAACTGGTCAGAGTTGAGGGAAAGATGGATGGTGCTAAATACAGGGATATTCTTGAGCAAAACCTGTACCACTCTGTGTGTGATTTGAGGCTAGGACGGAGGTCACCTTCCAGCAGAACAATGACCCCAAACACACTGCTAAAGCAACACTTGAGTGGTTTAAGTGAAAACATGTAAATGTGTTGAAATGGCCTAGTCAAAGCCCAGATCTCAATCCAATAGAAAATCTGTGGTCAGACTTAAAGATTACTGTTCACAAGCGCAAACCTTTAAACTTGAAGGAGCTGGAGCAGTTTTGCAAGGAGGAATGGGCAGAAATCCCAGTGGTAAGATGTGGCAAGTTCTTAGTGACTTATCCAAAGTGACTTGGAGCTGTGATAGCCGCAAAAGGTGGCTCTACAAAGTATTGACTTTAGGGGGGTGAATAGTTATGCACATTGACTTTTTCTGTTATTTTGTCCTATTTGTTGTTTGCTTTACAATAAAAAAAAAAATCTTCAAAGTTGTGGGCATGTTCTGTAAATTAAATGATGCAAACCCTCAAACAATCCATGTTAATTCAAGGTTGTGAGGCAACAAAACACGAAAAATGCCAAGGCACTGTATATATTTAAAAATTGCTCAGTTCTGATGTACTGATCTCATTTCTTGAAGCCCAGAAAATGCACAAATACCCCCAAATGACACCTTTATGGAAAGTATACAATCTGGAAGATTTAGTAGGATGTAGGTGAGTTTTTTGAAGTTGTAATTTTTTAAAAAAACATTTTTTTTGATTCATTAAGAGATTGATTTTTTTTTTTTTACATACTGTC
The DNA here is from genome assembly GCF_042186555.1 of Aquarana catesbeiana. Classification (NCBI taxonomy): domain Eukaryota; kingdom Metazoa; phylum Chordata; class Amphibia; order Anura; family Ranidae; genus Aquarana; species Aquarana catesbeiana. Next base: position 31,237,226 of record NC_133328.1, on the reverse strand, counting down.
ACCAGTGCAGTACACTGACAATGACTAGTGACAGTATGTTAAAAGAAATAAAACATTAAATTATTTTTTATTCAATTTTTTTAAACATTGTTTTTATTTTTTTAATCAATTTTATTTTTCTATAATTGTTTTTATATACTTTCATCATAATACCTCAGTGTCATTATAGTAACACTGTACTACTCTGAGGGGGTGATCAGGGATATTTATTTATGTTACACTTTGCTGTTACAATGAAGATAATTGTAACAGCAAAGTTGTGTTACAATGTGTTACAATGTTACATTCATTGTTGTGTTACAGTGAATGGGTTATATTCATGACAGCTGTGATCACTGTAGCCAACCACTAGATCTGTGATTGGCTACAGCTAATCACATGGTACAGGGTGCTGTGATTGGCCCAGGTACCATGTGATAGCTGTGGGCCAATCGCAGCATAGGAAATACAGCTTTGCCGACACTGTGATCATGTGAGTGCATAGCGCTCACATGATCATCAGGCCCAAAGTGCCAGGATCCGCAATCAGACGCAGAGCAGGACAGAGCAGAGAGGACAGAGGAGAGAGGAGAAAGGAAAAAGGAGAGAGGAAAGAGGGGAGAGGAGAGAGGAGAGAGCAGAGAGGACAGAGTAGAGAGGACAGAGGAGAGAGGAGAGTAGTTAAAGCAGAGAGCCAATGTTATTTGAGGTGAAAAAATAATGTTAAGTACAAATTCTTTAAAATATACATACCCTGTTTCCCTGAAAATAAGACCTAGCGTGATTGTTGGTGATGGCTGCAATATAAGCCCTACCCCCCAAATAAGCCCTAGTTAAAGTCCTTGTAGGTCTTATTTTTAGGATAGGGCTTATTTTCGGGGAAACAGGGTAGGGCTTATTTGGGGGGTAGGGCTTATATTGCAGCCATCACCGACAATCATGATAGGTCTTATTTTCAGGGAAACAGGGTATATACATATATTTTAATGGTTTCTTTTTATCAATATTACACATGCAAAGTGAACGAACAAAAGAAAAATGTTCATCAAATGATCATTAAAATTAATCTTTAAATCACCTTTGGCTTAAAAAAAATAAAAACAGCCCCGATTACATTCCTACATGTCCCCCTGTGAGGAGATGCCGCTGATTGGCTCTCCTCTCCTCACACTCTGTTAGTGTGAGGCAAGGAGAGGCAAGGAGAGCCGATTACCGGCACTTCCTTGTTTACATGTGACCGGCTGTGATTGGACACAGCCGATCACATGGTTAAAGAGACGCTCTTTACAGAGATCGGGGTCGCGCCCTGTCCTAGCAACATGGTGCGGCCACGATCGGCGCGCTGTGCGCCCCCGCGGGTGCACGAGAGCGGCCGTTCTGGGATGCCATCATATGACGTCATCCCAGAACGAGAGCTGCACCGCCCGCCGGTGGACAGCAAGCAGTTAAAGGTGGCAATCAGTTAGATCTTAAATAAATTAGATTTAGTGCAAGAGCCTGTTTGATTTCCTATAATTTGAATTAATTGTTCAAGTGCGTCTTCCTATTACCTATTTTGCCTAAATATCGAGTTGTACAGAGATTGGCCAATCAGATTGCATAGTGCATGACCAACTTAAGTGCCAAATTTGCAATGTAAATGTGCCATGACCCACTTGTATTTTCTTTACGATATTTCCTGGGCATTATACAAGGCACATGAGATACCACCTTTTTTCAAGACATACTAGAGTGATCAGGAATCTTCAAACTACGGCTCTCCAGTTGTTGAGGAACTACACGTCCCATGAGGCATTGTAAAACTCTGACATTCACAGACATGACTAGGCATGCGGGGAATTGTAGTTCCTGAACAACTGGAGGGCCAAAGATTGAAGACCCCTGTGCTAGACCATTATTATCCCTCCAGAATTGGGAGTGTGGCATCTACCCAACATCTCTCTGCTGGTGGACACAAGAACCTACATCTATAGATGTATCTATATACACACACACACACCAAAGCAGGAAGCAATATACATTGGCCCGGAAGTGAATCTGTACACAGGAAGTAGGTGTTTGTTTTGAGGCCAAATCATTTAGACATACACACATGACCCACACAAATACCACCCCATGTAAATATAAATAAAAAATTATCTTAGTTTGCAAAAAGGGATCATCACTTCCTCAGAGAACAATGAGCAGGGCATGGTGGTGGGAAGAAATTAGCAAAAAGTACAAGCAACTTCCTGTAGGGGCGTGATGTCATTCCTGTGTGCTGGCCACCGCTTCCGGGAACCAGATCTGCGCCACGGGCACATACCTCCGTGCACACAGCAGTTGCGCATCTCACATACACATTGGCCGTGCATCTAGCTGCAGGAAACCAATTTTTAGGGAAATTAATAGTAAAGCAGATGCAGATTTCTGGGACTGGACTAACAAATGTTTCTAGTGGCAACTGGTGTTTTCTATTAAACAATGTCTAAATGGGCCATTGACAGGCATCACAGTTGAACTTAGGAATGTGTCTTTGCAAAGTCAAACTAAATGAAATCCTTTCTTATTTTTGCTTGGGGATAGAGTGCAGAGGGATTAGAAGTCTTGTCAGTTTTTGGGGGTGTCTGCACCCCTGATAGGGTGAAGACACCTCCCAAATTTTGTCACTTTCTCCTTCAAATTTATTCACTTCCTGTCACATAGCCAAACAGGAAGTGAGGGTAAAACACTACCAATGTCATTCCTTGGGGACACACAGGTCAATCTAAATAGTTTCTCCATTAGGGAAATTCCACTCTAGCGTTTTGCTGTGTACACCCCAAATTATTAGGTATCTTGGACTTTGGGCTTGGAAGTGCAGTTGCTGGAGATCCGAGGGGGACATGCAAGGAAAATGAAAAACAGCATCTTTGCTTCTACATGATTGGATGATAAAATCAGCAGTGCTTCCCCTCAGATTTACAGCGAGTACACTTGTATTGCAGAGTGGATTTGCCTTTAATAAACCCCAAAATACCTAATAATTTGGGGTGTACACAACAAAGTGAAAGAGTGCAATTTGCTCAAGGGGGCACTAGTTTGATTGACCTGTGTGTCCCCAAGGAAAGACATTGTTAGGGTTTTACCCTCATTTTCTGTTTGGCTATGTGACAGGAAGTGAAGCTAATTTTTAGAAAAGGGACACAAAGCCCAACCTAAAAAGGACAAGCAGGGGTTCTAACACTCACTTGGTTTCCCTCAAATGCCCACAATTATAATAGGATTGTCTTGAGCTAGAGTTTAACTCAGTGCTCTAAATCAGTGGTTCTCAACCCTGTCCTCAAGTACTCCCAACAGGCCATGTTTGCAGGTATTCCTTCATCTTGCACAGGTGCTTTAAATTAGAGTCAATGGCTTGGTATTTTGGACAGCTATTTTAGCTAAGATAAATTCCCAAAACATGTCCCGTCGGGGGTACTTGAGGACTGAGGCTGAGAACCACTGTGCTAAATTGGAAAATTAAATACTTACCTCTGTGTAATTTTCCTTTCCTGGTGCCTATCCATGGCAGCATATGCACAATCCATGCATATGCTACCATGAAGGCACCAGGAAATTAGCTTTAAGACAAATCACACCTTTTTTGTTTTGCCATGCCAATCAGCCTAGTAAAGCTGCAGCTGGGAAATCTGTTTCATGTAAATTGTTTGGGGGGTGGGGTGTAAAATTCATTACTTGGATTAAGCATGCATCTGCAAAAAAAATTAACAAAAACACATAAAACATAGAAATTTGCTACAAATTTTATTGATCAACAAAACAGGACTTGGAAAAGAACAAGGAAAGCAAAAAAACACATGTATGTTAATTTGAGACACTAACAGAATATGGTTTTGAGGTCTGAACATTTTACAGAGGAAATTAACAGGAGTTAAAAGGACTGGACACACACACATGCACACGCACACGCATACACACACACACACACACACACAGCTTTGTGTAAATGGGGCCCTAATGTGAAAAGCTTACCTAAAACATAAAGCACCTAGAGCTATTTTGGCCATACATCTTTTAGCTGCTAGCAAAAATCACTATGTTCTCCTGGCAGGGACGGCTGCGGCTCCCAGTGCCCCAGCAATGGCTTGGAAAAGGAATGCAATAAGGTAAAAAATGTTTGGGCTTTAGAACCACTTTAAATATACAGTATCATTGAAATTGAAAGCATTTTATTATATCTGTACCTGTTGATCCTACCAGAAGTCTTGTCATCTGTTAGCACTGGTATAGAGCACAGGAAGTTAAGTCCCAATAAAGAAAATGTGAAAATAAATGTAAAAAAAAGAAAATAATTAAAATGAAAAGTCCAAGTTGTGATGAAACAAAGTCCTTCAAATGGTATGCATGCCATCCATCACCAAACAAGTGTAAAATCCTTAGTTAACACCTCCACCTTAAAGAGTGCTTGTTTACCAGCTTGCAAGGACCTCCTACTACAGAAGGTCTGTATCGCTTACGGCTCAATTGTTTATAGCGCAAAAAATAAAAACCGCAGAGATGATCAAATACCACCAAAAGAAATCTCTATTTGTGGGAAAAAAAGGACGTCAATTTTGTTTGGGTACAGCATCGCACGATCGCGCAATTGTCAGTTAAAGCAACGCGGTGCCGTATCGCAAAAAATGGCCTGGTCATTAAGCAGGCAAATCTTTCGGGGCTGAAGTGGTTAAAGTGCTTTGGTGTAAGTGCAACCTTTTTTACTATAAATAAATTGTTTAAAGATTTTATGCTATGGTTTTGTATCTTTTTTGGGGACCTTCCGTGATCGAGTTTTCTTGAGGGCGGATTTCTTTATTTCAACATAAAGTTCCCCTGGATGGATAGAGGCCCTGGCTGGGTTTTGAGCCGTAAGCGATACAGACCTTCTGTAGGAGGAGGTCCTTGCAAGCTGGTAAGCAAGCACTCTTTAAGGTGGAGGTGTTAACTAAGGATTTTGCACTTGTTTGGTGATGGATGGTGTGCATACCGTTTGAAGGACTTTGTTTCATCACAACTTGGACTTTTCATTTTATTTATTTTATTTTATTTACATTTATTTTCACACTTCCTTTATTGGGACTTAGCGCAACTCTATAAGGGATTATAATTGGTACTTTGTGTATTTAACAGCAGTGTTGCTCCTTCTAAGTACAATGTTGTATGGAAATAGCGCAGTTTTTCCCTCTTCACAACTTTCCTTGTCAAAAGAAGTTTATTGAGTATACAATGTTATAAAGATACATAAAGTAAGTTTACAAGGATCTATAAAGTAAGCTCATTGTTTTACAATAGGGTTTATATAGGTAAATATCATGAAATTTCAAATATTAAACATTGGGTTCACGTAAACCTAAATTAAAGATATATATCATTTCCTTAGTTACTTTTGTAGGTATTTAAATGATTTATACCTACTATACATATTGTTTACAAGTAGTGTGTATATAGGTCAAATAAATTCTGATAATGAGCTTTAATCATAAGGTGGAGAAAAGGAAAGAGAAAGAAGAAAAAGGGTTGAAAGGTAGAGGTATGGTCCACAAGGTTGTCCCGCTCGTCAGTTTATTATTCTTTTTAGTTCTCTTTGAAGCCTTAGAATGGGTGTCTCTGTAAGTCATTTAATCTGTTACCATGGCAACAGGACAGAGTCATTGAAGTTTGACAGGAACTGTTGTTTTATCCAAGGATGCCAAAGTTTTTCAAATTTTGGAATTTGGTTTTGATCGATGGCTACCATCTTAGCATGGGACATTGTATTATTCATTCTGTGAATTGTTTCTGCTAGTACCAATGTAGGAGATTTCCATGCCTTGGCCACTGTTTGTTTTGCAGCCGTTATTAGTTGGATCATAAGTTTGAATTGAGAGAGTGTTAACCATTCCGGTTTTAGATTAAGTAAAGTTAAATATGGATCTGGTTGTATTATTTTTTTAAATATTTTAGATGCAATCACGAAGACTTCCTTCCAGAAGGTTTGGATTACTGGGCACGTCCACCATATGTGTAAATATGTGCCTATTTCTGGGCATCCTCGAAAACAAAGAGCTGAGGTATTAGGTGAATATTTTGCCACTCTAGCGGGTACAAGGTACCAGCGAGTTAGGACTTTATAATTTGTCTCCAGTGCTAAGATGTTGGGTGAAGATAACTTAGATGTGAGCCATATGTTAGACCAGTCCGTGTCTTCTAAAGTTCGTCCCAGGTCCTCCTCCCACCTCTGAACGTAAGAGGGTCTATTAAGATTTGCTACTCCATATAATTGATTATAAAGTGATGAAATTGTACCTTTAGCAAATGGATCTTTTGTACAGATTGATTCAAAAATGGATAATTGGGATAATGGTGTATCCCCCTTTAGGAATGGTGTATAGAAATTTTTGATTTGGAGATATCTACCTCTTCACAACTTTCTACCAGTGCTGCATGCTATCAGTTCTTAGCTATCAATGAGGACTACAGGAGCACGAGAAGAGCAGAGGGGTGGGGTCTTGTAGTCCCATCCTGTTCCGGTTGTCTTGATGCAGTACAATGAGTGTTGTCACCATAGGACAGGAAGTGTGTTATTGTCAGGATCACCAGGTAAAAAAAAGGGGGGGGGGGGACTGAAAAAAAAAAAAGAAAACGAATGCATCCTCCACTTCTAAGGACTGATAAGCTGCAATTAATTACCACTTTGGTTTTGGGTTTGGACATAATTTAAGTGGTACACTTTTATGCATGACTGTAATATCTCAGTAAGGAATTAGGGTAATATATGGCTTATCTGTCAGTGGCGTTCAGTAATTCTTTTTTATTGCAGCGCAGTAATTCAGAAAAATGGCACATATAGCATTTGTCAGCAGCAGGGAGGGTAAGGAAGGAAGAGCCATACACCCCAGCTCCAGGCTAAGTCACATCGCCAATGTTTCCTTCTCTCATTTATATATGTCTTAATTGTCTTAGCAAGCTTGTAGAGCTGCAATGGTTTATATTACCTCAATAGGGGCTGCAGATGTACAGTAAATATATACTTGCTGCTTGTTTCAGGTCACTGATTAAAAAAAATGTTAAAGCTGAACTCCGGAATAAGTAGTTATTGTCTAAATACAAGATTGCTAATGGTTTCCGCTGCTGTGTGAGCCAACGAGGAGAGAGACCCCTGGGAGAGCCGCTGATGTCATGCACATCACTGGATCGAGATGGGGGTCAGGTAAGTATAGGGGGTAATGCTACCCTTAACCCTAATGCTAATGCTGGTGGTATTCCTAACCTTATTGCTAATCCGAATTCCAATGTTAACCCTAACATTATCCCTAATGCTAAAGCCCAATGCTATTCTTAACCTAATGCAGCGTACACACGGGCGGACTTTTCGACCGGACTGGTCCGACGGTCTATACGTCTGACTTTCGGCGGACTTCCGACGGACTTTCCCAACGAACGGACTTGCCTACACACAATCACACCAAAGTCTGATGGATTCGTACGTGATGACGTACGACCGGACTAAAATAAGGAAGTTCATAGCCGGTAGCCAATAGCTGCCCTAGCGTTGGTTTTTGTCTGACTTTTGTTGACTAACATACAGACGAGCGGACTTTTTGACCGGACTTGAGTCCATCGCAAAGATTTGAAATATGTTTCAAATCTAAAGTCCGTCAGATTTTTGACCGAAAAAGTCCGCTGCAGGTCCGATGGAGCCCACACACGGTCGAAAAGTCCGCCCATGTGTACGCGGCATAAGACTCTACCTAATGTTATTCCTAACCCTAAAACTAACCATAATGCTTACTCTATTGATGTCACTAACCCTAATGTTACCCCTAATGTAACTCCTTACCTGGATATTACCCTAATGTTGACCATAATACTATTCCTAATCAAATCCCTAACAATGACACAAATACTAACCCTAACACTATTTCTAATGTTAACTTTAACTCTAACCCTAATGCTATCCCTGTCAGAAACCATGAATCAGACTGAGACAGGAGTACAGTTAAATCACACTTGTTTAATAATAATAATAAAAAGGTAAACAGCGTAAACGTCAAAACATAGCCAGAGTTCAGGAACCGGAACAGATAGTCAGACAAGCCAAAACCTCAGGGAGCCAGAGATGAGCATAGTAGAACAGCAAGCAGGATCTGGAGCCAGAAGAATTGTCAGCCAAGCAAGTCAGGAACACAGGAGAGCGTCTCTTGAGATGTGACAAAGGCGAAGGCAGAGATCATCTGGGCTGGATGGCTTAAGCAGGCAGGACTGACGAGCAGGATATCATCAACAGGTGAGTCACTGTGGAGAGAAAGGAGCTGGCAATTGTCCGACAGCTGAGCTTTGAGAAGGAAGGGCTGAGCCCAGCCCTGACAATCCCTAACTCTAATGTTCACCCTAACATTATCCCTAATGCTAAAACGAATGCTAACCCTAATGCTATTCTTAAACCTAACGTTAACAATAACACTCTCCCTAATGTTATTCCTAACCCTAAAACTTACCATAATGCTTACTCTATTGATGCTACGAACTCTAATGTTACTCTTAATGTAACTCCTTACCTGGATATTACCCTAATGTTGACCATAACACTAGTCCTAAATCATATCCCTAACAATTAAATCTGTAAGCACTGCGCTTAAAACATCAAAAGAGTAGGATTAGTAGTGCTGCTACTTAAAAAACAATATAAACCAACAAGTGAAAAAATAAAAAAAGTAATGTGCACATAAATAACTTTTCACAGTAGCGCTCATAAAAAATGATTAACAACTAAAAAATGTGTTCAAACACATCTAATCATAAATAAAATGTCCATGAAAAAATGTGAAAAATATCTTGAAATTCCACACAAAACATAAACGACAGTCCTCTTGAAAAGTGCAAAAGATGTGCAAAAATTATAACAACACCAATTCCTCCACCACAGGGAAAAATGGGAGTTCAGCTCCTTTATGAAACAGGCTCACCAAATGCTGTTGTCATTCTCTCTCGTGTTTGGCAAATAAGCTCAGAGATTATACTGAAGAGCTGCCGAAAACGTCACACTCCATTGAAATACCTGACTTTAAAATCAAATACAAGTAAAACAAGCCTTCATGTTACACGGTACAAGACATGCCGGGAGGCACTATGCTGCGATCTCACCACTCCTTCACTCGCTGAGCATCAGATCGCCTTCCCAGCCTCAGCATAAAGTTGCTGAAATGCCCCAATGCGTTTCGTCACTCCTGACTTCGTCATAGGGGGGTGACGCAGTCGGAAGTGACGAAACATCGAGCCAATCACACCAGCAGGAAGTCATATTTCTGGGGGGCGTTCTGTATACATTCTGTGTACAGAACTCCTCAAGGTTGCCATATTGCATTTTACAGAAAATTTCAGAGCTGCAGATTGATAAGAAAAGGTCATTTTTAATAACATTCCATTACAATATGTCTTGCGTTGCAATTGTATACATTGTATTATTTTTCTTTATTTGCTATTTTTTTCCCCACGAAAGTGGAGTTACCCTGTAGACCGCTTTCACACTGGGACGCTTTTCAGGAGTTTTAGCATTAAAAATAGCGTCTGTAAAGCGCCCGCGTGCTTTCACACTGGGACGGTGCGCTTGCGGGACGGGAAACCGGTGCGGGAGCGCTGTATACACCGGTCCCAAAATGCCCAGCCCATTGAAATACCGCAACACGGACGTTATTAACCCTTTGTTTGGCCGCTAGCTGGGGTTAAAAGCAGCCCGCTAGTGGCCGAAAATCTGAGCTATAACAGCGGTTAAGTGCTGCTAAAACTAGCGGCGCTTTAACGGCAAGGGGTCTTAACCGCTTGCCGACCAACGCACGCCAATGTACGTTGGCAGAATGGCACTGGCAGCCAAAAGAGCGTACCCATGACGATGGGTCCCGCGGACTCGATGTCCACCGAGTGCCCGCGATTGTGTCACGGAGCGGAAAAGCGGGGAGATGCTTATGTAAACAAAGCATTCTCCGTTCTGCCTAGTGACAGGACAGTGATCTACTGCTCTCTGTGATCGAGAGCAGCGATCACTGTCCTGTGTGTTCAAGCCACTCCCCCCCACAGTTAGAATCACTCCCTAGGACACACTTAACCCCTTCACTGCCCCCTAGTGGTTAACCCCTTCACTGCCAGTGTAATTTACACAGTAATCAATGCATTTTTAATCGCACTGATTGCTGTATAAATGACAATGGTCCCAAAAATGTGTCAAAAATGTCTGATGTGTCTGCCATAATGTCTCAGCCCCGATAAAAATCGCAGATCACCGCCATTACTAATAAAAAAATTTAAATAAAAATGCCATAAAACTATCCCCTATTTTGTAGACGCTATAAATTTTGCACAAAACAATCAATATACGCTTATTGTGATTTTTTTTTTTTTACCAAAAATATGTAGAAGTATACAAATGTTTTTTTTATATATTTTTGGGGGATATTTATTATAGCAAAAAGTAAAAAATACAGCGTTTTTTTTTTTCAAAATTGTCGCTCTTTTTTTGTTTATAGCGCAAAAAATAAAAACCGCAGAGGCGATCAAATACCAGTAAAAGAAATGTCAAATTTTGTTTGGGTACAACGTCGCACGACCGTGCAATTGTCAGTTAAATCGACGCAGTGCCGAGTCGCAAAAAACGCTCTGGTCTTTGGGCAGCCAAATGGTCCGGGGCTGAAGTGGTTAAAGTGTTTGTTACCCCGACATTTCATATTCCTGATATGTGGCTGCTGTACCATGTACTTGTATGAGAAAGTCTCCTGTTCTCTTTGTATTGCTTGCCTTGTGTGAAATCCCTGGTGTTCCTGACAGTCCCTCTGCTTTCCTATTAAAAACTGACCACACTAAGCAGGAGAACACAGCGTGGTCAGTTCTCTAGCTATGCTGGGAAAACTCAATGTACTCTCCTCCAATGATTAGACTTGTTCTGACACGCCCACTCCCCACCCCCTGCACAGCCATTCACTGGGAAGCTTAGTGTACTGCTGTTTTCTCCTCCCCCAGCTCTTATGTCGCTGAGAACAGAGGGAATGTGATCACTTATAAAAAAGGGGAAAAAGGGTATTTATAATTTTTTTTATATCTATACACAAGTGTTTTGTCTTTCATTTTTATATTTAAATTGAATAGGTTGTTTTACAAAGTGATCGTTTACAATCGCTTTAAGCCTACAGGGGACACGCATCTTACCTGTATTCTGAGTTTCCTGTGATTCGCTGTGGCTTTATTAAGCAGGCCTATCACAGTGCTTCCTTTTGGATCTCTATCTGACCCCCCCCGGATTGTATGCTCCCCCAGAAACTGATGGGAGAGCTTACATAAGAGAATTCTCACATTGGGCTGCTGCTGGCGTACGCCATTAAATTCTATAAATATGATATGGGAAAAGGCATACAGATTTGGGTAAGCCATACATAAGATTTGCAGAATGCTGAGAGGAGGCTTATTATGAAGGAGTGTAAAATAGACGCTCGTTAGGAGTGGGAGAGGAGTGGGTGCCTAAGGGTAAAGACATCGGAAAAGGGTGCGCTTGTAAACAGGAAGAGCCGGGGAGGAACGCGATTAGAGGATGAGCGGGAGTGGCGTGGTACAGGGGGGCTCTGTGTCAGCACAAGCCATCAATGCAGATTAGGTGACACTTGTCACTAAGGATTAAATATGACTCCGTGTGATCAGCCCCCAACCCAACACACCAAAGGGATGTCATAGGTAACTCACTCTGAATGACAGAAGGGACATAGACACACAGTGTGCCCAGGGGATGGGATATGGTGCATCCAGGGTGCAGCTTCACACTAAGCAATCACCATATAGTAATACTTTTTTTTTTTTTTTTAAAGAGCAACTTTTTTTATGTCTGCAGGTAAATCCATAAAGGCATTTTGAACGGCCAGTTAAAAGAGGGCAATTACAATTTCATGTCTCGTTGGCTTCTGGTCCCAGCCAGACCATCTAAAACAGTGGAAGTCAACTTTTGAGCTAAAGTGGGCCTCAAATGCGGCCCCTGACAACAGCAAGGGGCCACACAAAATGTTCAACATGCACTTTATTACCAAAAGTATTGGGACACCTGCATTTACACACACATGAACTTTAATGGCATCCCAGTCTGATGCAGCATACACACGAGCGGACCCTTCTATCGGACCTAGTCCTGCGGACAATCCGATCGTGTGTGGGCTTCATTGGACCTTCAGCGGACTTTTCCAGTCGAAAATCTGACGGACTTTAGATTTGAAACATGCTTCAAATCTCTACGTCGTAATTCCGCCGGACCCAGTTCCTATCGAGAAAGCTGTTCGTCTGTATGCTAGTCCGACGGACAAAAAACGACGCTAGGGCAGCTATTGGCTACTGGCTGTCAACTTCCTTATTTTAGTCCGGTCGTACGTCATCACGTACGAATCCGTCGGACTTTGGTGTGATCGTGTGTAGGCAAGTCCGTTCATTTGAAAGTCCGTCGGAAGACTGTCAAAAGTCAGACGAAAGTGCGCCGGCATGGCCGTCGGACTTTTGTTGCCAAAAAGTCAGTTCGTGTGTACGTGGTCTGAAAGCGGAGGTCTGCCAACAATACAAAATTTTTTTTTTTTAAACAATTTAGACCCTTACATATGGTCAATGTTGTTACACTCACACTCAATGTTACACTCACACGTTTGGTAACAGATATCCCCCGATGTCCGGTTTGGTAGCAAAAAACGTAGTTTTAAAATCTGTTGCTGGCAGGTTTCATCTTGTTTGTGGGCAGGTGAAGCCCACAAGCATAAACTTTCTGGATGCGGTGAATGCTGGTAGCTCAGTTCCCGCGCATGCTCAGTTTGTACGGCCCGGAGCGCCATAAACCTCCACGTTGCCATCACAACGGGCGTCGTCGTTGGACGTTCCCGCCCCGTTGTGATGGCAACGAACACTGAACACACGGGCATCCGCACTGACATCTGGGAATAATGACACAGAGCTCCCAGGAGACAGTGCGGTGCCGGATATTACGACCATACCCGACCATACCCGCGGGGGTCATAGAGAGGAAACGAACAAGAAAGCAGAGATATACAGGTACACCTTCTTAAAAAAAAAAAAAAAAATTCTTCCATTTAACAAGCAATGCAATAATGCGATGGAGCTAAACTTAGAAATTTGTGTGGACCTCCGCTTTAAGCCTCGTACACACGATCGGATTGTTGGCCAGCAAAACGGCGGACTTTTGTCTGAAGGGCCTTGGCCCAAACTTGTCTTGCATACATACGGCAAGGAATTGTCGGCCAACAAATACGCCACCCTTTGGGCTCCTTCTGCTAATTTCGTGTTACCCTGTTTCCCCGAAAATAAGACCTAGCGTGATTGTCAGTGATGGCTGCAATATAAGCCCTACCCCCCAAATAAGCCCTAGTTAAAGTCCTTGTAGGTCTTATTTTCAGGGTAGGGCTTATTTTCGGGGAAACAGGGTAGGGCTTATTTGGGGGTTAGGGCTTATATTGCAGCCATCACTGACAATCACGCTAGGTCTTATTTTCAGGGAAACAGGGTAGTAGAAGTTTGGTGAGTGTTGATTCGCGCTTTTCTTTTCGCACTTTTCATTTCGCACTTTTCAGTTCGTTTCTGAACGGCCGTTCGTCAACCAGACATGTTGCGGAATCGGAGGAGATAACGTGTTATTTATTATTGGCCTTGGAGTTATTGCTTTGACATTATTTTTTGGTTGAATAATAATGATTTGATTTGTTATATTTTCTATATTTTTGGATGCATAGAATGCACTTTTTGGTTAAGTTCTATTGGCAGATAGCATGTCTAATTTTATTTGTTTTCTTTTTTTAATGCACAATAAAAAATATAGTGTAGAATAATACTTGGCTATGTGTTTTACTTCAAATGACAGTTTGGGAGTCGGCAGTTACATTTAATAAAATACAATGTAAAATTGACAAGAGCCACCAACATAGTTATATCTTTGATCTTAAAAACTACGGAATAATGGTGTTGTGGTAAATTGCCCAAATAAAAAAAAACATAACGATATTATTCTTGATATCACTAGAAAAAAAAAGCCTTTGAAAATCCGTTTGCAATAATTCCATCAGTATCACCAGCAAAGCAGCTTCATTATTATCCCATTAAAGAAGAAGAGAATTGTGCGCTGCATTTCTAGATTTCATCATTTGCCACGTCACGAATGTTAATTCTCCATCACGAACGCTAGTTTACAAGACCGACCGCTTCTGGCTCGCCCTTGCTTCCGAGCATGCGTGTTTGTACTTTGGACTTTTGTCCGACAGACTTGTGTACACACACTCGGAAAATCCGACAACACACATTTGTTTGTGGAAAATTTTAAAGCCTGCCATCCAACATTAGTCCGCGGAAAATCCGAAAACAATTGGCCGATGGAGCGTACACACGATCGGATTTACAGCCAACAGCCTGTCATCACACATTTCCCGTCGGAAAGTCCGATCGTGTGTACGAGGCTTTAGTCCGTAGGGTTCAATATTGAGTTGCACAAAAAAGGTGTCCACTGCCCCCACCTATAACTGGCCATTGCAGCATTGGAAGGCAACATCTGGTAGAAAAAAAAGCCAAGGATAAATCCAAGGAAAACTCCAAGCTCACTTACTGACCAGCCTGCTGACAACCGAATCAACCTGTTTAACAGTTTGCGTTTAAAACAGGGGTTTAGTCTGCACACATTTGTAAATACATGCAGAAGCTACAGAGCCCCGCCAAGGCACCCTGGTATCTGTAGTCCTATCACTAGCTTATGGGTGACTCCACAATGGAAGCACATGTATTCTGATGGATAGATGGAGGGCAGATTAACTGGAGGGGGCCCCCCCTTCTTAAAGGTACAGGGGCACACAGAACACCCAGCACATAGCACAATGGCTGCAAGGGTGTTAGTGCATTGCCTGACACCTTTTATATTATATATATATTTATATGTGTCTAAAGGCAGGTGTCCCAATACTTTTGGTAATATAGCGTAGCGGGAATAAGCGCTCTTGTTTGCAATTATTGTTGCACAATTTTCACAAAGGAATTACCAGTATTACTATCACATCCACTGTCACAGTCAGGGGGTCAGGCTCGGAGGCCAGTAGCTATAGCAGTAGAAAGCTCCCACCAACCAGCTGGGTAAGTAAACAAGCAAAGTCACCCAGTGCACAAAGCAAGGTCCATAAAGACATGGATGAGCGAGTTTGGGGTGGAGGAACGTGACTGGCCTGACCTCAACCCAATAGAACACCTTTGGGATGAATTAGAGCGGAGACTGCGAGCCAGGCCTTCTCATCCAACATCAGTGCCTGACCTCACAAATGCGCTTCTGGAAGAATGGTCAAACCTTCCCATAGACACACTCCTAAACCTTGTGGACGGCCTTCCCAGAAGAGTTGAAGCTGTTATAGCCGCAAAGGGTGGACCAACTCAATATTGAACCCTACGGACTAAGACTGGGATGCCATTAAAGTTCAAGGCACAGTAGTGTACAGTATGTGAACAGTGCCTGAGAGCACACCTCCCAACTTTTTGAGATGGGAATGAGGGACACCTATCAGCAGAAGTATGCAGGCATAGGACACACCCCTTGCCACGCCCCTTTAAAGGAGAATTGAACAAAAAAACAAGATTGATTAAACCCACAAGTGCTTTTTTTACCACTACTATTCCTTCATATTGGCTTTTGATATTTTACAAATGCAGCAATTTAGAAATCAGATGAAAGGTTTAGCGCTGTTTTGATAGATAAAAAGTGCATTTTATATTCAGCTATAGAGATCAGACCAAAATGAGGGACAAATGAAGAGGAATGAGGGACAGAGGGACATTGCTCCAAATCAGGGACAGTCTCTCGAAATCAGGGACAGTTGGGAGCTATGCACAATCATGCACATTTTGGGAGGGAGGAGACTGAGGAAATGTTTCCTCCTGCCTGCAGCTGACTGATGATATTATTTCGGCCCATTCAAAGTCATTGGACTGGAGTAGAAGATTTGCTGTTTAATAATGGGGGTTTGGATTTTGTTAGAAGATGATACTGTTGCTGTATATTGTGGCATGCCAGGAATGTATTCATGCAGATTTGTAAAGTTGCTAAAAAAAAAAGTCCACATTAAGCCAAACCTGATGGGAACTGCACCGTCCTGTATAACAAACTGTGAAGCTCGTAGCAAGTTCCATTCTTCATCTGTGAGAAGACAGACTGAACTGCCAGAGGGGACAAGAGACAGAGACACCGAGGCGGAGGCCGAGACTTCATCTGTTCTCTTCAAAGACGGCTTGTCTGCCGCTAAGCTGTTTGTTTGCTGCGAAGACTCCGATCAACAAGGATTACCACTTCCGAGGAAGATCTCACCTACTCTCTGGACCCATTATAAAATGCCATCACAACGGCGGAGCTCTGATCATCCGAATAAATGACAAATACGGTGAAATGAAAATACTAAAAATGTCTTTGGATGTACACAGTCCATGTAATATATTGCAGCCAATTCTTAGATGTGGTGGCTGCATCCGTTTTGTTTTTTGGGGCTTTTTTTTTCCTTTATGCCGCGTACACACGATCGGTTTTCTCGTCGGAAAAAGATATGAGGGCTTTTCCGACGGGATTCCGCTCAAGCTTGCCTTGCATACTCACGGTCACGCAAAAGTTCGCTGAAATTACGACCGTCAAGAACGCGGTGGCGTACAACACTACGACGAGCCGAGAAAAATGAAGTTCAATGCTTCCGAGCATGCGTTGAATTGTTTCCATGCATGCGTAGGGATTTTGCGCGTCGGAATTGCCACAGACGATCGCATTTCCAGATAGGAACTTTTCCCGACCGAAAGATTGAGAGCATGCTCTCAATCTTTTGCTGGTTGGAATTCCGCCAGCAAAAGTCCGATGGAGCATACACACGGTCACATTTTCCGACGAAAAGCTCTCATCGGACTTTTGCGGGCCGAAATTCCGATCGTGTGTACGCGGCATTAGGCTGCATTCGCACCTGGGCATTTTGAATCGCAGGTAGAATTGCCGCGATTCTGACCGCAATTTCAATACACTCTGCTAAAATGACAAATCGCACAACGCGAATTTCACGTGGCATTCTTTTTTTTTTTCCTGTTTCAATGGTTTTTATTACAAGTTTAAATCAACATACAGACGTTCACGTTCAAAAAATCTTCATAAAATAGTCACAACAAGGATGCAAAATCCAATAAAATCCGTGTTCCTGACTCAGTAAACATCACTGAAATAGAGCAATCAAGGATATAGCGTAGTTGGGGAGATTTTACTGTCCACTAGTGGCACCCTACCAAAATTTTGCCACACGGCATTAGGCTCCATGCACACAGGAGCTCAAAAAAGCTTTTTTCTGGACGCCAAATTGCTGGCAGAAAACGCTGGTTGAAAAACGCACTTTTAACAGCGTTTTGTACTAGCGTTTATGAGCGTTTTTTAGTGTTAGCGTTTATGGGCATTTTTTTATTAAAAATACACAGAGGACACTCCAAAAATCCCAGAATGCATTCCCAAACTCCCACAATGCACTGAAAAAATAGAACGTCGAACGCTAATTAACACGCGGTTATGCGCGTTTATCGGCGTTTAGCGTTTTTTAGCTTTTTTTTTGTGGTCAGAAAAACGGCACGCTAAAAAACGTCCATGTGTGCAGGGACACATAGGATAACATAGAGGGGAGTTTATGGGCTGTTAAAAAAAAACGTCCAAACTCCAAAAAACGGGCGTTTATGAGCTCCAGTGTGCATGGAATTTACAGAGCTGATAACAAGAAAATTTGAAGAAAAAAAAAAAAAAAAAAGAAGGAAAGAAGAAAGAAAAGAAAAAAAAAGGGGGGGTGAAGAATCAGAAAAGAGTAGAGTTGGGTGGGTCCCTTCACTCCGGGTCTGCCCCCACAAACCTGTCACGCCCTCCAGGAGCCTGGAGATAAGCAATTCAAGGGTTCCACACTTTTTCAAACTTAGTTTGCTTATCCCGACGGATACTAGTCAGTTTTTCATTGATCACGATCCATGAGATCTTGTGATTCACCAGGGCAATATGGATCACAGGTGATTTCCAAGCACGTGCAATGGTTATTTTGGCCGCTAAATAGATGAAAGATATGAGAGTGCACAGATGTCTGGGGAACTCTTCCGGAAGATCACCGAACAACCCCGTTTGTGTCCTTCTAGGTATATTTTGTCCAGTAGAGTAGAGTAGATTAGGTTGAACATTCTAATCCAGAACCTTCAGGCAGGACCAACAGACATGGTATATATCTAGGGTTGCCACCTATCCGGGATTCACCCGGACAGTCTGGGTTTTGAATCATGTCTCCGGGTTTCAGTCCGCCTTTCAGTCCGCCTGAAACCCGGACACAATAATCAGACAGGAATGCGGCTCAGAACAGTGCCTAACAGGAGGGTGAGGGGGCACTATGCAGGCCGCATTTCTATTCTCTTTGGAGGGCCCAAAGGTGTCCGAGGACTGTTATGCCGCGTACACACGTCCGCTTTTGCCGTCGGAATAAACTCTGAAGGTTTCTCCGACAGAACTCTGACGGAATTCCATTCAAGCGGTCTTGCCTACACACGGTCAAACCAAAGTCCAACCAAAGTCCAACCGTCCCAAACGCGGTGACGTAAAACACGTACGATGGGACTTGAAAAAGGACGTTGAATAGCCAGTAGCCAATAGTTTCCGTCTCGTACTTGCTTCAGAGCATGCGTCGTTTTTGGTACGTCGGAGCAGCATACAGACGATCGGTTTTCCCGATAGGAATTGGTTCCGTCGTAACTATTTAGAACATGTTCTCTTTCTAGGTCCGTCAGAATTTTTGAAAAAAAAAGTCAGATGAGGCATACACATGATTGGAATATACAATGAAAAGCTTCCAGCTTTACAATCCGTGTACACTTGAAAAAAAAAATTTTGCTGTGCGCCGCTAAAGTGTCCGGGTTTGGCTTGAAGAAATACTGGCATCTAATATATATATATATATATATATATATATATATATATATATATATATATATATATATCTCCTTCCTGTCCGCATCCCCAAAAGCACAGGGAAGAGGTACCAGGGTATATTTTTGCTAGTTTTGTAGGAACAAGGAACCAGCGTGATAACACTTTATAATTTGCCTCCACCAATGAGGTGTTGAGTAATTCAATAAATAAATGTGCATAGTCCCACAAGTGCAATCTTCATATAACAGTTCATGCAAAAAAACAAAAGTGCATGTGCAGAGAATGATCAGTTTCAAATTCCTCCAATCATTGACAATGCGTGGTGCACCACACGATTCCCCCAGCCTCTCACCTCTATTAAAGACCCCTACGGGTCAAGTCAAGCCTGCAGTCTGGAAGCAGATGTGATCCAATAATCGATCAATCTCCTACAATCGTTCCAGTACTGGTGGGTCTCTGATGGAAGGCTTCAGACTTGGCAAGTAAGGTGGGGGCATGCAATATAAAGGAATAACCCCATCGTATAGTAATCGTGTAGTGATCCAACACAGTTTTATTAAAACACAATGTAGTAACTTACATAAAAAAAAAAAACTGGATAAACAGCACAGGACAGAGTACCCTGAAGTGACAACACCTGACTCCTCCCTGATGCGTTGCGTCACTGCTCACGTGACTTCATCAAAGGGTGATGGGTGAAGGGTGTTAGCCACTTGATGACACATTGAAGAATTGTCATTAGCTATACAATTTAGTCACATTATTTTTGTGATATTTGATTTACTTTTACACTCTGGTTAGCGCCACATATTTCTTTTATTTTAAGGAGAAAAGAAGAGTGGCGGGAGGAGGTGCAGGCTGTGCTCTCTCTCTCCCCCTACTCCTCATAAGCTTGCACATAATGAAAGGGGGGGGTGGATGCAATTTACCATCTTTGCCCTGGGCACAGGGTGATCTTTTCCCGGCACTGATTTTGATGCCACCTAAAAACTCTTTGTGCTTCTGTTGCAATTGTCGTGCTGTAAACCACATCGCGTAAAGCTTGTCGCCCCAAAAAAGGATCAGGAGCTTCTTTCGTGTGACAAGCTGCGTGCAATGTGGTTTTGCCTCGATTGCAGCGCGGTTTATTGCATGACGATCGCAGCAGAACTGCACAGCATTTTTAGGTGCCGTGAAAATGAATGGCATCTGAAATCCGAATTGTGCGATTTGTAATTTTAGCAGAATGTTTTGAAATCGCAGGCAGAATCACAGCGATTCTTCCCGTGATTCAAACCACCCAGGTGTGAATGCAGCCTCATGCGCTCAACAAACAAAATCTCATTCACTTCAGTGGCCTTGGTCACATCTTAACGTTTTGTCGACTGTAACAAAAGTAACACAAAAAAAAGTACATGAGCTTCTTTTAGCCCCATAGACTTCAATTGGTCGCCTGAAAAACGCTCAGCTTGAGTGTTTTACAAGTGGTTTAAGAGTGTTTTGTCACATGTTTTCTGGCAAAACAGCAGATCTCCTCCCACTAGTGCTTTCTATTGGCTAAAGTAAAAACAGCTGAAGCTTGAATGCTAGTGCTGCACCGATATGGGTATCGGTGCCGATGCCAAGACTGAGGATTTGCACAAGTACTTGTACTCATGTAAATGCACCGATACCTAAACCGATACCTTTGCGGTGTGATTTGAGCCCATACAAAATGAATGGGCTCAAATCACACTGCAAAGAATCGTATGCGATTTTGAACAGGAATGCGGTGTGATTTTTGTCCGAATCACATGCTGTTTCCGCCACTGCTCCTGTGTGAACCCAGGCTTGTCATAGCGACTTCAGCCTGGGTTCATACAGGAGCTGGAGGCTCTAATTGGCTTCAAAAAGGGTGGGCTCAGGGCGCCCCGAGCCCACCCACTTGTGTGACATTAGCAAATAATATTCGCTAATTTTTTCCTGCTTCTCCTCCCGGCCAATCACGGAGCCGCTCCTGAGACCCGATTGGCCAGGAGTCTTAGGCCTCATGTACATTGCTGCTGGTAGACGGACGTTTAGGAGCAGTTGGGCGTTATTTTCAGCTGCCCCTGAACTCTCCTCTATGTTAGCTTATCAGTACATATACACAGGGTCGTTTATAGTCGTTTCTAGGCAGTTGAGTTTAGAGGCATTTTTTGGAATGCAAAAAAATGCGTTCAGAAGCTGAGTTTACAGGCATTTCAAGCGTCAAACACGGTAACTCGCATTTAGCCGCGTTTGGTTTACAGGCGTTTTTTCATTTTTAGCTATTTTCAAAAAAGAAAAAAATTAATTATTACTTATTTTTTTTAAAACGCTTACAAATGCGGCAAAACGCCGCTAAACGTAAACGCGGCAAAACGGACGGTTTAAACGTCAGTTACTGTCTGTCAAGTTAAATCGTTCAGGAGAGGTTGTAAAATGGCCCCGTGTACATGAAGTCTTAGGACGGGTCTCAGGACCCACCTCCTGTTTGGACGTGAGGAGAAACATCAGCCCCGGCAGCAGCAGGGTCTAATAATGTATAAAAAGATATGTGGCGCTGACTCTAAGAAATACAAATAATAATATAAATGTGTACAATAAACACACTAAATAGATAGCACTTCCAAGACCGTGCTAAAGCTAATGCTAGATAACCAAGTGCAAACAATCTTCAACATGATAATCAATCCCATTTATTATAAAAACAAGTAGTAACTTACAGTTAAAAAACGATCTGGGAGATAAATATAATAATATAATATATTATATTTATCTCCCAGATAGTTTTTTTTATATATATTATTTTTGTTTTTATTTTGGTTTTTTAAAGTGTTCAATGAAATGTTTAGGAGGATTCTTATTACTGCTAACATGTTGCTTCTTAATTTGGAAAGAATTAGGAAGTTTTATTCATTATTGCTGTTGCTATGACAGCGGAACTCACTATATAAACTGGCAATAGACACCTGACCCTTTGATGAAGTCATGTGTTCAGTGACGCAACGCTTCAGGGAGGAGCCAGGTGTCGTCACTTCTGGTCTTGGCCGAGACCGGAAGTACCTTACATAACTGTACCTACGATTTTGAACTGTAATTCTTTTGGGGGGAGGCAAACAGTATGCCACCGACACTCCCCCCCCCCCCCCAAAAAAAAATTACCACCGGCCACCACTGCTGTCTATGCCATTGACAAAAGGGGGACTGTAACAAACCCTCTTCCATGCAGCTAGAGGTATTGTACAACGTCAAAGCCACGTCATATGGGAAATAAAGTATACGTGACCAGTGTAGAATAAATGACACATATCATAACACAGGAACCAATGAAATGACTTTGACTTAAATGAACACGCTTTATTAATGCCGGTCTATCAATCGTCTCGTGTTACACTTTCTTTTTAATAGTGCAATAGAATCTTCTCTAACAAGGTGGAGTTGAAAGTTTTACGAGTCGGTGTAATAATACTTAAAATCCTTGTTTATTGTATGATGCTATACAGCTAATCCAGAGCCAGTCACATTAACCTGTCAGATGTCACAATGATTATTTTACTGCCTTACGTCTTCCACTGTATAGGATCAGGCTGGAGCTCGGCTATTGCCGGCTATTACAATGTAACACCTTTTCTAAAATCAGCATAAATCAACTCTAAAATGGAAAGAAATGGGAAAAAGTGAAAATAAAAGGGTATGTTAACTCTAGCAATGAACTTCTCTCATTTGCTCCCTTTAATGTTTTTGGTATATTTATTCAATAAATACAAAAAATATCTGTTGATCCTGCCAGAAATCCAGTGAGCTCCTAATTTTCCATGCTCTCTGCCCAGTATTGTTCCGAGGGAACTCTGTTGAATACCAATAATGTTATGGTGATAATATAAGGAGAGGGGGTGTTCTGTTGTCCCAATTTTAGGCTGGCTCCAGAAGGTCTATTTAAGGACCAGAGCTAAATCAAGAAAATGCCGCATGGTCTTCAGTTACTTATCTTGTGGCCTGAGTACCTGATCCTGTTGAGTCTACCAGTTACTGACCCTAATTATCTCCTTATTCTTGTCTACCAGTTGGTAACCTGACTTGTGTCTTGATGATAGCGTATTCCTGTCCACCAGTTGCAAACTTAGCTTGTCTAATGACTATAGTCTGTTCCTGTCTACCAGTTGCTGATCTGGCTTGTCTCCTGATCATGGCTTATTTCTTACTACCAGTTGCTGACCCTGGTGGCCTCCTGTCCACAGCTTGTTACTGTCTGCTAGATTTTGGCCCAGATTGTCTCCTGACCATGGCTTGTTTTTAACTACTAGTTGCTGACCTGGATGGCCTTCTGACTACTGTTTCTTATTGCCTGCCAGTTGTTGGCCCAGCTTGTCTCCTGACCATGGCTTGTTTATGTCTACTGATTGCTGACCACACTTGTTTCCTGACTACAGCTTGTTCCGGTCTACCAGTTGTTGACCCAGGTGATGTCCTGGCTACTGCTTGTTCTTGACTACTAGTTGTTGACCCAGCTTCTCTCCCGACCACAGCTTGTTTCTGTCTACTGGTTACTGACCTGGCTTGTCTCCTGACCATGGCTTGCTCATGTCCACCAGTTGCTGACCTGATTACTGCTTGTTATTGTCTGCCAGTTGCTGACCTGTGTGGCCTCCTGACTACTGTTTGCTATTGCATGCCAGTTGTTGACTCGGTTTGTCTCCTGACCATGGCTTTTTTCTGTCTACCGGTTGCTGACCCTGTTTGTTTCCTGACCACAGCTTGTTCCTGTCTACCAGTTGCTGACCCAGGTGGTGTCCTGACCACTGCTTGTTCTAGTCTACCAACTGTTGACCCAGCTTATCTTCTATCCTTTCTTTGTTTCTTTCTACCGGTTACTGACCCAGCTTGTCTCCTCTGCTTGGCTTGTTCCAGTCTACCAGTTGCTGACCCAGGTGGCCTCCTGACTACTGCTGATTACTGTCTACCAGTTGTCGAACCTGGCTTTTCTCCTGAACATGGCTTTTTTCTGTTTACCAGTCGCTGACCCAGGTGGTGTCCTGCCCCCAGTTTGTTCCTGTCCAACAGTTAATGGCTCAACTTTTCTCTTGACCATGGTTTGTTCCTGTCTACCAGTTGTTGACCTGGCTTGTCACCTGAGCACTGCTTGTTCCTGTCTATCAGTTGTTGACCTCGCTTGTCTCCTGACCACAGCTTGTTCCAGTCCACCAGCTATGGACTTGTTTTTTCTCTTGACCACAGCTTGTTCCTGTCTACCATTTGCTGCCCCAGACATTTGCTGCTGATCAGTTGCTGTATTGGCCTGTTTACTGGGCATATTTAGCCTTTATATGGTGTGAGAGCACTGGACTCTAAAGTAATATGCAGTGTATAGGTCATGGAGGCTGCTGTCGATCAACTGGGGTATCCTACCAGGCCATTGGAGAAGATCATTTTGGCATTAGGAGGATGAGAGTGCCAGACCAGATTGCACAGTCCATAAAAGCTTTATTTTGCATAATCATCAAACTCATTTTGGGAGCTCACAGGCGGAGATTCATTCCTGGACTATAATTACAATGACAGAGTGGATATGTACAGTACAGATCATACAAGCGCCTAGAACACAGACTGATCTGTACATACCCACTCTGTCACAAGAATTCTCTGTATACTATGGGGAAAGGACTGTGAGCAATGAAAACTATAAATAAAGACTATTCTACATGAGGAATGGGGAACCTGTGTTCCCTTTCCTCTGACCTGCAAATGTTAAAAACAGAATAAAATCATTTTTAACCATGGGTGTTTTCGTTTCATAAACTTTTTCTTACCTACAAGCACCGGTGAACAGGTTAGAGCTCATGCACACAGGCGTAAAATACATGCATTCAGATGCATTTAGAGCCATTTTCTAAACATATCTAGAAGCATGTAATTCTTTGCATTGACTGAATTGGACATTCAACAGAATCTAGCTGCATTCAGTCTAGCTGCATTTACACAAACAATAAACTTCTGCATTACAGGACCATTTAGTCTGCTTTTTTTGAAGCTAAACACCTGTACATATGTGTCAATGAAAGTAAATGCAGAAATTAATTTGGGAAATAAAATGTTTATTTATACTTTCCAGATCATTTTCTCCTGCTAAACACAGGTGGACCTAGCGCATGAGGCCTCGGGTATCCAACTGACCCATGCAACCAGTACACCACTAAGGGTGCAACCATCAAAGGGAGCAGTAGATAGCAGATGCCCCCCCCCATCAGTGTTGCCAACTGTCAGAATTTTTACTGGCAGCCAGTAAAAAATGGGCATTTTTCACATGGCAAAAAATGCCAGTGATGGGAAAAGATTGGCAGTAATAAATATGGTTGTGGTGCTCAGCTCGGAGCCGGCCAAGACCTTCTGAGTGCCTGTTAAAGTGGTTTGGGCTGGCGCCAGTGGGTTTGGTGGAGGCGGTGGCTGAGCGTGTTGTGTGATGTCATAGTGCAAGGGAGCCGAGCCGACCGGCCAGAGCCTCGGGTGTGCAGGATGGGAGCAAGGCAAGCTGGGAGCAGGACTGTCAGTGGTGTTTGGACTGGAGTGGACTGAAGGGACCACTTGGCATGAAGAGAGACTGTCACTGTGACTCAGGAGGGGACGTGCCATAATCATCTGTTCTGATGCACACTGCTGTCAGTGTCATTGTGAGAGTCAGTTTCATGTGTGTGTGTGTGCCGCCCATTCTAATTTCTTGCCCTCCTGAGTCCTGTCCCTGAGCTACTTAGTTACCATATCAAAAATAAAATAGGAAATATGTTTTTTGCCTTAATATCTACCTTAAATCACATTGCTAATTGCACATTGTACTTGTTTGTAGCTTAAATACTCAAATTTGCAATTAATACCGTAATTTTGTAACTTTTGGAAATGCCACCAAAACTTGGCTGTGCCAGTAAATTTTGGGGGTCATCTTAGTAATTTTCAATCTGGTAGGTTGGCAAAACTGCCCCCCCCCCCCCCTTCAGCACCTCTTCCTGGCCACCAGTGAGTGTTTTGAGCAGGGAACTCCATTTTTGGGGAACTCATCTTAAAGCACCCCCACACCAATACTAAAGTGCATATGGGCTAGTTATCAGCATACAGAGAAGCTACCTCTTGAAATGGGTATGCCAGCCTGCATGCCAGGTTTTGGGTGGGGGGGGTTCACTTTTTTTTTAACATTTTGCATTAAAAAAATAAATTTAACCCTGCTAGTGCTGTAAATAAACACAGCACCATGAAAATCATGTCGGCAAATTAATAAAAAAGACTCATCCACCCTACCATGACCGCATTGGGATCTTTGGTGCACTTTAAACCTTGGGACCTTATTTTTTTTTCTATGGCTCCATGCCTGAGATGCATTAGTTACCAGATGGATTGTTAACAGGGCTGCCATAAGAGCCTTCAATTGGGATTTGTAGAACCACACACACATAAAAGGACCAATTTAGACAGGAGCCAGGTAACCTACCAGCATGTCCTGGGCGTGTGGGAGAAAACTGGAGGAAACCCAGCAAGTACTCAACAAGCATCAGTCCACTGCTGGAACATGAGGGAGTGCTGTCTGCTGGGGGAGTGGAGAATCAGGTATGATAAAGTGTTTCTCTTCTCCAAGACTAAACAAGTAGTCAACCCAGAGGTGTAACTAGAACCTTCAGGGCAAGAAACCATGAAGACCCCCCTGAACGCCAGGGACCTTTCTATTGGTCTCGGGCCCTTTCCTCTGGTTTAGATTTGAGTGCCATAAACTGCAGTGTTAAATCACAAAAGTCGCAAGGAAGTCAGAAGGAAATTGCAAGCAAGTTCCAAGGACGTCGCAAGCAAGTCACACGACTTTGGGCTGCAGCAGTTTGAATCAAGCCTTATGGTTCCTCAGCCGTCTTGGGGGCCCCCCACAGTAGCGGAACACCAGGGCCCAGTCACAAGTGCCACCTTTGCGACCCTGGTAGTTCCGCCACTGAGTCAACCCTTGCAGCATGGATGCAGCTCCTCTGCAAGGCAGAACTGTCAAATTTCCCGGAGTTGGGCTTTAATTATTTTTAATAAATACACAATTGCATTCATTGGTGTTGTTTTTATATTGGCCTGAAGTTCAGCTTTAAGAAAACAATTGCCTTCCATGTTTTGCATTCATGTTCACTAATCCCCAGGGGAAGGGTTAACAGACTGTCACACTGCTGAGCGGAGCGGCTCGTCATTGTAGTCAGTGCTTGGTGACTGGTTCTAGGTGGAGGCAGCTATAGGGGATTAGTGTCTGCCAGTGCAGGAAGGGGAATGACATATGTGCTGACATGGATCTCATCTGTCAATTTACAAGACGAGGTAAATGAAAATTTCCTGTCCTGAAAAAAATTATAAACAATGTGGGTGACATGCAACCAGCATTATATAGTCAATCCCCATCTCTCTTGTGCAGCAGGCTGGTGCCATGTCAGCCTAAAGAACATACAGTATTTTATTTTGCTCAAATTCACACAATTTTTTTTTTTTCAAGTGATATCAGAGGGATCACATGACACACCAACATCATCTATCCTGGAGGCCCGCAACTAGCCCAGCTCATAAGCTATACTCAATGCTATGCCTAGACTGGCCTATCTGTTACTTGTACTGTATTTTTAGGCTTTGGGTAGCCTATCGGGGATCGGGGCTGCCCTGTGCAAACCATTGCACAGAGCAAGTAAGTATAACATGTTTGATATTTAAAATATAATAAGGGTTTACAATCACTTTAAGAACTAGGAGTGTTTTAGCTACATTGTAGCAACAAGGCAAGTTTTTCAGTCAGGCTTCAAGATGTACATAGATAACCTACACCAGGGGGTCTCCAAACTTTCTAAACAAAGGGCCAGTTTACTGTCTTTCAGACTTTTGGGGGGCCGGACTAGGGGCAGTGGGGGTGGAAAATGTCCTGGCGTCCAGTGGGAGTAAACAATGCCCTATCTTTGGTGTCAGTGGGGGGACTAGTGCCACATCGCTGGTGGCAGCTGGAGGAATAGTGCCCCAATGTTGGTGTCAATGGAAGAAATTCTGGCCCATTGTTGGTGACAGTGTGAGGAGTAGTGCCCCATTGTTGGTGGTAGTGGGAGGAATAGTGGCCCATTGATGGTATCAGTGGAAGGAATTATGCCCTATCATTGTTGGAAATGGATATGCCATTACACTGAAATAAAAAACTTCATCAGCCGAAACAACGGGCTCAATCCAAACATGAAAACAGGAAATGATGCCTTTACCCATGATGCCTACGATCTGAGAAAAGAAGATCATCGTTTTCCATGTGACAATTGGATGATCCCTCCTGCTCTTTGTATGCCAAGGAATAACCGTGGATGGAGCATATGAGATTTAGGTGCCGTTTTGAAGACACGTGGACGGATTTGCATTTTTTATTTTCAAGCGCAAAACATGTTTTTTATTGCAGTTACAATGCAATTTGGTACAAGAGGAATCATAGGGCCCTGCTTGTTAGAGCTAACAATCTAAGAGGGAGGGTCAAGTGATACAAGTAGTAACAACTGTGGGGGGGGGGGGGGGGGGCCCTGAAGACACAGTGTACTAGTTAGAAGCAGGATAGGCTTCTTTAAGAGAGAGGTTTTCAGGGATCGTCTAGAGATGGGTAGATTAGGAGATAGTCGGACAGATTGGGGTAGGGAGTTCCAAAGGATGGGAGAACCTTGAGAGAAGTCCTGGAGGTGAGCATGGGAGGAGGTGACAAGGGAGCTAGAGAGCAGGAGGTCTTCGGAGGAACAAAGAAAGTGGTTTGGATGGTATTTTTGAGACTAGGTTAGTGATGTAGCTGGGGGCAGAGTTGTGGATGGCTTTGTAAGTTGTTGTTATCACTTTGAATTTTATTAGTTGGGTGACCGGAAGCCAGTGGAGGGATTGGCAGAAAGGGGTGGCGGTCACTGAACGGTTGGTAAGGTGGATGAGTCTTGCAGCAGCATTCATGATGGACTGGGGGGGGGGGGTAACCTATGTAAAGGTAATCCGATGAGGAAGAGGTTCCAGTAGTTGAGGCGAGAAATGACCAGAGAGTGAATTAGGAGCTTTTTGGTGTCATTGGTTAGAAAGGAGCGTATTCTGGAGGTGTTGCGGAGGTTGAGGTGGCATGATTTGGACAGGGATTGGATGTGGGCCCGAAGGGAGAGTTTAGAGTCAAGGGTTACCCCCCTAGCACCCTGGCATGTGGGGACAGACTAATCGTTGTGCCTTCGATCTTGACAGGGAGGTTAAGGGAAGGGGCATGTTGGGGGGGGGGGGGGGATGGGGAATATTAGGAGCTCGGTTTTGGAGAGATTGAGTTTGAGGAAGTGGTGCTACATACGTCTGTTAGTAAATCAGTGATATGTGAGAAAACTAATGGGCATTCAATAATGAATGCTGACGCTCAAATGAAGCACACCTTGACACGTGAT
Source organism: Aquarana catesbeiana (assembly GCF_042186555.1). Taxonomy (NCBI): domain Eukaryota; kingdom Metazoa; phylum Chordata; class Amphibia; order Anura; family Ranidae; genus Aquarana; species Aquarana catesbeiana. Next base: position 31,207,901 of record NC_133328.1, on the reverse strand, counting down.
AGCACACCCACCTAACGTTATCAAAAAATGCACCTCTGTCCATGCATTCATCTAAATGAGTCCCAACAAAAAACACAAATTCTGTACATTTTGGCTGGAGTTGGCCTATTAGCTGTATTGAACATGGCTTGTATGGGGTACATTTTACCAGAAAAGAACCATCAGCCTGAAAACGGAATTTCTGTGAATCTTTTAAGTGATGTGTGGTAACATCTGCTGTAATCAGGGCTGAATGGGATGCTTTAACCTCCAGGGCTGAGTCAGGCAGAATGATGAAAGGATTTCTCAGCCTTGAATAGGCAGATCGTGCCCCCCACCCCCCTAATGCTCTGCTCAGGGAGGGGCGGGGGGGTGAACCGGCTGTGGCTCTGAAGTTTGACTTCTTAGTAAGCGGCAGGTGTGTCCCTACTTCTTCCCATGTGTTTACTCTTTACTTCTGTCTATAGATACAGTTATGGAAGATTTATTCCGAATTTGGGGCTTTACCATTCATGTGTGTGCCTATAGGGGGCAGCCAGATACTCTGCCCTTCTGCCGCCTCTTCCTATCCAGTCATCATCTACAAGGTACAAGTAAGGTGGTTACATAACCTGACAGCAACGAGTTAAACTGGCCATACATCGGGACAATTTTGTTCAAATGTTCGTACAGAAATCATAACAAATCATTTAATCAGAGCATTTGATCTTTCCATCATTAAGTCAACTAATTTTGTTCAAAAGCCCTTAAAATTTCATCCAGACCTGCTATTGAATGGATCCCCAGACATATTAGGCAGGTTCCTTTTGTGCCTAGAACATGCGCATTACATTTTACAATTTTTCCCAAATGAAAACCATATTTATGTTTGGAATTTTGTTCATTCAAGAAAAAAAATTTCCATCCTGCACCTTCAATTTTCCTTGTCACTGTGGTTGAAAACTATTGTCGATTTGACCCCACTGAAATATTAGAATATCGAAAGTTCCTAAAACGGAAATATGCTAAATTAAGGAAGGATTTATGGGATATATTTCAGATTTATGGGATATATTAAGTTATAGCATTGACCAAATTGAATATGTCATGAAAATGAGATCGCACTCCTGCCGTGCCACAGGGCTTTGAGACCTGGCAGAGACCTGCGGAACATCTAGGCATGGTTCCTCTGCCCATGCTTGAAGACGCCGGTATGGAAGTCCCGAATCTCAGTTTGTCTGCCCACACATCGCGGGTCTCCTGCAGGTTGCAGAGCCCTTTGGCAAATCTGTGATTGCACCTGGATTTTTTAAGGTGGTGGTGACGGAAAGGATGTCAGGGCCAGGATTACGGGAACTAAAGTTCCTCTTTAAAGAAGGAGGTTCAGCCAGGTTTCCAAAAACTAAAAGTCAGCAGCTACAAAAACTGTAGCTGCTGACCTTTAATAAACAGACACTTACCTGCCCAGGAACCCACTGCTGTTCTCATCCAGGCCAGTTCTTCACTGGTCTTTGGGTTTCCAGGGATTGCATGTTAGCTGTGGGCAGCCAGCTGTGACTCCTTGGGGTTGATTTACTAAAGATGGAGCACTCAGAATCTGGTGCAGCTGTACATGGTAGCCAATCAGCTTCTAACTTCAGCTTCTTCAATTAAGCTTTGACGATAAAGCCTGGAAGCTGATTGCTTTCTATGCAGAGTTGCACCAGATTTTGCACTGTCCAGGTTTAGTAAATCTCCCCCCTTGTGTCTTCAAAGCGAGAGCCATGCTGCATTCAAATATAGGCATACCCCACTTTTAAGTACACAATGGGGTTTATTTACTAAAGCTGGAAAGTGCAAAATCAGGCTCCCTTCTGCCTAGAAACCAATGAGCTTATAACCCCAGCTTGTTTAATTAAGCTTTGGTAATAAAACCTGGAAGCTCATTGGTTTCTATGCAGAAGGGAGCCTGATTTTGCACTTTCCATCTTTAGTAAATAAACCCCATTGTGTACTTAAAAGTGGGTTATGCCTGTATGGCAGAGGAGGGGAGAGGAGGAAGAAGAAAAGCAGAACCTACTGGGTGAAGGGGCAACTTTATAAAGCAGTTAATATGACATTCTCCAAATAGTCATTGCGGGTGAATCTTCCTAGTGCTTGTGTTTTAAATGATAATGGTTATTGATTCACCACCAGTGAATTATTTGTGAAAGTCACCTTGATTGCTTCATAAATATACCCCTTAAACCTTTTTATCGCATCTAGGTGAAACAAAATCCATTCATTGAGTTTTTCTTCTGATGGGCCCCGGTATATACACTCACCGGTCACTTTTATTAGGTACACCTTGCTAGTATCGGGTTGGACCCCTTTTGCCTTCAGAACTGCCTTAATTCTTCAAGAGATTGAGATAGATTCAACAAGGTGTTGGAAACATTCCTCTGCAATTTTGGTCCATATTAACATGATAACATCACGCAGTTTCTGCAGATTTGTCGGCTGCACATCCATGGAGCCAATCTCTCGTTCCACCACAATCCAAAGGTGCTCTATTGGATGGAGATCTGGTGACTGTGGAGGCCATTGAAGTACAGTGACCTCATTGTCATGTTCAAGAAACCAGTGCTGAGATGATTCTAGATTTATGACATGGAGCATTATCCTGCTGGAAGGAGCCATCAGAAGATGGGGACACTGTAGTCATAAAGAGATGGACATGGTCAGCAACAATAGTCAGGTAGGCCGTGGCATATAAATGATGCTCAATTGGTACTAAGGGGTCCAAAGTGTGCCAAGAAAATATCTCCCCAGACCATTATACCCCCACCACCAGCTTGAACCGGTGATACAAGACAGGATGGATCCATACTTTTATGTGGTTTACACCAAATTCTGACCCCACCATCTGACTGTCCCAGCTAAAATCGAGACTCATCAGACCAGGCAACATTTTTCCAATCTTCTATTGTCCAATTTTAGTGATCCTGTGCCAATTGTAGCCTCAGTTTCCTTTTTTTAGCTGACAGGCGCGGCACCCGGTGTGGTCTTCTGCTGCAGCCCATCTGCTTCAAAGTTCAATGTGTTGTGCATTCAGAGATGTATTCTGCATACCTTGGTTGTAACAAGTGGTTATTTGAGTTACTATTGCCTTTCTATCTTCTGGAACCAGCCTGCCCATTCTCCTCTGACATCTGACATCAACAAGGCATTTTCGTCCACACAACTGCCGCTCACTGGATATTTTCTCTTTTTTGGACCATTCTCTGTAAACCCAAGAGATGGTTGTGTGTGAAAATCCCAGTAGATCAGCAGTTTTTGATATACTCAGATCAGCCCGTCTGTGACCAACAACCATGCCATGATCAAAGGGCACTTAAATTCCCCATTCTGATGCTCGGTTTTGAATTTCAGCATGTCGTCTTCACCATGTCTAGATGCCTAAATGTATTGAGTTGCAACCACGTGATTGGCTGATTAGCAATTTGTGTTACCAAACAATTGAACAGGTGTACCTAACAAAGTGGCCGGTGAGCGTATATATAGGACAAGTGTCAGTGAGTACACATCAATGCAGTTATTTTTCTTGAGAAAGAAGTAAGTCAGGGTCTGGAAAGTTCAAATGTTCTGTCATTTGCCTTTAAGCAGAAAAAAATGTCAGTGTTGTGACCACACTTAGGCCTCCTCGGAGCAGAAATGCTAAACATTTGAACCTGTCTTAGTGTTGTCCTCAAGCCTTTCATCTTTTGTCTCTCTCCGATGACTTTGTAGAATGCAGCACTTTATAAGGGCCGTACAATGGCCGGAGTGTGGCCGGTCCGCATTCCACAAGGTTAATAGATTTATTCTTACCTGACAATACAGGTGACCTTATGGGTCAGTAAAGAATTTATTATAGTTTGGCTTCAAAGTCGGGACCTGCATGTAGTCCTTACAGGAGAAGGGTACATGGCAGTCACCTTGGGGACAACACATAACATTTCACAAATGTTTGGCAAGTCTGGCAGCTTAACCAGTTCAGCTCTCCAATCTCTACATTTTATAGATTTTACATTTCCACTATGGGCCTGTTTTATCGGGGATAACATACTAATGTGGTGCATCGTTTTTTTTTTTTTGTTTTTTTTTTAAACTTTGCAAAAATGATTTTATTTTCTAATAGACTAAAATATGTAACAAAATGAAAATATGCCTCATTTTTCTAATTGGCCAGCCTTAGTTTTAAACAAAAAAAGTTTTTACTGTACTGTATCTCACAAAAGTGAGTACACCCCTCACATTTTTGTAAATATTTTCTTCTATCTTTTCATGTGACAACACTAAAGAAATGACACTTTGCTATAATGTAAAGTAGTGAGTGTACAGCTTGTATAACAGTGTAAATTTGCTGTCCCCTCAAATAAACTCAACACACAGCCGTTAATGTCTAAACCGCTGACAACAAAAGTGAGTACACCCCTAAGTGAAAATGTCCAAATTGGGCCCAATTAGCCATTTTCCCTCCCTGCTGTTATGTGACTCGTTAGGGTTACAAGGTCTCATGTGTGAATGGGGAGCAGGTGTGGTAAATTTGGTGTTATCGCTCTCACTCTCTCATACTGGTCACTGGAAGTTCAACATGGCACCTCATGGCAAAGAACTCTCTGAGGATCTGAAAAAAATGAATTTTTGCTCTACATAAAGATGGCCTAGGCCAGTGATGGTAAACCTGTCCTGTTAAACCGATGTATGGTTTTGGTCACTGTGCTGCAGCTCAGTTTCAGGGTTGTGGCAATCTTCTTATAGCCTAGGCCAGTGATGGTGAACCTTGGCACTCCTGATGTTTTGGAACTACATTTCCCATGATGCTCAACTGCACTGCAGAGTGCATGAGCATCATGGGAAATGTAGTTCCAAAACATCTGGGGTGCCAAGGTTCACCATCACTGGCCTAGGCTATAAGAAGATTGCTACAACCCTGAAACTGAGCTGCAGCACAGTGACCAAGACCATACAGCGGTTTAACAGGACAGGTTCCACTCAGACCAGGCCTCGCCATGGTCGACCAAAGAAGTTAAGTGCACGTGCTCAGCGTCATATCCAGAGGTTGTCTTTGGGAAATAGACGTATGAGTGCTGCCAGCATTGCTGAAGAGGTTGAAGGGGTGGGGGGTCAGCCTGTCAGTGCTCAGACCATACGCCGCACTCTGCATCAAATTGGTCTGCATGGCTGTTGTCCCAGAAGGAAGCCGCTTCTAAAGATGATGCGCAAGAAAGCCCACAAATAGTTTGCTGAAGACAAGCAGACTAAGGACATGGATTACTGGAATCATGTCCTGTGGTCTGATGAGACCAAGATAAAATTATTTGGTTCAGATGGTGTCGAGTGTGTGTGGTGGCAACCAGGTGAGGAGAACAAAGACAAGTGTGTCTTACCTGCAGTCAAGCATGGTGGTGGGAGTGTCATGGTCTGGGGCTGCATGAGTGGTGCCGGCACTGGGGAGCTACAGGTCATTGAGGGAACCATGAATGTTTAGTAAATATAAACTGATAAACACTTTTTCTTATTAGCAGTATATAGCAGTCTTGTGACTTCTATCAGCTCCTGTTTAAACCTTGTAGGAGGAGTTTTCATACTGCACTGAGCTGTCCTATCAGGATCCAGGACCCCTGACCCTCTGTCTGGACAGTGTTGATTGGCCCTGTGCTGATCACATGTACTCTCCCAAAAAAAAAAAAAAAATTCTCTAGCAATACACACCAAACTGAGCATGTGCAGCCTGACTCCAGTAGCTTTGTCTTATCTGGACCTGTTCTGGAGTCAGTGGAAGAAGGGGAGGATCAGAGAAGACAGGATCAATCAGCCTTTTTACACAATGCAGAGGATTAACCCCTTAGGTTCACAGTTAGTATAACAAGCATGCTTTACTGCATATACAGACTGATTTTACTGTTGTTAGTTTAGTAACACTTTAAAGGGTAAGTTCACCCTTACAGAAAAATCTGTAAGGTGAACTTACAAAGGACCCCCTCCTCACCCCCCCCCCCCTGGTCCCGCTGACCTGGATCGCGGCAATTACCCGTTCTGACACATTGTATAGCCGCCTCACTGGTCCGGGGCTTAGAAATCCCCTCAGCTTAATCTCCAAAACGTACCTCGTCAGGAGGTACGTTTTTGAGCTTTCTAATTGGTCGGCGCCATCACATGGACCAATCAGAACCCGCGTAGACCACCCTGTCACCACGGGTGAAGAGGAGAGAAAGCCGCGGGGATTTCAAATCCCCTGACTGGTAAAGCGGCGATGCGATGTGTCAGAATGGACGATTGTTGCTCTCCAGGTTAGTGGGACCGGGTGCGATGAGGACAGGGTACAGTGAAAGTTAAAGGTGAACTTACACTTTAAGTATAATCTTATGTATAGTGATAACAAACAGGTGAGACCAGGAACTTCCCGTCTAGGTTCACCCCATAGCGTATAATAATATAAATGCAAGGGACACAATAAGTGGCAGACCAAATGATGTTTACTATTCAAAAAGAAAATATTTTTTTTACTTACATTAAAAAAGAAAGAGACATTACACCGACTGTCATTGGTGGATCCAAACTGGTGCAGCAGTTTGAAGATCCTGGGGATGGTGCCTACCAAAAGGCAACAGCAACCCACAAAAACATCACACTAGAAAGGATGAAAAAATGAAAAAATTGTAAACAAGAACTCAACTCTGACTACAGAGACTATTTTAATATTGTCATCGCTGAGTTTTTTTTTTTTTTCTCAAGGTGAGAAGGAACAATTGATCTTCGATCCCCGGCTTCAGGTGTAATGACAGATGGCAGAACAGAGAGGTGTGAATACAAGAAAGCTGAGTAAAACCAGGGGACATGTAACTAAATACAAAACCAGCTGGGTGGCTCCCGCTCTGCCCTACCATCCGCTCAGCCTGCCACCTGACCGTTCTAAAGTAAGGCTGCCCTCTGCATTGACTCATTTTCATGGAAGGCACAAAAATAGGAACCGCATGTGATCCATTCGTCAGTTCAAATACCGCAGCACACCGGAAAGAAATGTAAGTCTGTAGACTCCAATCCATTAATGCAGAGACAGCAGCCAGTCCAGGACAGTGATGGTAGAAAACCTCCAGGCTTCTCCTCGAGGTGACATCTGTCTGAATATGTGCCTGTCTATATTCAGGGCGTGAGAACATTTTTTTCAAAATTGTAGAATTTCGGCATTAACCACTTGACATCCGGAAGATTTACCCCCCTTCATGACCAGGCCATTTTCTGCTATACGCCACTGCATCATGCAACGCTGTACTTAAATTAAATTGATGTTCTTTTTTTTCACAAATAGAGCTTTCTTTTGGTGATATTTGATCTCCACTGGGCTTTGTATTTTTTGCGCTATAAACAAAAGCGCTGACAATTTTGAAAAAAAAAAAAAAAAAAATATATATATATATATATATATATATATATATATATATATATATATATATATATATTTACTTTCTGCTAAAAAACATATCCAGTAAAAAAATTTTTAAAATATTATTGTTTCATAAATTTAGGCGAATATGTATTCTGCTACATATTTTTGGTGAAAAAAAATCCCAATAAGTGTGTATTGATTGGTTTGCACAAAAGTTATAGGATCTACAAACAATGATATAAATCAATCTATCTATCTATCTATCTATCTATCTATCTATCTATCTATCTATCTATCTATCTATCTATCTATCTATCTATCTATCTATCTATCTATCTATCTATCTATCTATCTATCTATCTATCTATCTATCTATCTATCTATCTATCTAGTGTAATTTTTATTTATATATTTTATACTAGTAATGGCGGCGATCTGCGACTTATAGCGGGACTGCGATATTGCAGCGGACAATCTGACACTAAGGGCTCATTTACACTTGTTTCGGCTTCAACACACATTAACGGCTAGTTTACACTTGCTTTAAAACAAGGCTTCGGACAGGCTTTGTTAAAGCTCTCTGAACACCAGTCAAAGCTCCTGTCACTAAATAAAATGGTTAGCTTACAGTCCTGTTTACACCTTGCTTTGGCTTCGCTTCAAAAATTATACCCCATGACGCTTTAGTGGTGCTTCAAAGCATCTTCAAAGCCTCCATAGAAGTCTATGGCAAAGCTCGCTTGAAGCCCCACTGAAGCCTCATCAAAAGCCCCACGAAGCCTCACTGAAGCACCAAGCAAAAGCAAAGTGTAAACAGGACTGCAAACTAACCATTTTATTTAGTGACAGGGGCTTTGACTGGCGTTCAGAGAACTTTAACAAAGCCTGTCCGAAGCCTTGTTTTTGAAGTTTGTGAACTAGCCCTAACTGTCACTTTTGACACTTTGTGGGAACCGGTGACACTAATACAGTGATCAGTGCTAAAAATATGCACTGTCACTGTACTAATGACACTGGCAGGGAAGGGGTTAACATCAGGGACGATCAAAGGGTTAGTTGTGAGCCTAGCCAGTGTTCATGTGTACTGTGTGAGGTGCTTTCCAGGGAAACAAAAACCAGCACATCCCCGCTGACAGGACAGAGCTCGGAATTGTTTACATGTCCTGTCTTCCTCCTCGCCAATCAGCCAGTGCTGGCGGTCATCCACTGGCATGTGCTGCGGGGCGCCCCCTACCCAGAAGAGCAGAATCACGTATATATATATATATATATATGTAATTCTGTGCAGCCGGCCCGCACTATAACAGTAAAGCTACAGTGCGCAGTCGGCAAGTGGTTGTTAATAACTGCTAAAGTGTGACCTATGCTCTTATATATAATATATATATACTGTATGTATGTTTTATTTTTTAGCATTTTAAAGCATATCCAACCACAATCATTAAAATCTCACATAAGCTCCCTTAATGTTAATGTATTTTCAAAATCTTTTCACATCTGCAGCTTCCCATCAAAATATTACCAGGTGATCCTGCCACTAAATTCCTTGTTTGCGCACTTCCTGTTATGGGGTGACAACTGTCTCCTAAATGTGCTCTTGCATTGTCACCCTGTTACATACACCCTGGGAAAGACAACAAGCTGCTATACCAACACACAGGAAAGAAAAGGGAGTTGTCAGGTAGTAACTCATATGAAAGAATATACAAGATGTTATTTGAAGTGGGACCACCAAAGTACTTTGCTTCCAACTGCCTGATCATTATGGGTCAAATTGTTGGTGGGTCTCATGGAGGGACTCTTGGAGTGGAAGCCCCGAGGTTTACACCATGTGAAGTATGCCTGTAGGCAGGCGCAGGTTGACCTCCCTACACAGGTTCCATTGTTGTATCCACGCACAGGAGAAACACCCATTCCTCTCAGGCCTCCATACCTGTCATCGGGTGGACTGCTGTCTGATTGGACGCTGCCAACCTGGTGACCTCTGCAGCCATCTTTAGTGAGGGCAGAGCTCACAAAAAGCCCTGGCCAATAGCAGTTGGCACACATTTTGCGCGTGGCTAGGTCAGGGACAGGGAGAATGTGGCTAGCATAAGGGAAAGGTTCCAGAGGAAGAGGGAAAGCACAGGGACAGGGTCATCAGAGCTCCTTGGGAAACTTCTCCACTACTTCTGCATACTGCATCTGCCTTCCAGCCACTCCCTGCTCCTTCCAGCCACTCCCTGCTCCTTCCAGCCACTCCCATGCACCTTTGTGCATTGTTCCCTCCTCAAGTCCCGCATTCTGGAAAATGTTGACAGTATAAATCCAAGCATTTCCAACCAGTGTGTATGCCGTGCTTTCACTCTGGGTGCCTACCGCCTGGGCCTTCACCCACTCCCCAGCCTAAATGCCTTTGCTGTCAGGTGAAGAAATGGAGTTCCCGGTTTACAGCATCGTAGAGATGCCCTTGTGCCTCAGAACCTGAACTTCTACAGCACATGTGTCAAACACTCCAGGTCATTTCATGTGGCCCTCGCACCTCTCCTGCAGCTGCGGCAACCCTCTCGCCTCCATCCACACCTTGTCTCAACAGTCAACAGCGGAGAGGACTGAACTCCTCCGCCAGATCCTGTGCTTCTCCGTGCAGCCATGGAGAGGCTCGTCTCTGCCCCCCACCCCCTTCCCCATCCCCATCTCAGTAATCGGCAGCAGAGAGGAGTACAGAACTCCTCCTACAGGTTCTGTGCCTCTCTGTGCATCCGAAGCACCCCTTATCTCCGCCTCTCCTGATCTCAGAATTCAGTAGACTCCAACCCTCCTCTGGTCCTCCTCCAGACCTTGGGGGGGTGTGCTCTGATATAAGGGAGGTTGGGGGACTCTTGACTTCTGATGGTGGAGGGGAGGGGGCTTTTGACATCTGATGTAAGAGGGAGTGGGGTGCTCTGGACATCTAGTCATACAGATACAACCATTTCATTGAGGGCAACCATAATGCTGATGTGGCCCTCAATGAAATTGAGTTTGACACCCCTGTTTTATAGCCATGCCGTTAAAGCCCGTGACTCAAACAGGATGCTACATCAGACCTTGGGACAGAAGGTCCCTATGAACAGTTAGCGATCATGGAGCGTCTGCCAAAAGTCCTACCAGGTTGGCATACCACATCCATTCTGGAGCAAAGAGAATCACCAGATAGCCCCCAACTTGATTCTGCCAAGAAAATGTAAAAGAAGCTTTCGGTGAGGAAAGGCATAAATCAGAGCATACTATAAGTCTAGGTGGTCCCACGGAGCTGCCGGCACATCCACTGCAGGGTCAAGAGGTAGACAGGAGAGGCAGCGACCTTGGGAGCTGGGAGCATAAAATAGGGCAAAACCTGCAAACGATAAATTGCCGACCAGCTGCCGCAGTTGCACTGTGGCAGGTTGGCAGGGCCACGCGAATCGTCAATATTGTACGTCGGCCGTTTTAAGAAAGTTATGGGGGGCATGTTCGCACCCCCGCGACTGGCTCATCCATGTCTTTATGGACCTTGCTTTGTGCACTGGTGCACAGTCATGTTGGAACAGGAAGGGGCCGTCCCCAAACTGTTCGCAAAAAGTTGGGAGCATGAAATTGTCCAAAATGTCTTGGTATGCTGATGCCCTAAGAGTTCCCTTCACTGGAACTAAGGGGCCAACCCAACCCCTGAAAAACAACCCCACATCATAATCCCCCCCTCCACCAAATGATTTGGACCAGTGCACAAAGCAAGGTTCATAAAGACATGGATGAGCGAGTTTGGGGTGGAGGAACTTGACTGGCCTGCACAGAGTCCTGACCTCAACCCGATAGAACAACTTTGGGATGAATTAGAGTGGAGACTGCGAGTCAGGCCTTCTCCTCCAACATCAGTGCCTGACCTCACAAATGCGCTTCTGGAAGAATGGTTAAACATTCCCATAGACACACTCCTTAACCTTATGGACAGCCTTCCCAGAAGAGTTGAAGCTGTTATAGCTGCATAGGGTGGGCCAACTCAATATTGAACCCTACAGACTAAGACTGGGATGCCATTAAACCACAACATACAAAGCCATTCACAACTCTGCCCCGAGCTACATCACCAATCTTGTCTCCAAATATCACCCAAATTGTCCTCTCCGCTCTTCTCAAGACCTCCTACTCTCAAGCTCTCTCATCTCCTCCTCCCATGCTCGTCTCCAGGATTTCTCCAGAGCCTCTCCCATCCTCTGGAACTCGCTACCTCCACCTGTCCAGCTATCTCCTACTCTTGCTACCTTCAGGCGATCCCCAAAAAACTCATCTCTTCAGGTAAGCCTATCATATCTCCAACTAATCTCCTACCACTTCCATCAGCTCATTCCCCACAGTTACAACCTTTTGTACCACCTGCCCCACCCTATTAGATTGTAAGCTCTTCTGAGCAGGGCCCTCTTAATCCTATTGTATTTTATTGTATTGTAACTGTATTGTCTCCTTTTATATTGTAAAGCACTGCGTAAACTGTTGGCGCTATATAAATCCTGTATAATAATAATTAACCACTTGACGACCACCGCACGACAATGTACGTCGGCAGAGCGGCACGGGCAGGCAAAGGGACTTACAGGTACGTCCTTGCCTGCCCGCGGGTGGGGGGTCCGATCGGACCCCCCCCCCCGTGCCTGCGGCGGTCGTCAAATCCTCCCCAGCGAACGGTGGTGAGGGGGAGGCCATCCATTCGTGGCCCCCCCCCTCGCGATCGCTCCCAGCCAATGGGATCATTTCCCTGCCTCTGTATTGTACACAGAGGCAGAGGAAATGATGTCATCTCTCCTCGGCTCGGCATTTTCCATTCCGGCGCCGAGGAGAGAAGAATGGAATGTGAGTGCACAACACATACACACAGTAGAACATGCCAGGCACACAATACCCCCCGATCCCCCCCGATTACCCCCCGATCACCCCCCCCCCGATCACCCCCCCTTGTCACACTGACACCAAGCAGGTTTTTTTTTTTTTTGATTACTGCATGGTGTCAGTTTGTGACAGTTACTGTGGTAGGGCAGTTAACCCCTTGATCACCCCCCGTCACCAGTGTCGCTAAGAAATCATTTTTCTGATCGCTGTATTAGTGTCACTGGTGACGCTAGTTAGGGAGGTAAATATTTAGGTTCGCCGTCAGCATTTTATAGCGACAGGGACCCCCATATACTACCGAATAAATGTTTTAACCCCTTGATTGCCCCCTAGTTAACCCTTTCACCACTGATCACCGTATAACCGTTACGGGTGACGCTGGTTAGTTCGTTTATTTTTATAGTGTCAGGGCACCCGCCATTTATTACCGAATAAAGGTTTAGCCCCCTGATCGCCCGGCGGTGATATGCGTCGCCCCAGGCAGCGTCAGATTAGCGCCAGTACCGCTAACACCCACGCACGCACCGTACACCTCCCTTAGTGGTATAGTATCTGAACGGATCAATATCTGATCCGATCAGATCTGTACTAGCGTCCCCAGCAGTTTAGGGTTCCCAAAAATACAGTGTTAGCGGGATCAGCCCAGATACCTGCTAGCACCTGCGTTTTGCCCCTCCGCCCAGCCCAGCCCACCCAAGTGCAGTATCGATCGATCACTGTCACTTACAAAACACTAAACGCATAACTGCAGCATTCGCAGATTCAGGCCTGATCCCTGCGATCGCTAACAGTTTTCTTGGTAGCGTTTTGGTGAACTGGCAAGCACCAGTGGCCTAGTACACCCCGGTCGTAGTCAAACCCGCACTGCAGTAACACTTGGTGACGTGGCGAGTCCCATAAGTGCAGTTCAAGCTGGTGAGGTGGCAAGCACAAGTAGTGTCCCGCTGTCACCAAGAAGACAAACACAGGCCCGTCGTGCCCATAGTGCCCTTCCTGCTGCATTCGCCAATCCTAATTGGGAACCCACCGCTTCTGCAGCGCCCGTACTTCCCCCATTCACATCCCCAACCAAATGCAGTCGGCTGCATGAGAGGCATTTTCTTTATGTCCTCCCGAGTACCCCTACCCAACGAACCCCCCCAAAAAAGATGTTGTGTCTGCAGCAAGCGCGGATATAGGCGTGACACCCGCTATTATTGTCCCTCCTGTCCTGACAATCCTGGTCTTTGCATTGGTGAATGTTTTGAACGCTACCATTCACTAGTTGAGTATTAGCGTAGGGTACAGCATTGCACAGACTAGGCACACTTTCACAGGGTCTCCCAAGATGCCATCGCATTTTGAGAGACCCAAACCTGGAACCGGTTACAGTTATAAAAGTTAGTTACAAAAAAAAGTGTAAAAAAAAAAAAAATATATATATATATAACATAAAAAAAAATAGTTGTCGTTTTATTGTTCTCTCTCTCTCTATTCTCTCTCTATTGTTCTGCTCTTTTTTACTGTATTCTATTCTGCAATGTTTTATTGTTATGTTTTATCATGTTTGCTTTTCAGGTATGCAATTTTTTATACTTTACCGTTTACTGTGCTTTATTGTTAACCATTTTTTTGTCTTCAGGTACGCTATTCACGACTTTGAATGGTTATACCAGAATGATGCCTGCAGGTTTAGGTATCATCTTGGTATCATTCTTTTCAGCCAGCGGTCGGCTTTCATGTAAAAGCAATCCTAACAGCTAATTAGCCTCTAGACTGCTTTTACAAGCAGTGGGAGGGAATCCCCCCCCGCACCGTCTTCCGTGTTTTTCTCTGGCTCTACTGTCTCAACAGGGAACCTGAGAATGCAGCCGGTGATTCAGCCAGCTGACCATAGAGCTGATCAGAGACCAGAGTGGCTCCAAACATCTCTATGGCCTAAGAAACCGGAAGCTACGAGCATTTCATGACTTAGATTTCGCCAGATGTAAACAGCACCATTGGGAAATTGGGAAAGCATTTTTTCACACCAATCTTGGTGTGGTCAGATGCTTTGAGGGCAGAGGAGAGATCTAGGGTCTAATAGACCCCAATTTTTTCAAAAAAGAGTACCTGTCACTACCTATTGCTATCATAGGGGATATTTACATTCCCTGAGATAACAATAAAAATGATTAATAAAAAAAAAATGAAAGGAACAGTTTAAAAATAAGATAAAAAAAGCAAAAAAATAATAAAGAAAAAAAAAAAAAAAAAAAAACCACCCCTGTCGCCCCCTGCTCTCGCGCTAAGGCGAACGCAAGCGGCGGTCTGTCGTCAAACGTAAACAGCAATTGCACCATGCATGTGAGGTATCACCGCAAAGGTCAGATCGAGGGCAGTAATTTTAGCAGTAGACCTCCTCTGTAAATCTAAAGTGGTAACCTGTAAAGGCTTTTAAAGGCTTTTAAAAATGTATTTATTTTGTTGCCACTGCACGTTTGTGCGCAATTGTAAAGCATGTCATGTTTGGTATCCATGAACTCGGCCTAAGATCATCTTTTTTATTTCATCAAACATTTGGGCAATATAGTGTGTTTTAGTGCATAAAAATTTTAAAAAGTGTGTTTTTTCCCCAAAAAATGCGTTTGAAAAATCGCTGCGCAAATACTGTGTGAAAAAAAAAATGAAACACCCACCATTTTAATCTGTAGGGCATTTGCTTTAAAAAAATATATAATGTTTGGGGGTTCGAAGTAATTTTCTTGCAAAAAAAAATAATTTTTTCATGTAAACAAAAAGTGTCAGAAAGGGCTTTGTCTTCAAGTGGTTAGAAGAGTGGGTGATGTGTGACGTAAGCTTCTAAATGTTGTGCATAAAATGCCAGGACAGTTCAAAACCCCCCCAAATGACCCCATTTTGGAAAGTAGACACCCCAAGCTATTTGCTGAGAGGCATGTCGAGTCCATGGAATATTTTATATTGTGACACAAGTTGCGGGAAAGAGACACTTTTTTTTTTTTTTTTTGCACAAAGTTGTCACTAAATTATATATTGCCCAAACATGCCATGGGAATATGTGAAATTACACCCCAAAATACATTCTGTTGCTTCTCCTGAGTACGGGGATACCACATGTGTGAGACTTTTTGGGAGCCTAGCCGCGTACGGGACCCCGAAAACCAAGCACCGCCTTCAGGCTTTCTAAGGGCGTACATTTTTGATTTCACTCTTCACTGCCTGTCACAGTTTCGGAGGCCATGGAATGCCCAGGTGGCCCCAAATGACCCCATTTTGGAAAGTAGACACCCCAAGCTATTTGCTGAGAGGTATAGTGAGTATTTTGCAGACCTCGCTTTTTGTCACAAAGTTTGGAAAATTGAAAAAAGAAAAAAAAAAAAATTTTCTTGTCTTTCTTCATTTTCAAAAACAAATGAGAGCTGCAAAATACTCACCATGCCTCTCAGCAAATAGCTTGGGGTGTCTACTTTCCAAAATGGGGTCATTTGGGGGGTTTTGTGCCACCTGGGCATTCCATGGCCTCCGAAACTGTGATAGGTAGTGAAGAGTGAAATCAAAAATTTACACCCTTAGAAATCCTGAAGGCGGTGATTGGTTTTCGGGGCCCCGTACGTGGCTAGGCTCCCAAACAGTCCCACACATGTGGTATCCCCATACTCAGGAGAAGCAGAAGAATGTATTTTGGGGTGCAATTCCACATAGGCCCATGGCCTGTGTGAGCAATATATCATTTAGTGACAACTTTGTGCAAAAAAAAAAAAAAAAATGTGTCACTTTCCCGCAACTTGTGTCAAAATATAAAATATTCCATGGACTCAACATGCCTCTCAGCAAATAGCTTGGGGTGTCTACTTTCCAAAATGGGGTCATTTGGGGGGGGTTTGTGCCATCTGGGCATTTTATGGCCTTCAAAACTGTGATAGGTAGTGAGGAGTGAAATCAAAAATTTACACCCTTAGAAATCCTGAAGGCGGTGATTGGTTTTCGGGGTCCCGTACGTGGCTAGGCTCCCAAAAAGTCCCACACATGTGGTATCCCCATACTCAGGAGAAGCAGAAGAATGTATTTTGGGGTGCAATTCCACATAGGCCCATGGCCTGTGTGAGCAATATATCATTTAGTGACAACTGTTTGTAATTTTTTTTTTTTTTTTTGTCATTATTCAATCACTTGGGACAAAAAAAATAAATATTCAATGGGTTCAACATGCCTCTCAGCAATTTCCTTGGGGTGTCTACTTTCCAAAATGGGGTCATTTGGGGGGGGTTTTGTACTGCCCTGCCATTTTAGCACCTCAAGAAATGACATAGGCAGTCATAAACTAAAAGCTGTGTAAATTCCAGAAAATGTACCCTAGTTTGTAGACGCTATAAGTTTTGCGCAAACCAATAAATATACGCTTATTGACATTTTTTTTACCAAAGACATGTGGCCGAATAAATTTTGGCCTAAATGTATGACTAAAATTGAGTTTATTGGATTTTTTTTAGAACAAAAAGTAGAAAATATCATTTTGTTTCAAAATTTTCGGTCTTTTTCCGTTTACAGCGCAAAAAATAAAAACGGCAGAGGTGATCAAATACCATCAAAAGAAAGCTCTATTTGTGGGAAGAAAAGGACGCAAATTTCGTTTGGGTACAGCATTGCATGACCGCGCAATTAGCAGTTAAAGCGTTGCAGTGCCAAATTGGAAAAAGACCTCTGGTCCTTAGGCAGCATAATGGTCCGGGGCTAAAGTGGTTAAAGTTCATTCGCATGTAAAGGCAGGCGTCCCAATACTTTTGGTGATACAGTGTATGTGATTCATCTGTATATTTAGTCATTTGCCCAGGGTTCAACTTTAAATAGCATTTTCAGTTCTAGACATGCAATGCAGTCTCCAAATTTCTCCAATGTCAAGTAAATTGAGAGTACCCTCCAGGTTTAGCATAGCTGCAGTGTTTTCTGGGCAGCATTAGCAGTAGATTGACGATATCAGTTGCTTGATGTTAAATGTCTCATCAAAGGCTTCCATCTGCGGAAATATTTTCAATATTACAAAAGAAACCAGAGAATATTTTCATAGGCCTACGGACGCAGCCGGTTGTTTAACCGCACAGTAATCATAATAGTGCTTATAAATACGGAAAATTAAGCACAGCAGTAGCAGGGCGAGCGTTTAATGAAGGAGAAACGATAACGCGAAATCCGCTCGTTTCTTACAATAACGATCCCCTCCGCCCCTTATTTTCTTGTCGTTTCATCACCTTCCTTACAGCTTCATCCCTCCACCCCCGTTCTCCGATAAATTAGATTCCCCCCAACTTTAACCCGCTGAGCTAAACGGCGGTGGGACCAATTCAGCTTTCATTAGCCAGCCAGTTTTTCGAAGATCGCTCCTTAGGAATCGCAAAGAGCAATCAGCGAGCGCGACCACAAGGATGGAATATAGATCTGCGTCAAAGGTTGAGCCTGTCAGGAATTTACAGCCAAACGACCCCATCGAGAGCTTCTTGATATCCTTCATTTTTTTTTTTTTCTCCCTCTCTTAATGGAGGTTATAGACGAGGGTAATTGAAGTGCAGATAGAGGTATGTGTCCCCAAGAACACTGCAGATAATTTCATTGCAAAATTCCGACCCATCTATTTCTCCCCGGGTTACACTCAGTTTCCCGGCATGCTATTTCAGGTGACAATTGTTGCGGTGAACTTGTCAGTCGGCACACGTAGCCCTCGCTGGATGATGAGGTAACACTCTTTATTTTCTTTCCTTTCCTGTGCTCAGAATCAGAAATGGGCAAAGTCATTTAGATAGACGCTCAAAAGATACACCAAAATATTGGTTCTTAAAGGGGCGCTGCAGGAGAAATTAAAAAGTTAACCTTGAAAAGCCCACAAAAGGATAGTCTACTGGATTGGCTTCCAGTGTCCATTCTGGAATAACCTGTTGCATGCCGGTGTTTCGTCACATATGGCGACCCATCACATTTGGCTACCCGCTGGACTGCGCATGCGTGACGACGCCATATGCGTTCCAACACTGTGGCGATCTGTGCTTGCTCAGAATTTTGTGGCCACGCCCCTGAGTCCAGGTCCAAGCCCCACCATCCAAGTGGACACAAAGTTAGATTATAATTATGCCGAGCGAAGGGAGCCCGCGATGGGCTCTGCGGCAAAGTGGTCTTGCAACAGTGTTGAAATGCATATGGTGGCGTTGCACATGCGCACTCCAGCGGGTAGCAAAATGTGATGAGTAGCCAAATGTGACGAAACACCAGGCTATTGCACCGTGCTTAGGGTAGAAGCACATACACTGTATTACCAAAAGTATTGGGACGCCTGCCTTTACGCACATTACCTTCAATGACATCCTAGTCCGTAACGGTTCAGTATTGGAGTTGGCCAGAACAGGACTACAAGTCATTCATGGTATAACATGAGATGGCATTACTGCCTAGTGATTGGCCTAATGCACTCTCATGCTTTTCCATACGTGAAATTACCAGTTGCTTTCCTGCCAGCAGCTGGCAGGGGAGCAAAGGAAAGGTAGGTACAATATATAACCAAAAGTATTGGGACGGCTGCTTTTAGTTTAGACGCACACGAACTTTAATGGAATCCCAGTTTTAGTCCGTAGGGTTCAATATTGAGTTGGCCCAACCTTTGTAGCTATAACAGCTTCAACTCTTCTGGGAAGGCTGTCCACAAGGTTTAGGAGTGTGTCTATGGGAATGTTTGACCATTCTTCCAGAAGCACATTTGTGAGGTCAGGCACTGATGTTGAACAAAAAGACCTGGCTCGCAGTCTCCGCTCCAATTCATCCCAAAGGTGTTCTATCAGGTTGAGGTCAGGACTCTGTGCAGGCCAGTTAAGTTCCTCCACCCCAAACTCGCTCATCCATGTCTTTATGGACCTTGCTTTTTGCACTGGTGTGCAGTCATGTTGGAACCATCCCAAAACTGTTCCAAAAAAGTTAGGAGCATGAAATTGTCCAAAATGTCTTGATTTGCTGACATCTTAAGAGTTCCTTTCACTGGAACTAAGGGACCAAGCCCAACCCCTGAAAGACAACCCCCACACCATAATCCCCCCTCCACCAAATGGTTTGGACCAGTGCACAAACAAGGTCCATGAAGACATGGATGAGTGAGTTTGGGGTGGAGGAACTTGACTGGCCTGCACAGAGTCCTGACATCAACCTGATAAGACACCTTTGGCATGAATTTGAGCGGAGACTGCAAGCCAGGCCTTCTCGTCCAACATCAGTGCCTGACCTCACAAATGCGCTTCTGGAAGAATGGTCAAACATTCCCATAGACACACTCCTAAACCTTGTGGACAGCCTTCCCAGAAGAGTTGAAGCTGTTATAGCTGCAAAGGGTGGGCCAACTCAATATTGAACCCTACGGACTAAGACTGGGATGTCATTAAAGTTCATGTGCGTGTAAAGGCAGGTGTCCCAATACTTTTGGCAATATAGCGTACCTACCTTTCCTTTGCTCCCCTGCCAGCTGCTAGCAGGAAATCACCAGGTAATGTCACATATGGAAAAGCATGAGAGCACATTAGGCCAATCACTAGGCAGTAATGCCATCACATATTATACCATGAATGACTTGTAGTCCTGTTCCTGGCAGCTGAAGTGGTGGGGGAGTGAAGAACAGTATTGCTTGGGAAGTGAGAATTAACCTTTTCTTGCCATTAATCCGTGTATTGTCTTAACCACTTTAATACCGGACGCTTTCACCCCCTTCCTGCCCAGACCATTTTTTCAGCTATCAGCGCTGTCACACTTTGAATGACAATTACTCAGTCATGCAACACTGTACAAACAAAATTCTTTGGTCTAATGAAACTCTTTGAAAATTGAACTCTTTGGCCTGAATGGCAAGTGTCATGTCTGGAGAAAACCAGGCATCGCTCATCACCTGGCCAATACCATCCCTACAGTGAAGCATGGTGGCGGCAGCATCATGGGGTGGGGATGTCTGTCAGCAGCAGGAACTGGGAGACTAGTCTGGATCGAGGGAAAGATGTCTGCAGCAATGTACAGAGACATCCTTGATGAAAACCTTCTCCAGAGTTCTCTGGACCTCAGACTGGGGCGAAGGTTCACCTTCCAACAGGACCACGACCCTAATCACACAGCCAGGATAACAAAGGAGTGCCTATTGGACAACTCTGTGAATGTCCTTGAAAAATTTTGGAGGAAAATAATTTAATTTATTGAATCCATTTTAGAAAAAGGCTGTAACTAAACAAAAATGTGGAAAAAGTGAAGCGCTGTGAATACTTTTCGGATGCACTGTATATGGTATGCTCTACTTGGGTATCAGAAATAACTTAAAAACGGAGTACAATTTCCCTTTAATTGAACCACTTGCCTATTGGGCACTTTCACCCCCTTCCTGCCCAGGCCAATTTTCAGCGCTCTCATACTTTGAATGACAATGGCGCAGTCATGCAACTAGGGCTCGGGAAAAAAAAATCGATTTAAATCTTGAATCGAGTTGAGAGGTCAAATCGATTTAAAAAATTTAAGCAAATCGATTTTTTTGTTTTTGTTCACCGCGCCGGTCCTGGGGAGCTGCGGGCAGGAGTTTTTAGGTGAGGCCACGGCTTCGGCCTAGTCGGCGAGGCCGGACGACGCGGACTAGGCTGAAGCCGTGGCCTCTCCTAAAAACTCCTGCTCGCAGCTCTTCAGGACCGGCGCGGTGTCCAAAAAAAAAAATAAAAAATCAATTCGAATCGTGTTTTTTTTAAGAAAGAAAATCGCAGATTTTTTTTTTTTGGGGGGGGGGGGGGGGGGGGGGAGATCTCCCAGCCCTACATGCAACACTGTACCCAAATTTAATTTTTAGCATTTTTTTCACAAAAATATTCTTTTGGTGGTATTTAGTCACCACTGGGCTTTTATTTTTTGCTAAATAAATGAAAAAAACTTTTTTTTTTTTTTTTTAAATATTTTGTTATAAAATTTTGCAAACAGGTAATTTGTGTGCTGATGAGGCTGCACTGATGGCCACTGATTGGCAGCACTGTTGGAGCTGCACTGATAATCAGTGCCCCGATTATCAGTGATTGGACACAGCTGATCACGTGGCAAAAAGCTGCTGATTGGCTCTTCACCCCGATCTGTGATGAGCAGTGTCCCGAGGACACAGTAATCACAGAGAGCACCGCTATTTGGCTATAGGACAGGAAGTGAGGGGAAATCTCCGCAATGGGACACAAAGTATAATCCTCCCTTGCTCTATCCAAAATGGGGGGGGGGGGGTGGATTGCCTTTAGTTCTACTTTAAAGCTGACTTTCAAACGAAAAACTAATTTTTTTGGCTTAGTTTCCCACAAATGTCCAATCGTATTGCAGCAATCCTTCAGTCTTTATTAAACAAAGTATAAATACATCTTTGTGGTAACACCAGAGCAGTTTGTGGCAATCAACTGCTAAACCATTTTACAGAAGAACAACAAAATATTTATTGTAAAACACAAAAGAAAAAAAAATTATACATGGCTAACAAAGAGTTGTAATTCTCCTCCGCTACGCCGTCTCCATCTTGTATCCGTGTTTTTCTAGCTCCGCCCTGAAAGACAAAAAAAAAAAGTGTTTAGAATGTAAATTTAAAATCCTGATCAATTACGTCAGCCAATCACAAATTAGATATTCTTGATTCTGTGCGTTTGTGTTTTTTTTTTTAACCTCCAGAAGATTTACCCCCCTTCATGACCAGGTCATTTTTTTGCGATGTGGCACTGCGTTACTTTAACCGACAATTCCGTGGTCATGCAATGCTGTACACAAATGAAATTTATGTCACTTAATTTCCCACAAATAGAGCTTTCTTTTGGGGGTATTTGATCACCTCTGGGTTTTTACTTTTTGCGCTATAAACAAAAAAATACCGACAATTAAAAAAATTATATTTTTTACTGTCTGCTACAAAACATATAAAATAAAATTTCTTCATAAATTTGGGCCAATACGTATTCTGCTATGTATTTTTGGTAAAAAAAAACAAAAAAAACAAAAAAAAAAAAAAAAAAAAACAGAAAAATCCCATTAAGCGCATATCGATTGGTTTGCCCAAATTTTATTTTTTTAATTTTTTAATTTTTTTTTTTAGACACTACTGTGTTTCCCCGAAAATAAGACCGGTTCTTATATTAATTTTGGCTACAAAAAACACACTAGGGCTTATTTTAGGGGATGTCTTATCTATTTACGGAATGTACAATAATCTACATTTATTCAAATAAAGTCATGTCATCTTTTGGAAAAAAATAAAATGATAGACAGCGCAGTGATTGTGTTGTGTCATTTATCCCTCTCTATGTTCTAAAAAAACCTGGAATAAAACAATAAAATGTTTTTAAAAAAACGTTCCTGTGTAGTCTCTCCCCCTCTCCCCCTGTCAGCATTATGACATTCTATAATCCCCAAACCTTGGTTAAAGTCATTGTAAAATCATGCAATTCATTCTGTAAAAATATTATATAATGTGCAGTGTCTCCCCTTACTGTAACTTTACTGTGGAAAATACCTCATTTACAGCTCCGCTGGGCGCTCACGTGTTACATGTTTTTACAAGGACTTTAACTAAGGCTTATTTTCAGGGCAGGGCTTATATTGGAGCCATCCCCGAAAATCACGCTAGGTCCTATTTTTGGGGTAGGGCTTATTTTTAGGGTAACAGTGTAGTAATGGCGTCGATCAACGACTTATAGCGGGGCTTCGATATTGCAGCAGACAGTCGTACACTGACAGTTTGTGGGAACCAGTGTCACCAATACAGTGATCAGTGCTAAAAATACATACTGTCACTGTACTAATGACACTGGCTGGGAAGGGGTTAAACATCTACGCAATCAAAGGCCTGTGTGCCTAGCCAGTGTTTGTGTGTCCTGTGTGTGGTGCTTTTACTAAGGGATGTGCTGGATGTTTTTCCTTGCTTTGCAGGGAAACAAAATCCACTGGACTTCATCAAAAACGCAAATGCAGAAAAGCATCTGGAATGCATCCCAACTGCGTTTCTATGGTGTGAACTAGCCCTTAAAGTAGTTGTTAACCCACTTCTATCAAATCGTTTTATCCCCTCTGTACCTTAATAACGTGTCCCTGTGTTCTGTAAAAAAATCAGCCGATCTGTACTGATATAAGCTCTGCTTTGGGCGCTCAGCTGATTCCTCTCCTCTCTCTCCGGCTCACAGCTGCAGTGGGCGGGGCAGATTGGCAGATTTTTTACATCATACAAGAACATGTTATTACGTTACAGAGGGGATAAGACGATTTGATAGCAGATACGAGAGGAGCGCGCGGGGGGGGGGTGTCGACACAGAGCTGCAGATAGTAGGGCTGCGGCTGACGGAATCTCCCAAAGGGACCACGATGTCAGGGCTCAGCAGCCATGATTATCGTGATCAGTTTGCAGAGGGGAGGGTATAGTCGGGCAGGATCAGACAGGTATTTCAGGGTATACAGGGGGCCAAATGACACAGCACAAGTACTCTGCTGTATAATGTGTTTTAAAAGAACAGGATCCTTTTTTTTTGGGTTAAACGCTTTAAGGAAATGGGGAGGTGTACTATAGCCCTATCACACTTCTTGTCCTTGGGTGACAACGCTGCCCCTCCATTGATACAGTTCAGTGAGTGAGCATTGTCAGCCTAGGTCAGGAAGGTGTCATTAGAAAAATTGGTAGGCTGCCACAAATCACATTTATAGTTTATTCTATTTCATTGTAATCTCAGTGGATGTGTCTAATACAGTATTAATGCCATAATTAGCCCCTGAAGACTTCCACAAAGATACTACAAATCTTATCCGGGTCATCCAGTGCAAAGGATAATGAGCAGAGACAATTGTTTCCATAACACAGCGGGTCTTGTTTATTCATTAATGAGAGCCATCAGCATTACATATCCAGCAAAAGTGACAAACCACAGAGAGAAAGCGTGTACTGGATTAGTTGTTGTATTATAAATACCAGCCATATACTAGCAAATGGTCAGATGAGCATGCACAATCCTCTATATAGAGATATATATATATATAGATATATAGACACACACACACGAGAGAGAGAGAGAGAGAGCGAGAGGAGAGAGAGCGCGCGAGAGAGGAGAGAGCGCGCGCGCGCGAGAGAGGAGAGAGCGCGCGCGCGAGCGAGGAGAGAGAGCGCGCGCGCGAGCGAGGAGAGAGAGCGCGCGCGCGAGCGAGGAGAGAGAGCGCGCGCGCGAGCGAGGAGAGAGAGCGCGCGCGCGAGCGAGGAGAGAGAGCGCGCGCGCGAGCGAGGAGAGAGAGCGCGCGCGCGAGCGAGGAGAGAGAGCGCGCGCGCGAGCGAGGAGAGAGAAGCGCGCGCGCGAGCGAGGAGAGAGAGCGCGCGCGCGAGCGAGGAGAGAGAGCGCGCGCGCGAGCGAGGAGAGAGAGCGCGCGCGCGAGCGAGGAGAGAGAGCGCGCGCGCGAGCGAGGAGAGAGAGCGCGCGCGCGAGCGAGGAGAGAGAGCGCGCGCGCGAGCGAGGAGAGAGAGAGCGCGCGCGCGAGCGAGGAGAGAGAGCGCCTGCGCGCGAGCGAGGAGAGAGAGCGCGCGCGCGAGCGAGGAGAGAGAGCGCGCGCGCGAGCGAGGAGAGAGAGCGCGCGCTGCGAGCGAGGAGAGAGAGCGCGCGCGAGCGAGGAGAGAGAGCGCGCGCGAGCGAGGAGAGAGAGCGCGCGCGCGAGCGAGGAGAGAGAGCGCGCGCGAGCGAGGAGAGAGCGCGCGAGCGAGGAGAGAGAGCGCGCGCGAGCGAGGAGAGAGAGGCGCGCGAGCGAGGAGAGAGAGAGCGCGCGCGAGCGAGGAGAGAGAGAGCGCGCGAGCGAGGAGAGAGAGCGCGCGCGAGCGAGGAGAGAGAGCGCCGCGCGAGCGAGGAGAGAGAGCGCGCGCGAGCGAGGAGAGAGAGCAGCGCGCGAGCGAGGAGAGAGAGCGCGCGCGAGCGAGGAGAGAGAGCGCGCGCGAGCGAGGAGAGAGAGCGCGCGCGGAGCGAGGAGAGAGCGGCGAGAGAGAGGCGAGAGCGAGAGAGAGGCGAGAGAGAGGCGAGGGCGAGAGAGAGGCGAGGGGCGAGAGAGAGGCGAGGGCGAGAGAGAGGCGAGGGCGAGAGAGAGGCGAGAGGCGAGAGAGAGGCGAGAGGCGAGAGAGAGGCGAGAGGCGAGAGAGAGGTGAGAGCGAGAGAGAGACGAGAGCGAGAGAGAGAGGCGAGAGAGAGAGGCGAGAGCGAGAGGCGAGAGCGAGAGGCGAGAGCGAGAGAGAGAGGCGAGAGCGAGAGGCGAGAGGCGAGAGCGAGAGGCGAGAGGCGAGAGCGAGAGGCGAGAGGCGAGAGCGAGAGAGAGGCGAGAGAGCGAGAGAGAGGCGAGAGCGAGAGAGAGGGCGAGAGCGAGAGAGAGGCGAGAGCGAGAGAGAGGCGAGAAGCGAGAGAGAGGCGAGAGCGAGAGAGAGGGCGAGAGAGAGGCGAGAGCGAGAGAAAGAGGAGAGAGCGAGAGAGCTAGAGAGATTGGTCACAGCGATCACATGGTACCGGGCCCGTATAGTGATCGATCATCAGCTGACGACAGATCGTACATGCAAGGTGCGTTCCGGAAGTCATGTGACATCCTCCCAGAACAACAAAAGTTCTGCCCGGCCATCATTTTGCAATGAAGTCACCTGGACTCAGCAGCTTCTGTGGACACCCGCCAGCACTAGAGCTAGAACTGCCGACTATCGGTGACAGCTGGGGCCTAGTAATAAGCACAGAAGCTGAAAAACGCTCCTGGGCTTTAGAAGCGTCTGCAGAATGCTCCATAGAATGCACTATAGAAGCGAATGTAAATGCAATACTTTGCTGATGAGATTTTACGGTACATAATGGAGTGTACAAATGATGTACTGTAAATGTTTCATAGAGAAAGATTACAGGAAGACGCATTCCCTGGAATTCATAAAGACTGGTGCAGGCAGATTTGGCAAAAGGGTCTCACATGCATTCTAAAAGTGGTGCAGCACGCGCCAAATTCATGTACCGGTCCAAAACTTGTATTGGAATTTGGCCCACGCTGCGTCTCTTTTAGATTGCATGTGAGACACTTTCGCGAAAGCAGTCAGAGCTAGCTTTTCTTTCTGTACGCCGAAACAAAGTTGGTCTTAATAAGCTCCATTTTTACATTTAGTGTATTTTTTATTTTGTTTATTTCAGGTACTTTTATAGCGCCATCAATTTACACAGCGCTTTACATATACATTGTACATTCACATCAGTCCCTACCCTCAAGGAGCTTACAATCTAAGGTCCCTAACTCACATTCATACATACTAGGGACAATTTAGACAGGATCCAATTAAGCTACCAGCGTGTCTTTGGAGTGTGGGAGGAAACCGGAGTACCCGTAGGAAACCCACGCAGGCACAGGGTATGTATTCAATGCGACACAATGTAAAAGTGGTGCATTTTACCCGAATTCGGTGCACGAGTCGCTGTCAGAAGCAAAAAATAAAAGAGCTTCAGGAATTGGGCGCCATACATTAACACGAGGGATTAACGCCAGAAAAGTGTCGCAGCAGCTTTATCGAATCCCCCCCACACACACACACACATTGTCTTTTACAAATTTAATCTTTATTTGCAATAAAGGGAAAAAAAAAAATGTCTCTGACTTTGCTTTTAAAGTCCTATCTGTACTGAAAAAAATAAAAAAACAAAAAATAAACCAAACCAAAAATGCACCGGCGCAAAATACCGTATTTTTCGCTCCATAAGATGCACTTAGTTTTTAGAGGAGGACAACAAGAAAAAAAAAATATTCTGCAGTGGGTGGCTGGGCCGGCGTGTCCTCCAACTCCCCCCCCCCCCCCTTTTCTGGGTGGGCACATTTTGCGGAGGCGAGGGACTAGGAGGGAGGCGGCGACCTATGCAGGTACACCATTAAGTTTGCAGCAGCAGATGAGCATCCACGCAATGGACCTGCTCACCTGCTGCAATGCAAAGCTTCCTGTGCTGGCTTCTTCAAACATCAGCGACGCTGCTGGGGCCCGGCCAGGCCCGAAAAAGATGGTCGCTGCACGGTATTGTCCACGGCCGGCCCGGTATTGGTCAATATTCGCTCCATAAGACGCAGGCATTTCCCCCCATTTTTGGGAGGGGGGGAAAGTGCGTCTTATGGAACGAAAAATAAGGTACTGACCGGGGAGCGCAGATTTTTAAGGTTTTTTTTTTTTTTATTACTCAAGAATACGCAGCCCTTATTTACTCGCCTGTGTGTACAGGCACATTGTAAACACTGGTATTGTCAAAGCTTAAATGAACAAGCTGAAGTTAGAAACCGATTGGTTATTATGCACAGCTGCACCAGATTCTGTGTGCTCCGGGTTTAGTAAATCACCCGCCATTGTGGAGCTGGTGTTGTAGACAGGGGTACAGTCACCCTGAAACAGAAAATGGCCCAAACTGGTACCACAAGGGTGGAAGGGCACAAAAATACCCAAAACGTCTTTGTATGGTGTAGTATAGTATAGTAGTAACACTGGAAACACCTAAACTCAATCATTTAGAGGGCTGGTCTCATACCTTTGGTCATCTACTAATCCCTTTACCCCTCATTCACATTGAATCCAATGTGAATGGGGGTTAGAGGCAGAAGGCTCTACCGTGTATTTTTTTTTATATATGTATCCCTTTATATTTCATTCTTTATAATTTATTCGATCACTCCTCTAAGGAAAACTGGTACATCTCCTACAGACTTCAGAAGAAAATGGCACACAAAGCTTCCATTACCTTAACTGATTAGAGAAGTCATCCTCTACATTGTCATCATCCCAATTATCCTCCCAGACGTGAGCATCTTCATCCTCGTCACAGCCTGTCCAGTCTGAAGTGAGATACAAAAACATTTACACCCAGTTCCCAATAATAAAAGACAGACAATAAAACAGCTGTAAAGCAAGTCCCTGGTAATACAACAGCGGCATCGAAAAGAACTTCCTTCAATAAACTTCCATGTATTACTTATTTTAAAAAAAATATTTCAAATCACCTTAATTTTGATGCAATAATAGAAATCATGTGAGCGCCATCTCTGCTTGTTATTCTGAACACCAGGGGCAGGGCGAAGTTATCATGACCCCTTTGAGAGGGGATTGATGGCAAGACTCCCACATGGAGCCGCTATGAGGCTCGCTTCACATCTATGCCAGTTTGCATTTGATCCCTTTCTGCAGTGCTTTTTTGTGGTGTGTTTTGCATTTTTTGCACACCCGTTTTGATGCATTTTGCCTTTAAAACCGCATTACATACTTTTCGGCAGCTTCTCAATTGACGTCTATTGAACCTAAAACGCACCATTTTGTGTTTAAAAAAAGTCCCCGACCCTTTCCAAGAAAAAGCATAGATGTGAATGTGTCCCATAAGGGGCCATGTTAAATGGACTGTAGTGCATTTCTGCCAAGAAAAAAAAAAAAAGGCTCCATAAAGAGAAGGGGCCAAGCCCAACCCCCTGAAAAACAGCCCCACGCCATAATCCTAACCCTCCACCAAATGATTTGGACCAGTGCAAAAAGCAAAGTCCATAAAGACATGGATGAGTGAGTTTGGGGGTGTTGTATCAGGTTGAGGTCAGGACTCTGTGCAGGCCAGTCATGTTCCTCCACCCCAAACTCGCTCATCCATGTCTTTATGGACCTTGCTTTGTGCACTGGTACAAATCATTTGGTGGAGGGGGGATTATGGTGTGGGGTTGTTTTTCAGGGCTTGGCCCCTTCGTTCCAGTGAAGGGAACTCTTAAGGTGTCAGCATAGCAAGACATTTTGGACAATTTCATGCTCCCAACTTTTTTTGGAACAGTTTTGGGATGGTTCCAACATGACTGTGCCCCAGTGCAAAAAGCAAGGTCCATAAAGACATGGATGAGCGAGTCTGGGGTGGAGGAACTTGACTGGCCTGCACAGAGTCCTGACCTCAACACGATAAAACACCTTTGGGATGAATTGGAGTGGAGACTGCGAGCCAGGCCTTCTCATCCAACATCAATGCCTAACCTCACAAATGCGTTTCTGGAAGAATGGTCAAACATTCCCATAGACACCCTCCTAAACCTTGTGGACAGCCTTCCCAGAAGAGTTGAAGCTGTTATAGCTGCAAAGGGTGGGCCAACGCGATATTGAACCCTACGGACCAAGACTGGGATGCCATTAAAGTTCATGTGTGTGTAAAGGCAGGTGTCCCAATACTTTTGGCAACATAGTGTAATTGAAAACGAGTTCCACTTTAATTGGGATAACTATGTTTTGTTGTATTTATATAGACTTAAATAAAATTGTATCTTCTATTCTGTTGCTGAAAGTGAAATTTCCCACGTGTATATTTTGGGATTAGTGGGGACTCACAGGGCACGGCTCTGGGGTGTGTTAGACAAAAGACAATGACCCACCAATGACAGTCCGCTGGCAGCGCACACTCCCAAGTTTGGGTCTGTCGGCACAATGTTCTGATGTGTTCGGCAGGGGAGGATGTAATCACCCATTCAAAGAGATGTAATGAGGAAAGACATTTGTTAACGTGTATAAACAGGAAATCTCCCCTTCACACCTACTTCCACCAGAAAAACAAAACAGCTCAACGCATTAGAAGATTTAGCTCTTTGTGTCCGATCAAATATTATACCAAAAAAAAAAAAGTTTTATAAAATTAAATAATTTATGTCCACAGCCACCCAGCCCATACTAGGGAAAAAAAAAGAAAAAAAAAGTACTATCAACGCCACCTTTCCATCACTTGCCATATATCCATCTTCTTCTCTGTCTAAAGTAAGACTGGGCAAATGTAATGTAAAAGTAGAGAAAAAAAAAATAAATGAAAAAGGACTGAATATTTTGTATTGGGACCAGTTGATTAGCTTATTAGATTGTAAGCTCTTCTGAGCAGGGCCCTCTTAATCCTCCTGTATCTTATTGTATTATAACTGTATTGTCTCCCTTTTATATTGTAAAGCGCTGCGTAAACTGTTGGCGCTATATAAATCCTGTATAATAATAATAATAATAATAAATCACCTTAAAGCAGAGTTCCACCCAAAAGGGAAAGCTCTGCTTCTTTGCTTCCCCCCACATTTGGCACCTTTTGGGGGGGGGGGGGGGGGGGGGGCAGGTACCTGTTTTTCACAGGTACCCACTCCCACTTGTGGGCGACTTCATCATGGCGAAGTGACTCAGAAGTTCGTTCCCAACCTCCTTCCCCCGCCACTGGGACATTCACAAAGAGCAGCGCAATTCACGCATGCGCAGTAAGAAACCAGCTGTGAGCCTGGGTTCACACATATGTGAACACAGACATCGCATGTGATTTGAGCCCGCTTGGCTGTGCTGATCACATGCAATGTCTGTGCGATGCGAGTTCAGCCATACCGGTTGTATGGCTGAACTCGCATTGGATTTGCACAAAAAAAAAAAAAAAAAGGGTGCAGGAACCCTTTTTTTTTCTTCGCACTGGAATCAGATTGCACGGGTGTTCACACATCCGATTCCTGTGCGAGTTCACAGTTCGCACTGCGATTTGTGAACTGATCTGGGGGGGTCATTAAATTTGTATAGACACCCGCAGCCGTTCGCAGAAGGCAGTAGAATCCGGCACTGGAATCGTGCTACTTCCCGCATCGCATGTGTGAACTAGTGGTGCCCCGAAATTTCAGCCGCCGAAAAGTGTACACTCACTACTTTACATTGTAGCAAAATGTCATTTCTTCAGTGTTGTCACATGAAAAGATAGAATATTTACAAAAATGTGAGGGGTGTACTTACTTTTGTGAGACAAAATATATATTATATATATATATATATATATATATATATATATATATATATTACACATATACATTTTTTTTTAATATATATATATATATATATATATATATATATACACACACACACACACTCATGACCGTAAGCTCAATCTGTTACTGTAGAAAAATATATTCATATAAAAAATGTATTATTGAAAAAAAAAAACATTTCTTAAATCTATTTCTATCTGTTTGGCTGATTACAGATTTTAAAAATATACATGTTTTTGTTTCAATAATAACTTCTCTTAATAAAAAAAACATACAAATAAAGATGTGAGTGGCCATTGTGGTGACAGTCTACAAACCCCTAAAACACCCCCCCCCCCCCGTTCCGGGTCACAGAGGGGCTGTCTTCCATGAAACTGGTCCCTGGTTCCACTGCTGGTCTATGGAGAACACAGAAGACTGGAGTATTTCATCAGCATGTGCAGCTTTAAGTCTTGACAAGTCGGGTGTCTATTTATCCTCAACCTCTATATTTTATCAAAAAAAAACAAAAAAACAGGGTAGTATTTTGCTTTCTGGGCCCTAAAATTAACCCCTTCTCACCGACTGTACGCAAATATGCGGCGTCAGGTTGAAGGGGTTATTCCGGGGGGATGCCTGCAGCTGCATGCATCACCCCGATACCATTTTTTGTTTAGAGGCCCGAGCGACCATCGAGCACGTCCGCCGACTGGCCCGGAGATCCGAACGAAGCCAGAATCGGCTTTGATTGGGTCTCGGATCTAGTAACCCAGAAGAGATGTCATGTCATTGCTTCCGGTTTACAAAAGACTTAAAGGTGCAAAATCTTAAAAAAATGTCAGTATTCAGAAACACTGATTTTGGCGTTTTGAATACTTTTAAGTGCAAAGGAAGGATTTGGGGTCTTGTAGATCGCTCCATAAAGAGTACCTGTCACTGACTATTACTGTCAAAAGGGATGTTTACATTCCTTCTGACAGCAATAAAAGTGATCAGAACTTTTTTTTCAAAAGGAAAAGTGTAAATAAATTAATAAAAAAAAAAAAAAAAAAGTACAGTGGCTCTGTGCTCAGGCGCAGAAGCAAGTGCAAATGTAAACGGTGTTCGCAGCACACATGTGAGGCTTCGCCGCGATCGTTAGAGCAAGAGCAATAATTCTAGTGCTAGACCTCCTCTGTAACGCTAAACAGGCAACCTGTAAAAAAAATTTTTAATCCTATGGAAATTTTTAAAGTACCGAAGTTTGTCGCCATCCCATGAGTGTGCGCAATTTTAACCAGTTGCCTCGGCTGCGTGAATCGACGTACTGGTACGTCACTTTGTGCACTGGCTTTTTTGTCTTGGGAGCTCGCCCGCGATCAAAGAGAGCCAGAACGGGTATCTGTCAAT
This sequence comes from Aquarana catesbeiana, assembly GCF_042186555.1. Taxonomy (NCBI): domain Eukaryota; kingdom Metazoa; phylum Chordata; class Amphibia; order Anura; family Ranidae; genus Aquarana; species Aquarana catesbeiana. The sequence continues at coordinate 31,175,509 of NC_133328.1, read as the reverse complement.
GTAAACAAGGAGGATCCCCATTCTGACAGGGGAGAGAGAGATCGGCTGTTCCTAGTCATCAGGAACAGCGATCTCTCCTCCCAGGCAGCCCATTCCCCATACAGTTAAAGTGATTGTAAAGGCTTGTTTAACCACTTCCCGCCCACCCACCGTCACATGACATCCTGGGCTTTGAGCGGGTATATCTGAATGATGCCTGTAGTTACAGACATCATTCAGATATTGCCAGTTTCAGACGGCGAATCTCTAGACCATAGGAATGATCATAGCGGCCGGTCCGCCGCTTGATCGTTCCTATGGGAGCCGAGAGGGGACGCCCCCCCCCGCGCCGCCCTCCGGTGCTTGTTCCAACTCACCGTTACAATCGGTGAGGTGGAGAGCAGATCCGCCGGCGCCAGATGTAGATCATAGAGATTTCCGGCGGACCAGATGGTCGCCGGAGTCTCTATGATCGTCGGAGGCTGGGCGCGATGTTATGACGTCACGCCCGGCCTCTCCATCCAAAAAAACTGCGCCGCTTCGGCTGGGAAGCGGTGATCGTTTTATTTTTTTTTTTTTTATTTCAGGCTTCCCAGCCTAGTGATGAGATGTGGGGTCTTATTGACCCCATATATCACTATTAAGAGGACCTGTCATGTCATATTCCTATTACAGGGGATGTTTACATTCCTTGTAATAGGAATAAAAGTGATCAAATTTTTTTTTGTCAAAAAAGTGTCAAAATAAAAAAAGAAAATATAACAAAAAAAAAATTTTTTAAAGCGCCGCTGTCCCGGTGTGCTCGCACTCAAAAGCGAACGCATACGTAAGTCCCGCCCACATATGAAAACGGTGTTCAAACCATACATGTGAGGTATCGCTGTGAACGTTGGAGCGAGAGCAATAATTTTGTCCCTAGACCTCCTCTGTAACTCAAAACATGTAACCAGTAAAAAAATTTCAAGCGTCGCCTATGGGGATTTTTAAGTACCGAACATTGGCGCCATTCCACGAGCGTGTGCAATTTTGAAGCGTGACATGTTAGGTATCTATTTACTCGGCGTAACTTCATCTTTCACAATATGCAAAAACATTGGGCTAACTTTACGGTTTTGTTTTTAAAACACAAAACTGTTTTTTTCCCAAAAAACGTGTTCGAAAACTTCCTGCGCAAATACTGTGTGAGATAAAACGTTGCAACAACCGCCATTGTATTCTCTAGGGTCTTTGCTAAAAAAAACATATATAACGTTTGGGGGTTCTATGTAATTTTCTAGAAAAAAAATGATGATTTTTACATGTAGGAGAGAAATGTCAGAATTGGCCTGGTAGGGAAGTGGTTAAAAAAATAAAAATAAAAAAGTAACAAACACGTTATACTTACCTGCTCTGTGGAGTTGATTTTGCACAGAGCAGCCCAGATCCTCCTCTTCTCAGGTCCCTCTTTGCTGCTCCTGGCCCCTCCCTCCATCGAGTGCCCCTCAGCCAGCAGCTTGCTACAGGGGGCACCCAAGCCGAGTCAGAGCTCCGTGTATCCATTCAGACACGGAGCCCCGCCCCCTCGCTCCTGATTGACAGCCGCGGAAACAACTGCGCCACTGCTCTGTCTGGGGATTGTAGACATCACTGGAGAGAGGAGGAGCTCAGATAGGTAATGGGGGGGGGGGGGGGGCAGCTGCACACATGCATTACGATAAAAAAAAAAAACCTTCTGCCTTTACAACTACTTTAAACCCTTTGCTCGCCCCCCCCTAGTGTTAACCCCTTCCCTGCCAGTGCCATTTATACAGTGACAGTGCATTTTTATAGCACTAATTACTGTATTGGTGTCACCGATCCCCAAAAAGTGTCATTTGGGGTCAGATTTGTTCGCCGCAGTCCCGAAAAAAAAAAAAAAAAAAAAAAAAAAAAAAAAAAAAAAAAAAATCGCAGATCGCAGCCATTACCAGTAAAAACTATGAAAAAAAATTAAAAGTCCCTAAATCTATCCTATTTTTTGGACGCTATAACTTTTGCGCAAACCAATCAATAAACGCTTATTGTGATTTTTTTTTTACCAAAAATATGTAGAAGAATACATATCGGCCTAAACTGATGAAGACATTTTTGTCTTTTGGCTATGTATTATAGCAGAAAGTAAAAAAACTGTTATTTTTTTGCAAAATTGTCTTTTTTGTTTTGCAGTGCAAAAAATAAAAAAAACTGCAGAGGTGATCAAATACCAGCAAAAGAAAGCTCTATTTGTGAAGGGGGAAAAAAAAAAAACAAGGACGTCAATTTTGTCTGGGTACAATGTCACACGACCGCACAATTGTCCGTTAAAGCGACGCTGTGCCGTAGCGCAAAAAATGGCCTGATCATTAAGGGGGTAAATCCTTCCAGGGCTGACATGTTTGGTATCTATTTACTCGACCTAAGATCATCTTTCACATTATACAAAAAAAATTGAGCTACTATTTAGTCTTTTTTTTTTTTTTTAATTTATGAAAGTGTATTTTCTCCCCCCCCCCCCAAAAAAAAATTGCATTTGAAAAACAGCTGCAGAAATATCAAGCGATATAAAATATTTCAAACGATCGCCATTTTATTCTCCAGGGTCTATGCTAAAAAAAAAAAAAAAAAATTTATATATATATATATATATATATATATATATATATATATATCTCTCAAATATATATGTTTGGGGGTTCTAAGTAATTTTCTAGCAAAAATATACGGATTTTAGCTTTTAAGCAACAAGTGTCAGGAAAAGGCTCAGGCATTTAGAGGTTACCATTTGTTTTTTTACTGAAAATTTGGGCTTGATAAGACGTTGCTCTAATGTCATAAAGAAAATGAGAACTCCCACCATTGTATTCTCCGGGGTCTCTGCTTTCAGAAAGGATATCCCATCTGGGGTGGGGGGGGTTAGCTAATCTTCGGGCCTAAGAAGGTGCCTTTTTTACCGTCGCCAAAACAGAAGGTGGAGGGGAAATGCTATGTGCCCTGAGAGTGAAGTGGGGAAGTCACAGGTCATATTCCTCTCACTTCCTGTTGTGTCACCAAGGCAGGAAGTGAAGAGAAATCTCCCCAATGGGGACACAGACCGCAACAAAACACTCTAATATGGCTTCTGATTCTTCCCTACAATAAAATCCCAGCTCTGGTCTGCAGTGAATTGTACACAAGGACTCAGCTCTCCACACACAGCCATGGATCTCCCCTCCCCCCACACACACTACTTCTGAGTCATGGCGGCCCCCCCCCCTTATCCCTCTCCTCCTCCTCCTCTCACCTTCTGTCGGGAACTCCTCAAACTCGTCATCCTCCTCCAGCAGACCCAGGTCCACCTGCGGCTTCTTCTCTGCCGTCATCCCGAACACCGAGCACCGGACACCACTCCACACAACACACCAAAAAGAACCGGACTGGACCGAGAGCGGAAACGGAAATGACGCGTCGGCACGCACGAGCGGCGCTTTGGTTGGCGGAAGGAGCGAAGAGCGCACTGCGCACGCGTCAGTGTGGATGGCGGAAGGAGGAGAGCGGCGCGGTGGTTGGAGGAAGAGGAGTAAAAGGCTGCAGGGCGCACGCGTGGGGATTGGAGGCCGAACGGACTGTGGGTGTGGTCACGTGGTTCATGAGCTCTGTTCTTCAGTAGAAGTGAATGAGGCGGTCACCAATCATCAGGAGGATGCAGAGCCCAATCTTTCACTATAATCTTCTTATTATATATTTATCAATTTTTCTCTGTTACTTGCACAACCTGAATAATAAGAATACATGTATATGTGTAGAGATTGGGGAAAGCTTAATACACACACACACACCTGTTGTATTGTTTTTGGACACGTAGGAAAGGATTAAAATCCCTGATGGTGTTGTTTATTCTATTTTTTTTAAGTTTTAAAATAACTGCCATTTTTCATTATGAAGAGTATAAGGGTTTAAAGTAACTGCCATTTCATTATAAAGAGTATAAAGGTTTAAAATAACTGCCATTTTTCATTATAAGGAGTATAGAGGTTTAAAATAACTGCCATTTTTCATTATAAGGAGTATAGAGGTTTAAAATAACTGCCATTTTTCATTCTGAAGAGTATTAAGGTTTAAAATAACTGCCATTTTTTTTTACTAGTTTTGGATAGGGTAAGAAAGGTTTTAAAAAAACTGCCATTTTTCCCTTTGGATTTAAATAGATTAGAAAAGGTTTAAATCCCCTCCAGTTCCAGTTTTTCTCCATTGTTTTGGCTCATTTCTTGAAACAGAAATGACATCCTCAAAACAACATGGACAAATCTCCAAACCACTTGGCAATTGTCCACAACTGAATCAAATTTCTCATTCGTTTCATCAAATTGCAAATGTCTCAGTACATGTCTCAATGTCTCAGTACATCTTTCAAATGATTAAGTACAAGTAGCCCTCATTTAGCACAATTTCCAAGTGAATGAATCTTGTTGATCTAAACTGATTGTCAATTCTCAGTCTAATGGTTGTTCTCTCCAAAACGCGTCAGCATCATTTCATTGTTTAAGTCATCACATGCACAATAGTCTGTTCAATGGTCAAAATTATTCAGGAACCATAATACCATGAATACCATATATGAATCTCTTGGAACATTTGATAAAATGATTACAGCAATTGGCAGTCGGGTGCAGCTAGAACTTGACTAACGAAGGAGGAGTTGGAGTTGGTCTCGGATGACCAATCAAACAGTATGTTTAGTCACCTGACAGGTGATGTCCATTGTTGTGAATGCTGCCAAACATGTATATATAGAGCTTGACCATGCAGGACCAGTACTGAACATGGAGGCACCTGGCCAAGTAAATGAACAAGGGCAACTGCCTGCTCGAGGAAGAGGAGGAGTAAGGGTGCGTGGTGGTGGAATAGGGGGAAGAGGCCGAGGAGCACGAAGACACCATGCTGTCCCTGATGAAATTCAGGCCACAATTATAGACCATTTCATCAACCATGGCCTCACAATGGCGGAGGCAGGTCACCGAGTGCAGCCTAATGTGCCTCGCTCTACAGTCTTCTCTATCATCCAAACCTTTCGCAGGCAAAACAGGTATGTAGTCAGTCAATGATGGAATTATATAATGTATAGGCAGTGGTGTATTTAGGTTTTGTGCTGCCCTAGGCCTGACTGAGCTTACGCACCCCCTAATTTAAATATGACCCACCCCTTCCTGTCAAGGCCACACCCCTTTCTTTTAAAGATCCGCCCTGTCATCTTCATTGGAGGAGGACAGAGGGATGCAGCAGGAAGAGGACAGAGAGGCATGCAGCATCTTTTCATTTGGTGGGTAAGGGGATATGTGCTGGTTGCTTTGGGAGGGGAGGATCAGACCCCTCCCAAAGCACCAAGCACATATCCCCTTACCCCCCCTCCCCTCATCCATGTGTGCATCTGTTATCTGCCCCCTTCCCGGTTACTGTGTCCCCCTCCACTGTAAACTATACACAGACCTCAGAGCAGAAGCGCAGCTCTTGCACTGAAGTCGTGTCCCTCCTCTGTGGCTCCTTCTCCTCCTGGCTGTGTACACTAGAACATTGGAGCTGAGAAGGAGGAGGAGCTGAGGAGTGTGTGTGGCTGACAGTGGGGAGAGAGGTGGCGGCTGCTACGGAAAGCCGATCGCCGCTTGTGGGACCCTGGGTGGCAGATGTCCTGGGTGCCCACGCTAGCGCACTCTGGCTGCCAGTTACCGAAGCTCAGTGCCGGAACTTGTTGTGGGCTCCGGGACAGTGGCGTCACTAGGTTTGGTGTCACCTGGAGCTGTAAAAATTGTGTCATCCCCCTTAATTTTTTAACTGGAGGCCCAGCGTTGGAGCTCATTGTGGCGGTCAACAAGGCCCAGAGGATATCAGGTTAGGCACTTTCTAATGGCTCAGTCCCTGGGAACAGTAATAAATAATGTCCAACAGGCTCTTACCAGACCCGGTGAAACCGCAACAGTGATCCCTCCAGCTGGACGATCGCTCACTCTGGGTTGCCCAGGCTGACTCTCCTCAGTAGTGTAGCATGTCTGTACCCCGGCAGTGGCTTCATCTTTCTCCCCCTCTGGTGGTGCGGGTACAGCGTGGCTCTCTGGTGGTGCGGGAACAGTGTGGCTCTCTGGTGGTGCGGGTACAGCTTGGCTCTCTGGTGGTGCGGGTACAGTGTGGCTCTCTGGTGGTGCAGGTACAGCGTGGCTCTCTGGTGGTGCGGGTACAGTGTGGCTCTCTGGTGGTGCAGGTACAGCGTGGCTCTCTGGTGGTGCGGGTACAGCGTGGCTCTCTGGTGGTGCGGGTACAGCATGGCTCTCTGGTGGTGTTGGTACAGCGTGGCTCTCTGGTGGTGCGGGTACAGCATGGCTCTCTGGTGGTGTTGGTACAGCGTGGCTCTCTGGTGGTGCGGGTACAGCGTGGCTCTTTGGTGGTGCGGGTACAGCGTGGCTCTCTGGTGGTGCGGGTACAGCGTGGCTCTATGGTGGTGTGGGTACAGCGTGGCTCTCTGGTGGTGCGGGTACAGCGTGGCTCTCTGGTGGTGTGGGTACAGCGTGGCTCTCTGGTGGTGCGGGTACAGTGTGGCTCTTTGGTGGTGCGGGTACAGCGTGGCTCTTTGGTGGTGCGGGTACAGTGTGGCTCTTTGGTGGTGCGGGTACAGCGTGGCTCTCTGGTGGTGCGGACAAAGCGTGGCTCTCTGGTGGTGTGGGTAGAGCCGCTCTCTCTCTCTTCTGCCTTAGGCTGACAGAAAGGGGAGGGGGGGCGAGCGGGGGAGTTCTCTAGTAAATGGAGCAGCAGATCTGTGACAGGGAGAGGAGAGATGCGGGTTGTCAGGGGAGGGGGGGCGAGCGGGGGAGATACACAGACAACCCGCATCTCTACTCTCCCTGTCACAGATCTGCTGCTCCATTTACCAGAGAACTCCCCCGCTCGCCCCTCCCTCCCCTTTCTGTCAGCCGAAGGGAGAAGAGAGAGAGAGAGAGAGAGCGGCTCTAATTGGTTTTACCGTGCCGCCGCCCAGCTTCCTGACCGCTGTTTTCCTCCCCATGATTGGCCACAGCAGAGGGCCAATCAGAGACAGAATCACAGCTTTACGGAGGGGCGGCTTGACGGCACCCGGGACGCCACTGCACTGCACTGCTAAGCTGTACTTCCTGCTGTGCGGGAGTTCGGAAAAGGGCGCTGCTGCCATTTTCGGGGGGGGGGGGGCGGATTTTTGCCGCCCCCCGCACAGTGCCGCCCTAGGCCTGGGCCTTGTTGGCCTAGGCCAAGACACAGCACTGTGTATAGGACAGGACACTGTGCATAGAGCAACAAATATGTTTATTTACTCATTTACGTATTCAGGGCTTTTTTTCTCAGAATAGGTGCAGGAACTCGACCACGACCCCCCCCCAAACCAACCTTCACTCCAATACAGACACCCTTCAAACCGCATCAAATAGTGGGTGTGGTCAAATTTCACTAACAGTGTAAGGGTCTTAAAGGAGCATTAAATGCCCTGGGTGCATTAATTACAGAGTTCGGGGGGAGGGGGATGTTGCACACAGAGTGCAGCATTCCAGGGGTGCACTACACACAGTGCAAAGTTCAGCGGTGCACTACACACAGAGTGCAGAGTTCAGCGGTGCACTACACACAGAGTGCAGAGTTCAGCCTTCTTCCGCAGCTGCTTATCTCTGCATCCCCCATTCACATCTCACTTTTACCCCTCTTCAGCTCTGACCTCTGCATGCAACCTACCTTTCACTGCCCCCATCTTCTCCCTCCCTCCTTAAAAGCTTTACCATTTTCCACATGTCTTACTTGTGTTGTTGTATTAAACTGAAGCACCCTGTAGGTTCTAGTACCTCCCCACACACTATAGGTGGCTCCTCTCTCACTTGTAGACGCAGACTCCTTGGTTCTACATAGCCCAGCAGTGATCTTCATACTATTCTATGGCCTTTTAATTTGCTATCCAACGACCGTACGGCAGCAGCCGTCACGTCATTTGGAGGTGTACACACTATCAAGTTCATCTAATCGGTAGGTGATATCCCAATCCTGGTATCAACGATGCCCCTGCCTCTTGCCCTTTGCCCATGATGTATATAGTGTGTGTGTGTGTGTGTCCCCCTTTTTTTTTTCAGTACTATTATCTTTCTATTTTTTCTGTTTTGTATTTTTAGAATATGCTTTGGTAACTCTTCCTCACCTTGAACGCCCCTGATGAAGGGACCCCAAGTGTCCTGAAACACGTCGGGCTGAATGTCTACAATTACCACGCATTGACGATACAGTTTTTGTATACTTTTTGTTGTTTTTAACCTACTCTTTTTTCGGTGGTGTCTGCACCTGAATAATTTTATATTTTCTCCTATATATCAATAAAATTGAACTTTTTAATGTTTACTTAGACCCCCTTTTTTGTTGCCTGAAAAGTCCTATTATTTATTTGGGGGACATTTGCTCCTTTATATATTGTATTTGGGATTGGCAACCTCTAGCCCCCCCTTTTTTTCGGTGGATCTCTTTAATCAAACTCTCTCACTTGTAGGGAGATGATCCAGTGGGGGAGTTGGGATCTCCTCTGCGCCTGCATCTTCCTTGGTCATTCAGGAGATCAGATCTGTGGGAGCCATTGAGAGACAAGCTGTCCCTTGTAAACACAGAAACCGGACTTCAATGTTTACAAGTAATAGTGGGGAGCAGGGAGCAGAGGGCCTGAGCCAGAGGTGGTGGAACTGAGTTGCACCAAGTTCCGGCTGAAAAAAAGCCCTGTACGTATTCATTTAATGTGTGTGTGATAGGCCTACAGTATTACAGTATCTTACCTCAGTGGGATGTTATGCATGATACTAACAATGACAAGAAAAATGTTGTAGAAAATAAACTATGGAATAGTTTATTTTCTACAATATTGATGATACAGTTTACAGTAGTATTCCAGTCACTGTGCAGTGATGCATTAGAATTGTGATAACGTTACTGTAAGTAAAACAACAATACGATTACATTGGTAACTCATTCTGTACGGAATACATAAGGTATAAATTACGAATGGAGTGTTGTGCAATGAACAACAAGAACAAGAGATCTGTAACATGGTGTTTGCAAATAATGCCATCACATTGAGACAGATCTGCATTGCAACCCTACAAGACAAAGCCATATTCCAAAATGTCAACTCTATAAGCATCTCCACAATAGCCTGCATATTGAAGAAGCATCAGATGACAACGAAGCAAATTTACAGGGTGCCATTTGAGAGGAACTCTGACAGAGTGAAAGAGCTGCGGTACCAGTATGTACATGTAAGTCAGTCACTGGTTGTCCATCAAGATAACTTTTTTACAATTACAGTAAGCAGTGGTTCCCAAAATGTATTGGTTTCAATACCCACTTTACCTGATTTCTGAATCCAGGTATGAAAGCATTTGATTTACGTATCTGATTTATAAACATTTTGCCTAAAAACTGCAGCTTACTGTATGATGCAAATATCATTATAATCCTTATTTTGAAGAATATAACATACAATACAGTAAGAAAAAGGGTCAAAGAGCTGCAATTACAGTAGTGCCTCCCATGTAAATCTATCTAATACTGTGGGTTTTACTGTAACATTTATGTAAGGCCGCGTACACACGGGTGGACTTTTCGACCGAACTGGTCAGACGGACTTTTGACGGACTTCCGACGGATTTTTGAACGAACAGACTTGCCCACACACGATCACACCAAAGTCCGACGGATTCGTACGTGATGACGTACACTGGACTAAAATGAGGAAGTTTATAGCCAGTAGCCAATAGCTGCCCTAGCGTGGGTTTTTGTTCGTCGGACTAGCATACAGACGAGCGGATTTTTCGACCGGACTCGAGTCTGGCGGAAAGATTTGAAGCATGTTTCAGATCTAAAGTCCGTCAGATTTTCGACTGGAAAAGTCCGCTGAAGGTTCCGATGAAGCCCACACAGGATCGGATTGTCCACCGGACTCGGTCCGTCGGACCAGTCCGGTCGAAAAGTCAGCTCGCATGTACGCTGCATAAGTCTACTCGTTGATCATTTTTCCCCTCCCCTTTCTGTCAAATTCCCCCCTTTAGTACCTCTGTAAAGGGTACATGTACCCCAGGTTTGGAACCACTGGTATACTTGCCAGTAGTATATTGAACTTGTGTAGAACATATAACATTCCTATGTAACTATCTGTAACTGTAGTGTATGACTCTTCTGTATGACTGATTTGATGTTTTCTTTTTTTACTCTATTGTAGAGAATAATGGCATTGGAAGGAAACGAGGCCTCTCACATACACGTGTATGTGGATGAGGCGGGCTTCAACCTGGCAAAGGGGCGAAGACGTGGCCATAACTTTATTGCCCACCGGGCCACGGTGGATGTCCCAGGCCAGCGCGGGGGCAATATAACTATTTGTGCTGCCATTTCTGAGAATGGTGTGGCCACTCACATCCCCAGTCTTGGCCCATACAATAAACAGAAGCTCCTCATCTTCTTGGACCACCTTCATTTGGATTTGATCCCTGAAAATAAGAGAGGTCTCATAGGGCCTCTCCTACCACAAAATATAATTGTATGGGACAATGTGAATTTCCACTGTGGCCCCCTTATCAGGGCCTGGTTCACTGCTCATCCAAGGATGGATATGGTGTTCCTACCACCTTACTCTCCTTTCCTCAATTCTATTGAGGAGTTTTCCTCCGCTTGGAGGTGGAGAGTGTATGAGCATCAGGCTCAAGATCAGAGGTCCCTGCTCCATGCAATGGACGCTGCCTGTGAGGATATTACAGGAGATCAGTGTAGGGGATGGTTGCGGCATGCACACCATTTCTTCTCTCGTTGGATCGCAAGGGAGGATATAGGCTGCGATGTTGACGAGAATCTGTGGCCAGACAGACAGCAGCGTGTGGATGGGCAGGAGGGTGAGGACGGTGGCCAGTGAAGAGATGTTATAGTAGTTGTGAAACTCCAGCTTTATTTACAGCATTGTAGGCTAAATGTAATTTTCCTGTTTTTTTGTTTGTGTGTTTATATTGCCGTATATTATGCTGTGTACATTTTCTTTTTACTCTGATGTATGAAAGTTACTTTGTGTGTGAATGATAATGGTTACAATACTGTAAAGTAATTTTTCCATGGCAGTATGAGTGCAATGTGTGATGTCAAACCTTGGAGGCTACTCTTACCCTAAAATCTTTTATTTTTTTTTTCAGTTTTATACACAATTGTATTCAGTTAGCTAGACAAAAACTGTACCGTAACCATTGTCAATGAAGGAAGGACTGGGCTAAGACTGAAAGGTGGACATGAGGGATATTTCAATGGTCCTCTGCCATAGAGACAAAACATCTAAACATTTTGACTTGCAGTGCTTACACAATGCCAAAGGGACGAAGCATTTTGGGGGCACTGACTATTTGAATGAGAAAGAAATTTATTTTTGACACATCAGTCAACTGTTTTGGGAAAGATATGAGCTTTTGAAGGTGAACCATGATGCTGTGCCGAACCATCCAGGTTATTTTGGCAAAAGCAACAAGAGAGTTGAGAACGTCTGGTCTGTTTCAAGAATAGAGCCAAAGCAATTGAGAAGAATCTTTGCCATTTTGGGGGCAGTGACTCTTTATATGGGAAAGGAATATGGTTTTGAAGCATGAGTGAACAGTTTTGGGAGAGATATGAGCTTTTGCACGTGAGTTATATTGTTGTGCTGAACTGTAAGACTGTTTTGCCAAATGATCTTAGAGTTTTGAGAATGTCATTTCTGTTTCAAGAAATAAGCCAAAACAATGGAGAAAAACTGTAAAAAAAAATTGAATGGGGAAAGTTTAAACCCCCCCCCCATGCTTTTTATTTTATTTTTTAATAGAGTAGCAAAGGTTTAAAACACTTGCGTTTTGTTTTTTTTTTTTGCTGCTGCCTGTATCATTGGGGAAATTTCATTTGTTCCAAAGACACAGCAGGATGTTTATGGAAACCTCCCAAAGTGAGGGGAATGCCTCTTTAAGACCCCTTTCACACTGAAGACCCCCAAAGAAGGGGTTAACAAGGGGTTAAAAGCATCCAAAAAGCACCAATGGGCAGCACTGCTTATTGATTTCAATGGCAGGGGCAGTTTAGGAGTGGTGTATAGTGTAGTGGTTGGTGGTGGTGGGGATAGTGGTTGGGTGGTGGTGGTGGTAGTGGTTGGTGGGGATAGCAGTTGGTGGTGATAGTGGTTGGTGGTGGTAGCGGTTGGTGGTGGTAATGGTTGGTTGTGGTAGCGGTTGGTGGGGATAGTAGTTGGTGGTGGTAGTGGTTGGTGGTGGTAGCGGTTGGTGGTGGTAGGGGTTAATGGTGATAGTGGTTGGTGGTGGTAGTGGTTGGTGGGGATAGCGGTTGGTGGGGATAGCGGTTGGTGGTGGTAGGGGTTGGTGGTGGTAGTGGTTTGTGGTGGTAGTGGTTGGTGGGGATATCGATTGGTGGTGGTAGTGGTTGGTGATGGTAGCGGTTGGTGGGGATATCGGTTAGTGGTGGTAGGGGTTGGTGGTGATAGTGGTTGGTGGTGGTAGTGGTTGGTGGTGATAGTGGTTGGTGGTGATAGTGGTTGGTGGTGGTAGCGGTTGGTGGTGATAGCGATTAGTGGTGGTAAGGGTTGGTGGTGATAGTGGTTGGTGGTGGTTATACTAAGATTATGAGTGCAGCCACAGTCATGTCTCTGGTATGTATTTTTTGAGCTGGTGATTCTCTTTTATGTAAAAGTGATCCTAGTGGCTATACAGCACTTAGATCACTTTTACAGGCGGAGAAAGGAGGTCCTCCCCACCCGCTGCCGCCACCGCCTTTATTGGGTCCTCTTGTCCCATCAGGGAGCAAGGTAAGAATGCGACCGGCGGCATTGATAACCGGCAAGGATAACAGTACATTTACACTGATTACACTGATTATTAGTGCACATCAGTGTCATCTATTAGTGCACATCTGTGCAACTTATCAGTGCCCATCAGTGCAGCCTATTAGTGCCCATCATTCACATCAGTGAATGAGAAAAAAATACTTATTTGCAAAATTATATATTTATTTGTTTTGGGCAAGAAACCACGCTAGTATTCTACCATAAAATAAATAAAATAAAACAAAAGCAGCAGTTTGAAGTGAGATACACACAATAATAAATATAGAAAAAAGAGAGAAGCTGAGCTAAAAAGTCCCAATTGATGCAGGAAAATTCTAACGTCATGTTATGGATCAACATTAAGCGTGAAATAAATCCTCTTCCCAATGGCACCACAGTGACTTCAATCAGAAAGTGCCCCACCACCTTAAGAAAAACCTGCTCACCGGATGGCAAGCAAAAAAGGCATGTGGCTATAGCCCGTTTGCATTTTAAAAACAAAGCCGGCCGGCAAACCACAGAAGCCCATTCTCCTAGTACACAGCGTGGTTTTTGAAATGCAAACTTTTTAACGTACCAATTCTTTTTTTCTGGGTCAAATGCTGGGTTTACGGCCACGGGCTTTATAGACGGTGACAGGGGGAGATTTGCAGCCATTTATCCTGTGCTACTGGGCTATCCGACCATTGATCGTCCGTGCAAGCTAAAGGCCTTGGCTGGGCTATAGCCACATGACTTTTTTGCAGGTTTTTCTTCAAGGTGGCGAGGCACTTTCTGATTGAAGTCACTGTGGTGCCATTGGGAAGAGGATTTATTTCATCCTTAATGTTGATCAATAACATGACGTTTTAATGAAGAATTTTCCTGCATCAATTGGGACTTTTTAGCGCAGCTTTTTCTTTTTCTATATTTATTTGTTTGTTTAGCAAAAAATAAAACCCCAGTGGTGATTAAAATACCACCAAAAGAAAGCTTTAGTTAAAATGTAATTTGAGTACAGTGTTGCATAACCGCGCGATTGTCATTCAAAGTGTGACAGCGCTGAAAGCTGAAAGTTGGCCTGGGCAGGAAGGGGGTGAAAGTGCCCGGTACTGAAGTGGTTAATATCGCTTTAAGATTACATGAGAGTTCAGTGATTGGGTTTACATCTTCTCCTGATTCTAGTTATTGCTCGGATTTGCTTTTTTAGAACAAAATTATAAATGTATCCAAACAAAACATAGAAAACGGTGAAATCATTATGATAAATACAGGGTGTGTTTTATATAGGTATATTTCTGCTTGTTTTACTTTAGACTTTGCAGTATTGGCCGGTAAAATGGTTGATTGTATCTGCCAAAAAATCATTCCGTGCTCCACACTAAACACCCCTCCCCCCCCACAACACCATTATGTATTTTTTATTCTAAAACCCATTTGTGTCTTTATGGGCCATTAAGCGCGGAGTATCTCGCGGTGGTGGTCCCACACATGGCTGTAAACACGGGTGGGTTTGTTTACTGTGTTAGGAATGTTTATTTACAATGAGCAGCTGACTTGTTATTGTTTTATTGTACATCACACATCAGATGTGAAATAAATGTATATGTGTGTTAGAGGGGTGGTGGGGAGGAGGTGGGGGGGGCTTCATAGTCTGTATTCAATAGAAACTTCATTTAGGATCTGTTCATTTCATGGCGGCTATAAAGCTATAACTTTTCTGGTGGTTTCAACTGACAGCCATTACCTTTTATTCCAATCGCCCTTCCCTTTTAGATTGCAAGCTCTCATGGTCAGGGCCTTCCTAATTGTCTTGTATTGAATTGTATTGTAACTGTACTGTCTCCCTTTATTAATGTAAAGTGCAAAACTGTTGGTACTATATTAATCCTGTATAATAATAATAATTTGAGCTATTCAGAGAATATTCAGATATTTATTACATTTTAAATGTAACTTTGTGATAAAAATTAGTAACTTAAAGTCATACTAAACTCTGAATTAAATATATATATATATATATATATATATATATATATATATATATATATATATATATATATATATATAATGTATATATACACTTACACACACGTGTGTGTGTGTGTGTGTGTGTATATATATATATATATTTATATATATATATATATATATATATATATATATATATATATATATATATATATGTATGTGTGTATGTGTGTGTGTGTGTGTGTATGTGTATATATATATATATATATATATATATATATATATAAATCCCGATTTTTTGCTTAGAATAAAACAATCACGATTCTCTCAACGTAAAATCTTTCACATTATACAAAAAAAATTGGGCTAACTTTACTGGTTAGTTTTTTTTTTTTTTTAAATTCATCAAAGTAATTTTTTCAAAAAAAATTGCATTTGAAAGACTGCTGCGCCAATACAGTCTGACATAAAATATTGCAACAACCACCATTTTATTCTCTAGGGTGTCTACTAAAAAAATATATATAATGTTTGGGGGTTCTAAGTAATTTTCTAGCAAAAAAAAATAATTTTAACTTGAAACCAACAAATGTCAGAAAAAGGTTTAGTGTTTAAGTGGTTAAACTTTTTTTCACTTACACACAAAGTATATTCCATTGACAAATTGTTACAATGTTTATACTTAAGTGATTCAGAATGTTTTGATTCTTGGCGGACTGCCCAGTTTTTCTCTTCCCTTCTTTTGACGGCTGTGGCTTCAGAAGAGCAGAGAGAATTCTTTGCATAGAAAGAATTGGGAAACACTTTAGTCAAGATCGCGATAACGATTCTTGACGATTATTCGCGCAGCTCTAATATATACACATATATACAGTGCCTTGAAAAAGTATTCCTGCCCCTTAAAATGTTTCCATTTTTTGTTATGTTACAACCAAAAACGTAAATGTATTTTATTGGGATTTTATGTGATAGACCAACACAAAGTGGCACATAATTCTGAAGTGGAAGGAAAATGATAAATGTTTTTTTTACTAATAAATATCTGAAAAGTGTGGTGTGCATTTGTATTCCACCCCCTTTACTCTGATACCCCTAACTAAAATCTAGTGGAACCAATTACCTTCAGAAGTCACCTAATTAGTAAATAGAGTCCACCTGTGTGTAATTTAATCTCAGTATAAATACAGCTGTTCTGTGAAGCCCTCAGAGGTTTGTTAGAGAACCTCAGCGAACAAACAGCATCATGAAGGACAGGAAAAACACCAGACAGGTCAGGGATGAAGTTGTGAAGAAGTTTAAGCTTTAGGTTATAAAAAAATATCTCAAGCTTTGAACATCTCATGGAGCACTGCTCAATCCATCATCCAAAAATGGAAAGAGTAAGGCACAACTGCAAACCTATCAAGACATGGCCGTCCACCTAAACTGACAGACCGGGCAAGGAGAACATTAATCAGAGAAGCAGCAAAAAGGCCCATGGTAACTCTGGAGGGGCTGCAGAGATCCACAGCTCAGGTGGGAGAATCTGTCCACAGGACAACTATTAGTCGTGCTCTCCACAAATCTGACCTTTATGGAAGAGTGGCAAGAAGAAAGACATTGTTGGAAGAAAGTCATAAGAAGTTCCGTTTGCAGTTTGCGAGAAGCCATGTGGAGGACACAGCAAACATGTGGAAGAAGGTGCTCTGGTCAGATAAGACCAAAATCAAACTTTTTGGCCTAAAAGCAAAACACTATGTGTGGTGGAAAACTAACACTGCACATCACCCTTAACACACCATCCCCACCGTTAAACATGGTGGTGGCAGAATCATGTTGGGATGCTTTTCTTCAGCAGGGACAGGGAAGCTGGTCAGAGTTGATGGGAAGATTGATAGAGCCAAATATAGGGCAATCTTATGCCCTGTACACATGACCGGTTTTGCAGTCGGAAAAAACTCAATTCAAGCGGTCTTGCCTACACATGGTCAAACCAAAGTCCGAACAAAGTCCGACCGTCCAGAATGAGGTGACATACAGCACGTATGACGGGACTAGTAAAAGGAAGTTCAATAGCCAGTAGTCAACAGCTGCCGTCTCGTACTTGCTTCGGAGCATGCGTCGTTTTTGGTCCATCGGAACAGCATACAGACGAGCGGTTTTCCCGATAGGAATTGGTTCCATCGAAAATATTCAGAACATGTTCTATTTCTAGGTACGTCAGAATTTTCGAAAAAATAGTTTGATGAGGCATACACACGATCGGAATATACGATGAAGAGCTTCCGATGGACTTTCCTGTTGGACATTCCGCTCGTGTGTACGCGGCATTAGAAGAAAACCTGTTGGAGTCTGCAAAAGACTTGAGACTGGGGAGGAGGTTCACCTTCCAGCAGGACAACGACCCTAAACATACAGCCAGAGCTACAATGGAATGGTTTAGATCAAAGCATATTCATGTGTTAAAATGGCCCAGTCAAAGTCCAGACCTAAATCCAATTGAGAATCTGTGGCAAGACTTAAAGTGGTTGTAAACCCTTACAGACCACTTTTACCTACAGGTAAGCCTAGATTAAGGCTTACCTGTAGGCACAAGAAATATCTCCTAAAACTACATGGTTTAGGAGATATTTCCAAAAGACAGGCACCGATGTCTACGGCACATGCACCGTGGACAACGGCGCGCAGGCGCACTGAGCGTGCCGTCTCTAATGGCGATCATGCCGTTAGTGGCGGCACCAGCGCGCATGTGCGGGAGTGACGTCATCGCGGCTAGGGCCAATCACAGCACCGGAGCTGCGATACCCCAGAAGAAGATGGACGCTTCGTAGGAGAAGGGACAGCAGTGACATCGCAGGCTCCCTTGTCAGGTAAGTGACACATAATGGGCTACTATGCGATGCATAGTAGCCCATTATGCTTTACCTTTGCAGGGAAACAAAGAGGAAGTAAACTCATCAGTATTGACTCAGGAGGGCTGAATACAAATGCCCCCCACACTTTTCACATATTTATTTGTAAAAAATGTTGAAAACCATTTATCATTTTCCTTCCACTTCACAATTATGTGCCACTTTGTGTTGGTCTATCACATAAAATCCCAATAAAATATATTCACATTTTTGGTTGTAGCATGATAAAATGTGGAAAATTTCAAGGGAGACTGTAATGGAAATTTGTAAGTTCTGTATATAATTGTATTCTATTTTGTATGTATTGCACACTGCCCTCACTGTGCACACAGCACTAATAATATTTTCAGTACATGTTTACATTGTTTTGAGTCCTGATTAGAATTAGCCTGCCTATGTAACGCCCCTTGTTACCATAAATGTACAATTGTAATATTAATGTGATACCTACGTAATCATGTGTATAAAAACCTTCAATTGCGTCATAATAAAGCAGAACAGTAATTTGGAAAGATGCTGAGCCTATCTTTTGTGTCTGTTCCCTACTGCAGTAGTTATTATTAATTTGGAACCACTAATCAATATGAGGATAGGAGTTGCCTATCATCAATTCAACCGAGTCAGCATGGCGAGCTTTGCCTTAGGAGGGGATTCCAGGTGACCCTGAGTATCCGAAACGAGGAGCTTGAGACGATCCGGGAATTTCTGATAATCAGCCGGCTGAGGTAAGCCTTTTGCTTACATTTGAGTTATCAGACTTCCTGGATCGGTAAGGCATTTTCGGGACAAAGGGTACCTATTTTACTCCCCTTAATCGAACTGTATTGATTGGTGGTTATATGTTATGTTGTCCCTGTCTATTGTCCATTGGAGTGTTATAAATAAGAAAGGGAAGAATAGTGCTGTTCACAGGTATATGTAGTACATCTGCTAGATAAAGTAGTTTAGAGGCAAGAGGGTATAGGCACAAGTAGAGAAGAGAGAAGACTGGCCAGTCATTATGGGCATTGAATTAAGTAAGGGAATGAAGGGTAAGAGACCCTCAAAAATGCCCAGCGCAAGAGGAGCGCTACATATGAACCAAAGGTGTGGTTCTGCCTATACTGAGCCCCTAGATTAATGGTTAGAGTGGACAGGGATCCACAATGGGTAACTGGGTTACCAAAGTCCACAGGGACTAAGAATCATGCAGAGTAAACAGCTAGAGAAACAGCTATCAATGTGAGCAGGATGGATCAAGGGTGACATTAACACTAGACAGAAAGGGACATTTTCATGTTAAGTTGTGGGATGAATTTGGGATCAGGCACTACAACTAGTAAAAGTCAGAAGCAGAGAAATGAGAGGTAAAACAGAATACTTTATATGTTGTCAGAGAGGGAAGATGGGATGAGCACTCTGGCTCCCCATCTGATCATAGAAGCTAGATATAAAAGATATCTGAACAAAATAAGGAAAGCAGAATTTAGGCAGGGAAATATTAAAGAGTTAAAAGAAAGTGAGAGAATGATATGCATGTGTTGTGTACAAATGGGAAAAATGTAAGCGATTTTAGAGAGATATTGGTGTGTGTGTGTGCGAATGCTGGGACCTTTAGTTCTATTGCTTGTGTGTGTCATGTACGCAGATGTGACCCCCTCCTTTGTGCTCTCATGAAAGAAATGTGGCTGGGATGAGAGGTTAGTGATAAGCTGGAAAGACACCATGCCAATTTCTGTTTTTTAGACAAAACATTTATAACAAAATGTGCCGGGTTAACGAATCTAATGGTAAACAATGTGATCACAATTATTTTGAATCTGTTTTCCAAACATGGTAAAATGAAGGTTACATTTAACCGTGTATTACACAAATTGAATATCCTTTGATAGTGGAAACAGTGCATTTAAAAAAGGGAAATTAAGTAAAATTAAGTAATAATGAGTATTAATTTCTAATATGAGTTTAACAATTTTATTAATTATATAGATATAATGAAACTGGTTTAGACAACCTTTGGTTGGAAATGAAATTCAGGTTATTGGGGAAATTGGTAATGAATGAGATTAGTTTAGATTAAGATAACAATTTTGTAATTTTACATTTATACAATAAGCCCTTATTGAGAGGAAAAAAAGATTAAGATGAGGTTGTTATTTGGAATAAAGCTGCCATAATATTTAACAAAGCCAAGATGGATGGGATACATAAGAAGTTTTTCTACAAAAATGAAATTTCAAGGTTCTTGATAATAACTTGATGTCAGTCCATGATGTGAGAGTTGTTATAAATAAAATTTAAATATAACAGACCCATCACATCAAGTCCACACACCCTGTTAGGATAGATGCCACCTGCAGCCAGTTGTTTTATAGTTTTTGATGCTTTCTGGTCCATCATACAGATTGTTGATTCTTTTGTTTTTATTTATTTTTATTTTTGAAATCCAAAGCAGAATGTGTGGATTGTGAAATGATGTGCCCCTTTTTCTTGTAAGTACAGTGGTATAAGCAGAAGAATATTTTGGATTTATGGGCATCTCTCCATGACCGCAGGGTATTGTTATCATTTATTATAATATTGCCAGGAAAAAGTTGTCTTTTGAAACATGAAACTGGAGTTCTTACACAAACAGTGTGATAGAAAACAAGCCATTGTAATATATTTATGCAAGCTGGACCCAGTAATGAAGGGTTCACCCCGATATATCAGAGCTGTAGCTTTTATGCAAAGGTGCTATTAGACAAAGTTAGATATTGTTTTGGTCAATGGTCCGACATTCTGTGCAGCAAATTTACAGCTAACTAAATGTTTGTCTAATGAAAGGTTTAAAATATGAGTTTGTTTATGTACAAATCTAACAATGAAAAATGCGTACATTTATTCAAAAGAAAGGAAAAGACACATGTGTTAAATTGATGGTGTAGGAATCAGCTGCTGTGAGCCCAGTGCAGGACACACTCCCTGAAGACCCAGATATTACATTTTTTGTAGATTTGAGTATGCAGTTTATCACCCAGAAGGATACTCTGTATTCAAAGTCATTGGATCCTTTTTCCCCAGCTCAAGAAACAGAGCTCCATGTTTTAGCAAAGCCTGTGAGCTGTAAAAAGAGTGTATATTTATATAGATAGTCGAGATATAGAGAGCTTTTGGTTCCATTTAATGGGCCAGAAGTTTGTTTTTACTTCGGCAGGTAAACCAATAAAGCATGCTAAGTTAATTTGATTGGCTGTTTTCAGCCTTCCAGGTTCTTGCTGAGGTAGCCATATTAACTTTCACACATGGAAGCAGACCAGGTGACTAAGGATGCTGCATTTACAGCCCCGGACACTTGATGGGTCTGTGCAACTCACAGATTCCACCCTAGTTCTGGCCCAGTATAGCTGGGATTAATAATTCAACTTTAAGGACCCCAGAACGAGAAGAACAAGTGGTCCACAGGGGGCAACTTCTTATGAAACAGGACTTTGGAAAAGGTGATCATTTATGTCTGCCAGCCACTCTTTTCCCTTCAGCTTGACACATGGACCGTGTCATGAGTCACAAGCAGTTATGGCTGCCTTAGTAAATGAGCGTGGGATAGAGCCAGGGTTCACCACAGTTGTTTTTATAACATACCACTTCTTGTTTTACCTGTTACCAAAGGTGTTACCAAAAGCTGAACATCCCTCCCAGAGATTACAAAAAGATATATCCAGATGCCCAAGTCAGGATCTTATGAGTATGCATTTTGTCTGTATGGACATGTTTTTTGGATGTCCAGTGGCAAATGCTACTGCAAAGGCCACAGTAAAAAGTGTTATCAGAAGTAGTTTGTAAGTACATAGTGCAGAAAGTACAGAGAGTAACAGAGGAAATAATTTTTATAGGAGAGTCCTTACTAGAAGTTTTGAGGTTTTATTTTTACACCCCTTACTGTCTACAATGTAGCGGACAAAGTAGAGTAAGAAACTAGAAAACTTTTGCCTGAATGTTTTCTTCTATTTTATGAAGCCCCTAAGGGGATGTTGGACTCTCTCCCTATGAGATTTTGTTTGGGAGTGTGTTACTCACTTGCTTATATTTTGTCTCAGCAGCTGAAGTCCTCCATTCGGATCTCACGGAGAATGTTGCTGATCTTTTAAGGTTTTTGACAAACTCATTTATGTGTTTTCTCCCCAATTCCAGATCCTAAAAGTTTGGAAGGATCTAAAACTAAAGCCAGGTGACTTGTGGATTTTTAAGAGACATTTATATATAAGGAAATGTTTGGAGACTCAATACAGCATCTATTTCATGTACAGTTTTTGCAAAACGTGAAGGAAAAGTCACCTGGATCCACACCAGACACTGCAAAAATGACTAAATTAAAGAAATCTCTGTGTTTGATTTGTTTCCCTCTTGTGATCACAGTCTAGGGTACTTTTTGATTCAGTTACTTTAATTGTAAGGGATATATATATATATATATTTGAAAAATAGTTTAGCCATGTTGAAGTCATATTTGTCTTTTGTACGTCTTCAATTTTATGTAGAATTGTCTGTGTTTACATATGCTGATAAGTCAGCATGCCAACAATTAAGCTAGAAGGCCATTCTGGCCACAGGAGTGTACAGCCAGTACTCTGTAAATATGTCTTATCAATCATTTGTTTTTCACAATGAAAAGTCATTTGGTAATGAAAAAGTTGCTCAGCTATTATTTTCTCCACAATGGAGTTTTTGCCTCTTTGGCCAGGACTACCTCCACCTAAGCGTGTGGAGGTTCCAGGTTAAAGGTGATAGCATGTATGGTTAGTGATCAAAATATTGATCAAAAGAGGGGAGACTGTAATGGAAATTTGTAAGTTCTGTATATAATTGTATTCTATTTTGTATGTATTGCACACTGCCCTCACTGTGCACACAGCACTAATAATATTTTCAGTACATGTTTACATTGTTTTGAGTCCTGATTAGAATTAGCCTGCCTATGTAACGCCCCTTGTTACCATAAATGTACAATTGTAATATTAATGTGATACCTACGTAATCATGTGTATAAAAACCTTCAATTGCGTCATAATAAAGCAGAACAGTAATTTGGAAAGATGCTGAGCGTATCTTTTGTGTCTGTTCCCTACTGCAGTAGTTATTATTAATTTGGAACCACTAATCAATATGAGGATAGGAGTTGCCTATCATCAATTCAACCGAGTCAGCATCAATACTTTTTCAAAGCATTGTGTGTGTGTGTTTATGTATGTATATATAGTAAAGTTCAAGGAACCAGCTAGATCGCAGGACACAGGCTTTTCTGTCAAAAGGAGGTTAATTAAACTTAAATAGCTCCACAGCAGCAAAAACAAAAGAAAGAGATTTCAGTCTCACCGACTTGCAGAGTCCACAACTGCTATCGCAGTTCAACAGTCCTTAGTTTTTGTCGCCGGTAACTTCCCCCACCAGGAGGCTTCCAGGCAGGACACTGCCGTTCACTTTTATCGCTGTACACAAAACCACCATCCACAGTCTCCTCTACACTCCTCCACACCCACCTACCACTTCCTGTCTTGTTTTAAACCCACTTCCTCTGACAGGTGAGTTAACCCTTTTTTGTTCCATTAAAGGGACCACATTTCAAACAGAGGGGAAATATAGCGTCCTTCCAGGACCCGGCCACGGCGTCCTGTACATAACCCCCCCCCTCCGTGCCCCAACGCCAAGGAGGTGGAGGCAACAGTGGATCTAAAACAATGGACTCGGGAGAGGGCATCTGCATTTTGATGTCGTGTCCCAGGCCTATGCTCCACTACAAATTTAAATTCCTGGAGTGCCAGGAATCACCGAGTAATCCTGGCATTAGTCCCTTTACCTTGTTTCATCCATGTTAAAGGGGTACGGTCAGAATTCAGCCTAAACTTCCTCCCCAAGAGGTAATATCTGAGGGATATCAGAGCTCACTTAATGGCCAGGCACTCTCGTTCAATTATAGCGTAGATTTTCTCCACTGGTGTCTACTCGCCATGAACAACCTGTGACAACACCGCTCCCAATGCTACTACTTCCTGTAGTATCCCACGAGGCCCAGGAATGCACGTACTTGCTTTTTTGTGAGGGGGCGGGGCCAATTCTGTATAGCCTCTACCTTTCTGACCTGAGGTTTCACCACCCCTCTACCCACGATATAGCCCAGGTATTTCATCTCCTCCATTCCCAAAGCACATTTGTCAGGGTTTATTGTAAACCCGTCCTTCCAAAGAGAGCCCAGCACTGCCTGGACTTTGGGCAAGTGTGATTCCCAGTCTCTGCTAAAAATGACTATGTCGACCAAATACACTGAGGCATACTCCCAGTGAAGTCGTAAAATCCTATCCATTGCTCGCTGGAAAGTGGCTGGAGCAGTTTGCAGTCCAAAAGGCATTCTTTTGTACTGAAAACTCCCCTCTGGGTAGAAAAAGCAGTTTTTTCTCTAGCAGCCTTAGTCAACGGGATTTGCCAATAGCCCTTGGTAAGGTCTAATGTAGTGATATACCTGTCTGGACCTAGTCTCTCAATAAGCTCATCTACCCGGGGCATGAGGTAGGCATCAAACCGTGCCACTAGCCAGGAAGGTCACCGGTTCCCTGTCTGTCCAGGGCTTCCACCATCCACAGTCTCCTCTACACTTCTCCACACCCACCTACAACTTCCTGTCTTGTTTTAAACCCACTTTCTCTGACAGGTGAGTTAACCCTTTTTGTTCCCTTAAAGGGACCACAGTCCAAATAGAGGGGAAATAAAGCGTCCTTCCAGGACCCGGCCACGGCGTCCTGTACAATACATAAATATATACAGTATATTTACTTGCCGACCAATCACATACCTGGTACCTCATTGGTCTTCAAGTACTTATACCGGGATGATGCCTGCAGCTGCCTCCTGGTACCGTTTTTTAGAGCCGGCGGTTGGCTCTCTTGTAATAGCAATCAGAGCAGCTAACTAGCTGCTCTGATTGCTATTACAAGCAGTGGGAGAGGACGTTCCCTCCCCCCCTCCTGCCACCTTCCACGACTTGCTCGCGCTTTCCAGTCCCACCGGGAGGCTCGAGCTACCTGTGTTCGCTGGCAAGGGATCGGCTGTGATCGGGTCTCTGCTATGGTAACCCAGAAGCAATGAACTGACATGATTTCAGGGATACCCTGATGTCATCAGCGCCATTTTCCAAAAATTAAAACTATTCAAAGACATCGATCTTGAATGCTTTTAAGTGCAGAGGAGGGATTTGGGGTCTTATGGACCCCTGATCCCTCCATAAAGAGTACCTCTCACATGCCTACTGCTGTCACAAGCATGTTTACATTCCTTGTGACAGCAATAAAAGTGCAATTTTTTTTTTTTTAAAGCAACAGTGTAAAAAAATAAATAAATAATATTTCAAAAAAGAAAGTAAAGTATTACAAAATAATTGGGTTATGTGTTGTGTTTTTATTTGCATTCAAACTCAAAATTGTGTATTTCTTACCAAATATTTAAAATATTTATTTGAAAAAGTGCTGTGCAAATACATTGTGACATAAAAAATGTCAAAACTCACCAATGTATTCTCTAGGGCCTATGCCTTAAAACATATATATAATGTTTGCGGGGGTTCCAAGTATTTTTCTAGCAAAAAAAAAAACTGATTGTTATATCCCATAGTTTGTAGACGCTATAATTTTTGCGCAAACCAATCAATATACGCTTACTGGAATTTTTTTTTTTTGCCAAAAATATGTAGCAGAATATATATTGACCTAAAATTATGAAGAAATTCGATTTTTTTCAATTTTTTTATTGGATATGTTTTATAGCAAGACATGCTGGTAGGTTAATTGGCTTCTGTCTAAATTGGCCCTTGTATATGAATGTGAGTTAGGGACCTTAGAGTGTAAGCTCCTTGAGGGTAGGAACTGATGTGAATGTACAATGTATATGTAAAGTGCTTCGTAAATTGACGGCGCTATATAAGTACCTTAAACAATAATAATAATAGCAGAAAGTAAAAAATATTGTTTTTGTTTTTAAAATTGTCGGTCTTTTATTTTTGTTTATAGCGCAAAAAATAAAAATGGCAGAGGTGATCAAATACCACCAAAAGAAAGCTCTATTTGTGGGGAAAAAAAGTACAGCGTCGCATGACCACACAATTGTCAGTTAAAGTAACGCAGTGCCATATCCTAAAAAAATGGTATGGTCATGAGGGGGGGGGGGTAAATCTTCCAGAGGTCAAGTGGTCAGCCAAGAACACACTCCTCTCATTGGGATTGTAGGCCTCTGGATATGTTATAGATAATCCCCAAAAATTTATACCAGGAATGTTCGCTTTGTCTTATCTTTTTGAATAAGTGAAAATAAAGATTTTTACAAAAAAAAAAAAACTATAAAAAAAAAAGAGCATGCTGATAGGAGCAGAGAGCAGGGGGGTGTTTCAGTGCCGTGCCCCGCCGCCGGAGGCAAATCTCATCTTTGTATTTAGCTCTTTGCCTGGATTTCAACTTTAAGGTTATTGGAGGTTGTAAACAGCCCCGGATTCCTACGCAACTGTACATTATCCAGCTTACTATTATTGAAATACAACATAAAGTTCCCCAGAAAGGAAACAAGGACTTTAATCATGTAATTCCAGCCCAGGATTAATATGTTCCAATCTTTCCCTATAAGAAATCTCCTTGCCGATTTCCTCTTATCTAAAGCTTACATAAAGAAAAAAAAATTTTTTTTTTTCCTTTACCTTTCTGGGGAGAGCCAAACTCTATTCATCATTGTGACATAGCTAATGGTTCACTTCCAGATGTTGAGCAAGCTGCACACTGAATGATTGCATTGGCCTGGGTTATAACATGCTTTGTATTATGCTGTCTGATTGTACTATAATTGTTACATTATTAGATCATCCCCTAACTGACAATGAAAAGGCTGCCATAAATTGTGAGGCTCACAAGGTATAGACGTGAAATGAGGAACTCCCATCTCGGGAATAGGATTGGGAATTTCTTTGCATTCCTTTAGAGAACGCTCGTTACTTTGTTTTTTTACTTGTTTGTTGTTGTGCTTGAAAAACAAATACGGGATTATTTGTATTATGTCGAATTTGAGATCTGCTTTGGACATGGAAATAGTTTATGTGAATGATCCCAAAAGGAGAGTTCTGAAAAGAGTCTGTAAGTGGAGGGACTAAAAGTCATAAATGTTAAAAGCTGAACTCCGGACACACAAGTTTCATTCAAATATATTCCTTAAAGCGGAGTTCCACCCATTTAAAAGTCAGCAGCTACAAAAAGTGTAGCTGCTGGCTTTTAAAAAACAGACACTCTCCTGTCCCACGGTCCAGGGATGCGGGCGCATGTAGCCTCGTTCCTCGCCTCCGCCTCTCCGCGGCGCCCAGGGCTGTCTTTTCGCATGGGCATGCTGGGCAGTTGCCCGGTGGCCCCACTTGCCTGGGGGGCCCCACCCGCACAGCGACCCCAGCCAAGGCCACCTGCGCTCAGTGCCCTGGGGCCGCTTTTGGCTTGGAGCTTTCCCAGTTGCCCATCAGTAAAATGAAGAGCAACGGCGGCTGCCGCAATGCCTCCTCTTCTGATCTGGCGCCACCCACTGAACTGAGTGATATGCCTGAGGGGAGCAGGAGAACGCCGTGGTGCTGCTTGATTTCTCCTCCTTCCATCTGACCCGTGCGGAGCCAGCTCCGCCCACTAGTCTGCATGCAGAGTCACGAGTGAGGGCAGCAGGACTGCAGGAGAATAGGAGAAGTGAACGGCCATGGAGTGGAAGAATTTAGGTGATGCAATCTGTATAATCTCTCTCTCTTCATTTCACGGTGCATCTCTCTCTCTCTCTCTCTCTTTCTCTCTCTCTCTCTCAAAGCAAACTCATTTTTTTACAGGTAAAAATAAATGGCCTGCAGAGCATTGCAGACCATCTCTCTCTCACACCATTGCAGCCCCCCCTCTCTCTCTCTCACACCATTGCAGCCCCCCCTCTCTCTCTCACACACCATTGCAGCCTCTCTCTCTCTCTCTCTCTCTCTCTCACACCATTGCAGCCCCCCCCTCTCTCTCTCTCTCTCTCTCACACCATTGCAACCCCCCTCTCTCTCTCTCTCACACCATTGCAGCCTTTCTCTCTCTCTCTCACACCATTGCAGCCTCTCTCTCTCTCTCTCTCTCTCTCTCTCTCTCTCTCTCACACCATTGCAGCCCCCCCCTCTCTCTCTCTCACACCATTGCAGCCTCTCTCTCTCTCTCTCTCACACCATTGCAGCCCCCCCTCTCTCTCTCGCTCACACCATTGCAGCCCCCCTCTCTCTCTCACACCATTGCAGCCTCTCCCTCTCTCTCTCTCTCTCTCTCTCTCACACACCATTGCAGCCCCCCTCTCTCTCACATCATTGCAGCCCCCCTCTCTCTCTCTCTCACACCATTGCAGCCCCCCCTCTCTCTCTCACACCATTGCAGCCC